>NC_134375.1:7500000-8125000 GCF_035582795.1 Mycteria americana
ACAAATCTGTCCACAGAAGCAGTCAAGGAATTTGTAGGTCACCTTGGATTTTCAGCGGAGAAAGTAGAGGTTCATTTAATTCCTTCTTCTTGAAACATAAACACAAAAACTATAGCCTGGAGTTTTCTTGGGTTCTTTCAGTGGTTTGTGAGTTGACCCACAGTAGCTTCTGCTAGAAAAAACAATCTGTCTTCTGTAGCTGGGCCCTGTGTAGTGTCTCGGTTCCTAGCTGATCTGTCTTGGGTGAAGATCTAGCAGCTCCGCAGAGGAGCTTTTTTGTGGCATTTCTGTCTGGAAATTTTGCCTGTGTGCTGTTGTGGGAGAGTTCTAGCTTGCATTTTCCATTTCACATCTCTTATAATTAAGAGAAAGTTAGAGGGAAGATGAAAGCATGTGGCAGTATATTGTGTTGAAGAAAGTTGCTCCTGTCAGAGTTCTGCACCTTCAAACCATAACCTTGGAATATTCCTTATTGGGTATTAAAATTAATTGCAATTCCCTTATTCAGTGCTAAGATCATTTTATATATTCTAACCCCATGGATACTTTTCTGTTTTTAAATGTTAAGCATTTAGATATTTTTGCTTTAGACCCTTGCATGTTATTTGGAAGCTGGTGCTTGATTTGTATAGTGATTTTAAGGAAAACCCTGTGTCTGCATAACCAAGAAAAAATGTTAATAGCTTTTGCATGTTGTTTTGAGTTGTCTTGCTGCTGGTTCTGTCAGATTTGTTTCTAATTTTGAAAGCAAACGTTGTGAAAGATTGTCATTCTGGGCCCCGGCAGCCAACTCTTTTTATGAAGAATATGTTTTCTATCCCTCTTTCTCTTCAAGAATGAGTGTCTGGGCCTTAGACATTCTTACTTGACTGAAAAGGACTATGTTTAGGAATATGGATGCAAGTCAAGTGACTTACAAGTGATTTTTTTTTTTTTTTTTTTTTTTTTTACCTAATGGTAATGTGTGAAAATGAAATGTTGAACATGTGTACTGACTTATTTGACCAGACATTCATGGATATATTCATTTGGATTTTTTTTTTTTCTTTCTGAGTGCTCTCTAGTCTAATGTTTTTATGCAAACGTGAAAAAGTCTTCAGCTCTGCCCCACGTCTGCAGTGTATTTACTGCTCACTGGGCAGTTGTTCTTTAGAACTGAAACAGGAGGAGACTTGGTAATATGAACTACATCACTGCCATCAAGAAGGAATATTCATGGATGCACATTAACCTGTTAAAAAGCATGGGTTTTTTTTCCCAGTGTTATAATGTCTGAAGGACAAGAAAAAGATTTAAGGTCTGAATGGAGAATTTTGAAGTTATGTATAAATTATCTCTGACCCATAAAAATCTGGATATCATTTTTCATCTAGCATAGTTTTGAATGTATTGAACAGCCTTTTTGTTTTTCTTACTGTTGTGTTCAAAATACACATTTTACTGCTTTTAGTACCTCATAATGACTATAGGATTAATTTCCACAAATTTCTGTACAATAGAAGATTTGGGTTATGATAAATATTAATTTTTAATTAGGAAATCCCTTTCAATAAAATACTTCTTTCTGACGGATATCTTTTCTGTTACTATAATAACTGCTATTCTTGGGTGTTTGGGGTTTTATTTTTGTTTTTATTTTGCCTTGTTTATTTGTGTTCTTGTCAAGGTATCTAGACAGCAAACTTGTTCAAATGAACTTAAGTTTCCATTATTAGTGATAGCATTACAACTTTTATCTCTTTAGTATCAGTGAGTGTAAAAACAATGCGGTTTATAAAAGACAGAGTTATCTACTTATCATTCTAATATGTTTTTTAGGTCCCGATCTCCTCCGATGTTACTCATTATATGTCCTATTTCTTGCTATCAATGGAGTAACAGAATGTTTTACGTTTGCTTTGATGTGCAAAGAAGAGGTGGACAGGTAGGAAATAGTGTCCCCAGAATATTCCTGTAATTAGTCTGCATATGGTTTGCTTGGAGTTTGGTTTGTAAACAGAACAATTGTTCTGCGTGGATATGTGCTTGGAAATGCTTTTTTCCAAAGAGCAAATTTCTTTCTACGCTCACTTTAAGAACTATGCTCCTTGTCTCCAGAGCCAGGTGCAAGAGATGGGCAAGCAAACATGCACTACTTCTGTGTTTTACATGCTTGTATTTGTTGATAACCATTGATCATCTTAAAAAATGTATTTTTAATGACCTTATATAAAGATTGGTGCATTTGAAATCAGCATAAAAATATCCTGTCCCACTGAAAACCAGCTCCTTATTTAGCTGTCTGCATGTTGATTTAGATGTAGAAGCTTTAGCAAATGTTTAAATGTTTGGGTCAAAAGGTCAGAAATTAAGAAATAAAGATTGTTAAATTAGCTTTAGGTACATCACTAACCGGGAAAGTAATTAAAATGTGAAGTCTTGTTTTCTGCACATATGTGCTTGAAGTTAGAGTTTTTAAGACAGACTATCACTTAAAACTCATTAAAATTTTACAACTGTTAAAATTTTTCATGTACAATTGCTGTATATCAGGTACGCTTCTGAATCATCTGAATTGTGGGACTGAATTCAGTGGTTTATCTACTTGAAGTAGGAGGTTGAACTAGGTGACTTCCTGAGATCCCTTCCAGCCTGGATTATTTCTTGATTCTGTGTTCATCCTGGGTTATTGGCTTTGAAGGCTGATTGCCTTCCCAGTACTACCATCAAGCTTTTTTCACTTACGTAGCAGCTGTCCCTTACAAGGCCTTTCCAAACTAAGTTCAATGAGGTCTACTTTCCACAGTCAAAGTAGTATCTTTTTAGACTTAGCAAAGGCTGCTTTCATAACCCCTTTAAAGTGTGAACTTGTTTTCAAAGCCACTGTTTGGAGCAGAAACTAAATAGAGCGTCATCTTGTTGAGCATTGTTTTTCTTTAATACATACCTAAAATACAATAGCAAAAAGTCCACAAGTTTTTACCTTACTAATCACTGCTAATACTAAATTTGACTTTCTGAAATGAGTATACAGCTGATTAGTAAAATAGAATTTCCTTCACATAATGTAGTTCTTGGTTTAATTTGTTTGATGTATTTTCCATTCTTTCAATGAATTTTTTAATTAACATCTCGGTTCTCAAATTCATCATCTTCCATTAGAAGGTGGTAAGAGAATTTCTGTTTGTCATTTTAGAAAACAAGTTGTGGTATTTCTTTAAAGATAAAGTTAGTAAATACTGTAACTGTATACATTGTTAAATTGCTTCTTTTTTTTTCCTAGGTACAATTTTGTTATGCTGGCCTTGTCCTTCACATTTCTGTGCATCTCTTATTTCTTGACCCACTGGCATGGCAGTATAGGCTTTATCCTTGCCAACTGCTTTAACATGGGTATTCGAATAGCTCACAGCATCCACTATATCTATGATTACTTCAAAGAAAGCTCTTGCAGACCTTTGACAGGCTTGCTTCCCTCACCATTTTTGGTACTCATTTATGTCATAAGTGGAGTAATCACTGGCTTCTCAGAGGTAAGCAGATTTCGCTTTCGCTGTGAGAGTTAGTGTCAAATGACTTTTGTGTCCACAAGCAGAGAAATACCATTAGCAAAAAAGGCTGATGAGGATAGGCTGGAAGACTGCCATTACAGGCAAGGCAAGATACAATATTAAGAGATTTTATCTTAGATACAAAGTTATTTCTGCCACCTGTAGAAGGTGTATCTGACAAGTAAAATAAAATTTAACACATTTCTGCTGTCTGTAGATAAATCCATGTCTTTAGTTCTTAATAATAATTGAAATTTTGCAGTAGCACAAAGAAAGTGTTATTAAAAATTGTGTAATAAAAAGTGATAGAGGAAAAACAAAACAAGAACAGAAACAAAAATTGCCAAGAGCACATTTATCACATTTATTCAGACTACAGGGTGGTAACTGTGCAGACCAATTATTACGGAGATGGTAGCATTTCAATGTACAAAAATTTGACAAATTGAAAATCCATTATGCCTTAGAAAGGAGAGCTTTATATTTTGGAATGGGAGATTTCCAGTGGGGTTTTATTAGAAAATAGCCTAATATGTTGCTGCAAAGTAGCAGACTTGTGTGATAGCAGCAGTAGAGTTTTCCTAATATCTCAATTAACATATTTCTGCATGCCAGATAATAACTTCCACATTTACCAGGTATCTGCTGAATGCTCATTTTTTGCTGACAGAATTTTCTTCAAGAAAGCAAGTGTTGTGACTACTAAAGATGATTTATTGTAGGATCGGTGCACGTGCACTGCAAAACTGCAAAAATGCAGTGCAAAACTGCACTCAGCTTGATGGTGGTGTTAGCATGGTCAAGAGAGGTGTTGGACCTTATTTTTTATTGAGACGGTGTATCTACTTTGTGCTGACTAGTTTTCCTGCAATTGTTTGTTTCCTTTGTTGTAGGTATTCTTCTGCTGCGATAAGGGTTGGATGGCAAGGCTGATTCACATCAGCGTGGGCACTCTGTGCTTTGCAGCAACCATCATTACTATGTTCTGCACAGAGACCAAGCTGATCCACTTTGTCAGGAGCCAGTTCATCTCCCGGTATATGAAGAAAGGAACATGAAAAGTTCGTGTGCAGAACAGTTCCTGTACGTGCTTGCAGTAAAGGGCTGTATTTTTTGCATAAGATCTGTATGGAAAAAGATTTTCACATGTGTTTACGGGAAGCATTAATATTGGAGTGGCGTAAAAGGTTGCCAACTGAATATTATTTTGTCTTCTAAATGGGTCAGTACCCATTTAGAGAGAGCTGAGTAATTTTCTGTGGATGCATCATTCTTTTCTAAGCTTTTCTTCAAACAGCCTCTTTGGTGATGAATGAAGATCTAAGATGCACCCTTCTGACATCACCTAGTTGACAGAGTTCATGTAGAGAGCTCCCATTCTTACCAATGGGGAGTACTTGTATGAAGGCATCATATGGCTCGTATCTTAAGATGTAGTTAAGAATGCCCTTACTTGGCACGGTGGGCTGCTTAACTGGTTAGAAAATGAACGGTCTGACAAAAATACCCCAACAAAACCTGCAAAACAAAAAAAAGCGGAGGAAAACACTACAGCAAGGACCAATAGCAATATAACTGTTACTGAAGTAGAGCATAATGCAGTGCAGAGAGATAGAGTTGTCAGTGTTTTGAAGTGCAAAGCGGTGAACAGAAAGTTCTGACATTTACAAGTAAATTAATGGAATACACAGCATGTGTCCATGCTGTGTAAGATTATTTCATTCAGCATATCATTCATGTATGAGGGTATTGATTAACTTGTCAAAAATACTCTGAAGCCTTAGCTAAAAGAAAAAACGGTTTTTGAGCAGCGTTTTACAGAAGGTGTTAAGTACAATCACACTGACACTGAAGTTCCAGAAGGCTGATCATAAAACTTAAGTTCACTCCATTATTTTTTGTTTTTATCTGAGATTTTAAATGCCAGCATGAACAAATTTGTCTCAATAAAATGATTTTATCTTGTCTGTGAAGTCAAATGTTAAATGTACTTAGTAAGACTTCTTTCAAGGATTTATGCACATTGAAACTTTCACTGTTGGAGAGAAAATGCTTCATTTTGTTACAACCAGTTTTCCTCATGCCTTGTTCCTTTACTTGTTCAATCTTAACCTTTGTATTGACTTTTTTTTTAATTGTTGATAATTTGGAGATTCAGAAGTTGTAAAATTAGTTGTTAGGCTGCTGTTTTAGGTTCACTAATGTTGTTTATTGCTGGTCTAATCTGGCAGTTTCAGAATGTACAAGTGGCAGGTTTACGGTGATCAGTGTTCCCTTTGCAGTGTTTGGATGGACCAAAAAAATGTCAAGCGATGAAAAATGTGTGCTCAAACATGTACAGTTGAAAGCTTTTAGTTTAATTATGTAGCAATTCCTCAGATCCTCAGACTGCTTAAAAATTACTTCACTGTAATGGCATTGTGGAGTTCATCCTGGTAACCGTAGCTCACAGAGTGAAATGCTTTCTGGTATCAGTGTCTTCAGTTTGGTACTGTTAGAAATATTTTCTAAACTCTGGTAATTTTCACTTGGAGAATATCGCCAGAGATACTTTATATGCCAATTTGGTGATTGAAGAATTATCACAGAGAAGCCAAAATGTAACAGTGGAAGAGAAAGGCGGCTCTTCCTCAGCTAATGGTGGTGTCTTCATTGCCTGGCTGGAGGGTAGTAGAAGGAGACTTGCTGATTCTTCTGAAGTTATGAAACCTGTCAAAATAAAACAAACTCTACATTATTCTGTCCTGTTAAGTGAATTTGGTAGTCTTTGCCTTTTAAATTTTTCTCTTCCGAGTTGTCTTGCAGCTGCTTTTTTCTTGTTTCTGTCAGGTATGGAGTTTGTTATGAAGTACAGGTCCGTATATTGCAGAGGGTTGAAGCTTCTTTATTATAAATTGTCAATGCATACAGTTTCTTTTCCTTTACTTGTTCATAATTAAAAAAAACCCATGACAGTTGAACTTACAGGTTCTTTTTAGGGTCTGTCTTTCTGCATGACTTTGGGACCTTACTGTGGGAATATCTCAATCTGTACAGTGAATCTTAACTAATTCTTGGAACGAGGAATTTTGTATAGCCCTGCCCTTAAAGTGCTTTGGAGATTGAAGAACTTTTCGTACAAAATGAGCTTGAATTCATGCTATCTTGTCTAGTTATAGGATCCCAGGTGTACAGTGATACTACTTCTGCTGCTAGTATTGTCATAAATAGACTGATGCAAGAGCTCACTGTTCAAATAGTGGGCTGTCTAGTCTCATAAATCTTTTCTAATATAAATGCTGTGTATGCATTTAAAGAGAAGTTACATATTTAACATTTGATTTCATATGGGAAAGACTTATAAATATCTCTCGTATCTCAACAAGTGAAAATGCAATTTCATATGAATCAGGAAGACATTTAAGGTGGCATAATCATTGCTCATTTGCAGATTAAGGATACATTCCTCTTAAACTTGATCTGTAAGCAGTTCAGTGATGGTTGGCTGGGGTTTCTGTGTGGGGGTGGTTTTTTGGTGGGTTTTTTGTTTGGTTTTTTTTTTTTTTTTAAATATCTTTTATGTGGCAGGAAACTGCAAGGAGGGACAGGAAGTATAGATCTATGAAGCTGTCTCCTGGTTTCTTATTTATCTGTGTGATCCTTAATGTGAAAGCTGTTAATTGCTTTATTTATAAAGAAGCAAACTCTGTCAAATTCAGGGACAAAATTGAGATTGAACTTGATGAAATTTCCCTTTTGATTTCCCTTTTGTTTGCAGTTCTGTCAGTCTGTCAAAGGCACAATGGGATGCTTGTCTATAAAATTCATGAAGCTGTTTTGCAGTGTTTTTCTGAAATCCTTTAGTTTAAGCCAAAGGAGACTTAAGCTTTTTCTTTGAGAAAGTGTTACGATTTCATACATCATGTGATGTGGTTTTTTTTAAATACTCGGATGAATGACATTCAAACAACTGTAAGATAAAATGGTTATATAATAGGATAATACAAAATAAAATTTATTTCCCTTAAATTTTGTTTTTGTCTTCCAGTTGCAGGCTTATTGGAGTGTTATTTGTGTCTTTGGTACGGTTGATGCTTAAATTTGGTGGGATTTCTTAGGATCTTTTATGTATAAATTCATTTATCAACCTAGAAACTTATACACCATTTCCTAACACACACACTGATAAAATTTACTGTAGTATTTTTGTGAGAAGTGGCATCATTACAGTCACTTTTTTTCCTCTTTGTTTTTGTTGAAATGTATGTTTGTATGGATTGGAATGACCAGGTTTGTTTGCTTTTAAACAATGTGTTGTGATAAAAACTGTTTGAGTGGCCAGGAGTAAACCTGGTATTTAATGAAGTTTGTTAGCTGAATTATGCTGCAACTGGCAATACTAGTATTAGGTACTAACCAATTAACCAGTTGTTCAATGTTTGTTCTTTTCTAGTATTGTAAATATTTTATTTGTAAAGAAGTAGGGTGGAGGGAGCATGTGTGTGCTTTTTTTTGGGGGGGGGGGGGGGGGAAGGTAGGTGTAGAAATGAGGAGTTAGAGCTTTATGTTAATAGTTAATCTGCTTTAGTTGGCATGAAAGGTCATAGATGTAAGCTTGAATGTTGACCCCAGTTTAGCACCCGTAAGAGGCGTTGACTTGTTAGTTCATATGAAGGATTGCCTGAGTTGTGAGTACCTTGAGGTCAGCTAGTCCTAATTTGCTGGGTTCTGGATAGTGCTTACATCTAAACTTTGAAATTCCTTTTGTGGATTTCGTGTTTCTTGCTGTATGAACATCATACTTTTAAATGGTTTAATTACCCTTACTTTAAAGATAATACTGAAGAGAGAGGATCTGAGGCTTCTTGAACCATATCGTTGCATCAATAGATCTGCTGAGATGTAATGATTTTGTTTGGCACAAAATACATAACTCATTTGCATTCTGATAGTGCTATGTAAATGCAGTTCATTTTCATTATAAGCTTAAAATGAAGTTTGAAGCTCTCCAGATCTAATGTACAGCTGGGCCATGGAAACTAAGTGCAAGGCGTGCTCAAAAGCGTTAGCAGCTGGGGGATCTAAACAAAACAGTGATAGGAAGTGCTTATCTCTGTTGCATTTTGGATTACTTCCACAAAAAGATGTTTGTTCTCTTTAGTTTATGGGTCTGAACTGTGGTTCATGTACTACCTTGCTGTGATTTAGAAGGAGGAATGAACCCTTTCCAGCTGGGATGTCTGTAACTGCACACTGCTCTAGTGAGCTTCATTCACGGACTCTGAGTGTGTGCTTCTGTGTGCAGCTCAGGTAGATAGATAGTTGATTTTCCTGTTGTAATTGTGGGGAAAGGTAAAACAACTCCGGTTTTTGTTCTGTCAGACTTCCTGTTTAGTTGTCGTAAGCAAGCATCTAGTAGAGCTCTGTGTGTTGATTGCTGGCTAGGTTTTATGATTCACAGATACATCTGTGTTCAGCGTGACTTATTTCCAGAGTTTTATGCCATCTCACTTTATGCCACTTTCACAAAGTGGAAAGGAATGTAACCAGGAAGACAGACGTGTTATATCTGTGACCCATTTAAGAAGACTGAAATAATTAAAGCTGTGTCAAAAAGAAAAAAATAATTGAGATAGTAGTCCTTAAACATAGATAAGATGTATGACTAGTTCTAATCCACTTGTAAACAAGACTCAAGTTCTTTGTGATATGCTTTGGAGAGAGCTTCAAAAAGGGAAGAACATAACAGAGCTTGGGAGAAGACTGCAGAGTTTTGCCCATAACTTTCTTGAATGCGGGAATATTTCAGACTCTTGCTCCCTCGTGGCTCCTCCTTGGGAGAGGGAGGAGTATGAAACAGTGCACTGATGCTGTTCCAAAGAGACTTGCTTGTGTCTCGGAGAGCAACCGAGGCCCAGTCATGCACTACCTGTGAGAAAGAGCCTTGTGATCGCTTGTGAATGTCTTCAATTCCTTCCTTGGGTGTGGTTGTTTGGTTTTTTTGGGTTTTTTTGTTTGTTTGTTTGTTTGTTTTTTTTTTTCCCCTGACAGAGTGTCATTCATATGTTGGTAAACCATTCATAACCATCTCCTGTACGTAGGTATCTTTCTCCTTTATTTGCTGAAAAAAGTCAACGTAGCCAGTCTCAGTGTAGACATGTGGTGGGTCACCAGAGTCCTGCACTGGGGTGGAATGAGGAATGTGTTGGTCAGCTAGCTGAAGGTTGTATTACGGCCTGCTTGCAAGCCCTGACAGCAAGGAGTGAGAAGGGAGCAAATTAAGGTTGCAGCAAAAAATTTAATTGTGGCTTCTTTTCAGTTCTGGATGCTTGACTTGGCAGTACTGATGTTTTTCTAATGGAAGGGTTTTTTTGGGAATAATTTTATAAAACAAGTACCGTAAAGTGCACTCGTGTGCCTTCTCTTATTTGTGTAATGATGTGTAGCAGTCTCTCGAGGGTGGGGAGATGTTGTGGTATGAGGAAAGGAAGAAGGGAAATGGGGCAGAGTATGGTACATGTGCAAGGAACATCGTGTCCTTCTGAGGAGAGGTCTTTAGTCTGTGAGTTACTTCCATCTCTGAATGCATTTCTGTCACTGCAAATAAAACTCTTGGGTATGTACCTGCACAAGTGCTTCTCCAGGCTACTAGTAGAACATGCTCTGAAGAAGCAGAGTATGCCCCTGAAGTAGAGTATACTTTGCTACAAACTGCTTGTCATTCTGCTGTGCTGGTCAACTAGGCTTTTATTTATGCATTGAAAATACAGGCAATAGCGTGTGATAATACTCTCTAACAGTCCTCCCATTTGAGGTTGACTGTATATTTAGCCTGTGGAAACTGTGGGGTTTTCTGTGGTTCCTTCAGAATTATACTCATGGGTTTATAGTATTTTTTTTTTCCCTCTCAGATGACTTACACAGTAGCTTTACATGTGTTCATCTGGGAGATCTGCTGAAGCACAGGGCTAGGATCAGGGAAGTGCTAGGGCTTCACACGAGTCCCGCTGAGCACAGAAGGGCTGGATGAGGACTGGGTGGAACCTCCCCCGCTCAGTAGCGAGTAGGTGTCGTGGCCCGTGGACTGGGTCTCATGCTGCGCATCTGTGAGCACCTTGGCTCAGATTCCTAAGGAAAAGTTGAGAGCTGTGAAAAAAGTCTGTAGTAAAGCCATGCAGGATAAGGAAGCTAGGATTGCTTTCTTGAGACAGCAGCTCAAGGATTCAGGAGGAAAACCACCTACAGGTATACATTCCTTGAATGTAAATACAGTTGGAAGGTGGCAATTCAGGAGCCCCAAAGGTCCATTTCAGGGAGCTGCAGAGATTCCTTGCCGAACCATCTGCTAGTAGAGATGCTCTGAGTTTTACTGAGTGTTGTGAATGTACTATGCTTGGCAGCTTGTTAAGTTCCACTGGTTTTGTGCATCTAAACCAATATACGATTTCTCCTTTTAAAGTTGAATATATCCTGCTTGCGGAGTCTATTCGCGATTTACAAAAGTTGCCTGAATTAAATGGCTCAGAGGGAGGATTGCAAATTTGTGGAGAGTGCAGGTGAACTAGGTCTTCTGGATTGAAAGCCAGAGACTGAGAGCAGAAAAGCAGAATAACAAAAACTGAAAACAAACGCACAGTATACCAGTCTGGTAACTGGGCATTCAAGGATCTTAGGATTCTACCAGGCCTGGCTGTTCACCAGGTGGGGAGAAGAGGGAAGAACTTTCTCTCCATCCAGAGGAATATTTAGGGATGTAGGTCATCTGAAAGATATACTGGTATGGGAGCCGGAAGCTTTCAGGGCTGAAGATGCGTTGAGGAAAAGCATTTGCAGTCTAACAGGGGAGCATTACATCTAAGGCTATGTTAAGGTTCCTGCAGTTTGGGCCTTGTGGAGAGCTGCAACCAATTTGACTAGTCTGTTACAGTTAGGAAAAGGAAAATTAGTCTCCATAGGGTAAGAAAAGGTGGATTTGAAATCAGAGGTTGAATTATTGAAGGAACGGAAATGGAATCAGAGTGGAAGAACAGAAGAGTAGTGCAGAGCAGTGTGCCTGTGCTGCAGAAAGCCTGTGTTCAGCATCTGTGATGAAGTGAGTCCAGACGGCGTGTGATGAAGGATGTATAAAAGGCTAGACAATAAAAACTCAAGCTGAGGAGTTAGATGGGCAGTTGAAAAAAGCTTAAGTAGCTTTGGGGTAGTAGTTAGAAGCAATATTGTGGATTGAATAATTGAGCTTGTTAGAGGAGTCGCTTGGTCTTTGAAAAGAGCATTGCAGGAAGAGCAAGGTGGTGTTGGATTAATCAGTGCAGAATTTAGCCCGGAAGACCTCCACCCTTGGGAGTGAAGTGGAGATAGTTGGTACAACCCAGACCACTTTGCGGATACACCAAGTTACCTGGAAAACACATTCCTTTCCTCACCCCGTGCTTCTTTGCATCAAGCCTTAGACCAGTTCTCTTCCACTAACCAGGCTGTATGGGCAGCCCTGATGCAAAAGCGTGGGAGACGTTGTGGGTGGTGGCTGACAGATCAAAACTCTGACAGTCCCAGGAGAAGCTGTCACACTATGTGAGTGAGAAGGTTCATCTCTAGTAGGGATCATAGGACACTGGGAGTACGTGGCAATGAAGGGTCAAGTTGTGGTGCAGACGGCGCTTTCCCCAAAAAGATACACACTACCTGAAGGAGCTCAGAGTAGACATATAGCAAGCCCACAGTTGGGGAACAGAAGTAGAAAAATACAAGGTTTTTGCACCAATAATGTATGGATTGCAAATAGCAGTGTATACGTATGAATGTTCACTTTTAAAATAGTAGAAAATTTGGTGTATTAAGTATAGACTCAATCTTGAATGAGCAAAGAAAGGCAATTGGCAAATATTGCTTACTTGCAGATCCACTTACTTTAAAAAAGGGTGTGTGTGTGATTTACAGCAATTTGGGTAAATGAAGAAACAGAAATGAAAGAAAGGGAGTGTCCCTTCTGCTTGAGGAGGTGAAAGTTCAGCCATTAAAAAAGTAATAGAAGACAACTTGGAGAAATCACTGGTTTCAGGTTTGGAATTGGCTTGAGAAGCGGTTGCAAAATGGTGACCAGGATGGGGAAAGACAGACGTGCTCAGGGAATGGTAAAACACTAACACATCAACTACTGGGGACGTGTGGCCCAGTCCCCAGGGATTATACAGAACTAATTGTGTGTGAAAGGCACAACCTGGCTGTAGTTGTAGGAAAATGCCGAAAGACGAGCCGGCGGGGACAACTACCGGCCTGGCTGACTAGAGAGCTCTGGCTCGAACTCAGGAAAAAGAGGAGAGTCTGTGACCTCTGGAAGAAGGGGCAGGCAACTCAGGAGGACTACAGAGGTGTAGCAAGGCTGTGCAGGGAGAGAATTAGAAGGGCCAAAGCTGAGCTACAGCTCAATCTGGCTGCTGCTGTAAAAGACAACAAAAAATACTTCTTCAAATACATTAGCAGCAAAAGGAGAGCTAAGGAGAATCTCCAGCCCCTAGTAGATGGGGGAGGGAGCACAGTGACCAAGGATGAGGAAAAGGCTGAGGTACTTAATGCCTTCTTTGCCTCAGTCTTTAATAGCAGGGCCGACTGTTCTCTGGGTACCCAGCCCCTGGAGTTGGAAGATAGGGATGGGGACCAGAATGGAGCCCCAATAATCCAGGGGGAAATGGTGAGTGACCTGCTGCACCACTTAGACACTCACAAGTCTATGGGGCCTGATGAGATCCACCCGAGAGTACTGAAGGAACTGGCAGATGTGCTCACCAAGCCCCTTTCCATCATTTACCAGCAGTCCTGGCTAACTGGGGAGGTCCCTGCTGACTGGAGATTAGCAAATGTGATGCCCATCTACAAGAAGGGCTGGAAGGAGGACCCGGGGAACTACAGGCCTGTCAGCCTGACCTCGGTGCCGGGGAAGCTGATGGAGCAGATCATCCTGAGTGCCATCACGTGGCATGTAGAGGATACCAAGGGATCAAGCCCAGCCAGCATGGGTTCAGGAAAGGCAGGTCCTGCTTGACCAACCTGATCTCCTCCTATGACAAGGTGACCCACCTAGTGGATGAGGGAAAGGCTGTGGATGTTGTCTATCTAGACTTCCGTAAAGCCCTTGACATGGTTTCTGGCTGCTCATGGAGAAACTGTTTCTCCATTAAACTGTTTCATGGAGAAACTGGCTGCTCATGGCTTGGACGGGTGTACTCTTCGCTGGGTAAAGAACTGGCTGGATGGCTGGGACCAAAGAGTGGTGGTGAATGGCGCTAAATCCAGTTGGCAGCCGGTCACAAGCGGTGTTCCCCAGGGCTCAGTTTTGGGGCCAGTTCTGTTTAATATCTTTATGAGTGATCTGGAAGAGGGGATTGAGTGCACCCTCAGTAAGTTTGCAGATGACACCAAGTTGTGCAGGAGTGTTGATCTGCTTGAGGGGAGGAAGGCTCTGCAGAGGGACCTGGACAGGCTGGATTGATGGGCTGAGGTCAGTTGTATGAGGTTCAGCAAGGCTCAGTGCAAGGTCCTGCACTTGGGCCACAGCAACCCCATGCAACGCTACAGGCTTGGGGAAGAGTGGCTGGAAAGCTGCCCAGCAGAGAAGGACCTGGGGGTGTTGGTTGACAGCCGCTGAATATGAGCCAGCAGTGTGCCCAGGTGGCCAAGAAAGCCAATGGCATCCTGGCTTGTACCAGAAATAGCGTGGCCAGCGGGACTAGGGCAGTGATTGTGCCCCTGTACTCGGCACTGGTGAGGCCGCACCTCGAATGCTGTGTTCAGTGTTGGGCCCCTCACTACAAGAGAGACATTGAGGGGCTGGAGCGTGTCCAGAGAAGGGCAACGGAGCTGGGGAAGGGTCTGGAGCACAAGGCTGATGGGGAGCGGCTGAGGGACCTGGGGTTGTTCAGCCTGGAGAAAAGGAGGCTGAGGGGAGACCTCATCGCTCTCTACAACTGCCTGAAAGGAGGGTGTAGAGAGGTGGGGTCGGTCTCTTCTCCCCAAGTAAGAAGTGACAGGACAAGAGGAAATGGCCTCAAGTTGCGCCAGGGGAGGTTTAGACTGGATATTAGGAAATTTTACTTCACTGAAAGGGTTATCAAGCATTGGAACAGGCTGCCCAGGGAAGTGGTTGAGTCGCCATCCCTGGAGGTATTTAAAAAGCGTGTAGGGGTGGTGCTTAGGGACATGGTGTAGTGGTGGTCTTGGTAGTGTTAGGTTTACGGTTGGACTCGATGATCTTAAAGGTCTTTTCCAACCTATACGATTCTGTGATTCTGTGAAAAGCTGGTTGTGCAGTGTATCAGGAAGAAATAATAGAATGAAGAATAGACCAAAATACAAAGATAGACCAATCTTGGAAGAAGTGATTTAATCAGTTTCAGTTAAAGCTTTTGAAAGAGTGAATCAAAAACATAGTAACTTAACATTCATTCTAAGTTCTTACGGTTTATTTTACAGGATGACACTACCAGTGTTATCGGCTTGAAGAGAAGTAGCTTAGTGTAGTGATGGTGACATCGACTTCATGAATGTCCCTTCAAGCAAGCGTGTAACTATAGAGGGACTCCAGGAGGGGTGAATAAAACAGAAGGGAAAAGGTCTGAAACAGAGGAACACTAAATATTGACAAACTTTAGTAAGGAGCGCAGAGAACTGTAGGGTTTAACATGTACACGACTAATGAAAGTGCAGTCAAACCGGGATAGAGGTAACGCTGAAGGAAGATGGTATGGGTAAGTATTAGAGGAGGCTTTTATGTGTCTGGTAACCAAAGCTCCCTCCTGCCCCTTATGTGTGTATCTGTGTAATATTTTCAAATGTTAACCGCAATTTCTGTTGATAAACTTGATTGCTATTGATGAAAGTGACCGTAAAACTAATAGCTCTCTTTAGAGTACCCATGGTCTAGTAGCAATATCAGACATCTTAACCATGAAAGAAAATTTTTCTGTGCAAGCTATAATTATGAGTTCAGAGCAAAGACTTCTGCAATGAGACTATGCCAAGAAGACATGATTCTTGGTAGTTATGGTTCGTTGCCTGCTGTATTAGAATACTGCCGTAACAATTATTTGTGCTAAATACAAAGCTTATCTGCTTGTTGAAAGGGGAAAGGTGGAACCAGTGGGTATCAGGCAAATAGAGAACAGACATAAGCAGGTCACAATATTATTTGAGCTTACTGGCTAGAATATTAGCAAAAAAAGTTCGAGTAGAAGTAGTAGAAGTTTGCTGTCTGGATACAATTAATGCTTTACAAAGGCATTAATGGATAACTTAAATTAAAAAAGAATACCAATAGTAACACTCTAATTTTTCTTCAATGATAACATGGTATTTCTCTGCCATTAGAAATTACAAGCAACAGTGATGGCATATGAACTTATACTTAAAGAATGTCGCTGACACGGAATATTAGCTGAAGACATCCCTTGGCTGCAAACAAGCTTTACGAAGGAAAAAAAAAGTTAACTGAGCTTTACAGTCCTAAAAAGAAAACAAGCACAAATGTAAGTTATAGCTGCTCACGCAGAACTTGAGCAAGTCATGACATGCAATTACCCTTAATCTTTGGCACTGCAATTAACAAAAGTTTTGATGCCATATCTCAGTTACCAATAAATCACCTGGCCGCTAACAAGAATAATTGTTTCCAAATGTCAAAACCTTGATCAATTTGTATGCCGTTTGTTGCCATCACAAACTACTGATGTTTGTATAGGTTATGACAACATGCAATGACTGCCAAATACATTTTGCCCAGATGAATGTAAGCGTATATGTCAAACAAATGTATATGTGCGTTAGAACATCACAGACCAAAGGGAATGTTTCTGTTACTACACAGCAAGCATTAAACATCGGTGAAATCCAGCTTGCGCTGATGTATTCATAAATCTTTATGAAAGTAGCAGTTCTGCTAAATACCTTCTAGAGACCATTTGTTATGGAAGGCCAGGAGTAGCTTGCAAATTCGCCTCTGAAATAATTTGTAAAACTATATGGTTTATTTTTGTTTCCTTGTTTGTTCTCTGTGGTGGGATGCACAGGATCTTTGTGACTGTGACAACTTCTACAAAGTCAGGATTAGGCAAAGGGACTGAGATAACCTTTGGCCAAAGAAATAGTGCTCTGCTTCTCCTGATGGGCCACGGCATGCTGGTTACATGTAAAAATGTGCTGTTCTTTTGATACATGGATGGAGTGACTTAACTTTTTTTCTTACTTCCTTTTAGAAGATCACTTGAGAAATTGCATAAGGCTCTATATAGAGTGCCTTTGCTGAACAGTATTGCTTTTGGCAAATCAAGACTGATTTTTAATGAATGCTACGGGTTTCTTAATTTCTCTATGAGCGAAATAATTCATTGCATGTCCCTTTTTTTTATTTTTCCCCTCCAGACTGTCCCCAGAGTGGTACACGCTGGTTCTTTGATACACTGACTACCAACCATTGCCAACAGCATCATGGCAAAAACAACAACAACAAAAATTAACCCCCCTGTATATTATGTCCCCTTCTTCCCACTCTTTGCTCTCTGTTGATGCCATCTATGTTTTCCTTCAGGTCCTATGCTGTATGGATCCTTTTTGTGCTCTGAACTGTGAAAGGTTTACGTGCATGTTCCAGTTTATCCTTCAGCTGAGTAGTGTGTTATTTGAGCAAAGTCCACGTATAGCAATTCAGAACAAGGTTTAGACACAGTCAGTTGCGCCCCACTACCTAATTCTGGACTTAAATGTTTGTGTTCAAAGTAGGAAGGTGTTCATCTGGTCACAGCAAAGAAAAAGCAAAGACTAATTATTTTTAAAATACCTCCCTATTTTGGGCATGAATTTCAGTTCATTAAGTTTTACAAATCATTTGGAGCTGAAGTAAAATCTGAAAAAGAAAGGATCAAAGCCAGGAGGTGTTAAGCAAATATACTTTTCCAATAACAAATGGATTCTGTCACCTGAATTGAAATATATTGCCTAAAACTAGTTCCCTGGTAACTTTGAACAATTTCTGAAAGGTTCTGACTGGTTGGTTGGATATTTTTTCCCCTGCAGCTGTGAATTAGGTGGAAAAATACTGCAGCTGAACGTAACGTTGTTTTGTTACTAGAAAATTCACTGCTGGCATTGAATTCAGCCTGGAAAAGCAAATAGGTCATGACACAACATCTGCTTTGTGGAGAGCATAGTTATTACCACCAGTAATACTGCGAACACTGGAGTGGAAAAAATAACTCCAGAGCAGAGATGCTGTAATGATGCCCTTTTGACCATTGTTCTATGGATTGCATTAGCTGGATTTCCCCTAGATGTATGCGTGGAAGGTAGGTTTGAACAAAATACTCGTGCTGCTCAAACATAAGGTGGAGCTGTTTCTTTGTGGTAGAATTTCCACCTCATGATCTCCACAACTCACTCTTTTTTTTTTCCTTACCATGTTTTCAGTGTTGCCAGAGATTTTACAGGCAGTATTCTGGAGGCGTGTGACTAAGGTTTCTTAAACTCCTGTAATGGTTTACATTTGCTCTTAGATTTCATTTTTAGCTAATACAATCCATATGAGACATTAAGGGATCTCACCCTGCATTTAGCTTTGGTTAATCCCCCTCACCCTGTTGCTAATCTGAACTGACTTTGACTCCTGTACCATGCGCCCTTGGGCTAGTAGTAACTGTGGTCACAACTTCTTACCTCTTCCTTGGGGTGATTGCCTTTGTGTGTCAGAGACAAAGGAGTCTCTGGGGTTTTTCAGTTTTTTGACTGCACCGCAATATAAATTTTTTTATTTTGCTCTGATGCTTTTTACAGACACAGCATTCAAATGATCAGGAAAAACTTACATGTAACTTGCATGTTTAAAGCATTGACACCATTGGACACCTGCTTTACCTGTTTGGATCCTGACCAACTTTTCATATCTTCTTCTAAAGCCAAAGATAATTCCAGCTTCAAATAAAGCTGTGATGCTGCAAAACAAGAAGTGCTAGTGACTACTTGGAGCTGCTAGAGACCTTCTTATTTCTATCAGTCTTAATATGCCTGTCAGAGTTCAAGGAGTGTCTGGATGATGCTCTTAGTCATATGATTTAGTTTTAGATAGTCCTGTGAGGAGCAAGGAGTTGGACTCGATGATCCCTAAAGGGTTCCTTCCAGCTTGAGATATTCTATGATTCTATGAAATGTGCCACAAGGACAGCATAAGGAATTCTTCCTGCACTGATGCCTGTGAGTGGGGTGGCCCGTTTTACATAGGAATAAACTTGGCCAGAAAAATAGTGCTTTGCCCTGGGCTACCTGGTAGATCAGATCACTGACAGTCCAATGTGGGTATCCAGACAGCTGATTGTTTTTTCATTCTTCCCCACGACACTACTTTTTGTAGCTGTGCCGGCTACTCAAAACATGACCACTTGCTACGTTTTTCTAACAAAAATGTTAGTGCCCCAGTAACAGTAAAGCAATCAACAAATATCTTTCCTAGAATGACAATTATTCTCTGCCCATCCTGGTCTTCAGTGTCATTTCCAGGTAGTCCAGACTCCCCGAAGAAGCCTGCCATGTACATTCTCACTTTTACTCTGGCTTCTTTGGAGCTATGGTTCTTTTGCCACTGGAATTTGGAGACTATCATGCCTGCTGTAGAGTCAGAGTTCAATTCACTTCTTAATATGACGAGTAACTTACACATGTTTTAAGAAAAAAGACACTTATTTGTAGGCCTGGTACGTTGGAGGACTTGTGAAAAGATATTAAGGCTGTTTTCCTGTGGATAGTTTACTGCTATTTTTTTTGCCATTTAAAAACATTATAAATAGTAATAACTCACCCATGAAATGTAGCAAGTTTGTTAATCAGCTCTAAGCACTATCTATTTCACAGAAACCACAGCTTCTGACAGTCTGCAGGAGCAGTGGTTCCGTGTAGATTACGTGGTCTGGATTGTGATTAAAATCTTCGGCCTGTCTACCCAAAATTAATCCACATGAAAAATATTTTTGAGAAGAAACATGGAAAGAATACCTTCCTTTTAAAAATCTGTACATGATACAGCAAATAAATCAGTTCTAGCCCTGCAAACACAGAGGAGCGTTAATGGGGGAACAGGCTATTCATTTGTTTATGCCTAGTAGTGTCTGCTGGGATTCACAGTGGTGCTGCTGTGTTGGTTTTAACAGAGGTGATGCTGTGTATCCCAGCCTAGAGAAAGAATCCAAATGATGCTCTGCATTTTCCTGGTTTTTGCTAAATCAGCAAGTCTCACTTCTGAGACTTGCTTTCCTTTTGTTGCTCACTCCCTCCTTTGTCCCTTCCCCTTTGTAGAATGCTGCTTCTCTTATTCCTTCTTTTCTTCCTGCTTTTTTAAACCCAAGTCTAGTTATGCTTGCCAAAATACAGTCTACTGTAGTATAGCTGGGAGCTTGTGACTAAAAGAGTAGCTGAAATAAATTGCCTAAGCAATCTAGCACTGGTGCACGTTGTCAGGCCTTGGAGCAGTTCCTAAGACAGTTTGCTGTACCTGTCTGTTCTTTGGTAAGGATAGGAGTATGTAGATTCTGGGTTTTTTTGTTGTTCTTGGAGTTGGTGTGTGCAAGTTTGTCATGTGGGACTTCAGCAGATCCAATCCCTCTTCGCTTTGAAAAAGGATCTGATATTAAATTATAAGATCATTATCAGGGAACTTCATCTAAAAAGACATTCTCTACAAAAAAGAGTAAGACACATAAATATTAAGTATTTCTTTTCCATTTCATGATGTCTTTTTCTGTATTTTTAATAACAATTTAAAATTGTAGTTTCTAGTGAACATTTGCTGAGGGCAGGAAGTGTTCCGACATCCTTGGAGGCAAGGTTCGGAGTTAAGAGAAATGTTTTACAATGACTGTATTGACACCTGTGGCTCTCTGGGCCACTGACCCTACTGAAAGTATCACAGCATCATGGTTCTTTACTTTGGAGTAATGATTTGAAATATGGATGCAGTGCTGCCAGGGGAGAGTCGGAGACTGCAGTTGCAGTCAGCCTCCAGAAATGAGCAGCTTTCTCCTGTGCTCGTGGAAAATCCTCTTGTGCCTGGTTTGCTTTAACTTTGCAGTTGCTTTCCCCAGGTCCTGACTTGCAGAGCTTCAAACTCTTACCCTTCTTGCTAAAAGCCGACTCTTCAATCTGGCTCACTTGAAAGTCTCAACAGTTAATGTCAAAGCTGTCCTGTAAACTGAACGTGTCCTGTGACTTAACTGGGTGATAGCCAGCAGCTCAAAATGTAAAATTCACTTTCTGCGTGTAGCAGATAGTGCTAAGTGATACTTAGCCCTGAGAAAAACTCATCACACACACAAAACCCAAAACAAACTCTGGCGCAACCCCTTGTGATAACGATGGTTTCTTTGTTCTCAGGTTTTGCAAACACTTAAGGTATTGCGTAGTCATCTATCAGTTCTTTTAAAAGTCCACCCCCCTTAGGGTCACCTTCAGCCAGCGAAACAAAATCCTTTCAGTGAGGTCATTCCTCTCATATTCAACTCTGCAATGGTAAAGTTAACTCGCCAACCCCGACCCTGCAGCTGTAGGTAAGAAATCTACAGTGCGATTTCACTTTTTCAGCCCTGTTATGCCACACATTAGTCAGAGTTCATTTATTTCATTAGTTTACTTTGTAAAGCAATTACATAACTGTTACCACAACAGGACTGGAATGGTGTATTACATTTACTAAAATAATTTGGCAATTAATTTCAAATGATCTCTGTGCAGTAATCTCCTACATATAATAGAATTATTCAAACGTCTATGAACATTTTACATGCAGTACTGCAGTGAGTTAGATCAATCAAAAATTAATTGCATCCAAGGCATCAGTATAGCCTTCTGGGATCAGCTGAATACCAGTATGTCACAATAAAGTCATAATAATTGATGTAGCATTGAATCGTGCCTTTGCTTCTCACTTTTAATGGCAATTTTATTAGCCGAGCAGGCTACATGGAAAAACGGAAAGAAAAGAGAAATGAAAGTAAGTTAAATACCAGCTAGTGGCCATTAACTTTGATTTAATTCTGTGCTTATGTGGTTTATCATCCTGACACTTTCTGTATGCTTAGAATAGCTTGTCCTTGTTTTGCACAATTGCACTCTCACTGTACTTTGTATTTATATATGTAGAGAGGAAAGGAATATATGGCGCAGTATTCAACTCAAGTTGTCAACCCAAAATATTTCTTCTGAACTTTGGTTTGATGGCTTGGGCATTCTGCATGAAAAGTATCTCTCCCGGTGAGTATTTGGTTTCTCTTAGGCTTTTTTTCTTTCTGAAGGTGTGACTCTTGGGTGATTTATGTCGTAGAAGTAGGGTGTGGGTACCAAAATATTTAATAACTTCTCTTTTCCCTGGCAGCTTTCTTGTAACTTTAAAAATTTTTTTAAAGTCATAAAGCAGGACTATTGCTGTATCACAACTACGGAAGAGCAGTTTAACTGACTTTATACTTTTACTTTTTTTTTAATATGTGTATTAGGGAACAAAGAGGAATTACTTAGCTTCAAATTCAACTACAAACTTTTTATTATTTTCACAGAATCTATGAACTAGACAAGAGTCTGCTTCCTTAGGATATTTGTTATTTGAAGAGCCAAATTGACAGTCAACAGGTATTAAAAGATAGTTATGAAAGAAGGATTTTGAACTTAGATGAAAATCTTTTTTTGTTTTTATGTGTTTGATACCTTTTGTAACATATCACTTCTGTCTTGGGGAAGTTTGCTGTGTTTCCTGGTCTTGTTTCTTCTAAAAGTCTGTGTTCTTTACCACCTTGTTTGGCTACGCGCCTGCACCTTCATGTTGCTTCCCCAAGTGCAGGTCTGGCTTCTCAAAGGCATAGTTTTGGACCTTGTACGTAATACATACTGGCTTTCCTAAAAGCGTGTTTCTCCCTCTGACCTATTAGGTAGCTAATACATTTTTGACTGACATAAAATGATTTGGTCCTTGGGTGAAGGGATGTGTTTCAGCTATCCTAGACCACATCCAGGATCCCTAATGACAATCACTGCTTTCCCAAAATGAAAGATGGAGGAGGTGCTGAAGCTCATACCAGGAGGCTGTCATGATGTTGGTTTATATTAATAGTGTCAAAAAAGCAAGTCTTCTTTCCCCAAAATGGATAAGAAGGGAATAAGACAGGAAGAGAGCAGTTAGAAAGCCATCAAAGAAATGTTTTACCAGCCAGCATTTGCTCAGTAGGTTTTGTGCTCTTGACTTCCTTCTGCTCCTTCCAGGGTTGTGTGCTCTTGCTCATCCTCTTTTATAGTCATGCTTGTATTTGAAACCTTGCTGCCTGTATGTGCTGCAGTTTGGACAGTTATGTGTGCTTGTCCGAGTGGGCGATCCTGCACTGTATAGAAAATATATTTCCCGTTTCTTCTGAAATACAGAAATGCAGTCCTTTTGCAGCCATCTTCTAAAGGGGAATGAGGAGGCGAGCAGGGATGGTAAGCGGCAAAAATGAGCAAGAAAACCACAGTTGCCTTGGGTGAGGCAGAGGAGGTTGTTTTGTCTTGTTTTATGGCAGAGGGATCTGAAACCAGATGTTGAAAACAGTTAAACACACTCAACTTGTAGAGCTATAGCTAGATATTCAGGTGGGAAAAATGTTCAAACACAACATGGAAATCCAGATCTAGAAAAAAATTTCTGAACTGTCGGGGTTCATGAGTAATGGAAGAAAGTGGTGTAAGAGGCTAGAAGACACATTGGTGCCTGAGAGCTGGCAGAGTACTGGAGATTAATGCAGAACTAGAGGAGGTCTCTTCAGTCCACGTAATGTGACTTTTTCCCTGTGAGTTTGCCTCTGTTGCAAAATGCTGTTTTATCTTGTTCTCTTTTGCGTTTCGTCTATCCAGTCTTCTTTCATTGCTTCATCTTACTGCTGAATTCTTAAAAGCAGGAGCAGACTCAAATCTGCAAAGCCGCTGTGCTTGTGGATAAGCATGAAAACTGAGTTTTTGCTCTGAGTGAGCCTCAAATGAGTTGATTCAGCTTCTTAATGGTGGAAGGTTCAAGACAAATGTGAAATCTTTGGACTCTGTTAACAAGGACTGCTCCGATCCCGATGCTGATAGATATATTTAAAAACCAAAAGCACCCAATTTTACTAGTGAAACTGTTGTCAGCTCCTAAAGATATGGGCATTCCTGGAGGGGGAAGTGAAGGCAGTAAGTGGACAAGTGATTTAACTGTAAGAACTGTCTCCTGTTGCAGTATATGGGTGACTTTGCAGCTGGAACTTGGCCTCTGGTCAGGGCATTTCATCACTATAGAGTTGACAAAATTACGATTATCGGAAAAGCGGATAAAGCATGGGAGGGGGCTGGGGAGAAAAAAAAGCATTGAAAGTTTGAAAAACTGCACCCTTTTCAGGGCTGGAATTTTTCAGGCTGCATCTAAACAGCAAGACATGAGTTTGAATTGTGAAAATCGAGCCAAGCGAAATCCAGTGTAGGTAGCCGAGCCCTGTAACAGCTCTGCTGTCAGTGTGCTGGATTCGTTCAAGTTTGCAAGCACCTGACCTGGCTGGGGCTCTTAGAAAGGTAGGCTGGGCTGAGACGGACGCAGCTGCAACTATCTTGCTACTTAGCTTATTTTTCCGTGCTAGCTCTGGAATGTCTATCTTAATTGTATGTGCTTAGATTGCACTGTGGATTTGCCCCGCAGTTGGTGACACAGCAAGAGATGATTGTATAGACCTTTGCTAAATACATGCAAGAAGGGGAAGGGATTGTGGCCATCTACAAGAACCTGAAAGGTGTGAAAAAGGAGGAAGGGGTGTGATAGGTTAAGAGTGTACACTTGGCATATGGTAAAACTGCAACAGTTGGCAGGAATTTTTCCTAAATTATAACTTTCTGATTTGTTCCTCCTTTAAATCTATGTGGAATAGATATCTGTGGAAGTGACAGCAAAGCCTTCATGTTTGAGAGGCAGTAAAATTAGCCTGCGTAAAGATGCAGAACATACTGTAGATTGTATAGCTGGAACTCTATGCTGGAAAAATCTGCTCCCCTTTCCATTTACTGATTAAGGATTTTAACATGCTATAGGTATTATCCAAAATTCTTCTGATACTTAAACCCAGATTAAAAGGGACAGGGAGGATTCATTGGCTCCATAAGGCAGATGCTGCCAGTCAGGCTTTCTGATTAAACCTGCCCTTTGGAGCTCCTAATCTGAAATGAAATGCAAAGTTGAGGCATGACAGAAGTATTTCTCACAGTCAACAGATGAACTTTCTGATTCTAAGCGCAGTGGAATGGGGAAGCTTTCACTGAGTTTCCTTCTAACCTAAGTAACCGGCAAGTAGGCTTTGCGAAGTACATGGCATCAACAGCTGGTACCAGATGCTGAAGAGCTAGCTCAGCCCTTTTAATAAAGAGCAATGATTCCTAATAGGAAAAACTAAACGACACTTCTGTGTGTGTGTGGGGGGTGTCTGGCTTTTCCTTAGACATCTGCATGTTTTGAAATTGTGTAGGTCTTTCCCTAACTGGGGGCATTTTACTTCATGAATTGTGAACTGGAGAGTATTTCCTTGCCTGGTTGTAATCATGTAACATCTCTCTGACATTTATCACAACTGCTGTGTTTCAGCACAGTTGTGATTTTTAATGGCTTTAACCTGGTACACAGTGTAATGTTTTCTGTTATTTTTCCCCACCGTCCCTTTCCTTCCATCTCTTCTGTACCTCTCCCCTCCTCTCTGCCTGCATATGCCACCCTTCTCATAGTTGCATTTGCTTAGCACTGAACCTGATTGCCAGCCATTGGATTCCCTTGTTCTCTGGATGTTTCTCTCTCGGGTTTTGGGTTCTCTTTTTCTCCTGTTGTACAAGATTGACTGGCTGTATCCTCCAGCATAAAAATGTGAAATTCATTTTGTTAATTAATGTTTGACTACTTAGAGTAACGAAGAGTTTATTAACTTGCTTATAGTTATCTTGTTTACTTCTCAGTATGAAGATACAATTTTTATTTGACTCAAATTTTGATCATAGTTGAATGATTTTAACTAAGTTATTTGTGATCTCCATTTGTAAAAGTAGGCTTTGCTACTCACTTGGAAATACCTGTGAGGCTGTGCATTTTTTCCATTTTATGGGACCTGATCTATAGCTGTGAAGTACAAAGTGTTTCTTCTCCCCCAAGCTGTTTTTGTGTAGACAGTTTTCAGTCAATTAAGAATTTCTCTTTGGACGCTTAGTTTCTAAAATTATAGGTAAACCCTAGTCAAATTTTGGGCTCCCCAAATTCTTCCTCTCTGTCAGGAGTGTGAGGTGCAGTCAGGGATCAGGCTGGCATCGGAATTCAGGTGAATGGTGTGGCTTCTGCTCCGGTCGTGGGTATTTCTGTCCCAGGTTTCTGTGTTGCAGAATTAGGGCTACTTTAATTGAGAGAATCAGGAATTCTAAGAACACGTTTAATAAAAATTTAGCTTCTTACTGGCGCATTCAATTTCTATATTTCCATAAATAGATTCGTGAACAAGACTTAATGTTTTTGTCTTACAGTAACTGAAGAAAAAGGGTGTTATTCAAATGAAGAATACCAGGAAATAGCTCCATGTAAGCCCATTTATCTGCTTTCTGTAATCATGGGTCATATTACTGCACATAATGCTAATATGGCCTAAAGCAATACAGTATAATAGCAATGTCCTGTTAACAATTATATGAAAGTATTTCCCATCACAAAGAGAAGTGTTACTTACCTTAAATGATTTTATTTTCTTCCATGGCATAGCTTTTTGGATCTTTACAGAGCTGGATATTTTCTTTGTTATTTAAACTGTTCGTAAGCATGTGTTCAAAGTGCTGTGTTAACTGTTTACTTGTTCTGTCAGCCTTCTATTTATTTTTCTACAGCTTAAAAAGAAAAAGCACAATTACATGCTTATTTTTAATAATTCTGCATTTTTGTTTGTTGTTTCGGTTTTGCATGGGTGCTAATGAAAGACTTGGTAGCAAAAGATAATCCCCCCCTGGAAATATTATCAGTGACTAATGAATGAGGTGGCTTCCTTAATCTGTAATAATATGTTAATGTTTGTCCAAGTATGATTTCATTTACTTTTTTTAAAGTGTCTTTAAAGATGCTCTGACTTTCTTATTTTTGGTATGGATCTTGTTATTCGAATGAATTAAGTCAGCAAAACCTTTGGGTATTTCAGTGTGGACAGAGACCTCTGGAGTCTCAGGTTAGAGCCTGGAAACTTGCAGTCGCTTCCAGTTCGCTGTTGCATGAAGTTCTTAGCTGAGACTTGATGCTCTTGAGCAGCATCGTTTTATGCAAGGCATCACTATTGGACATCTAATTTTATTTTCTAAATGTCAGATGTTCAATGATAAGCTTTCCGTTTGTGGAACAAACCATGTTGTAAAGCCTTTTGTATCTACAGTGGTCTGGGTTTCCAAGAGTTGGTAGAGGGGGGGAGGAAGAGGGAACCCAGTAGCATTGCAGTCCTTTCTTCTGCCAAAAGATGGAGTGAATGGTCTACTGAACAGCCTGTACTGCTAATTGATTTTCTAGACAACTAGGAACTTTTCCGCAAGGAAGGAAGATTTTTCTGTTGCCTCACAGTCTTAAAGCTTCGTAATTCTCATATTTTGTGCTAAATGTAATGAGGCAATTTGTTTTAATGAATTGACCAAATTTGTTGGTAACAGATGGGTTGGTGACAAATGGGTTAATTAGAAGTCTTATATAATCAGTTCTTATTTCAATTATTTTGTCTACTTATGTGCGAAAGGGTTATTGTAAAACAATCCGTTCACCTCTTGCAGAAAAAACCCAATATCTGCGCTATTGGTCAAAGCAGTCCCTTCCACAAATATAGGGATTCTCATCAGATCAAACTAAAAATAGTATTGGCGTGCCATAATTACAAATGAAAAAAGCTAACGTTTTCAGTAACGCAAGGAAATTATTTTAGTCAGTTGCTATGGAACACTAAATTTCTTTGGCAAATAAAACCGCGTGCTGTAAGTGTAGCTGGGTATATATTGTCTTTTTCTGCGGTTTTTCATTTCCATTGTCCATGCTAGAATTACCTGTTAGACTCTGGCGAGTGAGCTTCTCCCATTAATTACACTAGTATGAAAGCGGTAGACTTTGTTGTTTTCCCCTCTATCTTTGCCACTGTGTTTACTTCACTTAGTGCCTGCCTTTGTGCCAAGGGACTCTGTCTAATTATTTCTCTCAGGTATGCATTAGGTGACTTGACACTATTACTAACCCCTTGAGTTAGGTGCTGCCAATCTGAACCATTAAATAAGAAGTGCTGGGAAGACTAATCAGGATTAGTTGAAGGAGGCTGAAATCACAGGGGAGAGCCTGTGTAATTTAGATTCATCAGGTAAATGAACTACAGACGTGTATTATGGGTAAAACCTGCTCCCAGAGTGGCCTTTTTTGCTTTGTAACGCTGTGGTGACTTTCCAAAGGCATGGCATGGTAAGCTGCTGTTTTTACAGCAGTCTTTAGGATATGTATTCCATCTAATGTCTGGTGTCTTCCATTGCCAAGATTTTTTTTCCCCCCAGCATTCCCATTTATTTGTAGAAGTCTCGCCTGTAGAGGCAGTCTCGTCTGACTGCTTCCAGAATATCCCTTTTTCAGTCCAGACTTTGTAGCTCTTCGGAGAATTGAAAGATGGAGGAGTACTTTTAGCTTTGAACATTTCCAGTATAATGCAGATTTTTCCCTTTAAATGTCAGTAACTTGCAGCATTAGAACAGAAGTAAAATGTCTGGTAGGTGGTATAAACGGGGCAGAGAGGTTAAATGACTTCCCCAGATGCACTCGGGAAGTCTGTGTCAGATTGCAGTCCAGAGCTGAGCAGAGTTTAGATTTTGGTACCTTTTTCAGGCTACAGATGATTCTAGTATCAACCTCCCTGCCTTAAATTTTAAACATAACCCCTGGATTGCCTCATGTCCTACAAAAAAAATGCAAACCAATGTAGGCATTTAAAAGATGATAATGTGAAATGCAGTGTGGGAAGGTGAAGGAATAGCAATAGCAAATTGGAAGGTTGTTTTGATGATTCAATAAATTTTGTATATTTTGGGCACTGTGAACACTGGCAGCTCTAATTGTGTGTTACAAGACTTTATTCAGCTTTAAAGCGCTTTTATATAACTTTTTTTACCCGTTATTGTAAAAAATGCAAGGTATTTTAGCTAGATCACAAGTTCACATGAAGAATGCTCATACTGAGAGGATGAGGAGGAAAAAAGCTTTGATTTGACACAAGGTGATGAGTTTTTACTTAAATGGAGTCCTTTGCAGTGCCTTATTTGCATATTACTTACACTGTTCTCAAAATAAAAAAAAGGACTCTCAGGCTTGCAGAAGTTCGTATTTGAAATACTCTCACTTCATTGCTTATTCTATATAAGGCATAACTATCTGGAAGAACTAACTTAAATGTTAATGAATGCAACGGCTTTATCCACTTGATATGTATTCATTTTAGGAGAATTGGGAGGGGTGAGGGGAAGGAAAAGGGATGAAAGGGAGGTAAAGGAGGAAAAGGGATGCTTTCTGTAAAACTGAGTTGCATCTAGAAGTAGATCTTTATCTTCAGGGCTAAGTACTATTTCAATACATATAAATCACAGGTTTACTCATTTCTCCATTGCTTAAAAAAGACGGCAGGTGTTCTGAAAGTAATCTAAAATCTGATACCGTTGAGGTGGGGAAGGCGAAGTGTGTTTAAATTTACAGGAAACAAAGCCAAACTCTTATTCATGAACTGGAGCACGTTGTAAAGAGTGGTTGCAAACCTTGTGATGCTGTGAGGCTGCCCTAGTGTTAGCTCTAATTGCCATTTCCTTATCTATTTTGGATGTTGTGCTGCATGGGAAAGGTCTTCCAGTATGGAGATGACTAATGTAGTACTTGTAGATTAAAGGTCCCAGTTACTGTAAATGTTGAAAATGTGCCTTTTCCCTGACATACCAAAGACCTTCGGTTTCTGTGGGCCACGGGGGATGGTGTATAGCTGTCCATTTAAACAGTAAGAAGCAGATTTAATATATTGAGGTAGACCAGAGTATGAGAAACACTTTGTAAAGTCCCATTGTTTTATTTCTGCTCTCTGCTGTGCTTGTTTTAGCTGTGCCAGGAGCTGTGTACATCATTGCATCCTATGGCAGGATGCAGGCATGCTACCGTAATACTTGGTGTGGAAACGGGCGCTGCGTTAGAAGCAAGTAACCTGTGGTGGCTACTTGTGTGGACACGAGGACTTACTTTAAAAGTTAGCTGTGGCTGTCTTGCTGGTACAGACAAAATAGGAGTGGTCTCATTTCATTACTTGCTTACACGACACCCATATAACGTGCATTACTTCACACATGCTGACGCAAGGCACTGTGCAATGATATGGCTGTGGGAATTCTGTGTGTGTGTTGGTATAAATACCGTTCTTTCAAAGCATTTAATGCCCTTGAGTAAACCGACTTGAGATACAGGATTAGTCTGCAGTCTCAGTGCTCAGAAGTTAGGTGGGTGCTCACATCAAAGGCATCGCCTGACCTCTTCACGGAGGAAATTGCAAACTGAAAATTTAGGCTCTTGGTTTTAGTTTGATTTCTGGATATCCTTTTCTGCTGCTGAGAGCAGGCAGAGTCATGCTGTAGCTTTGGTTCTAGAGCGTGTTAATGGGGATTGCTTCATCTGTCACTGTACCATAAAGCTACAGCTGTAAAGAAGCACTTAGTGATGTAATCACGCACAACTTGATTATACGCTGGTTTTGTCATCTGATCTTGCTCTTCTTGAAGTAATGAAACTTTGTCTTTGAATTAAAGTGGATTTGAATTTTAAAAAAAGTTCTATCCTAAATACAGTGTGTATATATAAATGTATCTTAGAGATCAAAAAGTTATACTGTTGGTGTTTTGTTTTTTGAAAGGGATATTGCAGTGTTGACGGTGCAGTTTAAATTGTGGTATTCATTTGTAGTAAGGTTGAGTGAGCTCCCATGTCTGTCTTTTAAACCTAAAATATTGACAGTAATGTAATCAAAGTCCTCACTTTTTATAGAAGGTTTCCTGAGGCTGTCCCTCAGAAACCTATTAAATCTGAAAAAGAAATGAAAACGGGGTCTCATAGGGCTGACTTAAAGAACGTAGGAAAATCCAGATCTCCACGGAACCTCTCTCTCATTCTTGACGTGAAACTAGCATGGACTTTGCGAGCATTTCCTAGTTTCTTTCCATGCGCTTATTTTCCAGCCTTCATACAGGGGAATGTACTGGGAGACGCTAGGGCTGTTAATGGCCTTATTGCTTTTCTTGTTTTCTTTCTCGGTGTTAGTGTTTAAAACCATCCAAAGGGCTCTTCCTGCCAAGGCCTCTTGTTTTTAAACCTTCAGCATTCCTAATGCAAAGACCCACTTCCCCTAATGAACTGACTTGTCAAACATAGGGATTTGTTTGGGGAAAAAAAAAATTCAAAAGGAGTAATTTGAAGTTTTAAAAACATATATTACCATATTTCATAGCTACAATGTGTACTTACTGGTGGGACTAGTCGCATAAGGCCTTTGATGCAACATTTCTTCCAGTTAGCTGACTCCACCACCCTTCAGGTGCTACTTCTGTGCTAGCCTGGAATACATTCTAACCTCCAAAGTGTCAGATACGCTCATCACAGAAAACTGTTCCGTTGTTTTAAGTTTCTGTCAAAATTTTTAGGGAGAATACTCAATTTGCATGAGTGTCTGCAAATACATAATAAATGTTTGTAAACAGTCTTCTATTTGCTCAGTTGTAACATCCGCTTTAAAAGATCTCTCTAGCTGAAAGCCATTTTAGACCTTGTTGTTCAAATTAATTGTAGAAAGTGCTTTTTAAAAAAAAAAAAAAGAAAAAAAAATGCACCCAGTGGCATGTCTCGTACTTCATCCGGTTTACTTGCTACTCATGACTTTTTCAAACAAACTAAAAAGAGTGTTCCTTATTCCACAGCCATAGGCAAAAGTTCTTAAAGGTGTCTTGTGTTAATGTCTGCTTAGGTTTGTGAAGACAGGGCTGGATACTGACCTTTCCTAAATACTTCGAACCCTCCGTTGCGTTCTTTATATTAAAATAGAAAGTTAGCTGACCCACGAATATGCCAGCTCTGCTCCCCCTTCTGCCTACCTGTCCCGCAAACGCCCTGAGCTTGGGGAACAGGCGTGCTTGCTTGTCTTGTTTTATTCTGTACTCCGATCTGCCTCGAGAGCATCGTGTATTCCCCCACAGAAGAGGGAAGTTGAATGGCTAGTGAATTATTGTTTTTCTTTCACATGCAGAGTTATTTAGCCCAGATGTTTCAGGAGGGGGAGGGAATTCAAGGAGTGTTCAGTGACCTTCACACTCACCCTGCCATGTGGTTTAGTGTTGGCAGAACAGTCTGTGCTTCCAGCGGGACCTGCCTGGTAACACTACAGTGGCTACGCAACCATCCAAGTTTCCTTTTTGTGGTGTTTTTTGGGCAGTCTTTCTCGTGCAGGTGGAATACTTTTTCTGTGTCAGGAATATTTCACACGTGTAACTAAAGAGGATTTTTTTGTTTACCTTTAATCCCTGGCCCATTACCTTATTTTCCTCCCTCTGCATACATGAAGGGATCCTTGTCATGTCCTGTTTGTACTGGGCATAGGCCAAGGGGCTTTCACCAGAACGGAGACCCAGCTGTGCTAAGCAGTGGTGCTGCAGAGTGTGAAAACACAATCCTTGACCCAGAAGAGCTTACAGCCTACTGAGGGCACTATTTAGAGGCAGAGGATGGGACGTGAAGCCATGCTTGGCTAGGTGAGGTGGAGCGAGTGCTCAAGGTAATGCAGCAGGGCAGTGGTGGAACCGAACCACAAATAAATCACCAGTTGTCTGAACTGCAGGCTACATTGCTCTGTGCCCTCGTCTTCTGCATAGGTAATCGGAACTTGACCAACTTAAAGGATCAGGTCTGGAAGAAAGAAGCCTGTGATGCATATTGCTGTAGGATACAGTCATGAAGACTTCTTTCTTGGTTGGGAAGTTATGTGGCTGCTGTGCAGAGAGCAAGGTTTGCTATTCAATGCAGGGATGAAGTTGTATTGCTCGTTCTGCCGCTCTTGTTTTGAGCCAGTAAACAAATATTTGTTCTCTTGCCTTAGTTTCCCTAGCTATCCAGCGGTCACACTAGGACTGCCTGGCGCTGGAGACTTTTGTTTTGTGGGCAAATTATTACCTTGAATTGATTTGATTTGATTTCATTGAAATATAAATAACATGAACAAGGTGTTGTGAGTTTATAACAATATCTCCTATACATAGCTGTGCCGTCAAAGCAGATGGTGCTATCTCTGGCTCCAGAATTAAAGTAAGGCTAAGAACATGTTTGTTGCTTCAGCGTTAATCCTGGAAACAAAGTAGTAATCTAAGAATTCAACAGCAGCATTTTCCTAGGCATTTTAAAAAAAAAAACAGTAAATAGCAATAAAACAAGGAATGTTCTTAGTACTTGGTAAGAGGAAAAATCTGGTATGGAAAGTCATAAAACCTGGAGCTGGTACTATCCTGTCTCCTGTGTTAGGTGTCTAATGTTTCCAGACTGGGACAAAATTATTTGATCTTACCTTTATTGTTCTGTTTTCATCATAGTTAATTTCTTAATCTGCTTTCCTAAAACTGTAGACAAAATTACAGCCTCAACTTACGCACGGGCTTTTCTGGCAGTTTGTGGCTGTGTAATTGATAGTTGGCCGGGGTGTGTTGCGTGGTTTTCTTCTTACTGTTCTCGTGGTGCAAAGGATGAAAACAACATTCTGTTATGAAGAATGAAAATGTTTCCAACGTGCTGTTGAAATCGGTGTCATCTAGGCTTGTTTGTTGATTGTAAACTGCTCAGAAGATACTGTAATGCTTCATCTAGGTAAGTCCCTTACAGAATGCAATTCCCATGTGTTGTGAAGTGGGTTGTAGTATTATTTGTTTGGCCCAGTGTAGCCTAATTCATACTGTTTTCCAAACCTAGATTCTGTTTGTGGCAGTGCACAAGCAGATGCCTCGGAAAATACTTAAGAGCAGGATAAGCACATAATAACAACACTTCCCTCGCTCTTCCAGTGATCCACTTCATTTCTGAACCTTTCTAAACTTTTATATCCGAAAGCAATGAGTCCTACAGTGTAATTACATGTTGCAATTTCATTTGACATCCCATAGCTCTTGTATCATGAGAGCTATTGAACACTTGTTTCCTATCTAACTTTTCCATGACTTCTAGTATCCTAAAGATCTTCATCATACTCTTAGCTGTCTCTTTTCCATAGTGCCGATGTATTTAGTTGTTCATCTGAATGGAAGCCATTTCATTTCTTTGATTGTCTTTGCTTTCTTCTGTACTTTTTCTAGTATATGACAGCTTTGTTGTGACGGAGAGAAAAGGGAGCATACTTATTCCTTCGTTAATAATTCCTAGCATTTGATTTGATTTTTTTTAAGTGCTAATGAAGACTGACTTGATGTGTTTACAGAACTGTTGATTGTAACTTCAAAATCTCATTCCTGAGTGGTAATAGCAGTTTCAAAGTCAATCACTGTGTGTAAAAAGTTAGGATCATCTTTCTCTGCGTGCATTACTTTACATTTATCAGCCTGGAGTGTCATCTGCTCTTCTATCAGAGTTGCTCAGCACTGGGAGCAACTGCAATTCTCTGCAGTCAAGTTATGTTTTTATTATTATAGATGCTTTATTAACGTAAGCAGACTTTGTCATCTTGGTATTCACCCCTTTTGCAGATGATTTGTGAATATGTTGAACAGTTTAGCTTTTAGCAGAAATCTACGCTATCTACGATCTCTGCATGATTGCTGCTTGAGCAGTGGGACCACACTGGAGGCTTCCTGGATTAGATGATGGGTTTATTTTTGTATCGTTCATTTCTGAACATTTAACCAATTCAACTTGTATATTTCTGTCCTCGGCAGATAACTTTCACTGATATACGTGATCAGAAGCCTTATGGAAATCCAGCAAGACTATATCAGGCATGTATTTCTTGTCCATATGCTCTGTGACTCTTTCCAAGAACTCTAGTAGCTCGTGAGTCATGATTTTCTTCTAGAAACATGGTGTTAACTATTCCTCCGTATGTGCTGTTTATGCATGTGTCCTTAAATTTTTCTTATAACTTCTGGCAGTTCTCCTGCAGTGGAAGCCCCAGGTTCTGGTCTGTATTTCTTTAAATTATCCCTCGAGTGCTTTTAGAAATTGATGCTGCAGTTTGCTACCTTGGGTTTCTCTGGCATCAAGAGGGGGTTACATCCAAGCTATTTCATTTCTTTCCCATAATACTCAGGTGTTTAATTTCTGACACTACACTTCCCCTTTCTGCCTGCTTCTACAACTCTGAAAGGAAGAAAATCTAACTCGGTATTTATATTTTTTTTAACGTGAATTGGAACAAGACCACAAGCCAAGTGATCCTGGGCTGTTGTGGAAGCACTGGGACCAGTTTTCTGACCAGTAAAGCTCCACAAGAAATAACTAATGGGTGCTGCTGGTTGGGAGGAAAAGGGAGAAGCCCCTTGTTGTTACTGGCAAACTACCCTTCCCTGCAGAGGACATCTTAGAATTGAATTATTTGTATTGTCTCTGTGGTTCATCAAGGGTTTTAACTGGGCTGAGTGAGTTCAGTGTCTTGCCACAAGCAGTGGACCTTCTGCCTGGGTTATTGGGTAGGTACGAGCTCTGTTATGTGATAATATTTAGATGTCATTAAGAGGGAGAAACAATGCTTTATTTTAAATGGCTTGTTGTATAGGATTAGCTGGAGAGAGGCTACCTTCTCAGCTGTTTCCAGGACACTGGTAGGTTATGTAGAGTTGCAGAGAACTTAACCCAGTCGGTTAACACGTGACTTCACGCTTCTGCGGCATGGGTGTTGTCAAGGTGCTTAGCAGCACGTAAGTGTATTACCTGTGTGGAATAGTTGGGGACCACGTTGACTTCTTCAGTGTTGTTTTTATGTTTGCAGCAGGTTATTCCTGATGAAATTTCTTATCTCTCTGTGTCAATACAACTATAGCAGAGCGAAGTTTTTCTCGACCGGCAGTTTTGCAGAGGAGAGTTAATTGTTTGCTATCTCTGCAGCTACCTGTGCCAGTAAAGAATTGGATTTGATGGAACATAAATGAATACTTCTTCCAAAGCCACTTCATGAGAATTTTGGCCTCATTTTCCTTTACGTTGGTAACTGCTGTAGTTTTTCTCCAATTCAGAACAGTGGCAATGAGCAAAAATTAGGCCTTCCTGTATATCTGATTGCATAAAACAATTGCATCAATTACTGTTTTTATTTATTCTGTTTGTGCTGCAGTTAAACTTGTAGTAGGCTCTCAGAGGTCTAGATTAAAGTTACAAAGATGTAAAGACTGTTATGTGTGACATGAGATACGGGCAATTGGTTCATGTCGTTTGGTGTATGACTGGCTATTTTAGAGACAGATTGTGTATGTTTCTAGATGAGCTCTCTGTCTCTCCAAATACATATAGTATATATGCACTTTATAGAGACAAACTCTTCTGGTATTGCTTTGTCTATAGTATACACTAGGGAGTCAAAAAATACCTGTATTCATTCTAAAAGGAGTTGGATATTTTTGAATGCAGTTGAATTGGATTTTTTTTTTTTTTAAGCTTGGTAAAGTTCTGAATTCTTTTTAAGCCTGTTTCCTTTTTGCCCTGTTTGCCCTTATCAGGACTTTCTTCATCCAACTGCTGAAATATAATGTTAACATCTTTATAGGCTATTGACCCCATTTAAAAACTCCTTTTCAGTTACAGAAAAGGCCAGAACTATCAGGGAAAGAATTGCACACATTTAAAAAACACACTACAGGAAAAAAGCCCTGTGCCATTAACTAATTCTTTCTCTCTCAGCCTTAATATTTTAGAATATGTTAGTCTGATTCTTGCATTTGGACAGAGAATGGCTTAGGGTTTGCTTGCCCTATCTGTATACAACACTTTCTATTTCCTTTCGTGTATCTTACAGTATTTGTGTTTTATGCAGTTAATATGACCATTTATGGTTTGCTCAAGGCAAAACTGTACAGTCAAGTTTTGAATATATTCAAGGATGGAGACTCCACGGGGCGTGTGTATGTGTGTACACACGTACCTAGGCTTCACAACACAGACTTTTATAGCACCATCACTCAGTTGCAGTAGAAATGTGCACCAATATGACTACCTGAGCTAATTAGCACGATGTCATTGTATCTCTTCAAGTTTGAAGCTGTAGTTTCAAACGTTGCCAGATTTCTCTTCTAGTTTGAGTGCATCTGCTTCTAATGGAATACATTTTAGGATGTCAGTATCACCGCTATCTACAATACCTTTAAAATATATTTGTTTTTAGAAACTGGGATCGTGTTGGTGCACGTTACTTATTGTATGATGTTATTATTGCGGCCCCCAGCAATAAGTCTTTTATTTGCCTGATACGATAGCTGACTTTTCTCATCCAATTCACTGTAATGTTTTGGCTATCCAGAAATACAGGGATGTTTATGTTCTGATCTAAGTAAATTAAATGATGCACGTTTAGTGCATAAAAAGGTTAAATTTGTATGATCAGTCTAGGAGGAAAAAACAATCTAAATATATATATTTGATACTTTCTTTTGAGCATAGACCTCTTCACATTTCACACGTGCTTAAACTTGATATAACATATGAGCATATGCAATGAGACATTCATGCTTATTAGGGATTACATACTTTCTAGAAGAATATTCATAGTCAATATACAAGACTCAATCATAGCTAATTGCATTGTCAAATGTGCTTTTATTGTTACATTGATTTTTTTAAAAAGCTGGTGGTTGTTTTCTGTTACATAACCCTTTCTATCTAGTTTCTGTATTTAATGAATTTGAGATATGCGTGTCTTGTGAAGTGTTATATTTAGTTTGCAATTGGTTGCCTGACAACAAAGCATCAGTCTCGTCCTTCTACACTGGAGGTATGGTGCCAGTCTTAAGAATACTTATACACTTAGACTGAGAAAAAGGATCTGTCAGCAGCATAGTATGGGTTTCCACCTATGTTATTTTCAGGCACCTCCATAAGGTGTACCAATTACACTACTGATAGAAATGAGGTTTCAAAATGGAGCCTTCAAATGTTGGGAAATGGCAGGTTTACGGTTGTATGGTGTTTGTCATGTACAGAATGAGGAGGGAGCCCTGTAGAAAATAATTATGCAGTTGTGCAAGTGAAGGCTATAGAGCTTAGGAGCATACGAAGGGGCAGAACTGAGCCTATTCAGGTAGGTTCCAGCCTGGTGTTCCTTAACTTGAAAGCTGGATTTAGCCTGATTTTGATATTAATTCACTTTCTCAGCAACCTACTGCTCTCCACTCTGACCAAAAAAAAGATGAAGTGAAAAATGTTCTCTTCTGTGAACTATATGCCCCAGCAAGCATGTCTAGATCTTGAGCTTTCAATATGCAGTGGAGGTATTTGCCAGACTAATTTAATTTGTTGGTGGCAATAGAAGACTTACTCTGGAGGGGAACGATCTGCTAGTGCCGTGCGCTGAGAGCTTACGGAAGGTGGGAGGAATCTTACCCAGGACCAACTTCCACCTCTCTCTGATGGGGTGGATGCAGATGTCGGTGCTCTGGCAGAGTTACAGGCCCAGCACTGTAGCGTTTATAATGTTGGTGCTTATTTCAGCATGCTCACAAAGTTTATGGACAAAATAAAGCCAGTTCCCCTGCTTGAATTTTCTGCCTTGCAAAGGCTTCCTGTAAATAATGGCTTTCCATTTAACCAGTCAGCATTGTTCAATAAGTGGTAGTAATGCTCAGTTTTCTTGCAAAAAAAAAAAAAAAAAACCCAAAACTTTTGTTAGGCTTGTGGGGAGCACAGCTTCTGATGGATGGCTGAAATGATGAAAAAGTTGGTTTTCTACCTTTGACACAAAGAAGTAAAAATAATTAAGGAAAAATGGAATTTGTTTTTAAAACCACTTCTCCAGTTGAAGTTCTGTTTTTCTTCATTTAAAATTTCTATGCCTTTCCTCGCCCTTTTAGAGGAGTGCACAAGGGAAGGAAAGGTTTTATACTCTTCTGGAGAAAACAGAACTAGAACTGAACTTTCAATTACCTTCATTTAATGTTTTTCTGCCATTGAAAAATATGACAAACATTTTTCCTAGAAAAATAACAAGATTTTTTGATTAAATCCAATTCCTCAGTGGGAACATCTGTGTAGAAAAATTTACTAGCTTTACTAAGAATCCTGATTATACCGGGTTGTTAACTTCACATTCTTAATATATGTAATATGAGGGGACCTCTCCTTGCAGCGCACACAAATCTGCTGCTTATTCGTTTCCAGAGGCTGTGCTGGCTTTGACACTTCCAGGACACACATCACTACGGATAAGGATGTCCTGTTTCTCAGTAATTCAAAGTCTGAAAACTCAGAATGGGATACTGGTTTATGTCAGCACATCTAGAGCTTTAGAACAACCATTCCTGAAATTTGTCTCATTTTGATAATTGCTTTTTTTTTATCATAACACTGACAGCACTGTAAATATCTCTAGTTTTTGGTAAAGATTCTTTGGCATGTGATGCAGATTTATTAGGGCAGTTGAAGGGTAAGTACATTAGGAGAGTCTTCAATGAGTAGCTCATTCTGGAAATTGATACTTTCCTTGGGATTTGAACTCTTTGTTGGTCAAAGTTTGGATCCAGACCTTTACAACGTGTTCCAAAGTTATTACCATTTGAATGTGCTGTGAAATCAGCTTATAGTCACAAACCTGGAGTAGCATCAACTGTCTCTCTTCAAAACTTCAGTAGAGATTAGAGATTACGTTGTGACTCAGGAGGATTTCCTCAAACACAAAGATCGTCTGGCCTTCGTGGCTGGCAGAGACAATAAAATTGGCCTGTTGTGTACATACAAAACAGGATTTTCTCTCTTTAATAGTTAAATGCTATTTGCCAGCACTAAATGTGATTGAAACTAATGAAAAGATGTTTAGTTATGAGTAGCGGCAATAGAAGTAAATTATAGATCTGATTTTAATAGACATTCTTTATAAGTATACCAGAGGAAATTTTTTGGTGTGGGGATTTCTCAGGTGATTAATCTTTACAGAAATGTAAGATAAGTCTTTGTGTAATGGAAATAATGTTTCTCTTGAAAATATTATTGTTCGCATGCTGCTTGAAGACTTAGTTTGCAGTAGATTTAGATGGCAATGGGTTCTGAACCGTTACAACAAAGAATATAATCGAGGCCAGTCTGCTCTCTGCAATTTCAGGGTTTAGCTTCATGATGTGCGATGTTAAATATTGAACTAATTTTACTAAATGAAAGGCAAGCTCATTTCATTTAGCCAGTGATTGTATGGTAAGTGGATAAGAAGATACGTGAGTGAATCTCAGTAAATGCCGAAATGAACTGTAGATAAAGGTCTAACCTTCCAGACAGTACTTTGGACCTGTACGACTGACTAGAAACAGGCAAAACGGCCTTTTTCGGGAGGCTTGGTTCTTCCCTTTCCGGTGCATATTGAACACACTGGAGGAATAGCTGCTCTTAGCGTGGGAAATGGTAGACCCTGGAAGAGGAAGATGGCCAGTCTCATTGCATTTTTCATCATGCCTGAAGCTGGGTGAATGGCAGTGCTGTGAGGAGAAAACAGAACTTGGCCGAAGTTTGTGGGCGTATGGGCTGTTTCGTAGAAGACTTTGTATTTATATATATACGCATATACAATGTGTATGTCAGGGCTGCATATAGTTGTATCTATGAAAACATATGTAAGTTACTGTATAGGTGTGAGTTGTGGATTTTTTGGGGGAGGGTTCAGTTAAGAATCTGAGTATGATTCCAGGACCTGAGGCTTTAGGCATAAACAATAGCACATATGCCTTCATGCTAACCTAGTCTGATTAAAATTATTCTTTCCAAGGGAAACTTGTTTAGCTTCTCTAGTAAAAATTGGATGGACTTTTATTCTCTGCTATATAAAAGTTCTCTGGAAAAGATTGTTTGAAATCTAAAAAGCAAGTCATCTTTCAGTAATAAAGCATGGAGTCTGTAAAACGTATTCGTTTATGGCTGGCTCTAGTACTAAAACATATTATTGTACATTGGATTATTTTTAGGAAAAAAAGGATTGATAATAAAATCCTGGTGTTAGTATTTTTTATGAAACCCTAGAGAAGACCATGTTTGTTCTGTCACTCTCACTAGCAATTCCTGTAGAGACTTCAGCTAAGTGTCTTGTACTGTAAAGCGCTCTGAGCTCATGGGTAGTTTTTCCCCTATCTCCTCTTACGAGAAAAGTCCTGTAGGATTTAATGGAGAGGAAATAGTAATTTCAAAAGAACTTGGAACACTTAGATGTTCTACATCCTCTTTTGGAGCTTCCGTGATTTGGCAGATCTTAGGAAATAATTGAATCCCAATGCAGAATTAGAGTATGATTATAAAACGTAGTAGGAAGAAAATTATTCTCCACACAATACTGAGTGTTTGCAAATCAGATGTATGGTGGGTTTTTGGGGGGGTTGGTGGGTTTTTTCTTTGTTTGGTTTGGTTTTAAAAAAAGCCTGTTCAATGATTCTTTGCTGTTGGAGTCATAATGATATGTGGCAAGGGTTTACATGCCAGAAGGCTAATCCTTTCGGTTTGGCACTGACAGTACCTCTGCCCTGACTCTCAGACTATTTGGTAAGATTTCTGGCTAAGTGCTAACAAATGAAAACTCCTGCTGTCAAAGGCTGGATGGAGCAGTGCTGTTTGCTGGCAGCGGAACCCTTCCTGAGCCAGCTACCTACTGAATCAAGCTGTTCAAGCGTGAGTTTTGAACTTTGATGTCTGAATATTCCTGGGAGGGGAGGGGTGCGATGAAAATTTGGTTAACGTGAACGATATCTTGCACAGCAGCCCTTTAGTATATAAGCATAGGTGCTTATGAAAATATTCTCTTTCCAAGTCATTTATCCGAGTCTGTTAAGTTAGAGGTGGTCTCAGTGCTGTGGGTGTATTCACTGTAGATACAGAGCAGATAGTTCTCATACTAAGAGTGTGTCCCTTTCTTGGATTGCCATGTGAAGGTACTTTAGCTGACATTAAACTCTTGGATAAAGAGGACGGTGCACACCTTGCTTACTAGCTCCTGCAGAGCTCTGTGTTCCTACCTGTAGCTAGTTTGAAAGCCAGAAGCCAGCTAGCATTGGTAGCAGAGGGCTCCTTGGCTCATGTTCTCTGCTGAGAATATGGTGATGACTCTGGGACCTCAGCTGGGAGGTAGTGTGAAAGTAAATGAAGTCACCTTTTGTGGGTCTAGCACTGTGAAGAGCATTGCAGTGAGAGAACCAATTTGCTAATCATTTTCCTGGGCTTTCTTATACTGCAAGAGTGGTATTAAGAGTAAATGAGAGTCTGCTCTGTTTAGCCCTTAGGATACCGTGTTTTTTACTACTGGAATCTTAAGGACTGTAGAAAACTAGCAGTAAGAACTCGCGTGTTTATGAGTAAAAGACACAGATGTACGTAGGGGTGTGTGTAAGGGTTTTTTTTCTTGCTGCCCTGCCTTAACGTGAAAATAGGGAGCCTCAAGAGGGAGTTGGCCGCTGTGCTAAATGACTCTGCTCATCCTGTCTCAATCGTAAGTTGAGAAGGGCTTAGTATTGCAGTCAGTGGCACTAAGAGCACATTCAGGCTCAAAGACTTCTGTGAAAGATATAAAGAAAATAATAAAATCTTACGTATGTGTAAAGAATTTATTAATACATTTCACTTTACTAACTTCAGCTTTCAGCAGACAATATTACTCTTTATTCAAGGCCAGTATGAGACTAAACCTAGAAATAGTGCACGCGCAGAAGGTCAAAATGAAGGCAAGAGAATGACTAGAAGAGGCCAAGCCTGGAGATGGGAAGAGTAGTAGTACAGGGGCATTTCTAAAGAGGATTTTAATCTATGCGTATGGCTTGAGGGACTCGGTGACTAAATGTTTCTTTTGTGTAGTGTATCTGCACTAGCTAATTGAAGATAGGTGGCCTTAGAAGAGACAGCTTTTAGTTGCCTATTGAAAGCCAGCAGCAGTGAAGAACTTTCTCAGATAAGGGAGGCAATTACTTTGACATATCTGGTTGTGACCTTATTTTCTTCTTTAGCATGCAGTGTTCAAAGAAAAGGAAGGCTTTGCTAGAATTGCTTGAGGAGGGCTGTATGTAAGCTTCTCAAGTTTGCAGCCGAACTTCACTTTTTAGATCCATCAGTGAGATGACTAATTCTGTACACTGCAGCTGCCCCTGAACAGCAACTCTTTTTAACCTGTTTTTCTATAAAAACAGTTACTACCCAAGTAGGTGTTTCAGAGAGAGCTAATGCCACGTTTGCTTCAGGAATCTGGTGACCAGAGGCTGGAAGAAATGCCGAGTGGATGGATACTGTGCTATGGAGTCTTCTGAACTTTTCAGACAAAAGCTTTTCTGTACAAAGTAAAGTATTAGCAAGAATTCTGCAAAATGCCCAGTATGAGGGTCTTCAAAAGTTTATAGGTGCTGTCCAATGCGTTATTTAGGCAAAAGAATACCTCAGCCTCCAAGCTTTCAAATAATATCCTTCATGGAAGGTGATAGATATAATGACAAAGTCACTTTTGTTGTGACACAAGAAAGGGTAAACTGATTTCATGATGTTCAGAAATAAAACAGGTCAGAAGTATCTTTGAAAAACATAAGCTTTCAAATTTGATCTTTAAGAGAAAATCTGGTTTGAAAAAATTGAGCTAGCTTATACTCTTGGAGTGTAGGAATGGATGTGGTTTTAGGGCAGAGTTCAAAATACTTGGATATCTACTTTTTTTAGGACAGCTTTGCATGGCACAATGAACCAGTGCCTAGTTAGAATGTATTCAATGAAAATTTTTTTTTTCCTTAATTAAAAAAGCCACATGCTTTGCAGTTCTTGGTCGTTCAGTAACACAGAACTTAGAGGCTAATTCTATAAGAACCTCAGCTGAAACTTGTTTTTGTTTTAAATAAGAGTCATAATACCATTCATGATGGCTACAAGCTTGTATGCAGCTGGGGTGCACTCTAGACCTAGACTCCAATGGCAAAAGAAAAAAACCCCACCTCTTCCTTGTTAGCTGTTCTTTGGGCTTTTTTTCCTTTCGTGTCTGATGGACAGATGGGCTTCAGCTGAAACTGAATGGGTGAATTTGCTTGCAACCAATCTGGGTCAGATTTGAACCGACAAGCCTGGTGCTGCAATCCTGCCTAGCTCCCAAGCAAGCTGGGCAGCCCTCAGGGTGCTATTTAGAAGTGCTGCTCTTCTCTGATTTACTGCCGTTTGCTATTTCACTGTACAATCATTTATATATTTTGAATTTTTTTAATATTGGATTAACACGTTAAGATAAATTGTAAGCCTGGGGGTGCCTGGTATGTCATTGGGAGGTTGCTAAATGATTTATGATGATTGTGGGTTTATTCTTAGAGGGTTGATTATGTCAAGATAGTATAGCAGCATTTTGAGAATGCTATGCTTTAATATGTTAAACATATAAAAGATTTTTTTTATCAGCAGTAGAAATGTTAAATATGTTGTGTCAATATTGGTTACTATTAAAAGGATTGTCTGTGCATATTAAGTGAAGCAGAGGGCTTTCTAGTTGGCAAAGGTAATGAAGAAAGCTGACAGCTGAAGACAGACAAACTGCATAGGTGATTTTTATCTCGCTAAATAGTTGCCCATGACCTGCATAATCCGTCCTGCTAAAGTTACTGGACAGATTCTACTATCCACTGTGCAGGGTGGACAGCAAGTGAGAGTGCACAAAAAAAGAAAACAAGACTTGGCAGTTCCTGTGTTCCTCTCTCTCCCTGTCTCCTATTTCTCCAGACGCTATGGCACGTAACTCGTGGGATTTTTCCTTCTAATAACCAAAGTGAAGTGAAACTGGTGAAGAAGCTCATCGCAGCATATGCTTCTGAAGGTGGGGTAGTTCCATAATAGCCATGGTGACCAAGCTAGTCATGAGCCTTAAACTACAGGGTGCAAGTCACTGTGATATGGTAGTGTTGTTTCTCTGTGGGAAGGGAGAGGCCTGAGCCGAACCTGCCTCTGGAAGTCCCGGGCTTGGGCAGAGTTGTCTTCGGCGCCTGAAAGCAGAAGATCAGCTTTGCAGCACACAGCGCCCGCAGCCCCTGCTGCAGTTGACTTGCTCACAGGCGGTGGGACAGTTTGCGCAGTTGTTCTGCACCATCTGAAATTCCAGTCCTTATCAGAATATAGACTTATAACAACTTAAGTGACAGCTATTGCCGCAGCAACTGAAGGTTTGTGTGTCTCCTTTGCTATTCCTCCTGACTACCTTGCCTTCACGCTGTTCTTGTGGATCACCGCTCTGAAGCATTGGGTAACTCTGCTGCTTTAAACGTTGCCAGGAATAGGTCAGCTGAGGGAGTCTTGAGGTCCCAGGTGACACTGAAAGACCTTCAGCGAGACGAAGGGAGAGGAGACGTGAAGTGTCCGGTGTGACAAGCGTCACCACTGCCAGAGGAATGAGCTCTCTATCTGCAAACGCGGGTTGGTAGAACGGGATTTGATGTAGTGGAAAGACTTAGTTTGCGTTAGGTGTGCTGACCTGCTGGGAGGAGGAAGGACCTCGCGGCGTGAATTCCTTACGAGCGCGTCTGAGATCTGGAGTACGGCGCAGCCAGCGAGGGGGAGCGAGCGAGCGAGCGGCTGGGTGGTGCTTAGCTGCCGGCCGGGGTTAAACCACGGCATCGTGGTACTGGGCTGGCTGGCTTTTGAGGCAGATCAGTTTTCTAGAAACAAGAGGCCAACAAATATAAAACTCAGTCTTGTCAAAAGTTATTTTTCTTTGGTAAAATGAGCAGCTACAACATTAGTTGCTCTGCCTAGTCCAAATAACCAGTTCCCCCATCATTAGAAGGAAGGTGGCTTCTGACTTTTACTTAAACGAGTTCTGTGCGAATTTAATTTTGAAGTTAATGGTGTGAGTCCTCGTATACCCAATGCTGGCCTGTTGCCTGAAGAAAGCAAGTCAGGCTGGTCTCCCCTGGCCCCACGGGAACCAGTGATAAATGACATTGAACTTCATTTCCTATTTTGCTTGGGCAAAATCCTCCTTGTAAAAGCATCCTCTGAAGTTCTTTAAACTTTGAATGAACTCGTCGGTGGTAGGGGTGGAAATAGACTTGAGCTGATAGTTGTGATAAATGTTATTGCCTGTAGAAAAAGTATCTTTTGCCTCAGATGCTGTTGTGTGGTTGTAACTCATTTGATCTCTCGGTCCTTGTCTTCGTAATTTGTGCCTGTTCATCAGCATTTCATTCACTCGGTCTTTATAGGCAGTTTTGATTGGCAGTTTTTATGCCGGTGTAATTTAAAAACTCAATAAAAATGCTTTTTACACAAATAATATTCTATAAACCAGTCACATTTCTTCAGGGTAATTCCTCAGATTCTTAATGAGCCACGCCGATCCTGTATTAGATCATGGCTTCTTGTAAAGGTTTTATAACTACACTCAGATGCTTTGTTTGGTGTGTAATCAGCTTTAATAATGGGTATGTAACCATTCACGGATGAGAAGAAATCCTATGGAAGAAACTGGAAGGGGACTATAGAGACTTAATTAGGATATATAAACATTTTTCTAAATACCTATAAACACATAAAAATCTGAATTGCTTTATAGCTCTTCTCAGTCATAGCTGAGAAGGTAGAAGATTCACCATTTAACCCGAAGGCTTTTCCCCTAGGAGACTCCGCAGTACTTGCTGCCGCCGAGCTACTGAGCCATGCGCGGCTGAGGACTCGTGCCCCTCCGGCCCGCGACGTGCCCCTCTCTGCCCTCTGCCAGGGAAGGTGTAACCACGTAGACGTCCCTCTGGCAGCTCTGCTCTCCCAGTGGTCTTCATGGGACACGGCCGTGCGTAAAGGTGATTCGAACAGCAGTCTGTCTCGGGTCACTCGCAGGAACTGTACTTGAAGTAATATCCCTATTTTAAAATTTGGTGGTTTTTTTTTGAAAAGACTGGTTTTTTTTCTGTTTTCACTCTTCAATGATTTTTTATTTCGGTGTGGTGTCTTAATGCTCCAAAATGCGTGGTATTTTATTAATTCCTTAAGGTTATGTCTTTAACATAGATGGTATAAGCAGCAGTGTGTGCAGTTGAGGTTTTCTGAAATTTTCCATTTTTAAAAAAAAAAATCTTCAAATGCTTATAGCTTTGTCAAATTTAAGCAACTCAGGCGTAAGGAAAACGCTAGTATTTTGTATGTGCCTGGTGTGATTTTTTTTTTTTTTTTAAAAGATAGATTTGAAGAGTAGGAAGAAAGGAAAAATTTCATCTACAGTAGTTGGAATTTCGGGGAATGATAAAAGGCAAGAATACGTTGTTCTCTCCCTCCTTTAAAACTTCTTTATGAGGTTTTATTTTGAGGAACTAAAGTATGTTTATAATCTGAAGAGGGGATATGAAATCCATAACAGAGGAACTTTGCTAACTGCGGAGTTATGGGTTTTTTTTTTTTTTGTAATTTTGAAAATCCAAACAGGACCAAAACGTAAGCCTCTGGAAACCCCAATTACACGGACAAACTATTGGCGGGATGTGATGACGAAAAGTAAAAGGGGCCCTTGCAAACTAATGAAGTGATTAAGGCAATTAAAGGCTGTTCTGGGGAGCTGGACGTTATCCTTGCTGGTTCCACGGAATTCCTGACCGACGCCGGACCAGGCACAAACCAATTGCTTTGCCGGTGGCTGCGGTTCAGTTTCTGGGCACCTGCATGTGCCTTGCAGGAACGCGGCGTGCTGGCTGTAACTTACTGAGGTCGATGAACATCCAGATCGCAAACTGAAATGCTAAGTCCACCGACAGACTCGCACTCTAGTTAGGACATTGGGTCTGCCAAATTAGGTGCCAATTATGTCTGTTTTGGTTTTAATGTGGGCGTGAAACATATCCCTCTCATTCATACCAATGTTATAAAAGTGAAAGGGTCTAAAGGGATAGAAGTCTGTAGGGAAACTAAGGCTTTTCTACCCATTTTAAGATGGAAAGTACACACTGTGTGTGATCACGCAGGACAATTAGAATGCGCTGATGTTGTCTGTGCCACGTTTTGAAGTACTCGCTTGTTTAAATGTCGAATTCTGGGTTTCATTTCCTGATGCCTGCTATTTTTTTTGGATTACTTTGAGGTCGTCTGTGAATACATGGCAGAGCCGAGTTCTGCCTGTCCAGGGAGCAGGGTATGAGTTGACACCGTGGTTGAGGGAGCCATGCTTGCTCAGTGAGGAGAAGCTCCTATTAGATTGCTTCTTGGCAAAGAGGAGGTTAAAGCATGACCCAGCGGCAGCTTTGTAAGTGCCCTGCAAGTAACGACTGGGGGTGACATCTTCTCAGTAGCGATTCAAGCGGCAGCAGCCACAAATCAAGTCCTGGGAGGTTCAGGCTGTGCATTAGGAAAAATTCTTTGCCGGGACAGTGCCACACTGGGCAGGCCACCCAGAAAAGACTCTTCAAACTCAAATACCTTTTATAAGGGCTATTCTTTCCTGCCCCGGGATGGGAACTGGGGGTACTGAGGAGTAATCTCCTTCAGTAGCAGCTCTTTAGTTGCCCAGTTCTCAGGGCTGCTTTTACTTCCTAGACAAGGGCTAGGAAGGAAAATGAGGCAAGAGTTTACAGAAATGGGTATGATAATCGGAGGGAGGAGGGGAGTACCAGAGTTTATCATAATTTATTAATGCAATAGGCCTAACTTCTGTTAGCGTTAGGGTTTAATAACGGCCCATTAGCTCTCTTTTGCATCCCTTCTGTTTTCCAGGAACGAGAACATGATGTGTCTTCTCTGTGGCCATTTCTTCAATGAAGGGCATTCCTGTTTCCGAGGCAGAAATGTCACAAAGAGGTAGGTACAAGTGAAGAGATTATTCCTCACCATTTCATTTGCTGACAAATGTAGAACAGAACACAGTTCTGTTCACAGCGACCAAGGACAGGAAACTGAATTGCCTGTAGGCATTCACTTCATTGTGAATTTATGGTGTGACTATAATATTTGCATTAATCCCATCAGCACAAAGCATACATAAATGCGTTCAGAATTATTTTGTCTTGCTCATACAATTTACATTAAGATCCATATGCAGAATTGTATTTTCACAGCAAGTTTTACACATAATATTCAAATTTTTTCTCCCTTTCTCCCATCAATATGTTGCATATTTTTAAGCCTAGCTGGGCTCAGTGCCAGCAAGGAACTACAAGGATCTATGGCAACTGCCACATTTGCACTTTTCATTTACAAATCGGTAACTAAATTCTCATTAAATATTCTTAACCAGCCTGTTCAACATATGTTTGCTTGGGTATTAGTACTTATAAGTTGAAACAAATTAGATCAGTAGCTAAATTTGCTTCCTAATAGCCAAAGATATTTGAGAAAGAATAGATTTTTGGAATGTAGAAGTGGCAATGCTGCCTTTCTCCTTCGTTCTTTGAAAAATGGAACATTCAGCTCTGCTCAGGCAAATCAAAAAGGTGGGGATTTGAACTCCCTCCCCACATTTTCCTTCTGGGGGGAGACTGGTGTAGGAAGAGCTTTGAAATGAAGCCAGTAAACATCCACTAACTAGTGTGGCTTACAAATTAGGTTTTGTTTTGAGACACATTTTCTTCTATTTCATTCTCTGTGTTTCTCCCTTTCAAACATAAAAAAAAAAAATGTGTTTAATGGATTTATACTAAGACTCTTGCTTGTGGAGAAGCATTTTCATCTTTGACTTCTAACAGCACTGACACTAATTGCAGAAAGAACCACTTAACAAAAGAAAGTGCAAAATCATGGATGTTAGATCGTGTAGACCCTTAAAAAGGTTATTGTCTCTGCTTAAATAGTTGTTTCGTGCGCTCGCAAAGATGGTTAATGATCAGCTTTTAATTAGTTTCATTGTGTTATCAAAACTGTAGTGCAAATCATATCGTTATGTTTTCAGGTTTGTGCTACTTCATCTGAAATTCAACAGCAGCTCATCCATAATGTATCAGAGATCCCTCTCTACCAGCCTGAGCGTGCTGCTTTTCCACAGGCTGTCGGGGCGGTCGGGGTGCGTCCGGCCGTGCTCCCACCGCACCCAGCGTCCGCGTGCTGGGCTCTGCTGGTGGCTTCTGTCTGGCTGCAGTGCCGGACTCGCGTCGTCTTTATCTGTGATCCCATATCTCTAAAATGGGTTTAATGTTTGTATATTTTAACAATGTTCTGCACAGATTTAATTTCTGCTTGTAAAAACCTTTGATACCTATTTCTGTAAGTGGAGATTATTAGCAAGTAACAGCTTGGGCTTTTTGAGCAGTTTATAGCGTTTAGTTACACCTTTGTCCAACTAAGGAAGGTTAAACTGCGACTTCGTGTTTCTGGAGCAAAATTCTTCAGGAAAAAAACCTTAGTTTTTGCCACATAACCCAGGACTCTGACAGGTCTTTCATTTTTTTTCAGTAGTCTTGCCCCATCCCTGATCTTGCTTTTGATTTTCGAAGATAAGACAACCTTTTTCCCCGGAGAGACCTGAATGCGCAACTTCCTTAATTCAAAGCCAGAAGAATCAGTCGGGAAGCATATGTTGGTAACAGATCCAACTGCAGCAAAATAGCTCTTTGTGTTAACTAGATGACAGTGTCAGTCGGGAAGCGTAACTGAAATATAACATACAGCATCCTCTGGCACCTAAAACGAATGCAACTGCTAAGCTCCCTCCTTTTAAGAAAAAAACAGACGTGCTTTGTTAAACGTGGATCCTTAAGACACTGCTCCACGAGTGTGTGCGGACCAATGCGGGGATTTGGCCCCTAGGAAGAGACTTCTCAAAGCCACTGGAATTTAGAAAATCATTTTGATGCATTTTTTTCAGGGCATAAACTGAACTACGGGGAAGAGCAAATGCTTTCTTTTCGGCTTATCTGTGGAAGCAGGTTTTTCTGTCTGCTCTGACCCCGGCTTGCCGGGCGTGTTCAGTGTGTGCCCTGCATACTGGGTGTCTATAAAACTCTATCAGCAGCTGAGCAGGTGGTGAAGAACAAAGCCCCACAAAGGGAAGTGGTGAAAGCCCGTTTGAGAACGCTGTAACTGCAGGAGTAGTTTGTTTGTTTTGTAAGCACCTTGGTGTTGAGAGGAAAAGAGAAAGGAGAAAACAAAGATCCAGAGCAGCGGCGCAGGCATCAGCGGCCCTTCGCTGTGCTGAAAGAGAGTACTTGCAGGTTCTTCAGGTGAAAGGCTGATTTCAAGATTTATTTTCCTTCTGTAGGAATAGGGTTATAACCAATTACTTATTGCTAAGTGAACTGAAATAGGCGAAGAATTAAGGCTTCTTTTTTAAAATGGAGGAGTTTGGTTGCTTCATGATTTTGTTTTTAAAAAAATTCATATCCTTTAGGATTCTGTGGGACCAAAGGCAAATTTGTGAAGTACTACTTGATTCTTTTAAGAACACATTGAAAACCTTGGGAAAGCATCTCTTCAAACTCTATCTGCAGTACTCCAGTGACACTAAGCTACTTTTCACACAAAGTCTAACAGAACAGAAGTGGCTTTTATTCCGATGACAGTTTGCATATTTAGTTTGCTGCATTTTTCAATACCAGTTAAAGCTTGTAAGTAAATCTGTGATGCAGTGCAAAAAAAGTTCAAGGCTAACATGTTTTGGAAGAAATAACAACTTTGTTTTCTAAAGAATCATACAATTTCTTATTTATAAATGTGTTTAAATGTCAGCTGTTGATTAGCTCCGATACCTGCTGGATGATAGTTGTCTGAAAATCAGAAAAACAAAATACAGCAGTTGGCCTAGGCCATTCCCATTATTACCAGCGAGCATAAATGTTCTGTATTGTGCTGGTTTCGGCTGGTTTCGGATAGTTAATTTTTTCCACAGCAGCTAGTGTGGGGCTGTGTGTTGGATTTGTGCTGGAAACAGTGTGGATAACCCAGGGATGTTTTCGTTATGCTTGAGCAGGGCTCACACAGAGCCAAGGCCTTTTCTGCCTCTCACCCCACCCCACCAGTGAGTGGGCTGGAGGGGCACAAGGAGTTGGGAGGGGACACGGCTGGGACAGCTGACCCCAATGACCAAAGGGCTATTCCACATCATAGGACACCATGCTCAGTGTATAAAGCTGGGGGAAGAAGCAGGAAGGGGGGGACGTTCAGAGTGATGGCATTTGTCTTCCCAAGTAACCATTACGTGTGATGGAGCCCTGCTGTCCTGGGGATGGGTGAACAGCTGCCTGCCCATGAGGAGTGGTGAATGAATCCCTTGTTTTGCTTTGCTTGCGTGCGCTGCTTTTGCTTTCCCTATTAAACTGTCTTCATCTCAACCCACGAGTTTTCTCCCTTTTACTCTTCTGATTCTCTCCCCCATCCCACTGGGGGGGAGTGAGCGAGCGGCTGGGTGGGGCTGAGCTGCCGGCTGGGTTAAACCACGACAGTGATCTACATCTAAACTTCGCTTGTCTTGTTTATTTTATAGGTATTTATTACACAGCTGCAGACAGCTCACAAAATGGGCAATATTGCGTTTTAGCTAGTGGTTCAGGATTACCAAACTGGTTTTTTTTTTTTTTGAGATAAATCATCCAGCACCATATTCCATATCTAAACTGCTTTCATATATGAAGTTGGGCTGAAAATCTTGAGAAGTGGACTTTCATGTGTCTTCAGACTTTCCCCATCTCTGACAAGGTCAAAAATATTTCAGAAAACATTGTATTATGTGATTAGTGAAGGTTCAGGACAGTGTTTTGTGTGCACAGTTGTATACCTTACTGTTCTCCCAGTCATTACTTTATTTTCATGGCAAGTAGACTCACTTGTCCTGGGTCTTTACAACTAATTTTATCATAGTGAAAAATGTGCCATTGTGATGTGAGAAAGAGGAGCAGGAGCAGCATAATGGAACTGTTTCCTGGGTCTTCAAAAGAAGTCAAAACACAGATTTCCAATCACCTCCCATCACCATCTGTAGTTAGAGAAGAATTACTAGTCCAGGCACAGGATGAGGGCCAGGGTCACCTCTCCTGGTAGTGCAACATCCTTTTGCTAGTTGATTACAAAAGAAAGTATTATAAGGGGATCGCACTGTTTCTGTTCAGTTGGATTGCTGTATAAAAAGCCTACAAGATTGAAGGAAAAAAAAAAAAGGGGGCAAGCAATCAGTGGTTAATCTGAACCTTTCTTGTTGCTGTAGACTTGATAAACACCTGTAGACTGTTACTGCCATTCTAATGGAGCTGCATGCAGAGTAACTCGGTGGAAGTACCAGCTGCAAGTGCATCTGAAGAAACCCCTTAGAAAAGCAGGCAGTTTGTGAGCTGCGCTAGTACGTGTGTACCTGCTGATGTTGCAGTACGGCTATGGAAGTATCCCAGATGGAAAGTACTCACGGGTTCTGGTGATAAAATAGTTTGGTTTTTTTTCCTGTGGACTGGCACAGTGGCTGGAAGGAAGAATGGGGGAGCACAACTTCTATTTATTTAAACCTTGGCAATATCCCCACTACCATCAAGGAAGACAGCTTCATCTGTAGTATATTTCTCAATGACGCTGCACTGTTCATTCACGATACCAAATTGTGAATGGAAAGCTTTCAGGAAAAATATCAACCCAAGTTACACACATACATATGTATATAAATACACCAGGAAATACTAGGGAGCTATTGCAGCAACTCTTGCATATGCAGCCCCACTGTAAATACTAGTTGTTGCTTATGAAAGCAATTATGCTCTTTTTCTTATTTGCTCTTTAGAACAAACCACTCAAATTCATATGGTTACATGTTACAGGTGCTTATTCAGTCTTGAAAGAGACAGGGCAGCCAGGAACTTTAAGGTAACTGTACGTTAAGTAGCTGTAGAAATCAAGTGGTCTGTATAGCTGTGTGTACTGGTCTTAAGTTCATGTATGTATACAATTCCCAACCACACTCTGTATTCTTATAGTCAAAGACCTAGGTCTCCAGCTATATTTGGAAAGTGCTTTTGTAATCTAAATTTATTAATTTATCACATATGCCTCCACAAATTGACTGAGGGCTGTGATATATATGTTGGAGTGTGATGATTTAACTTTGTTTCTTGAGCCATCCCTCTTCCTTCACGTGAATGTACTGCAAAATAACTAGGCCTGCTGATGGCTGACTCTAAGTTCAGTTAAATCTTTCATCTCAGAAGATATCTAACCTGCCTCGCTGGATAAAGTGTGCCTTGAGCCTTTTGTTTTATTCTCTGTATGGTCTTGAACATGGCCCTGCTCCCAGAAAGGGATACTTTACAAAAATTCCCTGGATGCATGCCATAAGCCATTCCACTGCACAGCAAACCGTGCGCTCCTGGATGCTACTCCTCATCTGTTATGGGGCAGAGGAGCCACTTACATCAAATACTTACCAAAACCCAAGGAAAATATACGCAAGTTTAAGATAACTGTGAGAAATGCTGGCTATTACCTTTAAAATTGCCCACTTTTCAGTAAGGTAGAAATGCTCAAAGTGGGGTTCAGCTAGGAAAAAAGCAACACATTCTTTTTTTATATCTATAAAATTATATATATAAATCTAACACAAATATATATATGTGAGGGGGGAAAAAAAAAGGCTAAAATTGTACCTGCATAAAAAATTAGCCATTGGACCACAGCCTTACTGGGTAGAGGAGCTGCTAGAAATTCTTGCAAGTATCAGAGGTAATAGAAGGCTGATAAAGCTGAAAGATCAAAGATTTACTAGAACATCTAGGAAATAAATCCTTCTTGCCTGGTTTGCAACTTGAATGATACTGAGAGTATCCTCATTAGTATTACGCTGTTTAGGGAAAGGGACGACAGTGGACTGTGCTGCGTTCATTCCTCCTTTAAACGGGCAGAAAAGGAAAGCTGGTGTCCATTCTTTCAGCTTGCAATCTCAAGTTTAGTAATAACTTGGAAAAGTGGGAGAATGTAATTTTTAAAAATTTAGCTTCTGATAGAACTAATGAGTTCATTCAGTAGAACTAATCATTTGGCGTTTAGCTGCGAGCACTGCAAAGAATTAAGGAATAAGCAAGCTGCATGTTTATCCTTGAATGAAAACAGGGAGAAGATTATCTTTTTGACTAATCTAGGCTGTATCTTGAACTCTACTAAATAGTGTATATGGCCCCAAAACTCAGAGAGAGAATCACAGGAGCATTTCTGGTTGCATGGACGATTTCTGACTTCGTTACCTCTATCACAATCTGCAAGCGGGGACATAATGGAAAAGCAGAAAAGCCGTGAGCTGATCTGGCACTGAGAGCAAGTCTCTTGTAGTTCTGAAGCCAGTCTGGACAGCCCTTCCACTGCTCGCATTTCTGGAAAAAACAGCACCTGAGAAAGAGGGCCACACGGAGCTCCCCCTCATCTGTTCTGTACATCTGTATGTAATTCAGTTGTGTGAAAAGCTTGAGTTTGTGGGGGGAAATCTATCCTAGTGGTAGGCAGGTACGAGGCTACCCCCTCTACTCAAATTCTGCACTTCTTTGGCATGATGGAAGATGGCTAATAAGCAACCGTAAATCCTGCGCCTGGTTGCTCTAAGGCTGATGTCACAGTGCTGGCATGTGCTGGGCTTGATACCTGGTTAAAGAGTCGAAGAAATGGTTTGCGTCCGGTGGACTCATTGACTGAGGGGCAGCTGCACGTGTCCGTGTGGTTCAGTGGTGCCTGGAGTTGTTTCTACCAGAGAAAATATAGTTAGCAGTCAACCAGAAAAAGAGGTGAAAATAAACACACTTAGTAGGACTTCTTTGAGATGCTTTCTGCTGTTAATTCCTCCCCTCCCAGGTTTATACGACAGCTACTCTTTAAGAAAAACCCAGCAGGAACAGTTCTGAGAGGTCTTTAGCTCTAGGCAATGTTACAAAACATGAATAGATTGTAAACCGTGAGCATAAACTATTATTTTCCAAGCAGCTCTACTGAAGGATCATTTGTGTTCCAGTAATGTTGTTGGCTGTGATAGTGCAGCAGTCATCTGTTGCGTTCCCCTTGACAGCTAGGGAGCTGGATGTGACAATCTCTTTTTTTTTTTTTTTTTTTTTACTTATGGCAATGATAAATTTAATAGTTAAATCATAACATTTTATATTGAGGCTATCTCCAACCTTCTGCTTTTATTTACTTTGTGAAAACTACTAAGTGGCAAGAAATAAGTGGGTTTAAATTGAATCTGTTTTTACACTGCTCTTTATTATTTGAAGGTCCAACTGACTGTGAACCAACCCCAGATCCAGGAAAAGTTGCGGAGGAGACTACTGATAGCTGGTATGCTGAATTCTCCTTTAGGAAGTTGTCCTACGGGTGCTGCATGTGGGTGCTGGAGCCACTGTGGGTTTTTAATTTCCTTTGTCACTACATGTAAGAGGGGTTTCAGACAGTTGCAGGAGTACTGATTGTGCCTACTTGCTGTCCTTGGAGTAATGGGTGAATTTTATCCTTTTCTTTGAGTGTTCTCGTAACATTAAAAATCTTACGTGTAGATGGTGTAACAGTGCATATTTTGGTGTATCTGCTCTGGTTGGTTTGGACAATTAAAATCTTTCTGACAAAGCCCGAGAGACCGTAGCACAGTGCAGACGCCTTTTGGCAGCCTGTAGAGCTGGCAACGTAGAAAGGCAAATAGAGGTTTTCATATTTTATCTTAGTAATTACATGCTTCAGAGGCCACAGGACCATATTTAATGGCTTTAAGTACACTGTGGAAATAAGGAATAGGCACGCGGTATTGGAAGAATTCCTAAATTGAAAAAGCTTTAGTCCACCTTTTAGCCTATATATCTTTTATCTTACATTACCATGCTACAAGAAGAAATAGTTTGTCCAAACGGATGTTTTTCAGCTTCTCACAAGATTGTTCCTGCAGTTCTGAGATAGCCCTTCTGTTTACATACCAAAATTGAGTGTGTCTATTGTGGCAAAAGTAGTAAAATATGAAGCTAACCTAATAACGTGTATAATGGTAACCCACATACCTTCAGCTGCCATTGTGAATGAACGTTTCCTAGTTCTCCAGTCCATCAAATATTTGAGGCAACAGATGTTTTCTGTTCTTGATAATTTGTTAAAAGTAAGGGCTTTGGCTGCTTTATTTAAGGAAGGTACAAGATGATGTATGCAGTCTTATACACGAGAGAATCCTGTTAAGCAGGTAGCTAAAGAGATTTCAAAGGTGTTTTAGTTAAATTAATGCAACAACATCTTACTGTAGACAAAGATGCTTCAGTTTCCAAGATCTTCTGCAGTTTTGCTTAGCTGATTTCAGATATATTGTTTAAGTCAAGTCACGCAGAAGGAATTTCAACTGTACAGGTTTCTAAACAGACCGAATTCAATTGTTTTCATGTGCATAGCGGATTTGACACTTTTTGTTACTAGAGAGCATTTATTGCTTTCTGAAAGAAATGGTTAACCCATTTGAGCTGGAAATGGGGATGAGTAGCTGGCAATTTATATATTAAAAACTGCAGTCTGTACCTGAGAAAAATGCATAAGAATGTGATGGTACATCTTGTGTTGGTATTAATCTCTTTTAACTCAGTTTCTCAAAATCAAAACCTGGAAGGCATAAGGTACTGTTAGAAAGAGATGTGATTATAAACTCTGATTTTGAGCTGAGTGATTTGGTAACAGCTTGCAGTACTCTTTTTGCCTTAAAACCTGGTTGTGAGCTTTTTTGTAATGAAGCCTGAAGCTAGAAGATGCTTGTATAGTTTGTGTTTCATTAACCACTATAGCCTGTGGTAATTTTGGAAAATCTCTCAAAAGCTTTTCCAGTTCGCGTGAGTTTCATTAAAGCCCCTTCCTGATGGTTTACTAATGGGGATATACAGTTTTCACTAAAGATCAGCATCAGGGTTGTGTGGCTTCACAACCTGGGATTTTGTCTTGAGCTGCTAACGGTAAGTCATTTCTGTAGTAAAGACGGTCACAATTTTATTCTGATGTCACTCATTTACAGAAGGTGGCACAGCGTTTAGTGTGGGCCTTGTTACCTTCTCGACAACTGTGTTATCCTTTAAGGAAGGTCTGAAACCTTTTAAATCCATGTAAGTGAATTTGCTTAGGAGGCGAGGGTCATGCTGCTTTGCTGTTCTGTGGAAGATAAAGCAGTACAAGACACTTATGTAGATAAGCGCTTCGTTTTGACAGACCTAATTTGGTGAGGAATTACTCAGCATCTCCCTCCAAGTTTGTTTGTATTTACCTGAATGCTGGAAGTGACCACCAAGCATTAGTCACATTAAAAATACAAGATTTGCCAAATTACAATCTTGCTGGAGTTCGGCAGCTTCCCGCACTTCTCTGCCCTCCCTCATAACTGTAATTACAACTCCCCGCTCTTTTGTTGGCGTTCTCCTAGCTCCTGTTCACCTCCTCTCACTTCATTAATGGGCTGCTGTATTTTTTTGTTACTGAGCTACTGGCCTATGACTACATTCCTTTTTCTTTAGTCTACTGCTAACCATTGCCATGGATACAAACTTAGTCGAATTAAATACTGCCAACATGTTCACAAAGAATAATGACCCAGTGATGTACAAGACAAAGCATATTAGAAGTCAAAGTGATTGTACTAATAGGTTTTATTGAATACTAAGCAGGGTATCGGAGGGTTCTTGGAGGGACGCCTTTGCTAGTCCATCAGCGTAGTTATCGTGCCACGTCCAAGTTTCTCTTGCAAACTGCTGTACTCAGCATTCTCTTCTGACCTTGTCAAACCATGTTTTGTTCTTAGTTTGGTGTCACATACAAACCTAAATTACACATATGCAGGCTGCTACTTAGCGTTTTCTAAAAGACTTCTGTTTGCCAAAGTGCCTTAGAGATAATAATTAATATATCTAATGAGAGTATTTGTGGAGTGAACAAAGATGCTGAGCATACAGGACCCATAATTAAGCATTATTTTCTTGGAAAGTAATGTTAAATCCAGTTCAGCAAAAACAACCGCCCGTTTCTAACCTATCGGATACACATTCAGTATAGTGTTTTGGCTTGGTTTTGGCAGGGTGACGTGGGCTCAGTAGCTCTGGTGAGCAGCAATGCCTTTGTGGTGCTGCCATTTCTGGAAGGGGGCACTGGATTTGGCTGCTGCAGTGTGTTGACGGGACGCTGGCGTGGTGTCCCATCCACCCTACCCAGAGCTGAGGCGGCTCAGGGGACACCTCGTGAGTGAGTGGAGGGAACCCATGCTGCTTCTCGCCTTGTGAGTACTCAAACCCCTCAATTTAATAGTGAAACAATGATGGGATTATGGGCAGTTTATTGCAAATCAGTGTGGGGCACAGTGTAAACTACAACCGTGCAAACCGCTGCCTCAGCCAAACCTACACGTCTTGGTCCTTCATTTCATGACCTTTGCAGTTGGAGGAAACTTGGCACAGTCCTCTCCATCCCCAGAAAATTTATTTTGTCACCCATGAAACTTGGCTGAGTTGCCAGTATTTCCTACCAAAGGAATGCAGGCTGCCAGCCCTGGGCGGAGAAGCACGTTTCTCTTGGTGTGCCCAGGGTCTCCCCAGCAGGCTCATGCTCCTGGGAGGTGGCACATCCTCTGTCTTCCCAGGGGTTTGTGAGACTCGATCAGTCTTAAAGGAGCATAACTTATGGTTAACTAAAAAAATACCTGAGATACTGTCTGCCATACTCAAATCATAGGGCAAATGAAGGTCTTCATCATGTTGCGATGAAACTAGTCATGGTTTTTAAATGCTCCGGACTGTCAACACAGCCTCGTTCATCTTTGACAATGTCGTTTGTAATTATGTCAAAGATTCAGCATTAAGGAATGACCATGGAAAGATTAGAAAGAGCTAGTTATGCTAATATTCAGAATTACACCTGTCCTTAGCTGCTGCAATTGCTCTAAGTGCTGTGTCCTGGTATGTCACCCTGGTTGGACTACATGATTCTGTGTTTGGAACCTGATATGGCTCGCTGATGATATTTACTCTTTTAAGCCTCTCTAGCATCAAACCCTTGAGGAATGTGGATAAGGTACAAAAACGGAGTGCAGAGAGAACTTAAGGAAAAGAATATTCCCTGATCAATATCAGCTTTAGCTATTTACCAAAAATGCCGTTTCAAGACTAATGTATGTTTCCATCTTCAGCTGTGGTAAGTCATGGTGTAACATCTAATTTCAATTAGCTTTTCCTTCTGCCCTCTCTCCCTCCATTAAATAATACTTCTTCCCTGTAACCACAGAATCCCATGGTACAGGGGAATGAGGGACTTTTTTGTGGGGACCTATTAGGCAGCCTGTCAAATTCTCCAAGGATGTTGCTATAAAATGTCATCAAATATCAACCCTATTTAGGAATTCTTTTGTGACATGTTGGGAAGTACCTGAATTATAGTTACCAGTTCTCTTGAGAATGAATCCAAGGTTCACTTTTTTCCAGGAGGAATCTTTAAGACATGCTATGTTGTTTGACCCCCAGAAATTTCCTTACCTCCACAAGATGGTAGAAAACCAGCCACTCAACTAATAAAGGCAATCATCTGAAAATGAAGTAGGAAAGATGAACAGAAAGGAGAAAGTAGGTAGTCGGGGAGTGGGATGTATCACAAACGGCAAGTGCACTACGCTTACCCAGAACCGCTCTTTAAGCACCGCGTTACTGTGGTGGTTTGGATGGTTAGTGTAGAGCCCTGCAGTGCTGCTCACACTTAAACTAAGGACTAGTTTAAGGAAATTCAGCTCGTAAATTCTTTATGCGCGTGATTTATTCACGTGCAAATATTTGCTCAATGTTATATAGTGATTTGGACTATTGCGATAATCTCTTTAAGGGAAAAGACAGCTTTCAATTTTTCTGATTTTAAAAAAAGGCTTTTGACCTGCTTATTTTGAGTGATGCTTGTGAGAGCTGCGCATTGTAATGAGTCTTTATTTCCCTTGAGGCATTCAGAAGCCTGGTTAAGAATATGGAGCCATTAATCTTTCAGTCTGTATGGGACTGATCAGTTGATTGTCTGGCTACGTAAACATTTGCATTTTGAGAATATTGAGTGCTCTTTATCAGTAACAAATCGCATATTATCATCAACTAGAGATGTAACAGTGTTGTCACCCAAGCAGACCACCCACTGCTTTGGCTTTTCTAATGTCTTTGTCAGATATTTGCATAGTAGAAGACATTATAATGAGAATCTACTTTGAAGGGAAGGAATTCCCCTATTTGTGCAGATCTCTGGAGCCTTGGTATACTCTTTATTAGATGTGGAGTTTAAAACATCTGTGTCTAAACTGATCAACTGACATTACTCCTGGGGGAATAAAGCTATTTTCTTATTCCTGATCTTAACCTTTCCTAAGCCAGCTGAACATACTGCTTGGAAATGGAACATGTGTGGCTTTCTCAACCCTTCAGTTCCAGATAGCCCAATTAAAGTGAAATGTGAGGGGTGATTGCTCCAGATGATATGCTGATCCAAAATTAAACAGCTAAAAATATTGAATAGCTTCATTATAGCAGGGTCCCGTGTGCTTTTTGCAGCTAATAAGGGATGGTCTAAATAACTAAATTCAGGAAATAATGAACTTGGTAAACGTTTTGAGGCACCCAGTGCAAGACTTCTCATGCCCCAATAAGACTGTCATATGAGATGTGCCATGGCAGATCTTCACAGGTGACTCTGTAAAACCCAGCTGAAACAAATGGACCAACCTCCAAACCCATGGTACCTGCCTTCCCCAAACAAGGGAACTACGGGCAAATTCTTTCTTCTCTGACCGTGAGAGGACTTGCAGGAATTGCTTTCTTCACAGCTTGAAGTTTTCATGTTCCCCCAAGATTTTTGTGTCTCTCTAGGTTTACTTTCAGCTTGTGATGTGGATGCTTGTTCAGGACATGGTGCTTCACTTTTTGCTCTTGCTGGCCTATTTCTCCAGTATGCTTAGCTGCTGCTGTTCTGCAATGGGAGCAGAATATATGGCAAGACTAACAGTGTTGCATCAAGTGTCGTGGATTACCTCTGGAATAAGAAGCAAAATCTTAATCAGTTTAAGTGACTCTTCTGGTGTCATTTATGTTGTAAAGGGAGACGAGGCTCTGTTACCTTGAAACATTGAGCCAGCAAGGAAGTGTTTCTTGCAATGTGAAGGACTAATCAGTTAAATACAGTCTGTGTGATAAACCTGTCTTCTCTGAACACTCCAGAGCTACTTTTTCCATGGATAGTTTTCTCCTTTTAAGATAGATTTATTTGTTTGTAGTTCAGACTGCTTGAATTACAAAGCAAATGGAGGCTAAGGTTATGACACGCCTGGCATTTTCTATCTGTGGTACTGAGCCACCTTCTTGGCTACTCATGCCATTATTCCACCCACTTCCAGTTCACGGATACTTATGACTAATGAATAAATATAGGTCTTAAAAGGGAGCAGAAAATGCTGATTTTCTTTATTCCCCCCATGGTCCCCAATATTTAGCTTGTGGAGTAATGCTGAAATTTTGGAACCAAATTTTGTCCTGTTGGTACAGAAGAAGAAGGTTGGAAGGGGGTGTAAGGAAGCCATGAGAAGTTGTAAGCAACCTTTATTTCAATTATTCCTGACTTTGGGCTGAAAATTTCAAGTGTTTACTGCAAATTTTGGATGTGGTCTTTAGTGCAATATACTGCTAATTATTTGTATTCCTTTTAAAACGAGGATCTTTTTACTGACAGTCTCAACTTCATCCTCAGAAATGCTGAGCTCACATTGGTGGCAGCAGCTCAGCTCATTTGGACGTGACCTACTTGAAATTAATACATGTAGTTAACTACGAGCCTGTATTTAATATCACAGTGCATCTCTCCAGATGTTTGCCAGAATATATTTATGAGGCTACAGCTGCACCTCTAGCTGGAGAGACTACTGTGAGCAGCTCATGCTGAAGTTTTCTGTATCAGCAAACTCTCCTAAAATGCGCCTCAAGCAGGGCCTAACAGTAATTTCAGGTAATGTTTTTAAAGATGCTTAACTGTGAAACAGCTGCAGTTCCTAAGGTGTTTCCTGATTACTTACTGATGCTCAGTCTTAATGTCTATAAACAGCTCCACTGTTCTTCGAAGCATGTAAAGTAAAAGAAACACAAGGCTTTCCAATTTGGCTCTATTAGGCAGCAGTTTTTAAGGATGGATAGGCCCCCAGAAGAGACGTTTACAAGGGCATAAGGAGTGTTAAGTAGACTTACCAACTTTATTAATTATAAAGATGAAGGGGCATTTATAAATAAGCCAACCGATTCCATCAGTGGAGTTAGAGAGATTGGTAATAAGCAGTGAGAAAGAAGACGCAACTTTCTTGCGGGTGCCTTTTAATAGCTCCTCAGAGATGTGGCAGCACCCTAAGCCTTGCTTCAGGCGCAAGAACTCTTTATGCGCCTGAAGTTTAATTGAAAACTCTACGCAAAGTTTAACTAAAAGTTAAACTTTCAAAAGTTAAACTACTAAAAGTTAAACTTTGCGTAGAGTTTTCAATTTCCTGTGGTCTCTAGAAAAGCCAGAGCTTATTGCTACTACATATTCTTAAGAGGGCATTCAGTGAAATCGCGTGCTGCGTCTCAAGACAGCCTGCAGCTTTTTCTCTTTGCCCATTAGTTTAAAACCTCTCTGTCCCAAAAGAAGTGCAAGGCCTGAAGGTCAATATGAATGAGATATGAAGGAAAGATCTTAGAAGTACTCTTTGTGCCTTGCCCGAGCTCACTGCTAGCTGGCTGTTGTGTCCCATTGATGAGTTATGCTTGCATGTCTCGGGCACAAAATATCAGGGCATTTACGTTACACCGTAGGGAGTTGCAGAGGGACTCCATTGGGGGACAGGAAAAAGGCTACGGAAAGAAAAGAGAATAGAAATCGCTGTGAAAATTGTGATTCTTATCGGGGCAAGAGAGTCGTAACAAATGTTTAGGAGCAGAGCTGTTGATTTGCTCAGACAGATTTTCTGCAGTGTTTCCTACTTATTAGAAGATTTCATTGGGTGTAACACCAAGTCTTCAGAACTGTGTGGAGCAGTAACAAATAATCTTCCCAGCCCACTGTGCAGTTTACTTAGCCGTGCTGCCTCTCCCATATGACATCTTTTGTCTTAGAAGCTGATCATCTGCAATGCTAAAGCTTTACAAACGTGACTTTGCTTCTGGTAATGGCTGTTTATTACGACTGATGTAGAGAAGGAAATCAGAAAATGCTGTGACTCAATAAGCCAGCCAGCAGGTGATGAATTCATGCCTGCATCATTCAGAGTACTTTCAGATTGAATTTTCTCTCTCGGGAAAATTTGAAAATGTCTAGTGCTTAAACACAAGACTCTTTATTATGAGTTTGCATTTTTTTTTAATTTTCCCTGGCTACTGATTAAAATACATGTTCTGAAAAGGCTTCCAGACAAAATATACTGTTCTGTTGTTTGCTTGTACAGTGAATCATAATTTTTAATTTATGCATTATCATAATTTCTCTACCTGAAAGCAGTGTGACAAATGACAATTCAGACACTTTGTTCATCAAAAAGAGCATAACCCATTGGATGGAAAAAAATCCCTGTCACAGAATCACAGAATCGTATAGGTTGGAAAAGACCTTTAAGACCATCGAGTCCAACCGTAAACCTAACACTACCAAGACCACCACTACACCATATCCCTAAGCACCTCAGCCAAACGTCCTTTAAATACCTCCAGGGATGGCGACTCAACCACTTCCCTGGACAGCCTGTTCCAATGCTGGACAACCCTTTCAGTGAAGTAAAATTTCCTAATGTCCAGTCTAAACCTCCCCTGGCGCAACTTGAGGCCGTTTCCTCTCGTCCTATCACTTGTTACCTGGGAGAAGAGACCGACCCCACCTCTCTACAGCCTCCTTTCAGGCAGTTGTAGAGAGCGATGAGGTCTCCCCTCAGCCTCCTTTTCTCCAGGCTGAACAACCCCAGGTCCCTCAGCCGCTCCCCATCAGCCTTGTGCTCCAGACCCTTCCCCAGCTCCGTTGCCCTTCTCTGGACACGCTCCAGCCCCTCAATGTCTCTCTTGTAGTGAGGGGCCCAAAACTGAACACAGCATTCGAGGTGCGGCCTCACCAGTGCCAAGTACAGGGGCACGATCACTGCCCTAGTCCTGCTGGCCACGCTATTTTTGATACAAGCCAGGATGCCATTGGCTACCTGGGCACACTGCTGGCTCATATTCAGGCGGCTGTCAACCAACAAATTTGATTGACAATTTGAGGTATATTGGGTTATAAATACTACCACTAATAACAAGCATAAAAGGTTACAAGATAAGTGAAATTTTTTTTCTGGTAAAATATTCCTTGCTTTCTGCCTCCCATCTATTACATACTGTGGGCTTCTTTTTTTTTGTTATGGTACTCACTAATTCTAAATTTCTCACACCTGCTTTGGCACGGTTTTCTTGCTGAAGCACTGTTAACCTCTTGCCAGCCACAGCTCTGTGGTATGAATTGCAAGCTGCTGCCCAGGGCAGAGCTGACTGGAGAGCTGAAGGCATGGCTCTTAGAGGCTTTGATGGTTTCCTTGAGTGTTGTCAATGGAAACCGATCTTTAACTTGTGATTATTCAAACTGCTGCTCAATAAGCCCATGTGCATGCCTTGAACATTGAATTGGTCTTCGAAGGGACGCTTTGCGTTGGCCTTCTCGTTCCTGGCGTGGTGCTTAGGCACTGAACGTAGTGCAGTAGCAAAACAGTGAGAACCGTGCTTGCTGCTCACGTTGTACTCTGACACTGATTTGAAGTGTTTGGCGAAACAGCTGAACTTAACGCTATCGCATTGTACGTATCACAAATGCTGACAGGCTGTATTCGGGAGAGAAGCTGCGCTTACGGCATTTGCTCTAATGTCTGTATAGATACTTCCCACTGCTGATACAAAGCGCTGTCATTAGGAAAAAGCTGAAAATCAGGTGCCAAATTTGTTCCTGTGTATTGTGTCGGATGAGTTACACCAGGGATGAATTTGGCTAAGGCTTTTTATTGTCAAAAGTAGCTGCTGGACATCAGAATTTGATCAGAAGTGTCGTCCTCCGTTGTCAGCAGTCTGCTTCTGTTTTCAAAAGTTTATGCAAAGTTTGGGCTCGCCTTCTGGCTATATTACAGCTCTGGTACTCTTGCCTGTGAAGCAAGGGCGCTTTGTTCACTTGCATCATTATGCCTGTTCTCATGCACATTTTTATTCTGTGGTCCCTGCCTACCCATCGTAAAGATACAGTTAAATACAACATAAAAGACAACATTTAATTTCCCTGTTCTAAAAATCCCTGCAAGTCTGGAAGACTCAAAATTTTGTTAAAGAGCTTTTTTCACTCAGACTTTTCTATTACCTGAGTAATTTATGGGTGATACAAACTTACTGAGAAATGTGTCTGCTACCACAGTAACCGCATGTCAGGAAATAAGAGGAGCTCTTAGTTATTCAGTATACTCTTCTACGTTTCTTATGATGAAGTCTGTTGAATGACTCTTACAGCTCACATGTGAATATGAGATTTGGCCTGCTGTGCAGTGAAAGTCAAAAGCTGTAACCTTGATGTGGGAGAGCTATTACTCTGCGTCTTGCACTCTGGCCTCTTATCAGTTGATTCAATCTGCAACCTGTTAGTTTTGATGGATGGATCTGTTGAGGGTGAAGGCTGACCTCGGAATAAGTGCACCAAGACCAAAGATGTCATGATGGAAGGTTTGCGCCTTAGCTACAGTTATCAGACTTGTGCAACTTTATATGGCTGCCTCTCTGATCTTCCCTGCAGACCAACCCGTTTGTGCTAATGCTACAGACGATAGTCAAATTCTCTGGAAAATTGATATAACAAATAACCTCTCTGGCCTAAAAGGCTCTAGGTTTTTTTGATCAGCTAAGGCTAGCGTAGAAGAAGTTTTATATGAAGGTGATCATCTCCATAGCTTTCACCTCGCAAAGAAAGGGAAGAGAGGAGAGAAATCTGAAGAACAGTTGAGAAACCAAAAGAGAAATACAAGTAGGTTGTAATATAGCATCTCAAGTGCACAATGATGAACACATAATGGAAAGGGCGAGTTCCTTGCCACACAATTAATTATGTTGCCTTCTTGACAGCAGTGAATTCCCTTGCCCGCCATGTCAAGAAATGCCCCATTCAAGAAAATAATTAAATAAGATCTCTTAACAGTGGAGATTTAGTGTCTGGATTGTATCTCGTAACGTTTTTGACAGTACTCGGCAATCAATTCAGCGAGCCCCTGTCTCAAGGGGTTATTCTTTTGTTGATAAACTTAGGTTGCATTCCAGCTGCTACAGAACTGAGGGATATTTTATATACATAAGAAATGGCTTTTTCATTTTTGGTGTGTATGACTTGTGTGTATCTTTCCTTCAAAATCAGTTATTTGTCACGTGGGAAGTATTTCACTACCAGCAGGGGCTGCAACTGGTTTGGCTTTGTATTCCGTGGTTGGCAGCTGTGTTACCTTCTGCCTGGTAAGAACGGGGGGGGATTAACTTTTTTACTTGAGGTTTCTCTTTTGGCATGTATAAGAATGCTTTGCTGTATTTCTTCATCTGAGAAACAGTAGAACTTTGGATGGATAACTGAGAAAATATTGCAATAAAGGCCCTTCTATTGAGCTGCATGGGCTGCTACTCTACTACTGTTTCTTTAATTTTTAAAATATTTGCAGCAGCTCTTATTTTGTTAGCATAGGAAAGGTAAAAAAGAAGCATTGGGAGTTGCTTAGAAATTGTTATTGATATTTTTTTCCATTTGCAACTGGTGAGACACTGTAATAGAGAAAGAACTACTGCTTGCTTGTATGCATGTTTTCATATAAGCCCTAATACAGAGGGGAGAAAAAATATCTCTGAGTCAAGGGATCATAAACTCAGTTATGCTGGCTGGGTCGAAGTGGCTTTCTGTTATAAAAAGAAAAAATAGGGGTAACTTAATAGGAAAATAGGAAACTTTACTAAACGGTTGGTAAGTCTCCAAGAGGAAGTAATGGAGTAGTTTATTGTTTAAAATGTGGTTGAGAAAGTTTCCTGTCTAGCCCTTATCCAATACCTACGGGTAAAAGTTTGTGTATTCCTTACAGTGGTGTTTGATATATGACAGGTACATCGAAAACTAAGTGAAAGGCATGCTAAAAATCTCCTGTTCTTCTCTCAAAAGGCAGGATGTGGGAGTTGTTTGCTTTCCTGAGATGGTGAAGAAATATTCAGTAGATGTTCTCTCTGCACCTCTAGTCAATTAAATGCTTAAATTGCTGTATGTTCCTCATATTTTATGTTTCAGAAAATCAATTTAACAGCTTACTGCTGAGGTTCCTACCGTGTAAGACTGTAGATCTTTTTCTAAAGCACAGAAGATGCTGCGGAACAGGGAGGAACAAGTAGGCACGTGACTGAAGAAGTTCTCCAGGACTGTGTGGAGGATGCAGAGGGAGGTTCTTTCGCTGCCCTAATTTGTGGATGCTCCTGTGTTATATTGTAAGTGAAACTGGTAAGGAGCAGGTCCTTTCTCGCATCTCCTCTCACTTTTTCTGCTGTATTGTTGTGTTTTGTGGGTTCTGCAACACTTTGCTGAACTTTTCCAACACCAGAAATACTAGTGTATACCAGAAATAACATGTCCCAGTTATGCCATGAGCAGGAATTAATCACAAAAAAGCACTGCTAATCAATCTGTAGACTGAAAGTTGTTCAATCCCTACTTAACATACGTTTACAGAAATTTGAAAAACTCTGAGGATGATTTTAGAATCAGAGGAATTATCAATTGGATTAATTCTCAGTTTAATGAGTGCTAGTCAGGTTGAACTAACAGAAATCTATAATTTATTACTTGAATAGGAAGAAATTTTATTCACCTCAAGTCAACACAATTTCAAGAGCTTTCTGAGAAAACTTTTGTAATTGAAAAATACTGGCTTGCAAAGAACAAAACTTTGGCAGAAGCACACACTCTCCTTTCAGCACAGCGAGGATTTCTGGTCAAAACAGAACTTCACGTGATTTACGGCAGCATAAAACCTTACGTGGATGCTATTTCTGGTGTAATAGGAACAGGGTCTTTTTTCTGTTTTCATGGTGTACGTCTTGACTAAAGGAGGCATACGTGAATAAGAAGGCAAACATGGGGAATTATGATGGCAGAGCTTTGGTGTTTAACTGTACCACATCTATTAGTAAAGCTCACCCACGTATTTAGGTCCTTAGTCATTCACGTTTCATATTCGTTATATTTGCGCACAAAAGCCCCGAGATATATTGCAAGTGCTATTTGTTTTGCAATAGCTTTACATTTTTCAGTGTTCAACTGATGATCTCTTTTGTGCAAATGATCTGTAAAACATTGAAGAGGTAATTGTTCTTTTTTGATCTTTCAACTGCAAACTCAAAATCGCATTCCATGTTTTGATGATTGTAAAGAGTGAGCAGCAAAACTATACAGTTTCTAGAATTTTGAAAAATGTACAAAGTGACTAAGGGAAGGATGCAATAAAACCAGTAATAAGCACCTAGGATTGTTCATGGATGTGGGCATAACTATGAAACAAGCTGGGTATGTTCCCACCTTTGTAATATCCTTTCAGTATTTTAAGAATATTCTGATGAACGGGAAGACTGCAAAATGCTTTTTTCAGTATCTTTAACCTCTTTTGTCTAGATGACAAAATACTTTACGAACTCTGGGGCGTACCTTAGATCTCGAGTCACCTGCCACTGGAAAGTAGCTACTCCTGTAGTGAAATGCAGTCTGATGTGCAGACGAACGCAAGGGAGAAACTGAGGCTGGCCAAAAAAAAAAAAAGAAGTGTCGCAATGAATCAAAACTACTAGCCGAAACTGAGGAAGGCCAAATACAAATACTTAAACTGGAATGTAGCCAGGAAATGAACTGTCTTATTTAATGGTTCAGAAACAAAATGCTCCTGACCAAGAATGATCAGAATACGGTTAATGTTGTGTTTTGTCTGAAAAATACCCTCTGCGGCGCGGTGACCGGCAAGGGCAAAATGAGCCATCAGTTTGCACTGTCTCGGAGGAGTGCCGGCTCTGCTTTTCCTGGGCATTCCCGTAATGGAAGTTTCATGTCCAAATACTGTTAAAGCCCGATACATCTTATTTGGAGAGTTGGCAGGATAAAAACTGTAGGTCACTTCTGTACTGACTGCCATGGAGATTTCTTACTGCAGATGGGACACAATTAGCCTGTGGTAAAATAGCAGATGTTTTTGCATCACTGCTTAGTCCATCAAAAGTTTTGTAAATGGTTTCCTTGCGTAAAACTTCATAATTTATATTTCTAATGTCAAAAGTACCATCTTCTTATCTAGGCCTCAGCCAGAGGCTGTTCTGTTTCCTTAGTTTGCCTCCGTGGTTTTTTTTCTTGGAGTTGGAAGCATGTTCTTTTATCAGCAATGCTGCAGCTGAGTATTATAAGAACAGGAAAGAAGTTACAGGAAAGACCAGTGTGTCTCAGTTTCAATATTATTTGTGCTCAACTCATGCAGTTTTCCTCACCCTTTTAACCTGGACTTTGTATTAAATTATATATGGTTTTAAAGTGTGACTGCCTTTCAGAACGTGTCAGCTAAAGGATTTAAAGGTGAAAGGCGAGACCCGTTTTCTGCATTAGTACGTGGATCACTTTCCATAACTATTAAGATCCTATTGAGATTTTTGGCTACTTTCTGTACTCTATTCACTCCACACCAAAGAACTTCAGCAAAAAAAGAGAAATATGAAGGGTTTCAAGTTTTGTATGAAGGAGTACATGGAAAGCCATTTCATTTATTAAAAGACCACAGTTCAGAGATCTGCATAAAGCTGTGATGTTTAAACTTAATTACCCTTTTTTTTTTAAAAGAAAAATGTCAGAATTTTCTTGTAATTAAAACCTTCATCTTCCGCAAAGACTTCCATTTTATATTACTAAGCTCTGAAAAGGGTCCCCCCAAACTTGCAAACAGGAAAAGTACGTTGAACCTGGGAGGCAGCTTTTGGGTTGGTGGGGCTGTCTTTTGGCAGGCAGTGGCTAAAGGGTAGAGCGATTGAAAATGGTGATAGAATAAGATACAGGGGAAGTATTTTGGGAGCCCTTACAAGTGCTCCGTTTTCCTTTCCTCCCCCTTGGCCCATTCTCTTAATGCCTGTTTACAGCTTGCTTGATGCCCCTTGCACGGGTTACTTCTGCTAGCTTTTCTAACCTGGCAAACCCGGTAAAGGTTTGATTACCTTCATTTCAGTGTGTATTTTAAAGTCACGCCCATCCAAATTATTTAACTCTTTTAAAATTCAACGTGTGTGTACCACACTGGAGTTGTAGCTTCAATCCCATTGGAAACCGGGGATAAATCACGATTTAGTAATTGTCGTGCTACAATCCAGGAATGACGGAGTAGGATGAAACTTTGCTGGTTGTGGCAACAATTTCCACACCTGTCAGAAGGGCTGCGAGAAGGGAAATTGCTGACTGATACTTGGTGAAAAGGGAGAGGGTGGTGGCAGGAGAAATCCTTGATTTCTGTTCTGTTCTTTTTTCTGTTCTTTTTTAGCCCAACATGCTGAAGTCAACGCTAGTCCCTGGCCCATATGATGTACGTTTTGTTAATAAAGATGTGTTGACCACTTACATTATTCCCAGTTTAATACAAATCTGAACATTCGGTAAAATCTTTCCTGGGAAAGCGAGCACAGTAAAAACCACTGAATTTGAACGAGAGGTTTCAGATTGAGTTGATCTGTTAATGTTGTAGCTTGCTGCAAGTTTGAAGTAGTCTTCAAACAAATGTTTGAATCCAAAAGTTGAATCAGGATCCAGATCTGACTTTTTTACCTCTGCCTATTCTGCTGGCTGAAACAAATAGTTAAGTGCAGTTTTCTTTTGAAGGAGAATATGAAAGAAAGAAAAAAGCCGAGGAAACGAGCTAGCAAAGGACTCGGGATCCACAGTTTTATTTTACAGCTTTGGCTCTTTGTGATGCTCTTTATATCGTCTCCTTAACTTGAGTTACACATAAAATAGTCTGATCTTTTGTACTTGGAAACAGAAACCTTGACTTATCTTTTGTGTTGCTTGGGCTATTTCCATAGATTTTTATGAAAATCTTTCTAAAGGAAAAAATAGGTTGAAATGACCAACAATTTTCATGTCGAAAAGCCTGACATGTAGCAATATTTTCCATCTCACTCGTAACCCCTGCCTTATAATTTTGTCTTGTGTTGTTTGCGGTGTCAAATGTGGGTTTTTTCTATTGAAGACTGATGCCTGGAAAGTTGGAGCCTAATAGAATTTATTTTTTTCTTCCAACTTTAATTTAACAGTAAACTGGGGCTGGGAACACTTTGTAATTTGGCTTCATTGTAAAATCCTAAAAAGGTCTTATCTCATTTTCTGCTGGTGCTTTGCTGAAGAAATTTTTGGCCATTCTGTGGTATGTAACGCCGTAAGTGTGGAAGCATGGTTTGTAATTCTAGAATTTGAGAAAGGTTTCTCTCTCTCAGTTCATGGACAATAAGAGTTCAGCTATCCTGAAAAAATACTTACGCTCTCCTTTTTCAGTGTATATTTTTGTGTAAGTAAAATTTTGTCAGGTAGTAATTTAGTGGCTAATTTCTAACAGCCATAAAACCTCTTTGGAAACTCGTGGAATTTCACTGCTGTAAAACATAAAGCTCCTGAAAGCCTCACTTGGCGATTTCCATTAGATAACAATCTTCACTTGTTTTAGTATGTAGTCGATGTTGTTAATGACTAGTGTTTTAGAGCGTGAATGAATTTGACTGATCACTGCAAGAAGCAGCAGCTTGCCTAAATTAATATGTCTCAATCGGCTTTTGCAGCAGATATGTGTGCGCCACATTGCCCTTCACACTTGCTTCTCTTCTTTAATTGTTCTCACCATGCCTTATGAGAGGAGGCACATTTTGTAAATAACAGTTAAGGTTTAAATTATCACATGCAGTTCAGTATAGGTGGGAATGTTAAGCGCAAGGGTAAAACTGAACACAGATAGATGGCATTAGCCAAATTCGTAACTAACCTTGTTTCTGTGACAGCGCGGAGCACCGGTATTTCTTCCCTTTGTGAAGGGTTTGCTGGTGATCCCGTGTGCTGTCCTATAAATGAGTAACAACGTCTGAAGTCAGGCTGAATGCAGTGCACAGCAAGTCCACGCCTGATAGCATCCCCGTCCTGCTTCCACGAGGGAATGGAGAAACCGTGCTCTGGAAGAGCTCGCGTGTGAGCAGACAGGTCAGGCCGCTGTCCTCTGGTACGTGTGTCTGTCCTCACCTCTTCAGCTGAGGAGGGACAGGAAATGAGCTCTCCCACTTCTCGGGTAAAGCGTGCTTGCCATCAAGCGCTTTAATCATTACCGTGATTCCTGGCAAACGTTGGGCACCGTCATCCCCAGTCACATTTCACAGGTGGTACTTGGAGATGGGTATCGGGGGACGGTGAGCCTTCTTGGGCGTACCCAGACACAGCCCGTCACTTCTCCCCTGGCCTGGTTGCAGCCATTTAGATGAGCTTGAAGGGTCGTTCTGGAATGCCTTTGAGGACTCAGGTGTCTAAAGCCTGCCGAAGTGGCACTGGAGATGCATGTTGCTAGGACTGGATTTTAGAAATGCATAATCCTGAGATACAGATAGGTTGCTGTCCCTTTGATTTCAAGCAGAAGTCCTCTGTTGAGTGTGAAAAGAAAACAACCCTCCGTACTTTCCTAAACTGTTTTTTCAAGTCACAGGTCCTTTCCCAAAAATATTTCAACCTAAACCGTTTTTCTAAGAAACAGCAAGAAATTGGAAGGATTGTGTCTGAATGAGGGTTAAAACAGAGATGAAACAAAGCATTGAGATTGGTTTAGGTGTTTTTGCTCTGTGCTTTTCCCCAACTCCCAGACTTTTGAGCATGTCTTTTTCTTTCCAGTATAGATATGATTTGGAGATTCTGTCCAGGCTGAAATCTGTAAGGGTTGAAAATTTTGAGGAATGTTTGAGAGATGCTGGTAAGATTATATAACAGACATAGTCAGTAGTCTTCTGAGACAACAATATCTCCAAATATGCCCAGCCCTGTCTTCCTCTGGTTTCTTCAGTGACCCTGGTATTTTTTGTTAGTTCTGCACATTTAAGAATAGGAACCTGGTTTTGCGTTTGGTTTTTTATTTTCTTTTGTTCAGACTTATTTACATAGCATCAGCATTTTGGAGTATTGTACGGAAAACCTGCAAGGCTTTGTTGGAAAAGTGTTGCTTATCCCCTGTGTTGGAGTATGGGGAATAAGTTAGTAACTTTTCTCACTGACGTCTGTGCAGCCCCAGAAAATAGTAAGCAGAATTTGGCTGTTTCCATATCAGCTAACTGAATTTGTTTGGTCAAATCGGGCATTTGGCTCTATTGAAGCCAGTGGTATTAGATGGGACGCGTATTCTGTCGCGTTTTGCAAAATTGATTGGTGTTGGCAGTTTCTCATACAACAGGGAACACCGCCTTGGTTCACAACCCAGCCTTCACACTGCCTGCTTTATTTAGCTTTTCAGCCTGTTGTAACTTGAACTGTTAACCGTACGCCGTGCTGCAACTGCTGTTAAGATTTAAGCGGATCTCCTGATCTTGAGATCTTCCTTTTGTCACCCTTCAGCGCTCTCATTTTTAGCACGTCTGGTAAAAGTTAAGTGCGCTAACCTTTTGTGACTTCCACCGTACTACCAGTCATCTTTGAGGTTTTCCTGTCAGCTAGGTTGAATGGCATTCCACCATGGTTACTCACTTGGCATACGTTCCCGATTTGCATCCTTAATGTTGAAATGATTTATGAAGTCTTGAAATACTTTATCTTACATTATATTAATTGTAGCTTAGGTCTTGTTCTGTGGTAATGTTTTTTGTATCTTCTGGCTCAGTTTTTAAAGATCTGAAAGAATATATGATATAGTGATGAAAGGCAATAAAAATACAACAAGGCAAAACCGCGTAATTGATAAAAGAAAGTTATTATTAACTAGAATGGTGTCTTTGAAACGTTCCTGTTATCTGCTCTTACTGATCGTAACTTTTTCACGCAGAAGTGAAGCACGCAGCATCAGTGCCTTACTCAGGTTATCATATTTACTATAATTTGGTTGCACTCCACTTGTGTGTCCACTTGTTCGTACAACTTTAAATCTTACTGTGCTCTCCCTAAACATGCTGTTATGTGCATGAGGTCATAGGCTCCAAGGTAAAGCTGCAGCAATGAACTTACCTGAGGTTGGTAGGGGGCTTGGCTAGACTGTTCAATAATCCGCACCATTTTTCAGGAACAAATTCGTAGGACAAAGCATGCAAGCCATGCAGTGGGCCATGTACGGACAGGAAGGGTTCTGTTCTCTATGCCTAGAAGTTAAATCAGTGCTAGCTTACATGGATAATAGAAGGTTATAATTTTAATTAGTTTCTCACCAGTTTGAAATAATTCAATGTTCTTATGGTCTGTGTGGCGCTGACAAAGGTGATCCTGCTCATTTCCAGTTAAGTGTTTCTTAAAGAACTGAAAACTCCAAACTTCCATGAGGCATGACCAGGACTAAATTTAAAAAAAAAAAAAATTCTCATAAATCTAGAACAATTTTCACTCTGGATAATCCACTGTGTGAAACGGACTGCCATTGGGTTTTACTTTGCAACCTTAGAAAATTATTTGACGTTTACTCAGTTATAAGACTGGGTATAAATTAAATGGAAAAAAACCCCCAAACAAATCCCACCTCCCAGCAGCTTTGGAAAGAACACAAGTCCTTTTAGACTCCTTTCACTCTTTTCTACAAATGAGTTTTCATATTAGCTGATTTTTTTCTCTATTTCTTCTTCTCAAGGTGCTGATTAGATGTAGCCTTTAATGTGTGTTTAATTCTTTGGTAACCAGAAGTCGGTTGCGATAAATACTACCGCTAGTATTCTGCTTTTGCTGACTTTCTCCAGTATTTCGGTGAGGATGTGTGAGACTGCAGGGAGGTTTTAAACACTGTGTTTGCAATAGCACTGGACACGAACTGCAAAATATGAGTCCCTGTTTAAAGTCTCTCTCCCCTTGTCAGCTCCCAAATTTAATAATGATGGAATTTGGGACAGTAGTATGAGCTGCTGTCTGGTATGTATGTGCAAGAGATAAAGTGCATATGCAATAATAAAACACTCTTCAAAATCTGATCTTTGGTCTGTTAACATGCTGAACATGCCTTTTTTTACAGCAGTGATTTATAGTCCAGCATAACCATGCAGAATCACTTCATTATATTTGAATAATGAAAAGAGTGCCATCAAAATGGCATGTCTCAAGGGAGCTTTCTGAGGCAATACTTTAAACAAATGACTTTTTAGATAAATTTATTATGAAGTGTGATGAAAGCTATTTTTCTTGGCAGTCACATCTTGTGAAATCAATGAGGTTTGTTGTGCTGTAGTGTTGGGTTTTTTTGGTATTGTGGTTTGTTTTTTTTTTTTTTTTTAAGTCTCTTACATAAGTAAAGGCTAAGTCCATAGAAACAATGGTTGATGTTTTGCTGGCACCATGCAAAGAAAATGTAATGTTGTAATGGTCAGCTATAATCCTGTCCTATCATGTCTGCCAAATATTTGCGGACCAAACTTACAACCTGGTCCCGCAATTAGTGGGAAATTTATTAGCTGTTTTAAAAAATAGTTTTTACAGGTATCTATGAACATTCAGTCAGATTTGTTATGCAAAAATGTGCTGTTATGCAATTAAAACAAAACAGCATTTGCCTGAGACCTGTTCTGTCAAAGGACGACCCAGCTTTTGTACTGGCAGTTTATGTTAAATTGTGTTAGGAGAAGTTTACAAAACCACCCAGCAATCACCAATCTTAGTATTTGCATAATATTATAAACATCATTTCTGTTGCTCTGCTGTGTTTAGTGTCCTTGAACCTCTCGTTCCAATATCTAACTTCTGATTATTAGCGAGACACAAACTGTTTTTTTCTCAAATCTGTACATTTGGTTTGTAATCTAAGATGTTATAAAAGCAAACATTTTATCTTCAGCACAAGTACGTATTGAATGAAGATGTCTCAAGCTGTTTCTTGGAGATCTGCATTTGGAGCTGTGTGTTTTCACTTTTCTCGTTTATAAAGTTATTTGAAAATGTTTTTGTGTCTTGAGGTGACCCCTCCTTGACCCTTTTCTAATGAAATACCAATGCAAGGGTAGGACATGCTTTAAAAGAGGCTGAATTTTTTAAGAGGTGGAAATATGCCTCTGCAATTCATACTTGTGTATTGCTGCATTTTAAACCAGTAACAATATATTGTTAATGAGCACATAGAAAATTCACCATCTTTTTGAGCTGCAAAATACAGTTATGTGCCATGTGTTAAGGAAGTTTTTGTGCTCGAATCCAGACACAATTGTCTGAAATGCTTTAACAAATATTATGACACTAAAAGCATCTTGATTGCAACTCAGCAGATCTGGATTCTTTTCTTGAAATAACCACTGATTCTCCTCGAGGCACTTCAATTCCATATCTTGAAAACAGGATAATGTATTTGTCACCTCGTGTGAAGAGCGTTGAGATCTGCAAATAAAAATTGCTATATAATAATTATGTATTACGAAGATGAGGGATAATATTCTCCATGGATATAAAAAGGGAGGCGCAAAAGATGCGGGGAGAGCGAACTGATTTCTAGAGCTGTAGCTGACCTCTTATCTTTCCGGTGATAATTTGCAGCTCAGAATTTGGCAGTCGTTAGCCGGTGCCCGGCCGAGAGCGGGCGGGTGGCAGAGCCGTTAGGGGTGCTGCCAGCGAGCTCCGGCCGGGGGGGAGGACGGGGCACACCTCTGTCTGCGCTGCTAAATGCTTCTTGATCCTCCTCACCCAGACGGGTTTCGCCAAGTGCCGCGTGTGAATCGAGCCTGCAAACAAATACTGCACGATCAGAGAGAAAAAGTTAGTCATCTTTTCGGGCAAGACTGTTTGCAAATGGAGGAATTGCAGTTTAAAGAAGATTGAAACTGGTTTTACCAATAAAGAGCACTAAGAATTTTCTTCCTCTTAAGGAATAAATCTTATATAAAATTTAAACTCGGTAACAGCTTCTATTGGGAAGTTCAGCAGCAAGATGCAGTGAGGTCTAACTTACGGAACCTTAAGGAAATGGATATTCTGCTTGTCCCTGTGTTTGAACGTTCTGTATATTGTTGCATTAACTTAAAAGATATTCAGTCATGAGGAACGAGTAAATGTAGTGGGTTTTCTTTTTTCAAATTCCAGTTTTTTCCTTTCCTACAGTAAACGCGAAGCTGGCCACACTTAATTCCTCCTAATGGGCTAATTGATTCAGGAGTCACCAAGTATGTGACCTGACTTCTGGTTCACCGCATCACTAAATGCGGTACCGAGATGATGCTTTTATTTCCGTTTCATTTGGTGAATGCATTTTGATCCAAGTTGTGAAAGCTGTGAACTGGCGGCTTTTGTGAGGATCTGTGCCCTTCACCTCAGGCAGGTATAGCGCAGGCTCGGTGCGGGGGGAAATGTGCTGAGGCTGCGCAAACGCCTCGTGCCCGGGGTGAGCACGCGCGCTGTGTAAGATGAATCTGCCCTTCGCTTCTGTTGGACTTCCTATTGAACTAATTCATCATTTGATTTTTGGCATCTCCGTAATTACTGCTGGCAAAAACTAGTCATTTTAATGGTTGCGATATACTGCAAGCACATTTAACTTTGATGGAAACTTCGAATGACTTTGCTTCAACCGCTTGCCTGTTCTTCGTGGGCATTTTTACAATCAACCGAGGACTTGTAACGAAGCCTGTGGTGACAGCCGTTAGCTCCCAACAACTTGATTGTCCCTATCAGGCAAGGGTGCGATTTCAAGAGGCTATCAATTCCTCTAGTAGCTGACCTTTATCAGGCCAAACACGCGCAAAGGGACACGCACAGTCTTGACTTCTGCTGGATCTGATTTCCTCTGAATTCTGATGGCCCTTCAAAAGCTGCTGTGATGAACTGAAATGCCCTGAAATGGAAACCTTTTCTCCTCAGCTAAACCAAAATGTTTATCAGTAACTTTTCTCCCATCCCTAAAACTGTTCTCGTTGCCCGTCTCTCTCCCTGTTGCGTTTGCTACCTACAGAAGATGACTGAGGACGGGTGAGAGAGCGTGGGTGGAAATCCGAGACATACACTTTCATTGCCTGTCTGAAGCATCTGCTGTCAGGAAAAGCAGCGGTCAGTTCTGATGAGATCTTTGTAGGCACAAGGCAGGACCTGAGGGAACTGGCTTTCTTTAGTGCTGCCCGTACCACTCATAAGCTTTTGGTTTGCAATTTTGGTGACAATTTGGAGCTTTTCAGCGCCTTAACAGCCAACAATGAAAAACCTCTTCTCCATTAGCACAGAATTTTTGTGGACTAGCAAAGTGTTTCTGAAGAGATTGGAGTTGCTGTCCATTAAGATAAAGCATATTGTACAGAAGCCTTGGTTAAAAAAAAAAAAAAAAAAAAAAGAAAAAGAAAAGAGAAATAATCAACTTCGGAGTTAATACAAGTGTTTCTACAGGCTTGGAGGGAGAGGACAGAGTTGAAAAGGACAGCTGAAAGACTGATCGTGCTGATGAGTGCCCCCCAGAACATCAAGAACACACTTTCTGGATAAATAATTTGGATAACCTAAATTCTCCTTTCTTTGTTTCTTCCTGCTCACAGATCTGTTTGTGAACATTTGGATTGAGAGTTAATACCACTAGCCAAATGAATTGGAATAAAATCATGGATTTCTTGAAACCATTCACAAACAGTCGTCAGTACTTGACATGAGCTGTATTCAGTTTACGTGGACTTCGACTGTGCTCCGTAGCTCAGGTTGGATAAGGAATTGGTAAAGTTTCTGTTGTGGATAATCCTACGCTTTGAGAGATGCCTGAGATTATCCTAATTGTTAAATTTCACTATTGCTACCAACAGCCATACTAGCAAAACACCGCTAGCCATACATACATACATCGCTACGGAGCACAAACGATTTAAATTTGTTACGCTTGTCTGAGCCGAGGCAGCTTTACGGGGTGTTTTTTCAGGTATTTGCTCAGCTCTGTCCTTCCCGTTCCGAAGCAGCTCTGCCACTGCAGCCCCATGCGTGGTTGACCAAGGCACTACATACACACGTGGTAACTCGGGTTAATGAGAGCTTCCAGTCTTCGGTCAGGTCAGGACCAGACGGCAAGTGTTTCCATATCACCAGGAGAATAAAGGCAGAGAAATTCTCACAGGAGTTACTGAAATTTGTTCAGGGAGACTGATGCCTGTGAGAGTTAATTTTTAAGGCATCCAACAGCAATCGGCATCAAATGGTTAATAATGTCTTTTGGAGTGTTCGAGGCCATGTAAGTCCTACTGATTTTCTGGCTTTGTGAATAGCTGTGGTCATAATTTAATAATATCTGATATGAGAGGAACACTGACTGCAGGTTGGATGGAAATGCAGGATGGAATTTGGAGGGAGAAATCTGGACCTTTTTATTTTATTTAAATATTAAAACATTCCGTCCATACTTCTGTGGTCTACGGCATCAGTTAAAGGGAGAATTTTGTGTATTTTCTTTCATGTTAAGCATTCACTTTTAACACTTAAAGAGGGTTTTTTTTTTTTCAGTGATTTTGGACAAGAGATGTACAGTTTTTCCCAGTGTTTATTCATTTATGAATTTAAAGGAGTTGAGGGTTTTGTCATACCCAACAGTGTATTTCCTCTTTGTTGTACATGTTTTAGGCTGGTTGTATTCTATTTATTTTATTTTATTTTTTTTTTAGAGGTTCAACTATGTTTTTAGAAAAAAATTGCTAAGGGGTGCATCCGAATGAGGCAGGTGACTTGCCCTCATCTCCTCCAGTTGGTTAGTACTGCTCCTTACACCACAGCATTGCTAAGTCCTTTTTGTAGCGTTTGTCGTTTTGTAAAAGATGAATTTAAAGACATGACTGCAAAATCAGATCTAGCAATATATGCAGTTCAGATTTCTGCAGAATGTTTCTTATGCATTCAGGATGTATTTCAACTAGAATATGTCCAAGGTGAGAGGCTGACAACAGATTAACCTTGGCAGTTTAGAACTGAGATGTAAGGCATGGATTACAGCTACACGTGTTTGCTGCTAGCGTAGCTGATGCAAAGAGGTTGAAGTTCTGAAACCATAGGATTATGTCTGGTTAATGTTTGATCCCATAGCAAAACGCCTACCCAGACCCCATTCTTCTTGACTTAAAAATATCAAATATTCTTTTGCTACTGTTAAAGAACATAAAAGGTAGTGGAAAGATCTCTGCCCGTTGGGGTTTTCAGCTAAGCCACTGTTTAGCAGTTGTTCACACACAAACTTCTGCGTTGTCGGAAGAGCATGTAAAAAAGGTTTGTAGTGCAGCCATACTTTCTAAAATATGTGGGTCATTTGTAGAAGACACGTCTGCTCTTTTGTCAGCGTGAGAGTTGGAATGCATAAGAAACCCCTGCAAGCTGAAGTTTCACTTTGGACACCACCACAGTTTGAACAACCGGTTCAGTTGTAGCCCAGGACTGAGCTGAGTTTGCACCGTCACTGTACTGACTCGTTAGTTTAAACTTGTGGGGGTATATGTGCACGGACGTACCCCGATGCGTTCCCATTCACCAGTGCTCCAACCCAGGGCTCTCTGGGGATTGCAGTAGAGGGGATGGAGTAAGTGTCATGAGGTTCTTCCTGCCTCTGCTTTGCTTCGTGGCTTCAGATTTCTTTTTTGGAGAAAAGATGAAAAAAAGAAAAAGGGGGGGGGGGGGACGACGGAAAGCACAGTATGGGTATAGTAGAAAATGCAACTGCGATGCAGTTGAATAGTGCAAGACAGAGTAATGGAAGGTGCAGGTGGAAGACTTGTGCAAGGTCTTTTAATTTCAGCAGCAGGGCTCTGATCCGTACGTCGTCAGGAGGGCAGGACTGCCTCGGGATGTCTCGCCTTGTTCACCATTTCTCTGTGGGGACTTCTGAGCTCTCTGTAAATATCTTACTGGTCTCCAGCTGTAGGTGTCTCGCAGCAGCCCTTGACTACCCGTGTTTGGGAGCTTTGGGAGATACTTTCCATGTGACTGGGTGACGTAGTGTCAAAGGGATGACCAACTTCACTTAACAGGAGTAAAATAACAGAGGAACCCTACCGCATTCAGATGTCCAACAGGCGACCGCCGGGAGTTTCTGAACAACGGTAGCCTCCCAAGCAGGAGTCTGGTTTGTTTGTAATCATCTTGGTGACAAATGACTAGCTGTGGTGTAGCCATCCGCCTTCTGTTTTGTGAATACACAACTATGTACTTGGCCCCTTGTTTTCTTGTTCCTAAGGGTTTGCAGGTAAGCAAAAAAGCAAAGCAAAAGAATCGGACCCCCCACACCTGTAAAGATGATTGGGGGTTGTGGTAGCTGCTAAGCAATACAAACACCCAAGTTTTAGGTGGAAGGTTCTGTCAAAAACTTATTTCTTAAACCAGAGCCCCTAGTCAGGATTTAGTCTGGCCTTATTACTGCTATGACATGTGGCAAGAAGGTTACATGAGATAGTTTGGAAAATGTAATCTGTCTTTTAATATGAAGTAAATAGAATGTGCTCTGAATTATAACAAGCCTAAATTCAATTTTAACCGCTGGCCAATCAGCCACCCATGACAGTTACTCTGTAAATGAGTCCTAGACGGGCCTATTGATTCACTAAGTCGTGGGGATGTACAGAATGTTGCTTGTGGTATGCTTAGGCACTTCGGAATGTGTTTAGTTTTTAACCAGACCCATGTACTGCATGTAGATCTTGATTTTTTTTTTTTTTTTTTTTTTTCAAGGAAACAACATTGAGACTTTGTGAAATTAAAGCTAAGAAATATTAAGGTGAGGTTCAGGAATATATTAATTGAACAAAAGCTGTAATTCAGGGAATCCTACTGTCAGACAAACTATGTCAGGCACAGGCTGAGATAATTTGCTGTACGGCATTTTCCTGTCGCATGGATGTGACTTTAAATTCCTGCTCTGGTTGTAACTCCGTAAGATTGTTTGTTGCTATGAATTACTAAAAGTATAAGGATTATTAAACATGTACAGCATCTGTATGTGGGAGCAAAAATGAGCTATTCAAAAGACTGAAAACATGAATGTCTGAAATGAGAATTAGTCACACTCTTTTTGGTTAGATTTGCGAGTCTCCCACTTAGAGAGCTGTTAAATACTCATAACATACCTTCTCATTCTTTAGTTGTCGTTTCAATTATGTCTGTTTCGATGTAATTTTTCTAAGCCTTCATTATTCATTAATCATTATGTTAGGGATTAACATATTTTAGGTATTGGAGTGTTCGAATTGGTTTAGTGCTGGTTTCCTTGTTAGCTGTCAGTCAGTTCAGGTGACTGGCAACTCTGCAGGTTCGTTGTTTTAACTTCTCAGCTCAGCAGTTTAGGTAAGTGATGTGAAGACGATGTGTACTCAGCAATTTGAAGGTGAATTTCACTTTTAGTGTCTTCACTTGGACAGCAAAAAAAAATCAGTAACTTCGTAAATTTAGGCTCAAATGTCTTAGAGCGGTATTTGCCTTTCCTTATTTAAATTTAAAGGGATTAACACTAAGCATTTCAGAAGCTTATTCTAGGAAACTCAAGGAAAAGTGTCTTGTTAAATAATGTATTTTCTGGGGTTTTTTCTTTTTTCTTTATAGGAAATGCGTGTGTGAAAAGCTTAAAAACCCGGTATTCACCGCTCTGCAGCAGATCTATTAGAATGGTATTATGTAAAGAGATGCCATGGTAACTGAAGTCACTAAGACAGTCAGTGTCAAGCTGTTTAATGGTGACTGCTATATTTAGGCTCTGGTTTACCACAGTATGAATAGCAAATGGCAAGTGTCTTTAGTGGTCTCGTTTCCTACCACCTACAACCCAGCAGTAACGCGGTGACGCAGAATGCAGCATTGCGCCGCCTTCGCCACTGCGCGGGCACGGAGAAGCTGCCAGCGGTAACCAGAATTGTTCTCTGGAGCACCTTCCCTCTCTTGCTAGATCTCGTAGCATCCCGGCAGCAGCTCCACCGTTTGTGCTATCCAGTTAATAATACCCTGCCCATCTTAATGAAATTTAGGACCCGGAGCAAATAGAGGAGCCTGAGCTTTGTGACCTACCAGCTGGGAAAATACCGGGAAAGTCTTTTCCATAGGAAACTCTGTTATTTGAATCTATAAGTAAAGTGGAAGTGGAGTAAAGTGGGAACACATACTGTCTTTTCTCAAAAATGGGCTAAACGTACCAATCTTCCACGCTATGAAGGCTAATCGGTGCAATAGATCCTGTTATCAATCCTTTCCACAAAAAGTTGTAGGTTTCTTTTCATTCCTCTACAAGAAGGTTTTAAATGCCAGAATAGGAAGTGAAGTCTCATTACCAAGGTTTCATTTTGCTCCCTTTAATAACATTCATTTAGGTGGACACTGAAGTATTACCATAAATTAAAATGCAGGTCCTTGCCAAAATGTGCAGAGGGGTGTTGCCAGACAGTACTCCTTACCTTACTCATTAAAGATTCAGCCACTACTAGTCGGGCGTTATTGTTAACACGGGATAGCGCTGCTTTCAAAAGGAAGTAATCGCTCTCAGAGCAGGGTTTGAAATGCTTTATGAACGAGATGAGCAAACCTGGGCTCATCAGAACTGTTTTAGACTATTGGGAAACTTGTGAAGTTGCTAACAGGCACGACTTGGGTAGGAACAGCTTAAGTGTGAGCTCAGCTCGGAGCAGCCTTCCGTCATTCTCTCCTGCCGTTAGGAGGACATAATGAAGCACAATGAGGAGAAACAGATACATGGGAAGGGAAGGAGAGATTAAATAAATAATAGGGGAAAAACTTTAACAACGTGATTATTTAGATAAAAAGCTGGTCTCAAAAGACCCATTGCTTGACACGTGAAAAATTGATGGGAGAAAGCAGTAAAAAATAGTTTTCTAGGAGCGATGTTGTATTGGCAGGAGGATGGATAAGATATTTACAAAGCATTTAATGAGGCTATGTCCGACAGCGTTATGAAGTAGGTGAATGTGTGGATTGTTTCACCTGGTTTTGGATCACCTGGGTTTTGTAAATAAAGAAGAACAAATTCAGCTGAAACAGAGCAGAGTGATTAGGAAGAATTCATATTCTGTAAAAAAAATTTCTAGATTAGAATATTGATATTAAATCTCATTATTAATGCTTGTTTTCTACACTGGGTGTATTTGTAATGCTAAAATGCAACACAGCAAATTCGTTTTAGGGTAACTTTGTTCAAGTCCACAAAGCAAGCAGAGACTCTTGTTCACACCACTGTAAACCTGAAATACCTCAAGTGAAGAGCATAGCTTGGCTTTGAAAGAAACATGAAGGATTAATTTGATCCATGTTATGGGCAAAATATGGAAAGCTAGATGAGCTAAGCTTGACACCAATTCAAAATGCGTCTTCTAATATCTATTTCTCTTTGAATTTGTTGTGTCCTACATTCTAGTAAATTTGTTGACTAAATTATGTGTTTAAATTTATGCAGCAAATTCAGGCCGGCATTTGGGTTCCCTACAATTATTAATTTGTAAGGCTGTGAATGCTTATTAATGGCTCTCAGCTTTAGAATGAGCATTTCTGCTTCCAAAGCACTGCACATGACTAATTTATTTTTCTGCTTATTCAAAAGCAACAAATTGTCAAGAAGCCAAATCTACATTGAATTAAAACCATGTTGCTTTGCTTGCATGGAAGAGGTGATACTTGGCTGTTTTTTAAAAAAAAAGTCACATTTCAAGTGAGCATTAATTCATCGCTGAAATTGCAAAGTGTAGAAATCATAGATATAAGCTGATGGTAAATGAAATATAAAATTTCTCCCATGGCACATTGTATAGAAACCTTACATTTGCGTACTATGACTGATAATACGGCAAAATAAAAAAAGACTTAAGTTTGCAGCAGAATACCTTGTCAAAAGAACCCAAAGTCTAGTTAATCTTGGAGAAATATGAAGCTGTATCCAATAGCTGCTTTGTTTTGTTTTATTTGGTTTCTGTCCAAGTTGGCATAAAACAGAGTTGTTTATCTGGTTATATCTATGGCCTTGAATTTGTTCCTATGTTGTACTATACGTCCCTGCTTTAAAGGTTCGATTTAACTTCCGGTGCTTTACAGCCTTTCCAGCCTGATGTCAATTCTTCAGTCTTTAGAGAAAGATGAAAACTTTGCAATAATGGTTTCACATTGAATTTGCAGATCCTAATAACAAATATTTTTGGTTGGTGTTACCTGAAACTGCCAGTTAGATCATACCACCAGTCAACTGGTTTCTGTGCAGTGGAACTGGATGATTAAATTTCTCTGCATTTAAAGTCGCAAGGAGGTAGCAGTAAGTGTCTGTACCACTGCAACCTGTAGTTTTCACTACAATTCTTTATAGCGTAACAAGTGTGTTAATCATTTCACAGTGTGAGGAATAAAAAAGTTTCTCAGATGCAGTGCAGCTGTTGAAGAAAAAGATATAAAAAGGGTCATTTAACATTCATAATTTTAGTGAAACAAAAGAGAATGATCCTGCTGCTGATTTCAGGGGAGTGTGTGATAGGCTGCTTCATATAGTGGCACCCGCTAGGGCAGGAATTGTGGCTGTGGAAGTGATGAATTAAGCAATAGAGAACAAGTGTCTGTATATGGCATTTCATTTTTGGATAGCTGTGGAAAATAATGTAGAAGCTGTACACAAGTGCATCGATTCTGCTTGCTTGCCTGGGCAGCAACTTATTTCATAGCAAGACTGGTATATAAAGTCTCTGGAACATCCTGGGTAGTACAGAAACCAAAAGAAGAGATGCTTTTTTTTGTCCTCTTAACTAGTCTAGAAGAATGCATATATATCCCTTTAGCTGATAGGCAATAACTGCTGGGTTAAACGCTCTGTTGCTATAGATAATGTGTATAGGTCATGGAACTTCTGTGTAATATTTGAAGGTATACAACAAACACACTCTTCACTCTTGAAACGTTGAAGAAGTTTACAGCCTTGGGGCTGTGGCTGCCGTCCTTCCGGGTGCTTGGCGTGTTGAGCCGAGCGGAGGGCGCGCAGAACCTCGCAAGCCCTGCCTGGCATCCTGGAGGAAGCGTCAGTAGCATCACGAGTCGGTGCCACGTGGAGCATTGTCTGGTTCCGGCTTCACAGGAAATCAGAAATAGGTACGGGCCTGGAGGAGCTTGCAGCGGCAGTGTTATGACAGCACCCGAGTAACCGGAGGTGCTTGTTTGTGATTTCTGAGTGATTTTTGTGACCGGAAATTCAATGCAAGGAAAAGCTGCACACAGGGTGGCTCTTGTTTGAGCCATATAGCTTCAGATGTAGAAAGCAACGTCTGTGTATGGAGACTGACTATTTACTTTGGAAGTTTTTTAGGTGTTATATAGTTTGCCACTGTAATAATTGCCACAGCACATGCTCTACACATATTTTGAGTAATCTTACCAGCAACTTGATATGCAGCCAAAGCAAATAAAACCAACACCCCTGCCCCCCCATTCCCTCCCCCCCAGATAAGAGAGCTTCAAAACCACAGAGCAGAGCTCTGCTTAAAAGAAACATCAGCTGGAAAAGGAACTTTATGGTAAAAGAGGTGGTAGAGACTTGTTAAGCAAGAATGTTACTGTGACACATCCCTTTGTGGAAATGACCAAGATTCACGCTGTCCAGACGTGCTCTGGTTCAGATCAGTAGGTTACTGGGACCTCGTGCCTTACTCTGTAAAAACAGCTTTGGGCAAGATTTTTCTAGTGGTTTCACCTTGTACGCTGCTCCATGGGCATTCGTGACGGCAAGCCAGGAGGAACAGCGTTGCTTAGACCAAGGCAGAGCCTTGCAGGCAGTGCTCATCGTGGGGGTCCTGCCTACTCTTCAGCTCTGACCATTGCAACTGCTTGCTGGAAATTCATAGCGAGGCTGTAGGTTTATTCTGAGCCTATTTCCAGGTGAATACCAGGCTTCTACGCACAGGGGTACGGTTCCCAGGACGTCTGCATATAGGTGGGTTTGTAGTGCAGAACAACATTGCTGTCGTCCTGTCTCTTACATAATGAAATTAATGGTGGGAAAGCGCAACTTTCTTCAGGAGGAGTTTTTCCTCCTTTACGCTGTGAACCTTCTGCAAACACTACTCTGTAGCAAAAAGATCACCATTCAACTCTGTAAGACTAATAAATAATACATGCTTCACGTTTCCAGACAGCTTTGAATGTGAATTCACTTCTTACAAAGAAGCTTGTGGGAGATTAAATTATGCTAGTTATTGATATTTTTTTTTTCCCCCTCCCCCTGCCCCTCCCACCCCTTAGTTGCATGTAAAGGCTAACATCTGTCCTAGAGACAAAATTCCAACCAGAGCTGGACAACGTGCGAATGATGTGGAGAAGAGTTACAAGAGTAAGTTGACTTCAGAAAACATTTGAGCAAGAGACAGAAACCATTTTTGTACACAAGTGCACATGCCTGTATTTTTAGCTTTGCTAAAAATTGCTACTAGGTCTCGGTCCCTCGGTCAGCATTGCTGAGATACTGAGTTTTGAATGTTTTTCCAGATCTGTGCAGTGGCTCTGTGGACTTTGCCAACATGCTGTTAGCAACTGCTTGAGAATCTACGTGATCGCCAGACTTGAGGGCTGCAGCGCTCGATGCCTCTGCTTGCTGCTTTCATCAGGATCGCGGGATACGCGTTGTTTCTATGCTGGGTCATTGCTCTGTTTCTGAGTTTCAGAGATCGCCGTCTCCTACGGAACAAGGCTGCAGAGTTAAGGCTGCAGAGTTGTTGCCACGAAAGTCGCATTGCTGTGCTTTGAAATGCCGCTGGAATTTTAGAACCCAGGTAAGAGCTTTTAATGCCTCCCGAGATGAAAAATGCCTCCCCATGCCTCCTATGGAAAAATCTTCTGTTGACAGCACCTGTTAGCAATGGCCATCACTTCTCTGCAGTACCTCAAAGCACATGGTAATTAGAAAAATTGTGACAGTATTCAAGAAAAAAACCAGCTGCTGGTGCAGATAGGGAGAGTTGGAGATGCGTTACAATATGAAGTCCCTCTCTCCACCCTCTCAAGTGTGACAAGCAAAGGTATTTTAAATAATATAAACTGTGGCAGCACTGGAGTCAAAGTGTTTAAAAACATGTTAATAGTCTTTCAGACATGATCTATTTAGCAGGAATTAATAATAATAAAAAATTTGGAGGTAACTATTTTTAGACATCATGTAAAGTGACTGGATCAAGCAAGAAAGCCTCCTTGGAAAGATAAGAAGGTAGGTTTTCTTTCACTTTTGAATGAGCTTTTTCCTTTGTTCTCCAGTTTTGCCTTTTATTATCCCTTATTGCTGCTGTCACGGACGTGTGAGGAGCAATGAAATCTATCAGTATTATCAGAATGAAGGAAGGACACGGCGGTGTGTACACAATGCAGCTATCACCAGCCACCACATCCATCGCCGCTCCTCTTCAGCGTTGGAACTGAACAAAAGTCCTTTTGTCGCTCGCCAGTCCTGTTAAAAATGTTAACAGTATTTTACCTTGTAGCTAACTTCTTAGTGTTTAGTTTAATATCTAGTTTAATAACGTAAGCATGCTGTACAAATAAATCGCAGTAGTATTTTGTGGTATGTGGAAAATCATTATGAATGTGCTTTGGTATTTATAACGTTAGTCACAAGTTGATTTGATACTAGGAGGAATGTAGTATGTGACGCTGAACAGGGACAGAAGCTACGACAGCCCCATCCGTATACGTATTCTGTAGTGCTACAAAAGCATTTTGTTTCATAAGGCTGACATTCAGAAATGCATATAGTCTAACTACAATAGACAATGTACGTTAACTTCTTGTGACCCACAGCCCTTGCAGCAGGTGAGATTTGGCAGTGAAATATTTAATAGATTTCAACAGCAACGGGTCAGAATACACAAATCAGGCAATTGATCATGTTAATCTAATTTGTTCTTACAACTTAACTCTCTGTGGACGCTGGTAAGCCGCTAGCTTCTATTGCTGCCTGTCCTTGGCAGCAAGAGCACCATCCACTTGGAAGAACGTCTACTGCAATTCTTTCTTCATTTTTGTCTCCTTACCTTGTCTTCGACATTATTGCCGTCTGTCTTGACTAGATGGATCAATCGAGTGTAGCCTTGGGTGCTATTGTTTGGTTTACGTTTCCCTTACAGAGTGCTTGTGGAGACAATCACAGCTGTTAACGCGGTGAACTGGAGTTTTAAACCTGTTGCATATCCTTTTCAGCTCACTGTAAGGTAACCTGTTTGACCAAATTCACATTGACCTGGCAGATGAAAATATCTGTCAAAAACTCGATTACGGAACTAGATTTGGGGAAAAATAATAGGATGCTAGTGAAGGTTTCCGGGAAGCTAATTCCTGAAGGAAGCACTCTAGGGTTTTCAGCACATATGCATACTTACGGCATTAAAAAAAAAAAGTCCCAAACTTGATAATTATAAACCTACTTATCCAAGTCTGTATTTTGCGAAGTTCTGGAAAGTAAAAATAACTTTGGCGTATTAGGTTGAAGGGCAACATCCCTGTAAGTAAGTTTTCTCCATAGCAGAAGCTTGCTGGTGTTTGTGGTTTTGGGTTGGGGCAAGGAACACGAGTGGCTGCAGCTTTCCACTGCGGCGGAGGTCCCCTCTTCAGGACACAAGGTCATAAGGGAAGCGGTAAAACGACATCAAGTGAGGGAGTGATGTCCTGGGGCCTCAGAGAAAGACTGCTGACAGATTTGAGGAGGAAATTCAAGGCGTCCGGTCTTGGTTAATGTAAGCCCGCGTGCCCGCCCTGCCCTTTGGACAATCTGCCTATCTTGCGTAGGTGGCTCCGTTAAGTGCATCTCAGGACTGTGGAGTCAGTGTTAGAGGAGAGAATATGCTGCTGGAGATGGGCCAAGTTCTGGTTCCAAATGTTTACGCGTCTTCTCAGCTTTCATGGTTTCTCTGGTGATTGCTTCCATATATACAAAATTTGACAAATAATTGCAGTTTGAAGGGCAGGCTTAATGGAGGTCCATAAAAATGATTCACAGGCAACTGTAAACTGAACTATTACACTAAAGGATAAAAAGCTTCCTTAATGAGCTGTACAAGACAGTTATTGATGTATTTATGAAAACATTCCCAAGTACGTGCAACCAGGGGAATTCAAAGAGAAATATTTAAAGATGGGCTGACAGTTTTCGCATATAGCAAAACTCCAGTTCCTCTCTAAGGCAGTAAATTTTAAAAAAGTATATATTTATGTGATTTGTAACAAAAAAGAATCGAAACTTGCATTAAAACCAAATGTTTTTCTCTGCCGTTGTGTTTATTTCTATTCAAATGAAGAGATGAAGCATGGAGAAAATGGGCAGAGGAGGTTCAGAATATTAATAAGGTAAACCAACATTTTTTTCTGTTGAAATAATTTATTAGAGTTGTGTGACAGAACTGTATTTAAGAGGATGAAATCTAACAACAGTTCAGAGTTTGATTAAGTTTCTTTTCATCCTATCATTGTTGTACGCAATTAGGTTATTCAAGTGTGATCTTTAAGTGTTCACGTTATGATTCATAACCTTGTTCTTCACACCCCAGAGAGAGAAAAATTGGTCTATTGTTATGAATCTGATTAATATATGGATCAATGCATGCCCTTTTAATGTTTATTATACACATGCACTTCTAGTTTGGATAAATGATTATCTCATTGTGTTACTTACTCTTCGTAGGCATGCTGTGTTATTCTCTGAACAACACTGTAGAAGCTTTTTAAGTATTCAGGGCTGACACTTGATTTGGCATTACCTTGTCAGTTGAGATTATTTTTATTCTTGAATGGTTAATAATCGATAAGTTTTAAACAATATGATTTTCCTTGGGATTACAGCTGCTGTGTCGTGCGGCGACTCCTGCCATAAAGAATGAAGATCTGGCTCATGCTATTAGATCAGCTTTAGAGCTTTTATTAGATGTACCAAGTTCTTAAGTTTATTGCACCGCAAGGGCTATAGATGGAGGCTGGACTAGTGGATATGTTTCCTTGAAAAGGTGGAGAAGGGGTGAAGGAGGAAAAGAGGTGACAAGTTAACCAGTCTATGCAAAACACGGACAACAGACTTACGTGTTGCTCATGGGTAAAGCTATCGCTAGTGCTAAAGATTAACAGTCGAAGAGTTTCAGTCATGGGGGTCTCTTCTCCAGTGTCAAGAAGGTTGCAGTGAAACTGAATTTCAGCCCAGGTGATGATGTTTGCCATGTTTTCACTTACAAAAAAATGGAGTATATCGTTTGGCTAAAAACATTCATCAACTTCTCAGATGTCAAGGAAGCATTTGGTAGCCTCCACTATGACTTGTGAATCTTTAGAAGTGTAGTATATCTATTGGATTTTAAGCTTTTTCTAACTTTCTGCTGGGATACTAGGATTTGGTTTTTCTTTTTTCCTTGACATTATTCGATTGCTTAAAGTTTTGCTTTTTTGACTGATCTTTCTGTTCCGCCTGCTCTACTAGGATGCAGTAGTTCTAGTCCACAGGTGTCATTGTGATAATGGCCTTAGAATGAAAGGTGGTTTATGGATGAAGGATCGTTTCAGTGGAAAATTGGTGTTGGTTGGTTTGCTTCTACGCGGGAGTGTAAGGGAAGGAGAGTAGGATTAGGAATACCAAACAATGTGATAGGAAGGCACAGGAGTACACTTACGTTCTGTATGAATTCTCAAGCCTTGGGTAAATTTTCAGTCTGGCTCTGTATCTCATGAATCTGACTCTTCGAATGGAACAGCCTGTGTTAATTATATCTTAAATCTCTCTTGCACCAAATTGTCAGTGGTTGAGAGAAAGAAACCCATTGATCAAAGCCAGATTTTTTTCAAGCAGGTTTCTTGAAGCTAGTATAATAATTTGCAAAAACAGTATTTTTACACCAACAGTTACGTCATCTCCCTTGCAAGCAGATTATGTTATGCAATTTAGAGCCCAAGTAAGGCTTAATTTCAGTGGATAAACCCTTGTGGCTATTGTGAAAACATTTGCACGCTCACGGTTTGTATTTGATTTCTTGGTACATATGCACAATTAAAAATTTGATTTTAATTTTGATTTAAATGAAAATTTTTGATTCAAATACAGTTTATGGATTATGCATTTCAACTTTGACAGCCTTTACTCATGCCCCTGTTTTGAAGACACGTCTGCACTAATAAGCTCTTGCTCAATCTCTTTGCTCGGCTGAGATGCCTTTTGACGTAAGCTAATGGAGGTGCCTTTGTTTCCATCAGAAGAACCGAAGCGTTGCGCATGCAGGGTAGTTCACAGAGACAAGTCCGTATGTAAGAAGGGAAGAATTCCTGAATGATTCTCTGTGGCTGTCAAACTGTGTTACATCCCTTGTATTCACTGCTTTGCCCATTGCCTTTGGAAGATTGTTACTGTCAGTGCGTGAAGGACCCTGCTCCTCAGATACCTCGATAATATTAGACCCTCTTCTGTATTGTTTTCAGAAAATACAGTGGGTAACATAACTTTGTACAATCTTTAGCAGTTCCATGTGCATTGTAACTCAAAAATTACCCTGTCAATAAGAACTTACGTTGCCCTGCAGCTACTAAAAATGTCAGAGAAAATTATATTGGCCCCTCCAAGGTAATCCTTGTTTCCATTCTGCAGGCTGGAACAATGTGATGTTCACATGGGCAGAGGGAGCCCTGTTAGAGCCGAGGTTACACGACGCCGATACTCCAGAATTCCCAAATCTGTACAGAGCGGGTCTTTCCTTGAGCAGCCCTCAGACAAGTATATTTTAGCTGAGGATGCAAAAGCACTGAGATCCACTCAGATTTATGGGGTGCCTAAATTACTTCGGGCAGCTGTGCTGTTAGATGAGAGTGCACATAGACCGTTGTCAGTTTTCGTCTTCCCTCTGGAAGAGTAGTTACCTTGGCAACTATCGTATTGCATGAGATTTTGGTTGCTAGTAACTAACACAGTAGCTAAATCTGACCTGTGGTACGTAATACTCAATGCATTATTTCCTTAGATGGCAAACACGTGATGGCACGAGCAGTTATGCTATTTGCAATGTAATGGGATGAGTTCATGCCAATAGCAGTGCTATATGCAAAATTTTTAGTAGTGCGTTACCTGAAACGGAGGGCTGTACGGTATTACACACGTAATCAGCACTCTTGCTGGAAGAGTCCAATGAGGGTGAATGGAAGTTAAACCCTCTTATTTACCACCCTTCACATCTTTAGTCCAAGATGCCTTATTAAACGTTGTTAATAGAATAAAACTGTACATTTCCTGGAGAATCGTCTTAAAACTTGGACGGTGGGAGTTGGATTAGCTCAGGCTGCTGACTTTTTTTAAGACTTCACATAAATAGAAGAGCGTGCGTGCATTGTGTCAGTTTTCAGAACAGTCTAAATAGAGTGTGCAGTAATACCTAGCGCTTTTTTTTTTTTTCATGCTCCTCCTCTCCAGTCTGGGACAGCTGTAACTCCCAGGAGCATGAATGGTGTTTTAGGGTAAGGAAGGAGTTGACAAGTGCTGACAGATAGCATAACCAGAGCTATCCAGACCTGACCTGCTCTGCAAGCCCTCTGTTGAATGTGCTTGCTCCTTACCACTGCATCTCATTCTCTATGGCCACATAGTTCAGCATAACAAAGCCCCTTACTGAAGACCTCGGGATTCGTAATTCTTCTGTTGTTTTTATGATGATTCTATAAAATGTCAATAGGTCTTGTCAACAGAGCTGATCAATGAGACCTGTATAGGAGAATCACGAAACAGATCAATTCTGCAATGAATCTAAAGGGTTTTTTTCTGATGTACAATTTTTACAGCAGAAACTGCAAAGAATAAGTATTTACCAGTATCAGTGTGTGTTGCCAAGACATTCCTGAAGTACAAGGGTTTGGATGCAGGTGTTCCCGTGAGTTCCAGGTGTTCCATGGTACTAGTTACCAACAGTGGCCAGCTACCACTATTAATTATCATTAATGACCTGATACAGACTTCAGAGACCCATGGACAAGTCAAAGTTTTTTCTTTCTTTATATCTTACATCCTTTTAATATTCTAATCACTTTATTAGTTTTCTTGCACATTAATTCATGTAATTCTAATTATTCTGTATGGATTTCTACCACATTTGACTTTTTTTTTCAATTTATTATTTGGTAGTTCCATTGTTTTTCAGCTCTTCCTGGAGTGGATGGAGTGCACACCTAGAAAAGACTGCAGAGAGAAATCAGTGTGTAACAGAGCCAAATTCAGACTTAGGTTAACTCCAGTAAGCTCAGGAGAGCTAGGCAATGATTGAGTTTTGCCAAGAAATTTGGAAGGTTGAGCAAAAAATCAGAGAAGTTCATAGTAGAAAAAGCTGTACTCCTTACATGGAAAGTTAGAGCTCGGAGTGGTGTTCTTGACTGGCTTTCTTTGCTGAAGATGTTGGGGTGGGTTCGCCTGTATAAGGAATGCTGATGAGAATAGGACAAGAAATGCTGATGTTGGGTGTGGTTTAGGTTTTTTTTTTTTTAATAGAGGTTTGAAAAAAGTTCCTCAAAGAAAAAGAAGACTCAAAAGATAATTATTTTGCTTTGTAGTTACTTTTTATTCAATATATTTATCTTGGAGGGGTGTATTGAGTTTGCACGGCAAGGTTTTGGTAGTGGGGGGGCTACAGGGGAGGCTTCCGTGAGAAGCTGCTAGAAGCTTCCCCCATGTCCGATAGAGCCAGTGCCAGCCAGCTCCAAGATGGACCCGCCGCTGGCCAAGGCCGAGCCCATCAGCGACGGTGGTAGCACCTCTGGGATAACGTATTTAAGAAGGGGGAAAAAACCTGCACAACTGCAGCCGGAGAGAGGAGTGAGAATATGTGAGAGGAACAACCCTGCAGACACCCAGGGCAGTGAAGGAGGAGGGCAGGAGGTGCTCCAGGCGCCGGAGCAGAGATTCCCCTGCAGCCCCTGGTGCAGACCATGGTGAGGCAGGCTGTCCCTGCCGCCCGTGGAGGCCCATGGTGGAGCAGATATCCACTGCCGCCCGTGGAGGCCCATGGTGGAGCAGATATCCACTGCCGCCCATGGAGGTCCGTGGTGGAGCAGATATCCACTGCCGCCCGTGGAGGCCCACGGTGGAGCAGATATCCACTGCCGCCCATGGAGGTCCATGGTGCAGCAGATATCCACTGCAGCCCGTGGAGGTCCATGGTGCAGCAGATATCCCCTGCAGCCCGTGGAGGACCCCACGCCGGAGCAGGTGGGTGCCCGAAGGAGGCTGTGACCCCGTGGGAAGCCCGCGCTGGAGCAGGCTCCCGGCAGGAGCTGTGGCCCCGTGGAGAGAGGAGCCCGGGCTGGAGCAGGTTTGCTGGCAGGGCTTGTGACCCCCCGCGCCGGAGCAGTCTGCTCCTGAAGGACTGCACCCGTGGAAGGGACCCACGCTGGAGCAGTCCGTGAAGAACCGCAGCCGTGGGAAGGCCCCCCGTTGGAGCAGTTCGTGGAGGACTGTCTCCCGTGGGAGGGACCCCAGGCTGGAGCAGGGAGGAGCGTGAGGAGTCCTCCCCTGCGGAGGAAGGAGCGGCAGAGACGAGGTGCGATGGACTGACCGCAGCCCCCGTTCCCCTGCGCCGTGGGGGGAGGAGGGAGAGAAATCGGGAGTGGGGTTGAGCCCGGGAAGAAGGGAGGGGTGGGGGGAAGCTGTTTTAAGATTTAGTTTTTATTTTCTCATTACATTACTCTGATTTCATTGGTAATAAATTAATTTTCCCCAAGGTCGAGCCTGTTTTGCCCGCGGCGGTAACTGCCGAGTGATCTCTCCCTGTCCTCATCTCGACCCATGAGCTTTTGGTTACATTTTCTCTCCCCTGTCCAGTTGAGGAGGGCAGTGACAGAGCGGCTTTGGTGGGCACCTGGCAAAAGAAGAAGAAACCAAGTAGTTTTGCATTTTTCATTTAACGATCGCATCTTCTCATGTGCTTTTAAAGTGTCGGTGGCTTTGTTCTCATTAAGAATCATATCTCGAGACAAGAGGAACTTGTGGCCACCTGCTGATGTGGCAGTTTTCATTTTGGCTGTCTTGCCCTGGCACAAGCTGCCCTACTGCAGCTTGATTAAACCCTGCCAAAGAGTTCTCGTGCTGCTGCCAGAGCGGGAGGCAGAGGCTGTTGAGCGGGGTGTGTGCTCGTGAAGCTGTGGCATCGTTGCCTAGCTAATACGCTCATCTCTGTAATAAAACACTGATGGTAAAGTCACAAAGTACCTTTTGCATTGCTGCATGTGCTGCTTATATGCTGGAGTCTTAAGGAAACGCTGAGACAAGTCTATAGGCAAAGCGAAGGGCAGGGAGGGTAGGATTCTTGTTGTATAAATGCATCTGTTCTTATGGAAAAGGAACAATGGAAACATGTCAGTAGGCTTTTCAGAGCATCTATGGATGTGGATGGGGTTGCTCAAATGTGGCGCATGATCAGGACTGTTGATTCCTGCCGTAATGAGCAGACTGAAAACTTCAAAAGGAGATTTCTAGCTGCGACTTGCTGTGTGCGTTCACAAGGCCTGTCAGTCTGCCGTTCCCATTTGATTTAGGATGATGAAAGCAGAAGCGAAATCAAACTCAAAGTGAAGTGAGTTTGGTTTGATGGGATTACGACTCCCAGCGCTCTGAGGAAGGAGTGATGATGCCTGTGGCAAGTGTGATGATACACCGCTGCCAGATGCCACGTGGCAATGGACAGGCACCCCAGCACTGGCTATAAATATGGGTAAAAGTGTTGCAAATGGAGTCTAATTTTCAGCTTTCTGCCTCTGTAGCTGTTCAGTTCTGGGACTTCTGGTTGGATCCACCACAGAGTTGACGTTGAACATGTATGTTGCTGCTTTCCCAAAGCTTAGGACACCTGCAGCTTCAGGTTTTTAGCATTGTGTGATTTTTCACAGGTTCAGCTCAGTCTTTGGGTAAGCAAATTTTTTCCTATGCGTATTTCTAAGTTCTGTGGAGTTTGTGAGACTGGCCAGCTTCACACCACAAAACAGTTCTTGAAAAGGGAAACAATTGCATGTTCCCACCTTTAACACCAGATTACTGGGAGTCGTCACTAAGTTATTCTGTTTTGCCCCATTCTGTAAACAACTGCATGAAGTAGCTAGCATGAACGAGTTAAAATGAAATAATTTTACCTTTTTAAAACGTAATGCTTTATTCCTAGTAAAGTAAGGACTGCGTCCCAGAAACCTCATTCAGTTTTCCAGCTGCCTGTAGAAGGTCCTCTGTGCCCCAAATTTTTTTTCCAGCTGTATCAGTTTTATTAGAGATATTCCCTCCCCTGAAAACTTCTCTCATTCCTAAAATACCAGGCTATAAATGCTCCTGCTACATCTTGTTGTACACAGGCATTTGAATCTGTGTTTGTGCTGGCATACTGGCGAGAATAATATCCTTTGCTGTGAATCTGCGAAAATGCTGCGAATGCATTGTGGGGGATAACATACACTCAATTATACAGAGATCTTTCAGAATTCCTACAAAGAGAACAACAAAACTGACAGCCAGAAATACACTAACAAAATTGCGCAAAGCATTTGCTCAGTAGAGTGGGATTTTATTCCTGTGCACTGAAGAACAATGACAAACAACATGCTTGCTGCTATATTAATAGGTTTTATTTCACTACAGCTCTTAAATCACGTTGTTCAGCTTGTCATGCTTTTGCCGTGCTAAACCTTCCTGTAAGAGTTTGCTCGTACCTTACTCACGTGCCATCCCTTCTGATAAATTTGCCAGGCAATGAAACCGGATAGAAATGTTAGGGTGGTGCTAACAAGAAGGTATGGACCCTTCTAGTGAGGAGGAATGACATTGTGACTCTTGTCTTATGTCTGATGTCTAGCTGTTGAAATCCTACCAACCAGCTCGTGAAAAATGTATAAAATTTGCACTTCTTGTGTGGACTCTCTTAGGGCGTTGTCTAGTTTTTTCAGTTTAAATTTGTATGTTCTATATACTTCTGTGATCTTTATTTTTAACAAATAGTTCATACTTAACCAGTGTTTGAAAGCTAACGATCAGACTTAGCTCTACAAATGAGTGTGAACCCTGGTGTGTAGGCACAACCTTTTTCTCCTAATGACTGTCTGTATTTAACCTCATTTTCCCTGCTGCAGTACTTAAAAATAATTAACTCCACTCTCATTGCCTTTACATGGACAGCGTTGAAACATGTGACGGAGTCTGGTTTTGTCTGCAAGGCTAAATGAAGTTAAGCCATCTTAACGTAGAGCATTTAATGATCTAAGATTGTTATTAATGATGGGAGGCTGACCAAAGTGTCTCAGCTATGTTGTCCTCTCCTGTATGTCTTGTTTTCCAGACTAAAATCGGTATGTATAATAAACTTTCCCTAAAGGATATTTTCCAATAGCCGCATACACTGTTGATGCTGCAATGCCTGGCTGTTTTGCTTTTTACACACAAACAGAAATCTGGCAAGTGAAACTGAATTTGTTAGATCATCTGATATTCAAATGGAGGATAATTGAAGCAAAACAGTTGCAGAAATGTAGCTCAGTAAAACTTGCTTCTCCCAGAGCAAGGATTTTTGTCTTTGCATTAGATTACAAAACAGCTGGGGTTTAGACTAACTTGCTTTCTAAATAATGGAACAGCTACCAGTAACATCTTTTAGTTTTAAAAAGCTGCCATATTTATTCATTATTTATATTTATTAGTTATTCTGGTGGCTTTCTTAGTCTAGTCTGTATTGTAGGTATTTAGTCGTAGTTCTGTTTTGTGGTTAGGTTACTGTTTTCTCTGTGCTTGCAACGGTGGCCTTCAGTGTTGAGACTTTCAACCATGATATTATACTCAGGGTAGGTAATGTCACCCACTGAGGCTGCCTGAGAGTTCCCACTATAAATCTTATTTTCTAGTATTTATCTACAGTAGTTTGCTGGACAGACTTCTTGTTGGCTCTCACCTGCTAACACTTGGAGAGATCCCAGTAAAGTGTCTTGGTTTAGCCCAGTGAGTTGGGAGTTGAAGCTTTCCTTGTCATCGCTTGCAGACTCTCATTTTTGTCTGAAACCCCTAATTGTTTTTATTGGACTGCAGCATGTGGACATGACCATGGGAATAGTTCTTCAATTCTGTTTAAACCTTTCAGATGCTGTTGATGGACTTCACTGCTGGACAGAAGGCACTTGAATGATGGTTTGTTGTTGCAGACCTTCTGCAGAATCTGTCAGCACAGTTCTGGAAAGCATCTAGATAGCATTATGCATTAGTAATCTAACAACCCTTTCCACTCAGGGCCGTTTCTTCACATCTTAAACAGCTTGGCAATACTAAGTAAGTATCTGACAGTTCAATACAGTTGTGTAATAGAAGTCTTTCTAGTTACATTTCACCCTTTGACTGTTTTCATCCCAAAAGCAATCCCAGCGGCTAGAAATTACAGGAAGCCTCAAAAGACAATGGAATTTATAAATGAAGGCAATTGACTCTGGAAGTGGGCTTTCCTTCGAGGCAAGAGCCATTTCAGAGCAGCGTAAAGGCCCACCGGCGTGGCTGTGTGGAAGGAAGGGTGCTGCCGTGGCTGGTGTACTTGGTCTGCGGGAAAACCACGCTGTGGAGACCGGGCTCTCATTCTGTGAGCACGCAAGGAATGCAGAGCCCGACTCATTTACTCACAAGTCAGACTGCGACGCTTTTTATCTCTAAGTACTATGGGGAATCCTTTATCGTATATATTAATTGTCTTTACCAGTCATTGATGTACAATAAAGAGAGAGCAATAAAAAAGATTTCTCTGCCAGAAAAATACATTAGAAACTCAGACAGAAAACTGGGTTAATTTTCACTTTGGCACAAGCATAATTCCTGACCAGGCACTTAATAAATTCGGAAATACCTGAACATGCAGGCTTAATATTTGTTTTTCAGAAGCATCCTTCTGACAGGTGCTTGAATGCTCACATGAAAAGTGAACACGGGGCTTTAGTTGAGGGTAGCTAGGCAATTCATGTCATTAAGATTTCTTTCTTTTCACTTAACTTATTTATAACTGGCACTGATTTCCTGTTTTGCACTTTTGCTTTAAGAATGACTTTTAAAAAGGCAAGTGTCTGTCCCATAGGGACCTTTTTCTCTGTTTATACTTGCCCTTTAAATGGATAAAGTAGTCTAATGTAAATGACAGCTTTTGGACTTTGCCCTAAATACACAGCAGTATAAGCTATTTTACTTTTGTTCCTGCAGTCACCGCATTTATTATATCTCTTTATTTTCTCCATACTAGATTTCTTGGATTTCACTTTTTGGTAGCGGTATTTCTGTGTGTCTGTGGAAGAACGCTGATCGTTTTGCCCAAATCATCACTGTTTCTTACTGCAAGGAGGAAAAAAAAAAAATATCTAATTTTAACAAATTGTAGCCAAAGTTTTTATAAATGACTGTTGCATGTTGATGAGTTACTGGAATTAACTGAGGCCCTGATCCTGTAAAATTATTCTGTGGGTACATTGCTTTATGGAGATACCATTTACATTAAGGGAACTCTTCTGGTTGTGTGAATTTAAGCACACACAGACTTTTTTTTGGAGAATCAGGATGAACATTTTTAGTGCTGCACTGCGATATGTTAATTCATTAGACACATTAATATCAGCGGAGGGGATCTTATATCCATGTTCTTAATCCTGCACTGGGCATGCTTTATGGGTGTACACGCGTACTCTTCCCTGTGGACCTGCAGGAGTTTTGGATGCTCCGAAGACGTGATGCCAGAGTCAGGGTGTGCACGCAGCGTATCCCTCTCCGGGGGTCACGTAGTTCAGCACGCATCTCGCGTGGTGTGGAGATATCAGATGCTCAGCGGTTTTGAACACTCATCTGGCGTACAACTCTCGATTCCAGTGAGAGGAGACTAGTGACTTGAAAATCAGTTGTCTACAAAAAAAATTGATCACATGCTCACAGGCAAAGCAGATCCTCCAGCCGTAGCCGAATCACAGCAGCCGCGGTGCTGAAGCTGCTGACTAATACATGCCACGACTGCTGCCAAGACTGTTCTGCTCATTTATAGAGGTCGTGGATGACTCCAAACAGCACATGTTCCACATTAGTGCCCAGAGGCAATTGCTGTTTACATCATGACAGTGTCAATTATCACCTACAACACTCCTGCAAGGAGTAAAATGGCACCGACAAAGATGCTATTATTTGGCCATTTGCTTCCTTAGTCCTCCGATAATGCCAGTGTCTGACCGCTTCTCTAGTGACGCTTTTAAGGCCACGAAGTCTTGCAACTACAGCATGCAAGACTCTACAGCCTGCGAGTACATGTGTCTGCACCGGAAAATGTGCTGTTTAAAGAAAAGCTACAGCCTCTCCCGCCTGCGAGTACATGTGTCTGCACCGGAAAATGTGCTGTTTAAAGAAAAGCTTCCGCCACTCTGTGACTTTTCAGATCAAGCGACATTGTAATTCTGCTGGAGAAGCTAAATAGATCATTGCGATGGAGTAGCCAAATCAGGATTTGACAGAGAGAAAGGATGAGCGCACAAGGGAGGAATTTTTAGTGTCTGCAGTTGTTATATTTAAATCTTAGATAAGTTGTTAAATAGGCCCTGGCGGCCACTTTCGACGCTGCTGCAGAGTTTGCGGATGACCGCTGCTCTGCGGCCGTAGGACAGCCATTGCCGTGCTGCTCTAATGAAAGAGGGAGAAATGTCAGTGTGACTGAGCGTGGTGTCAACTGGGAGGCACCCAGGGATCGTTTGCTCTCCAGGGAACAGTGGAGACCAGAGGTGACAATATCAAGTTCAGTCCCTAAGTCTCTAGGACAGCTTCGGTGTCAAGAGCTGGGTAGAAAAGCTGTAAACGGACTCACGCACTGCTGCCACGGGGTCTTCGTGCCGCGTTACTGGCTGTGACTCTGCTTTATGTCCAAATGCTCGCTCCTTTGAAGCGGGCCTTTCCATCAGCCCTGTTCCTCAGAGGTGTCCCTCTGAACTTCCACAGCTGCTGCGACCTGGTGCCACTTTGGGGCTGCGTGCAGGCGCGGCGGGTGCAGCCGGGCCCTTCCCCGGGCTGCGCTCGGGGAGCTGGCAGCGGCTGTGCCTGCTGCTGTTTGTTCTGCCCAGAAAGACTTCCTCTCCAGCAGGACAGTAATCTGGCACAGCTTTAAGACTAAATTTGTTTTAGGGAGACAAAAAGAAAGAAGAAAAAAGAAAAAGCTGACAGCTTTATTTTTTGATTCGTTTCTTATTTAGAGCATGTACTAATGATGTATTTAGTAGAAAATCTGGAGCAGGACTGAGTTCATTTAATAGCTGTTTCCCTACCGCTGGTGAAGATCTGTTTTTTCCCCAAGTGCATCCCATCTTGCCTCTAGGGAGAGCTAGTACAACGTTTTCTGTGATTTTCCAACTGGAAAAAACTATGTTGTTCAAGCATAACTTTTCTTCGTGAATCTCTCCCTTTCAGTAGTAGATTGTCAACTTAAGAAAAACTGAAAGAATCTGATGATGAAGCGGAAACGTTTTGTTTGATCATTTTCAGAGTAGCAGATTTGGGGAATTTATTCCAAGACAAATTTATTGCCTACATTTATATTGTTACATGGTCAAAGAGAATGGAAATTAAAATGAATTCTCCTGAAGAGTTTTTTTTTTATGTCATAGGAAATGTTTTTATTCTTTTGAATTGTAACAAATCTGCAACATGTAAAAATTGCAGATTATCCTGTAAAATTGCAGGGTTTTGTTATATTTCTTACCAGTAACAGGGATGAATTTTACAATTTTTTTTTTTTCCCCCCACACAATTAAAATACAGATTTTGGTTTCTTTCTTTGACCTCTTGGCTTCCCTTTCCAGAAGGAAGGCAGGTATAAAGCAAATACGAGGGATTAGTGGACTAATCTTAAACAGGAATTGTATTCCTGACTCAGTGGGATAAACTATCTGTTGATGGGCCGTGATCAGCCAAATTGTGCTGCTTGTTGGAAAAGTGAATGTTTATGCAGTGCTCTCCAGGGCAAAATTTACTAAACTCTCTGACAGCCTTAGGTGAACTTATACACGGAATTCTGCTCCACACAAAAACCAGTGTCAATCACATGAATTGCTTATGCAACAAAATGTTCCTTGCTGATAATGGCATTTGTAAGTTGCAAGGGAAGTTTTTATCCTTCTCGGTGATTAGGGCTGAAAACCTAATTATAACATGTTATAACATCAAGTGATGCATTCCTGCAGCTATCGCTCCCTTTGAACACATGTAATTGACTGCAGAAGCAATCACAGTTCTTGTTGTAATAGAAAATAGCAACATGCTCTGAGAACCTTGGTGAAAGAAATTTGAGGTAGCATTCTGTAGGAAACCCCCTTACTGACCTCAGGAAGGTTTTTGATGCTGAGCTAAGGCAGAACCCACTTTCAGCCCCTGTGGTAGAAGCCACTGTGGGCATTATTATTATTGCAATTTACTCCTGGCCACCAGCACATGCAATGAGATTACCTTCCCTTTCATCTTGGAATAACCTAGAACTCAGCCCATTTTGTTGTCTGATGAATTTACCCAGACAATGAATTTACATTAAACAGTGGCAAAACCTAGTCTGTAAGGAAGTCAGTGTTCAAGGATCATTATTGCTAGCATAAGGAGCTACAACGCTTAGTTTAATAATTATGGGATATTTGTTGTGTTAGTGCTATAGGAGGAGCCCAGGTAGAGAATACAGGATTACTCTTTCAAAAGGAAGAAGCTCAACTCTTTCATTCGTATTTTTAAGTGGGTCAGCCAGAGCACAGATGTTTGATGGAACAGGAATGGCTGATAAATTAAATTGCACAGAAACACATTCTCTAGCCTTGTTCTTCAAAACACTGCCAAATGCTAATCAGAGGGATGACTCTTTAGATACTGTCATGGGAGCGCTGGGTTGCTGATCTGCCATGAAAGAGGAAGAGATTACGACAACTGTGTGTGTAATTCTGGAACTATTAGAAAGTTCCCTAATTTATGCCAACCCTATACAAGTTAGTGTAGTCCTTTTCCCTGTGAAGTTCAGGCCCCATCATGGGAAAATCTTTGGTTTCGTTGGTCAGTAAAACTTCTGGGTTAGCTCCCAGGTTGGAGGACTAGGGAAAGTAGAGTTTCATTCATTTATTAGCCTAATTAAAGACGACTCTTTACATTATCTGCAACAGCCTGCCTTCTTTCTGCTGTGAGAGGTGCTGCAGAAGCCAGGTTGCAGGTCTGTGTTGTAGTTTTTGTTCTTACATGTTATCTCCTGTGAATGCTGGAAGTTCCTGAATGAGGACAACAGACTAAATTTTCAGAAAACTTCTTTACAGAAAAAAACCATGCTCTTGTGCCTGTGCCAGATTTATTGTTCATAAATTGGGTTAGTTTATTTGAACAATGGGCTTGAATTATTTGACCCAGCTGGCCAGAATGAGCTAGTAATGGAAAAAGAGCTCTCCATGTTACATATAAAATTCAAGTTAGTTTAGGATGAATATGTGAGACTTACTGTACGTGCACAGGTGTTTGGATTGGTTAATAGACCTACATTACTTCCTTAACTGTATCTGCAAGGCAAGTCTGCAGATCCCACAAAAAATCATCTCTTTGCGGCTTATTATGGTCTACTCTAAGAAAGAAATATGAGAAATGTTCTAAGATTACAGTTTTATACATTAGCTTTTACACCAACTCTTTAGACATGAGGCTCAATCAAGTCCAAGAATCTTGTTTGCTTCCTGTGTTCAGAGAGAAAATTAATTTAAACTATACTACGATGATAATGAGCTGTGCTGTATGGTTATGGCATGTGACTATAAATACGTATTTTGCTTAGAATTTTTCAGTTCTTAAGATAGGAAATTTTCTCAGTGCTTTATTTATAGATGAGATCATGGTTACAGACTAGGACATATCTAGCGTGGTTGAATTAGTTTATCAGACCTCAAGAAAAGTTGAACTAGGGGAACAGGTGTAATCTGTTATTTTTCATTTAAAAATACTTTGTGACTGATTTTGCAGACAAAAATCACTGAAGTTGGATTTCAGCAATCCAGATTGAGTAAGACTTAACAAAAAGATTGTGTGTAAAAGCTGAGATTTAAGACACCTGTGTAGGGGAATACATACTATGTCCTTAGACCTGTGTGCCTCAAAGTTGTTCTTATAAATATACCTGAGGGGGAAAGAATATAGACACTTAACAGAGTTTGTGTGACCTGTACCTCCACTACAAGAATCACAGATACCCCCACTGTGCCCCTTATGGTGCAGGGTTTCAGAGTGGAGGTTCTTTTTTTCCCTTGTTACCTTCAGCACTCATTTTGTCATTCTGAACACTGAGCTCTTCATCCTGCAAACTTGAATAGCCTTTTGAAGTGTTTACTTCCAAAATCTTCAGACAAAGTCCGTATTTATTTTCTGTATTGTTTTGTAGGATTTTTTTTCCATATCATAATTTGGATTTTTTTAAAAAATTTCTATTCTATTTTTTTAAATGTTTGTATTCTGTTTTTTAATGTTTCCATTCTGTATGGACTTGGTCGTGATAGGTTAACGGTTGGACTCAATGATCTTAAGGGTCTTTTCCAACCTAAAAGATTCTATGATTCTATTTAAAGAGAGATATGTGACCTGCATAATTTAATTTGTGTCCCTAATATCAGTGGGGATGTGTGAGCCTGAAATACTAATTCCATTGAATATATGTAGATTTAGAAGAATAAGAAGGGAAACAGCCAGCTCCCGTGTGGTATGTCAGATGCTTTAGTGTCTGGGATCTGTTTTGTTAGCATCTACAAATCACTCTTCCAATCCCATCTAAAGGAGCCAAATATAAAAATTATATTTACCATGTCATGTGCCATAGAAATATGGGACAACCCTTACTCCAGGGAGCTCCTAATGGACCTGGGTTAGTAACAAACTTAATCTTAAGAAAACTGTGGCAAATTTTTCCATAGTGTTTGTGAGCTACTTGGGTTCCTCCTGAACCCCATGGGACCCCTGGAAAGCCCCTGAAAGATGGTTTCTCTTGGCACTGACATTATAGTTGATGTTTGTTAAATATGTCACTGTTTCATAAGAAATAGTCACAGATTCTTAGTTCATTGTGGTCTTGAACCAGACTGGAATCTGGTTCTGGAATCTGGGTATTAGTGATGTGAGACCTTATCTGCTGCATGCAAGTGGCTTTTAGTACTTTCTAATCCTTGGAAAACTTTTAAGGATATAGATGATCTAGTCACTTAATATGACACCTGGCCATTTATTCACTGAGTTGCTTACCCAAGTTAGGCATTTTTGACTCTGAATTCTGCCTGATTGATTTACGAAGATATTGAATGGTTACTTTTAGGCTTGTTTTCCTTTTTATACCACTGTACATTTCCAGAAGCAATGGTATTAAGACAGTACTGAAAACTATTAGAGCTGCACAGTTGGAGCATCATTTTACAAAGTATTGTTTCTGCACCTATAATTTCTGGATAAATTTGTAAATGTTCACATATCTGCTTGAGGCAAGCTCAGTTCAACAGTGAAGTAAATTTTTTCTTTCCTTTTTTCTTTTTTTCTTTCCCCAGAAATGGCAATGAAGTTATACCTTCTTCATTTAAAATTTTTATTTCAGGAGGAAAATATATTAGAAATTAAACTATTGTGCAGCACAAAGGAAAAATTTAAATGTTTGTGAAAAATCTTACTTAGTTTTATTGGTGCTAGGCAAGATCTTGGAGATACCTTTCAAAGGATGTTCAGTTTTCTTAAAGGAATTGGGGCAGAGACATTCTGACATTAATAAGTAAGAGAGAGTAAATAATAGGTATTATTTGCACAGGGGAAAATGATTTGAGTGTAACATAATAAGATAATATAGAGAAATTAAGTGGTAAAAAGATTTTGGTTTAACAGCAAAAACTGCATGCTGAAAATTTGCCTATTAATTTAATTTCACTGCAAGTTCCCTGTGAAACTTAAAGTCTCAGGGGGTCATTTGTCAAATCTTCAGTTAATGTTTCATTAAAAGTAATTTAAACTCGTGGAGAATGTAAGTAAAATTTGCAAGTGTACATTATCTTCCCCCCGCTTCACACTGTCTTGACCCTTCTGGCTAACTTTGGCTGCTGCTCATCAAATATTGAGCAGCTGTTAGTATAATTGCGTTCACTCCACATCCCTATGAAAGATAATCAAGTCTGGGCTTGCCAGGCAGGCCAAGCAAACAAGAGGAGCTAAAGAAAAAAAACCCAAAAACCTCAAAAAACATCCCCCCCCCCCCCCCCCAAAAAAAAAAAAAAAAAAAAGGAAGAAGAAAAAGGCCATTGCCAATATATTGCATCCTGAGCTGGGATTAATAAAGCAAACTGTCACTTTTCCTTGGCGATTGTCTCATCCCTCATCCATGCTGTTCAGAAGGCCACAAGGAGGGTGAAAGTTCAGTACCAGCTGAGGAGTTTTTTGATGCTGCTACTCCTGGAGTTTATCAAAAAGAAAATATGAATAGAGCATTTTAAAAATAAAGATAAGCCTAGTTCTTAAAAATACTTAAGAATGTTCAATAGCCCTAGTTGAGAGTGGTTCAGAATGAGAGAGACAAAGGTGATGGCGTTGAGAAGACCTGCAGGTGGCTTGTTTTAAGAACACCTGTGAGAAATGTCCACGTAGAAGGCTGCTCCTGGCCTGCTCTTTTTCTTGTATGCTAAGTTAATGGACATTTAAGAGGAAGAAATTGCTTTTTAACACTATTTCTAAATACTTGGGCTGATATTTTCTAAGGCTTAGATGCAGGCATAACTTTAAAACTAAAGAACACTGTGCACCTATTTCAATGAAGATATTTCATTTTCTGACCAGGTAGGTGAATTGTAAGCTCTTTCAAGAAGGAAAAACCCTGTCAAAGTTCACAAATGGTCTTTGATACTTTTGCACATAAATTATAGTTTGTATATATTTATCCCATTAGAGACGAGCTTTACTGGCATGATTAGAAACTGTTGTACATGATTTTGCTGGTAATGCATTAGCTTAAATATATTTGGCCTGATTAACACCAGCTGAACTTAATTTATTACATGTGTGATTAGGACTGAAATATGGTGTTTTGTCTAGTTTCATCAGTGTGACTGGGAAGAGTCTTGCCCAGTATGGGTTAGCCTGGTGCATGGCAGAGTCTTCAAGAAAACTGTCGTGCCCACTTAGCGTCCATGAGCAGGAAATCCATTTTAGCAGATCTGGAGAAGTAGCTAGCAGGAGTGCTGTGACAATTTCAATTAAAGGTCTGAGAATGGTAATTATGTTTACATACCAGCAGTCTGATTAAATGTAAACTAATTATGTGAAAAGCATAAACTGTGACCTGAATTACTCTTGCTGAATCACAGTTGAATTTCAGCAGAGTTTTTGGATAACATATTGTCATTACAGAAGCTTTCTTTTTTGTAGATGTGTAGGATATTACCGATATTACTGGGATAATCAGACCTTCCTTTCCCTACTTCTTCCATCCAGCTTCAAGCATAACCTATAGCTATTTTTGGATTCAGCTCTTCAAAACCTTGTTCATAAAGCAAGAGGTATTCAGTTCCACCAGTACAAGAAACTGGGGAATACGAAATGGTTGTGCAGGTAATTCGTCTTTTGAAGCAAATATGAGTTCAGAAGGATTTGCTATGCTGGCTTTAGAGGGACTCGGGCAGGTGGGATGTGGGCAGTGTCTGTGCTCAGCTCTCCTTGCTGAACCCTCTCAGTGCTCTGAGAAGGAGGGATGATCCTTGTGGCCTGTTGTGCAGGTTGGTCAGTTGAGAAACAGAGTTTGTGACCCTCTCAAAGCCACATGAAGACAACAGCTGAGTAAGGCTCTAAGATATTTTAATGACTAAGTGCACAGCTGGGTACTGTAACTCTAGAGGACATCTTCTCCAGAAGAGAGATCAAAATCTGTTTAACATAATCTACCGTCTACCCTGTGCTGGAGTTCCACTAGTGATCTAGAACAAAAGCCTTGAAGCCGTACCCAGTGTGTATGGCATCACGATCTGACACCAATATAAGCTGCAGTTCTGAACCACTAATACACAGCAAAATCACAGAATTGAAGAATAATAGTTCAGGCTGGAAAGGACCTCAGGCGATACTGATACCTGGTCACCCTCTCCATGCAAAGCAGGTCTAAATTCAATGTTAGATTAGGTTGCTCAAACCCTGAAAGTCCTGCAAACCACACCCTCTCTGTATGCTACTGTACTTCCAATGTTTCCACTAGTGGACAAAGCCACTGGGTTTGAACGGAAAAATATCTGCATCAAAGTGTTGTCTGGTTCATACATCCTTTTGATACAATATAAATCAGTTTCAGAGCCTGAACCACAAGCCTGAATGTAGCATCCCATGATCCTTTCATGGGATTTCAATATCAAGATCAAAATCCATAGAAAACCTGAGCTGTTTATCCAATATTGAACATCATCCCAGAACTTCCGACCTGCAAATTGTGTGTCTTTTTTTAATAGTCATAAAAACGTGAACAAACGTGGCAACAAAGGAACAATTAAATTCAATTAGAACTGACTAATGTTATGGTACTGTGAAAAGATTGTATCTTCTCAACGTGAATAAGTGATTGCTCTTATGGTTAAAGGATGACAATGCCTCCCGTTCTAAAAACGTAACATTCTAAATTGATCTGTGAATAGGTCTCAGAATAAATCTGACTTTTTCTGTTCCTAGTCCAAAAGGAGCAGAGCCTTAATTACCTGCAGTGGTTTTGCTTCTGTTCTCCAAATGACTTCTGCAAGAGCTGCTCCAACTGGTGGCTTGCTTCCATGTGCTGTAGATTACAGACAATTCCCATAGCAGAAAAAAATCACAGCAAATGATCTTATTTTCTATTTTCTTCTTTCTACAGGAATTTATTTCTGGGTTTATTAATTGCCTACATGGAAGAGAAGACTGGCAGAAACATTCTGCAGAGATTAAATACAACCACATCTCAGTTTCTTTCCATAGCTTGTTTCCAATATTGAGTGTTTAAACATCAGTTAAAATACCTCCGTATCTTTTCAAGTGTTTTATTCATTCTTTAAACCCAAACTTTCGGAATTAGTTCTCTTGTCTTCTTGTCTCTACTTTCCTCATCAGAATTACTGGGAATTTCTGGACTGCTGGAACAGCATTGGGCGGGGGGAGGAGAAAAAAAGAAATATTTACTTGGTGTTTTAATACATAAAAGGTAGCTGGGTTTTGCAAAAACATAAGTAAATAAAATTTACTTTTAAAGTAAACTGACCTTAATACTCTTGAAACAAGTTTATATCAATATTGGGAATGTGGATTACCGCAGTGATATTTATAGGGCATAATCTGTTAATTACAGAAATTCATAGGCTTTAAAGCCATTTGGTAGCAGCGTCCTTAATTTCTAGTATTACTGGCACGCAATTTATATTGTTGCATGGAAGCATGTCTGTTTGTTTTTATGTACTCACTGTTTCTTCATGAGGGATAATTTAACACTGTTGGAGGTAATTGAGGTTCAGGAATAGCATATGTAGAATTTTGGTCGTGCAGTGCATCTTGTGGTTTCTGCTGTGTTAAAGAATTGGCACACACATATACTCTTTTCAGCCTGAGCTTATTTGACGCTCGCACCAAGGCCTTCCAAACCTTACACCTAACCTTGCAAAAACAAAAACTCCCCCCCCGCCCCGTAGTAGTGCAGTGCAGCAGTCAGCCCGGGGAGCCTTTCAATGCATCTCTGCTTGTGACGCTTGGAAGAACTGGGATGCACCAGTAGCCCCCTGGTTTGCAGTACTGATGCCTGTATCAACAGGTATTTCACAGGTTTAGAAATAATGAATAGCATCTTTGGCAGATCCTAAAGATGAATGAGAATTGTTACATTTTTCTTAGATATCTTGTCACTATTCAGGCAAATAAGTACAAGGTGCTAAAGTGTTTCAGCTAGAAAAGAAAAAGTGCTATTTCATCTTTAAAATCCACAACTGCTCTGGTCCTTCTCTGCATCTTAATTAAGTTTTCTCCATATTTTTTTTCTGATATGATTACTTTTTTGTCCTTATAGTTCAGACTTCAGCTCTGGAGACTTAACTGTCATGCTGACTTTTAACATCTCCAGGATTAGAAGTATTCTATACCCTACAGTTTTAATTTTCTGATTATATGTATGATTTGATTAAACAGGTGTTTAACTAGGTACAGTTCCTGGGGATTTGGACAAAATGCAACTTTTCCAATTAATAAGGATTTTGAAAGCTTTTAAATAATTTTCAAAGTTTGTTTTAAACAGCCAAGGAGATGAATCTAAGCAGCAGTAATCTCTTCAACAATTTTCCTAACTGTATGCTGAAAAAAAAATAGACTGTTTTTTTTTTTTAAACTGGCAGAGAAGGTTTTAAGAATCAGGTCTCAGGAAACTTCTCCATTCCACTTAGTATTAATGTGATAAATATGTGCATATCACAGAACAGATTTAGGCCTTGTTGTCAATCTTTAATGAATCAGAACTTTGTTTCATGTTGCCAAATATTCTGGTCTCCTTTTCACTCATGCTTATCAGGAGATTGCTTTGGTGTTTAATCGGTACTGACAATCTCAGAAGCAGCCTTTTTAATTATTTATTGCTTTGGTATCCCTCCCTGTGTTAAGCCTTGACCTGCCTGAAAGGATTGGAGACTTATTTGAGGGGGAAAAAAATACTAAATTTTTAGAAAAACAGGCAAAAAAAAATTATTCATTCTTCTTGACACTGGAGAAATCAGCAAATCACATCACTTTACTAACTGCTTTGGCCTTGTTCAAACCTGGTTTTCTTTCATCCTGTTGTTGGTTTTGTGTCAGTTTCTTTTACTTCAACTCAGTGAAGAGTCAAGCTTTTTTCCTTTGAGAGCCAGTTTGTGTGGCTTGGGGAATGGTCTTGTTCCTATATCTGTTTTAGCCGTGGTGCTGTTGAAGTCACAAGCAAGGAGGTTTATTGTAGTAGAGGTATTTTTATTAGGAACGGGACTAAAAATGTCTTAGTGTTGGCATTGTCTGTTACTGTTTCCTACTTTGGATCAAGTTCTCAAGTTTGTTATCACCACTGATACCTCATTGTTGTGATAAAGTACCCGAACCCTCCCTGAATGCTGTCTGGCACCGAAGGTGCTGTGTGCTACTGCACAGCTATGTTTCAGTCCAGCTTCATTTCTGAGGAACCAAGCATGAGCTCCTCTTGGGAAACATATATAATATTAATTAGATTGCCAAATGGGTGTTGCTTCCATCTCTGGCTGTGGTCTGGATAAGGCAGGTAGCCGAACTGTCTGCTCTTCCACCATTGCACTGCTGTTTCTAGCAGGGCTTATTCTGACCTACTGGAGTGGCAATAAGAATCTCTCCTTAAAGTATTACGTTGCTTTGAGATTTTTCTGAGCAAAGCTGAAGCAAATTTAACACTCTAACTCCTAACACAAGAATAAGTAAACTTACAGAGTTTAGCTTGGGCGACAGCAGTTTGTTCAGAAGTTCCTAGACCCATTAACAGACCATCTCTTTTATCTGACTTCAAGTGAAAGCAGCTTTGCTTTAGTTCAATATGTTTGAAATGGTGTGACAGCATATGCAGTACTAAGCTTTGAAAAGTCACAGAGCTGGATGTCATCAACCTAGAAATGACAAATCACATCATGCTGATTAACAGCATTACCTGGAAGAAGGATAGTGATTTGACATTGCACTAGATCTGATAAAGAACCTTAGGGGATCCTATAAATAATGTCTGTATAGGGCAGAAGACAAATCTCCTTTTGATGCAGACAGACATCTGCTTGTTAAAATAAGACTTAGGTCTAGTCAAAGCAGTGCCCGTCTAGCCTGTGTTACATTACAAAGGACACATTAGGATATTACACCCTATAATCAACACTATTAACTGCAGCACTCTGATAACCAGTGCTAAAACACTACCAGATTGACTACATTAATAAATCATTTAAAAAGCTCTGATGAGCTGTGTGTATGCTACAACATGACTGATACCTCAAAGTATTTCCCAGTAGAGATGACTTGTTACTAAAGAACAGTTTGAGTAAACCACATTGCCTTTCCTATATCCTTAGTAGACAATACACAGAGCAAAGATATTCAAAGACCTGGTCTAATAATGTGGATGGCATAAATACGTATTTGAATATGTTAATTAGATTATTTTAGGCTGATTTTACCTCTTTCTAATGTTTAATTCCAGGGGAGCATGTTTCCTGAGAACTATGTAATCACAACAGCAAATTCTAAGGAACTATTGGGAATACTGACAGGCTTAATGTAATACATGTCACCCTGAGATCTGGACTGAGAACCTTCCTACAAAGCAGCACAAGATGATTTGAAATGGCCATAATAATTAAAAAAAAAAAAAAGGGAAAAAAAGGAAAAATAAGGAATATTTAAAAAAGAAAAAAAAAAGAAAAACCACAAGTGAACAGAATATTTCTCGCTCACTGCTGGTTCAGTTCTGGCAGATGAAATTACCTGTGTTATCATCTCCAATACTTGCATGACTGGCCAGGTAATATGTAGAGGAAATACCAAAAGCTGAAGAAGTAGAGGCAAGTGGTTGCAAGAGGAGTCACCTCCAGCAACTGAATGAGGAAGAATCACGCTGCTGCTGTTGAGCATTTTCAGACAGAGGTAGGTGTGTGTATATTTAATAAGTGTGTTGCAATGGTATTATTTACAGCTAACCAAGTGCTACCAAATGTTTACATTCATTTGATATCCTTTCTGCATCCGAGTAAGGGTGCCGATCTAACATTTTTACGAGCTCTCTCTGGAGCTGACCAATACAACAGAGCAGACAAGGAATAATTATTGTAGACATACTCCAAACAGTGCATTGAGCACGTTATTACTATGAGATGCCTAAAAATAGCATCCCAGGACTTGCCTGGAGAGCTCTTGTCTGTACTGAAGAAGAATGGATATGCCACTTAGAGCCTATTATTTAATGAGAAAGGCAATGTTGACACAAACTAAATTGCTTTAAAGCAAGGTCAGTCATTTTTCATAAAGAGAAAGCCTTGTGTTTCTACCAGTCAACAGTTCCCACTGGTGACCTGATTAGGCTGACACAGATACAGGGATGGAAGAAATTATTCCACTATATTTAAATACAGATATGCTTCTAGTTTTCAGTTAGCCGAGCTGAACAAATATTAGCTTGGAATGATCTGAAACTGAAACATTTCAGTAAATCGAATATTTTTTGTGGATCGAATGAAGAACTATATCTAGCCACGAGTAAATTGAAATTTCAACTGCCCTTAATAAAAGCAAAAGGCTTGACTCATAAAATGGAAAAAGCTGAAGTCAAGCTCTAATTTGCGAGGCAGTTCAGCTTGAAACTATTTTTCTTTTATTTATTATGAATAAACTTTTCCTAGAGAAAAATCCTTCAGCCCTATATTTCAAAAATAACTGCATGTATTTCAGGGGGAAAAGCCCAATCTGCATTGCTTATTCAGTTCTCCCCAGTCACAAAATACTGTGCTTGGTGGAGATGAAAGCTAACTCTTTCTGTACTTGCGAGAAAAGTTTCATTTTGGAACAGAACGTCTCCTCACATAACAAATCACCTGCTCCCTCTTTATTTCAACTTCCAGAATTTGTCAAGACTGCAGTCTAGCTGGAACGTGAAGTGGAGAAATAAATTATAAAGCTGAGTGGAGGTGATAATAAGCACTCCTCCTTCTCTGACCTTGGTGCTCGCGGGGCTGTTCCTCGCTCTTTTCCTCACCCTCGCTGCCGGGCACGGTTTTGCCCTTTCTTAAATACGTTTTCCCAGAGGCTCCCCCGGCCTCGCTGAGGGGCTCAGCTGCGCCCTGTGGCGGGGCCGCTGCGGAACCGGTTGGAACCGGCCGTGTCCGGCACGGGGCTGCCCCGGACTCTCCTCACAGAGACCCCCGCAGTCCCTACGGCAGCCCCTGGGCACGGGGACACGGGAATCTCCGCTGAAAAGAATCTAATTTTGGAGAAACGATGTGGAAGGAAAAAGAGGTATGTCACCTGAGCCGTGAGGAAGTACTTCCAGTGGTTGTGTGTGAACATAAACGGAATCAGGAGGAGAAAGTGAAGTAGAGCCTTGCTCTGTATTATTAGTTTTAATGGGAGAGCCTGTACTAAATCAGAACTAAAAGATATGACCCAAAAAAGCTGCTATTAAAGAGACTGTAGAGGAGAGCTATCGCAGGAGAATGTTCAGTCTGTTACAGGAATGAGGAGATGAGCAGAGAGGAAGGAGGACTTGAGGACAGAGGACGCCTTCTAAATTATAAATACATTGTACGTTAGGCTTTCAGTGCTGTCTCCCCTAATGTCCCCCCCTCAGGCAAACTGATGAAGTGGACAGGGAGGTGCACAGTCTACAGACTACGTTTTAAAGTAACAAGAATTATGTTCAGCTAGAAAAAAAATTAAGTGAATAGTTGCTGAGTTTTGTGTTGATCAGTGGAGTCCCTCTCACAGCCTATGTAAGTGTCTCTTCTCTGCGGCATCATTAGTTTCTAGTGAACTTTGGCCTTGTACTTTTTTATTTGCTTCATTTTGTTTTAGCAGACTATCATTCATGAAGGAAATCTGGCAAATATAATGTGATCCAACGCAGACTGACTTGTGCTGTTTCATCAGATCGGAGAGATGATGCCCACTTCAACTTTTGTGTGTGCCAAAGCCGAAGCCCTGCAACATCATTTTATCTGTCAGTGTTAAGCACTTACATTTCCAGACTTTTTCAGCAGAAGTGTCTGGCTATTTGGGGATAATGGACAAAGCATTTACAGTAATCGCCTGTTCTCGCTACTCATGGGTGCACAAGAAATCCACCAGCACGGTGCATCTTTTCAGAAGGATGTGGACCCTGACACCAGAGGCTTGGAGCCACATCACTGAAAGATTTTCCTGAAGTATCCAAAAAGATTTACTGGGGAGCCCGTGGTCTGAACATTTCCAGTCTGGCGAAGTGGAAGAAATTGGAAAACTGGTCATGGTAAGAAAAATTGTACCGTACCTCTCTTGTTGTTACCTTAAATTTTTTACATGAATTATATTCTTTTGTTTTCTATTGCTGGGTGCATTGAATATCAACTCTTCTACTTTTTTTGGCAAGTCTCTTAATCTGTGGCAAACAATAACCCTCCCATTCTCCCTGTATCTTTAACAGTTATCATTTGAAAGTCCTTTGCAATGAGGAAGTGAGAGAGGATTTCGTTTTTTTCCACTTTTTTTTTAATAGCTTGAAGAATTATCCTGGAGAAGAAATAGTTGCTGTAATTGGTCTAGAACTAATGAAAGAGGAGCTCTGATGAAACGTATTGATATTTACCATAAACTGCCTACAGAAGCAATTTTCTTCATTAATTCTTTTTTTTTTCCTTTAAATTCAAATTAATCTGGGGATAGTAAATATTAAACACTCTCCACTTAGAAGGAATGGGATTTGTCACAGAGCAGTGGCACTGTGGCATTTGTAGAGACTTTTCCATCACTAAGGAATAATCGGTTTAATGACGGTGTGAACAGATTGCTAACTGCTGTGGTGGGTTTTCTGGGCTGGAGGGAAGAGGTTAAAGTCTGGCAATGTCAGCAGGTACCTGGCAAGAAAGCACGTTTGGTTTCTATACCAAATGTCATGACATTTTTGTTTTGTCTTCATTTTTCTTGGGGGCTTTTGTTCTGAGCAGCAGTTTTATTGCAAAATGCCATTGTATCACATCGAAGCTGTTTATTGTATGCTATATTGCACTCTGGGTAGACTGAAAGGCTCTCTGCCCACTCAAGGCTTAAACACAGGGTGGTGTTATTGCATTCATACAGTTAAAGATGCACGCTAGAGGCTCTCAACTGCTTGCTTTGTTCTGTCTCCTACCGTATATGGTGTACCTGTGTACGGCAAAGTGGGCACGCTTTATTTTCAAGAAATCTGTGTATGAAACTAGTGCAATCAAAATTGTTAAATATAATTAACAATTCTGTAGCATCTTTGGTGCTATGAAACTAACAGCTGGTCTCATTTTAGACCACTAGCTTCAATAAGCCTCAGATAACTAACTCCTCAGTTGACCTGTGATATGCGAAAGTGTACAGACTACCGTGATCTGCCACTTTTTGAGGTGAAGACAGTGACTCAAAACCAAACCCGAGGCCCCAGACAGCTTGCTGGATGCCCTAGATGTGTTCTCAGTGGCTTTTCAGCACTGCAGAAATTAGGGTACTTGTGAAGTGCAGGAGGGTTTCATAGTACCAGGGGTTACGTATACCAAGTTTCCACTGGTTTAAAAGGTGTGATGGATGAGATTCCAACTTAAAAACACCTGTCTAATAAAAGCATGTGGCTACTTAGTTCTACTGGTAAATAAAAAAAAAAATCTGCAGAAATTGCAGCGGGAAAGCGTGTTTGAGGACTTGGCGCTAAACATAGTGAATGCTGTGGTGTTAAATCATCAAAACCTGGTATTTGAAGTGGTGATTTCCGTTGTGTTTTCCCATTATTTGAATTGCCAGCATTTTTGTACGGTCTGTTAGGCCTTCAAAACTAAAGCTACCTTAGCCAATCAAAGGTTATTAAAGGGCTGCTGCGTCCTGCCACCCACTGGTGAGTGTCTTTGTGCTAGTAAATAGTGAAGTACCACTGAGCAGTTTTCCAGTTTCCTAAGTGAATCTCCTGCAACCATTATGGAGAAGGCAAGGAACCAAAAAGAAGAAAGTGCAGGTGAATTCCAAGTCATAACAGAGCAGAAAATACAGCTCCAGTTCTGAGCATGTAGGAATTTAGTTTTAGTAGAACTCTTACCTCACCATGCTCAAGAAATGGTGTGCTTTCTTCCAAAACTGCGACTCCTCCTCCTCACTGCTGGCCATAGAGCAAATGCGTCCTCTTTGCATGCATACCTGTGCCCTAAAACTTGAGTAACCATGTGGAGCACTGACGGACGGATCCACAGACAGGTCCTGAGCTGCAGGTTCACAGCTTGACGTTTTCAGGCACATGTAAGATAGTTTTTAATATCGTCTTATTGAATGTGGATAGATATTGTACTGCTGGGATTAGGTGAAGCTCAGTGGGACTTCAGATCTGATGTTGCCTTCCTCTCTCCCTACAACAGTGGAGCCATTAGACAGTCCCAGGGGCAGAGGTTTTAAGGAAGTCCAAGCACTTCACTAGGGAAACAATGAAGCATCATCAGGGGAACTGGAAGGATGATGGGGGATTTAACTGAATGCACTTTCTCTTCTTTTAAATTTATGGTATGTAAGACACTTATTAGAATATGCAATTAACCTTGAGTTTCTAAAATTGTGATGTATTTCTTTCCTTGGAACACAGTTCCAAATGAACTGCTAGCATAACTTCAGAGATGTCCTTGAGGTATTTAATATATATTAATTTAACAGGTGATTTTATGTACAGGTGGAGAGCCATATAAATACCCAGACTTAGTTATAAATATTAGATTTAATCTTGGTAAGGACACTGAAAATAAAAGTGAAATATAGGTAGGCATCAATTCCCAGGTCATCTAATTAAGTGGCATCCTTGCTTTGTAATTTTTATTGTGCTAAACAAGGAATGTGTATACTAATTAAGATGACTAATAGTTATGTTCAATCTAATTATAGCACTGCCAGGAGGCACTATAATAGTTAAGGGTCTGTCAATGTTTTTACTACAAAATCTTGGTCTTAGTGGCGTACAGCTTAGCTATAATACTGTACTTGCTGCCTTACAATGTGGTAGAAGATTTCACACTGCGTGTACTGTCTTGATTTGAAGTGTATTTGTTTAGTTGAAAGGCATGTTTTTCATAGTGTTTGAGTTAGAAGGTTCAAAGTAAAAGTACTGTTCATTGGTTTTGAAGCACACACAAGCAAACTTCAAAAGTTCATATTGCAACTTGTTCCATTTGCATAAATATCAATATTTGGTTGTTTATTCCAGTGAGATGTCCTATGTTAGCAAAACGGAACGGGAAATCCAGCAGGAGCAAGATCTGGGCAGAGCTTTAGGTTCAGTATTTTTATCTGAGATGGTTCAGACTGGCAGAGATTGGAGGATTTACTCTTCATTTTATATGCACAGAAGGCAATGCCTTTGTCTTTACGCAGGCAGAAATGGGAGCAAGGACTGCAAAACATACCTGGGGCTCACAGAGGCCCTGCTGCTCCCCTGGCCATAGGTGTTAAGTACAGGATGGGATGTTTTGAAACTGAATTAATCAACAGATCAGTAGCTATTATGTCATGGCCTGTCCTGAATGGAGAAGCTTGTTGTTAGGATCTTTTTACCATTAACTTTTTTTGTTGTGGTCTTTTGAGGACTCTAAAAATTGACAAAGATTAAATAGATTTGGTGAAGAAGGGTAAATATGGATCCAGAACAATGTATTTAAAAGATAATAGCCTTTTCTTTATAAAGACTGCGATACGTCTCATGAGAAATCTGTTTAAAACTATTATTACACAAATGCTGAAAAAATTATTTCAGTTATAGATGCTATATGTCTGGAGAAATGCAGAAATATACCATGTCTTCTCAGAAACGAATATGAGAGAGATTAGTTTCTTTTGTGTGAATTTTGATATGGTGAAAATGCAGGACAGGTTGGACAAATCTCGCTTCAAAATAATCTGAAACTATGTTACTTGGTGCATCTGTGGCAGAGCTGTGTTTTCTCTCTAAAAAGAATTATATTTTTGACCTGAATTTTCAGGGTAGTCATTGTACAACTGTATTGGGTGACAGAAATGATGATTGTTGGGTATGCCCTCTTGTGCTTCAGTGCTGCTTATACTGGAAAACTACCTGCAAGATAACATCACTCCAAATGAACAGTGTCTCTGTAAATACCGAGGGACTCATTAAAGAGCTACGTCTTGGCAATTAGCAGCTTCCAAGTGGCAATGGTGAGTGATGATGTTTCATGGGATGAAACATCCATAGGACATTTCATGAGCTGCTAGAGAGACAGCAGGGCTGAGGCAGTGGCATTTTCCTCTAGGCTGAGATTCACAGCTCAGCATGGTCAGAAGATGAGTAGAAGGTTCTGCTTTTTGTCACCAGAATGCTCACCTGGAGCATCACCATGCCAGAATCTGACCTGCCATGAGAGGGACGAACTTAGGTTTTTTTGTGCTTCTGGCCTCATTGGCTTCTGGCCTCATTGGCTGAAGCCAGGCAAGTTCCTTCAACCTTCAGCTCTCGGGGCACTCTCTTAAGTGCCAGTCTGCCTTCTACCCCTTCTCTGAGAGCTTCTCTGAGAGGTCCAGACTCAGGTCTGCCTGTTGGTTTTCTGCAGACACCTAACACAACTCATTGCATCCAGTGAGCATCTCTGGCTGCTGCTCAACTCAAGGTGATTTTTTAAATCATCCTTTATTTTATAGCTTCCTCCTCCTCCAAATGGAAGCTCCCACAAACCCAGCAAAAGCAGCTCATCGGCCTTGGCTGCTTCCTTGTCCCAGGTGTGGTGGTACCTAGTTATTAACTTACGTATGCAATAGCAAACAGTCCTGGTGCCCAGTGTTTACAATAAGGCCTTCACAGCATCATATAAAGAGACCCTTTTCTTTCACCCTCTCAGAAATCAGAGTGAATATTTGCACCAAGTTTGTGTTTAATGTTTTCTTTCATATGCTGCTTGGTTGCTAGAAAATTTGTCACCCTTGTAAGTGTTAGGTGTTTCGTTCAAGAGACCATTGAGAGAGACAATGAAGAACAAAATAATGCAGATAAGCAAAAGCCTCTTAAAATGAGCTTGGAAATTTACTACTGGCCTTTGTTCCCTTATGGAGTTTCTGGTGCTGCACAAAGGAAAAAACATATAGAGAGTCTTAGGAAATGGTATGCTGCCTGAAACTTGAAATCTGTAGCATGTTCTGAATATTTTTTGTGTTAACAGCAAGAGATTAGATAATTTGTTTCAGTGCTATCTAAATAAGCAAATGCAACAAAGACTTCAAGTTGTTCATCTATATTTATCTGTAGTTTACTATCTATACTATACCTATCTATAGTTTACTATATCTATCTATCTATCGTTCCTTTGTAAGCTGGTATAAAGCTGGATGAATCTCCTTGGTCTTCACTAATTCTTTTTCTCAAATCAGCTGTGTTTTTTGAACAATGGTGTATGGGAATAGACACATTTGCAATATGGTTTTAGCCAATTTTATTTAGAATGATATTTAATAGTAGTTTTCAGCAGTCTTTGCTCCTGCTCTTTTTTACATTTATATGCATCTGTTCTGAAAGTAGTCAAGAATCCACCAAATATAAACTGTGCACAGTCAAGGAAACTTTTCAAATCCGTAGCTGTAGCTGACTTTGAAGCCAAAATAAGAATAATGACTACACGAGCAACAGCTTATTTGAGATGTATATAAACTGTGACTGCACATGCGTGCATGTAGACATACTTTGTACATGTGTGTCTGAGATTTACTTCCTGGTACATTTGTTACCTGGTAAATTCATGGTTTATGGCATTTTTTACTCACAGGCTTCAAATTCATCTTGGTTCGTGGCACTTTGTTATACTCAAAGGTTTATTCTGAATGCGATTTTGGGTAAAACGCACTTGCTAGCTGTGCACCAAAATCACAGCAAAACAAGGGTGTCTAAAAAGCTGAGGGACTGTGCAAGAGGGCTGGGCACCAGGTCCTCCCATGCTTGGCAGGGTCATGGGCCTCTGCAAACCCTTCACCGAGCTTGAGGCATGTCCCATGTTTTAAACTGCTCCCCAAAAGTAATGTGACTTCAGGCACCATGGCCCAGGGGTGATTTGTAAAATCTCCCAGCATTTTACAGCATCTCTTTAGCAACTCAGTGTTCTGAATCGGGAAGGGACTGATACCTGTTAGCCAGTAAATACAACTCCTGTCCAGAGTCAGGGAGAGCTTTCCACGGGCCTGTTACCATGCGGCTGTGGCCAGCAGCCCCGTGTGGGGCCGTACACCATAGTTCTTGCTGGGGAGGATGCAAGGATCAGTGCCTGGACACTGAAGCACAGTCAAGCAGAATTGGGCTCCTTACTCCAAGAGCATCTTCTAGGGCTTTTATCCCTCTTCCCCAAGAGATAGAGACCTTTGGGTGGGACATTTCTTTCAGATGTGCATAAACCAAAATAACCAATGCTGTCTTTAATACAGTATTATTTTATTTGTTCCCTAACAGTCTTTAGCTTAGAATATGCAGGTGTGGGCATCTCCTGCTTTGGTAGACACTCCTTGCTCTTATTTTGACAGACTACAGCAATCTGGTCATAACATTCCTGAATATAAAGGTGTTTTTAGGCAACATACATCCTGATTTTAATGTGCCTGTGTTTGGCTCAGGTTGGTCCGTGCATTGGAGTTAAGTGGCTTTTCTGCGATGTGAAAAGGCTTGCTCCGATGTGTCTCAGAAGAAAAATTCAGTCATTGGAAATCCTGCTTGGATCTTTCAAAGAGATTATTCTAATGGTTTCAAATGAGAGGCTTAGGAGTTTGAGAGGTAGGTGTTTTCGCAGCCTGTGTTGGTGCCGATCACTTCACTCCTGAATTTCATTTGACGTGCCTCACAATTAAGTATAATACAGCTGTGAGAATGTAGGTCAGCGGTCTCTTTATTCTAAGTATGATTTGTTTTCAAGGGAAAAAAAACTTTAAAGGAACTGAGAGAGAACAAAGAGCAGAAGAATTACTTCAAAACAAACTTTTAATGAAGCTTTCTACTACACACTTAAAGAACAGGTATTATGTTTCCTGGGGCACTACTAACATAGCTGAATTAGCTTTATGTGCTGCCACTTTATCCTGAGACTCTCCTGATTATCATGACTTCGCTGTATGCCGCTGTTCAGCATACTAGAAGTCTGCTGGAAAAATAGGTCCCAAGACTGTGAGTTAGGGACCCAGGGGCTGCAGAGTTGTGCTTTCTTAAAGAAGGTGTCTCTGCAGACTTTACAGTCCAGCTTTTATAGTATGTCCACTTCAGCTGCGTGCCCATCTGCATGACCTGTCTTTAATGTCCCTTTAAAATCCTCATGCTCTGACACAGCTGTCCCAAGACTCACCTGCAGTGTGACACAAGCAGAAGAGTTTCCCCTCTGTCTCATGGAGGTGTGGGTGTGAGATCAGCATTGGATTCCCCAGGGCAGCTGCTTTCACACACACACCTGAATCAGCAGAAATTGCCTGGCTTATGAGGCACTGAATTTAAAATTCAGTTTCTTACTTCCCCTAAGACCAGGATTACCCTGGAGGCACGCAACTGATTATTTTTCCCTTACAGCAGCGCAAGCCAACACAGAATGGGCATAATGGAAGACATGAAAATGCTAAACATTAATATTTAGCATGTAGGAGCCCGTATTAAGGCCCCATTATGCAAGACAAGACACAGAACAAAAGCACATTCCTGTGAAAAAGACTGTACGTTAGTTGTGAGAAGCTAAAGATGACTGTACCAAATAGATGAGGGGGTTGGAGGTAGCAATGAGACAACGGTTACTACAATAAACAGCAGCTGCAGCACACCAGCTGCCTAACATCATAGCAGAAACAATTTTGTGTACTTTGAGAGCAACTTCCAACCATTTGCTTCACCAAAAAGCCACATTTTTGCATCTTAATAGTTACTTAGTCAGTTTATTCATTCAAGGTACATCAAGATACCGATTGTAGAAATTAACCTGAATATGTATTTCCCTGGTGCCTGGCTTGATGCTAGAACAGAGGTTAGAGATGACTAAGTACTTTATGAGGAAGGAAAACTAGTGTGAAATTTAATTTCACTCTTATGTGGTGCTTCCCCCCCCCCCCAACTATGCTTGTATTAAAACAAAGTGAAAAATACATCTGCAACTGATAGAAAATAGCATTCAGACAGCTGATTACTAGATTGATTGGAACTGAGATGGATTGGCACTGAGATGGATTAATTGATTTTCCTGCATTTGGCAGGAGCAAGGTCTGTCATAACAATTCTTAGCACTTCACAAACATTAACTAATCATTCACCCTCTTGCTGTCAGGTAGTAATTTTGCTTTGTATACAGATGGAAAAAACCCAGCAGCCAAGGATGAGTTACTTCCCTCAGGTGAAGCATCCTGCCAAAAGCGGAAGCGGGCTACCCCTGCGTCTCAGCGCATGGATGCCATGCCTGTGTCTCGGTGGGCCTGGGAGTTTTGATTTCATCCTGTCTTTCTGGGATACAGAGGCGAGAATACTGAGGTGTCTGCAGAGCTGAATAGACATAGTTTCTGTAGATGCTGTCTCCTTTGCCGTGGAAATGAAGCCTATGGCTACTTTCCTAATTAACAGCAATCATTGATAAAGTATTATGAACCCGAAAACACAGTGAGATTTACCTAGCCTTTTCAGTTTTGGACAAATATATAACTAGTATGGAAACCAGATGCTTCCCCCACCTGTAATATTATCTTTCATGTCATTTTCCAACTGTGAAAACGAGATTAAAATAGATGGCCTTACAAAAGCCTTACAGCACTGAAGTGCAGTTGTCCTGGACAGTAGAGTTTACCTTCTTCATTGGATAGGGCCAATGCGAATTACCAGCAAGATCAAATACAATACGTCCACTAAGAGTCTCATCTCTCTGCCTTGCTTTAAACTCTTTCTTCCTTTTTGGCCTGTGGTATTAATAAAAAAAAGACAAGCTAGAAATCAATGTCAAATATAAAAAGTGTTTATTATCCATGTGAAACCTAATACTGCATTTCCTGCAGTGGCAGCAGTTGATTGATGAGGCTGACATGTAGGAACATTCTCTTGTTTTGACAAGTTTGATAGAGCCTTTGACTTGATATTTTTTTTCCTGATGGATAAAAAGGAAACAGGTGTGGCAGGCTTAATATATATAGAATTTTTTGGTATAGTTGCTGTCTGCTGAGAAATCCTGATCTTTGGAAATAAAAATCTTTGAGATCAAGTAGCAAGCTTTCTCTCCAGCTTCCCTTGGGATAGCTTTGCATACTTTCACTTCTGCAGCATCATTTCCTATCCTTCCGTCTCAATGGCATGTATCCTTCTGCCAGCCAGTACGCAGCAGTAAAATAAATTGTTGTTTTACTACCCTTACAATCCCTGAATTTTCTTACAAATATTAATTGAGAAACCCTCCCTCATTCCTTTGCCCTCCATCACATTACCTTCTCTTACAGCCCGTCTCTCCAAGGTAAAGTTGTAGGCCAGCGTGCTGCGTTCAGGATTATTAGTGTCAGTAAAAATTAAATGGTGAGCACTTGGTTTCACATGGTACTGCTGTTCCTGGAGATCTCTACATTCAAAGTGCTTGGGCACTTTTGCATGTTACAAGGAAAAGAAAAATAGACCAGATAAATCGGTCTTTGTTTAAAACAAGGGATAAAATGAGAGAGAATTACAGAACTAGTTCTTAAATTGAAGATTTATATCTTCTTAAAACCTGGGCTTCAAATATTAGAAGGGCAAGGCCCAGTCCTGCTAAAGCCTAACAACACGCAGCGCTTAAGGTGGAAGTGTTAGTGCTACTTTGATTAAGTGTTAGATGCGCTGCCAGGTTGGTGGGATTAATTCACCCCCAAAATGAAATGATAGCTTACAAACCGGAAAGTTAACATGGTCATTGAAATGCTGGGAGAAAGAATATATCTGACATTAACTAATTTGTATTTTCTCCCCTTATCCGTAACTGATCAGGGGCAAAATTTGTAGTTGCGATCTCCTCCTGCGTTGTTTGTACACCTGTCTCCCAGGGAGGGGTAGGGGAGGATTTGGCCAGCTCTGCTGATGGGCTTGCAAGTGACGGGCCACAAAGATGACGGCTCGTTTCCTCGTGAGACTGGAGGGAGGTAGGGGCCCGGCACTGTGGAAGGGATCAAGGTGCTGGCTGAGCAGGCATGGGGCAGAGCGATAGGGAGCAGCCAAGTCTGGAGACATGGACAGAGCTACTTCTCATTACTGTGTTGTGTTTTGATTGTTAGAAGAGCCAAACCTCTGTGAAGGAGAAGCTCAGGTTTCTTTTATTTTCTGTAGCTGTGGAAATGTGTCTGCTTTGGGCTCTCATTCACTTCTTTTTAGGCAATGAGCCAGCTGAGGGGAGCCAGGGTTGTCATTCAGAGGCAACTGCCTCGTGTGACCAGGACTTTTGGCTACTGGGTCGGTATCTTTGGGATTTTGCTGGAAATGTGTTATAGGGACAACAAACTGCATTGTTGGAAAATGAAAATCACCCTTCCTAAACCATGACAATCTGCTTTGAAAGGACTGCTCCCACAAGACTTAGGGACACAAAGCACACTGGGGTTCAGCTGTATCTTTAGAAAACACCTGTGTTCTGCAATGTCATGTTGGCAGCATTACTGTAATGGCTTGAAGGTTTTCTGGCTTGCTTTGGTGGTCAAACTGACCACAGCTACATCCTACCTAAGCAGCACAATGAAGGTATGTATTCAGGCTTGCTCTGCCTGTCTCTGGAGCTGGGTGATTTCAGGGTCTATGACAGGTCTATAAAATGTGGGGGAACCCTGAAGTTGAGCTAACCTAGTTCATAAGTCAGGCAAACTAGTATCTTGTTAAAATAATAGCACAGTGAATTAGAGATTTCTACAAAGATCTGGAACTCCACGATTTGAATTCCTATCTGGTTTGATTTGAACAGCTATAAATAAAACTAATTTAGAGGAAGTCTTTACTGATTTAAAAAAAATCAAAATAACTTGGTACTTTCAGATGTATCATTAACTTTTGTCATTTGCTTCTAAAGGAAGCAACACATCTTACCCTCAGATAAATCAATTATTTTATCATGTGTGAACTCTGTCAGTGATAGAGTATCTGTCATGTCTATGAATTCATGAAGCACCTGTAGATTTTGTTTGTCAGTTACTCCTCTGGGCTCTAAAAATATATAGTCTTCAAGTCTTTGCAGCCCAGCATATCTGGCTGTATGCTTCCTGCCACAACATCAGAGTCCAGAAATCTCAGTGCTGATGTAATGGTCACTGATACTCTTGCTTTTAAAAAAAGGAATAAATAGTACAAATGAAACAGGACTGATTGGTGAGATTATACCAGTTCTATGTTACTTCACCAAGAGCAAGACAAAGACGTCTGGTCTGTGAGCTTGAGTCAGTAGCTGGAGGTGGACACCACACACCTACAGTGAGGAAGCCAGGGGAAGCTGCTGGAGATAATCCAGCCTCTGAAGGACAAAAGAGCTGAGTGGGGCTGGAAAGGGATAATGAGACTTTTGGAGAACCTGTTGCAAAGATGAGTCATTTAAAGTGGTCCATGTGTCCACTAGAAGCACTAGCCCCAGCTCAGACTCTAATCACATCCTGGGTAAAGATTTTAAATGGCCTGAGCTTGGATGAGAGGCGTTGGCTTCTGTGGTTTAATGTGGTTGTCTGGGAGCTAAAATTTGCTCAGAGAATTCAAACTCAAATGTGAATTTCTAGGAAGTCCAAAAATTAAATGGTACAGCCTGGCTGTCAGACCGGGGAGGCAACTCCAGGTGATGACTCACAACATGATTTTTGTTTTTTTTTTTAATTTAAGAAATGAGTACACTTCATGTTAGCAACTTGCGGTTTTCTCAAGAGTTAATTTTTCTGTCCTCATTTTCTCTTGGGTTTATTCCAAGTTATCTTAATCACATGCTATAAAGTAATTAAAAAATATAGGTCTTTAGATCCTTCCCTCAAAATGGCTCAGAAGGGAGTATGTGGGTCAGGGGAACGTTGGCACCGGAGTCTCATCAGACTGTGACAAGATAAATTATTCCACCATTTGTGAGAGCAGAATATAATGAGGTTTGACATAGTGAAAACTGAAGCTCATTCTGTGACTGAAATTTTACATATAAGGGTGGTTTTGAAATATCCCAAGAGGTGTTTGTGCAGCTGTTTAATACCATGAGTTTTCTTTATAGATGCTTAAACAGTCAGGCTTGCAGGAATGTCTGATATACCTGTGGCACAATGAAGGTATCAGGGAAGCAGGAGGCTGATCCAAAACTCCCTTTTTGTCCTGCAGTTGTTCAGGGACTAGAAGAAAAAAAACCAACACAGAGTGATGTTGTCGGAATAACCCAGACCCCTTGGCTGAGTAGAGGGGATCTGGATTAAAGGCCTGGCGGAGGGTTTGAGGGTGGAGGCTCTGAGCAGAAACACTACTCTCTAAGAGAGGTGCCTTTCCCAAGATGATCTGTCAAAACTGGTAAATTGGGGTGCAACATGGCAGGTGAGCGATAATTTCTGCATGGAACAGAAGTCTGGAATCTGACTGAAAACATTTCAGTGCACTGCTGAGAAACGTTTGCTAGAAAGAGGAGCACTAATGATTTCAGCACGCACATAAGTGGGCATGATCTGTCAGTTCCATTTTTGTGATCTGTAGATTCGGCTTCTGCTGATGGGAAATATCTATTTTTTCTGAACCTGGAGAGCGGATGCTAATGTGTAGTTAGTAAAACATATCAAAACCACGTCTGAATTTACAGACGTCAACTGCTAGCTGGATCAGCAGAGCTGCAGCTCCGGGAGACCACTCAGCAGCCGAATCCGTGCGGGAGGAGGTCCGCCCGCGAGCCAGTCACCAGAGCTGCTCGCTGGCTCGCTGGCCGGGGCGGGAGCGCGCCTGGGCGGGAGCGCGGTGTGCACCGGCAGGAACACTGTCACACTGCCCTGGGCGAGGCCTGCCGCAGCCCGGCCGCTTGTCCTGAACAGTCATTTCTGCTGTTCCTTTCTCCGGCAGCGTCACCCTGAGGTGAGAAGACAGGCAGACATAAAGAGGACGTTCAAACTTGATCCCTATGTAACAGATACCCAAGAAATGTCCCAGTGTGGACTGAGGACATGGCATTTCTGGGGAGGCGATGCCTCCTCATCGTCCTGGGAGAGAGGCTGATGTGGGACCGATAGTCTTTTTTATTAGGAACAGAACCAAGGTCTGTCTGCCTGGCCCACAATTTTATACCCGCACCAGGGGAAGATCTGGTTGGCAAATACATAACTGTGTGATACGTCATCTCTCTCCCCAAGGCAGAATACCACACTTGCAAGAACTGCAAGCGTCCCAAAGCTCTGGTAGCTGTGGATTTTGTGTTGGGCTATGCTGGGGGGCAAGGATGACTTCAACTCCTTGAGTCGTGGGAAATGCCCCTTGCACAAAGCTGCGTTACTCGGACTGTACTTACAGTGGGAAAGATCATGAACTTGTTGCCCATGGAGTATCTGGGGATTTTTGAAAGGAAAAAAACAAGTCCACTGTAATATTAGTAATGTGGATAATATTTTTCTGTTCTGCAATTTTGAGTATTGCCTTAATTAATTTTCCATCGTGGTGGCAATACGATGCAGGAGCTGGGTAAGAGATCCTCAGGAATCCCCCACTGGGTATCCTTTAGCAGATGAGAGAGTGGGGAGCACTGAGAGCCTGCAGTGCCGGGTGCTGGGAACTGTCCGTGAAGCAAAGAGCTCTTTGCCAGTGTCTCCAAGACACTTGTACCATCAGCTTGTGCCAGTCTCATCTCCTCCCAGGGCCACAGAGATGAAGCAGAGGAAGAAGCCTCGGCCATCACCCTACTGGCTCCAAACCAAGGGATGTTACTTGCACTCCTCTGCCATGAATGTGTGGGGCCCCACATAACAACTGAAGGATGTTTTCAGGATGCCTGAATAAATAACACCCAGGCTTAATTGCAGCTTGTCTAGAAACTCCCCCCAAAACATCCCTCCTGTGTAGCATGAAGACAGATTCTCAGCACTGCTCTCCTCACTCCATTCTCCATGGCTATGTAACCTTGGTAATCTCTAAACAACTGCTCAGCGCTCGCACTGAGAGTGTCTTAAGTGCTGTCTTTACATTAAAAAAAAAAAAATAAATCTTCCTCCCCTGCACCTCAGTACCCACTTGTGAGGGTATGGTTTGAGCTGGGAAGCTATGGATCTCTGTCCTACTCCTCTACTCTTCACAGTGATGTTTACATGAACAGTCTAACAAATAACACCTACACGATGCTTTGAACTTGTCTGCCTGGAAAACTCCTTCCAATCATCTATCAAATGAGTAATCATATTTCTACATCTTCAGCAGTTCCAGAAATGTTAATTCAGATTATGATACAGCTACAGGGCTCTGAATTAGCAGCTTCCCCAGGCAGTGGCTTTGCAATTGGACTGTAAAGCTATATCCAATATGGCTCTCAACTGGAGAAAAGACCAGTCAAACAGCTGACTTTTACAGTGCTTCTAAAAAAAAAAAAAAAAAAGGGACGGGACGGGGGGAAGAGAAAGTTCAGCCAGCCAGTATGTCTGCTTCTGTGCTGCAGATTAGTAGTTCCATGGGAAGCAGCAGTATAGCTGGTCAAACTGTAATTAAAGCTAAAGTGCAGTGTTTTGTTCAAATAAATTAAATGCTTCAGAAAAGAAACATTTGCCAAACTCTCCTGTGCAGATACTGTTTTTTCAAAACAGAGTTTTAGTTAATTAGCACTTTTTTCAGGTAGCCAAGCTTTCTTACTAGGTGAGACGCTGAACAAGAGTTACTGGCCTCCAAGGAGCATAGGCTGATGATTATGTTATCTGATCCAGAATATTTCACATGTTAAGGCTGTTGCAAATTACCTTCTTCCATATAAACAAAGTGGAAGCTGTTCCTTCACCTGAGTGACTGGCCTGTTATTACATTGCTTTGTCTTATGGCAGAGAAGTAATTCTGTATTGGGTAAATGCACAGTACAGTAAAGTGACTTGAGCAACACAGGTGACAAAGGAGAACCTAAATGGTATGATAAATAATAAAACCACACTCTCTCCATGGCTGTTGGTCTCAGTGAAGGAGCCCCCAGCTTTTTCCATGACATTATTTTTTTAAATCTAATAGCTCAATAAGTGCCAATACAAAGGAAAGAATAAAAAGTCAAATTAAAATCCCCAAATAAAATAACTGAAATGTTTAATAATACTGAAATGCTTGTCACACTCTTCTGATTAGGACTCTGTGCTAGTCGCCCCCGAATTAGCGTGTAGATGAACTGTTTGGGATCGGAGCTAGTAGGATGCAGAAGGTCCGGACACCAAGAGGATGGGGACAGTTCAGAGCAAGTTAAGTTTGAGAGGAGAGGCAGCTCTGACAATGGGCTTCAAGAAGCCTGCGGCTGGGAAGAAAGTGAGATTTTAGGGGTTTTGTTATTAAATATAAGAGTGAGTAACACAACGGTTGCCTTCATCATTTTTCTTGCAGAAATGAGGCATGCTGAACTGCTTCCAGGTAGCAGATGGTAAGGATCCCACTTTCATGTTGGCTAGATCTGCGACTGACTGGAAAGCAGCTTTTCCTTTGTGTTGTAGGATCTGTTACGGGAATTCTCAGACAGAAAAAAAAATACTGAAATTAAAAGACTAGTAAACAGTTTCCACTATTCCTGGATGGGGAGGTGGATCCTGCCTCAGCGAAGTGCTCCAGCCCATCTCTGCTCAGAAAAACACTCAAGTATCTACTTCCACACTTGCTGATTTGGAGCTGTAAATTCAAATGGCCTTTTCAGAACTTTCTGTTTTTCTTTTTTATTTGGCTATTGACAAAGAGTCTTTCTTCATAGATGTACTTCAAAGTAAGATAGGAATGCATTTCCTGTCTGTTATCAAGACAGTCACTTCCAGCTGATGGTCCTTCCACTATTTATTACTGATTGATCTAAGTAACCCATCTTCTTGACTCAGTCAAGTTAGAGCCAACAGGAGAAATAAAAATAGTAGCGCTCAGACTTTCTGCTTGTCTCTACAAAGTGTTGGAAGTCTTTATCTGAGCCATGACAAAGTAAATGCTGCTGATTGTGTTGTGCTTTGTATACTTGACTTTCACTGTCCAAGGCCAATCAGAGGATTTCCCAGTAAAAACTGTGCTTGCCCACCAGTCGGGCTTTGCTTGACAGTCAGTTTGTCTAAGAGGTGTTTGCAGTTCGGGATTTGTAGTTCTTTTAACTGTACTTCAGCCATGGTGCTGGCAAGCCTGTGATGCTGACTGGTAACTGATGATACAACAAAAGTAATAGCCAAGGCAATTGGCAGAATTTTAGGGGTGATGGCAAAGTGTTTATGATTTTAAATGGCAAAACATGTAAAGTGCCTATGGCTCTATAAAGATGCTGAAAGAATAAATAAAATAAATTGGACCATCTGGCACTCACAACTTTCTATGTAGTCTTAGCCAGCAGTTCATAGGAAATTAAAACATGATAATATTGTCTCTCTCAATGGTTGTTAGGAGTGATCATTGTGAAACACGTGTAAACACTGAACTGGAATTTCTGGAAACAGCAGTGTATGCAAAATTGGCAGAAAATCACAGTGCTCTGGGGATCAGAATAACTGGAAAGAGCACCAGTGAGCCTGGAAAGACTCTTGGATCTGCAGGACAAGTAATGGCTAATGCAGAATTGCTGGCCCCCTGTGCCAAGATGCTGACAAGCTGAAGTGCTGCTGGAGATGTGGCACTGCACCGAGCCACCTAATTTCTTGCAGTCTCTGGGTTTTGATAGGGCTGAGTGACATGATGCTCTGTTTCAAAATTGCTCATTGCCATCCTTTACTCATCCTTCAGAAAGGCCCAGTTGTCAGAAGGTTGTAAAGGGTGCTTTGAGTAGCAGGCTCTGGTGATTGTATTAGTAAACTCTTATTGTTTCATAAGTGCTAATGAGTAAATCATGGAGAGAGCTTGTATGAACAGGCATCTTATTTAACATTTTATAACCTATTGACCGCTGGGTGTAGTGGATTTGAAAACACAACATGCTTCTCCTCCCAGTCTCCTTTTTAGAATTCTTGGCCTATGCATACTAGATCTCAAATATTTTCTTCTGTATTCGAACCTTTTCATAGCATCAACTTTTTTTTTTTTAAATCATAAATGCTGGATTCACCCTTACATGGGACTATTTGATGCAGAATATAAAACAAAAGGTTCAGCTATCATTTTAAAGTGGACAGCCATAAGGAGTTCAAGTAACACGATCAAAGAAAGAGGCTGTGAGACAGAAGAACTTAAGCTCCCTTGGCAGGAATTAGAGGCAAAATTCACTGCATGCCAACACAAACCAATGGGATGGATTGGTTTTGCCCCTTGTAGTGGAGTTGTGGCACATGCTTGCACATTAGTGGCATGTCTAAAGAAAGAGGTTTTATTTGCTTCCTTTCTTTTATCTCTTTAAAGATGGCAATCATGGCTGAGACTCGTAAAAAGGCCATATTCCCACCCTGGACCCTTTCTGCGCTTTGTGACATGGGGAGAACCTTTCCTCCCAGGCCCTGACTGTGCAGGATCCAGAAATGCTTCTCAGCGCTAATAAATTGTTACTGTATTTCTAAGTATTTCATGTTGCAGTTCTAAAGAAAACTCTTTAAAGTACGATGAAAGCAACACAAGTCAAGCTGATGCTTGCAGCTGGAATCGCTGACATAAGGCCATGAGCACATGCAGCAGTCAAGAGAGCCAAGCTTTCATCCTGCAGTTCCTTCTTTTGGGAACAGAAGTAGTTGATACCCAGTGGTTTTAATAAAATTAATCTTTGGCTAGGACTCATTTCATCCAGCTTTTGCTGCCTAGAAATTAAGTGTTGTGTCTTAGCTACATTCAGTAGCCAGCTGAGAGAGACAGGAATCCCTGGAGACCCCTTCGTTCCACCTTGTTAGACACCTGTCATTAAGTGAGCTGAGAGGAGTCCCATTCATCATCATGTTTTCTGAAGAATTAAACTGTTGCTATCACAAGATTTGACTTAGTAAACAGGCTTGTTTGTAGATAACATTTGAGTGAAAACATTTCATTTAACTCAAGAAAGTAGAAGAAAATAGTTTCTTTGGAAGGACTTAAAACCTGAGCTTTTGTATACCAACTTAATTCAAACACTCCTTTTGCTCTGCTCCAAATGAAAATAAGGTCTCAATTGTTTCTCATATGGCAGGTTCTGCTGAAGCTGGATGCAAAAAATTCCCATCTTCAGAAGCTGATGAAGAAGCTTCTGAATTTCCAAATTAATTGGGCTTGATTGTTTTTGTGCCTTTTTGTTGGTTTCTACAGTCAGTCTAGTGAGAATTATTGACGGGGCAACATGCTGTTGAAAGAGTAGTCAGAGCCCAGGGATCTGAAAGAGATATGTTTTATTCAGTGTCAGGCTTCTGCCTGCTTGGTTGCATGTAACATGGGACTCTGAACAGTGCTGTTGACAGTAGTCAACAAAACATTACACTTTGGCCTTAAAATGTAGAGCGCTACTCTTCAGGAAAAGGATCTTGAATTATTTTTATAAGCACATACCAGTTAAGGTTTTGTTTACCAAAGCTGGTAAAGTGGCTAAATTTGGGTGGATTTTCCTGGACATGGCAGAAAATGTTCTTGCTCTAGTGCCGCTAGTTGCCAAAGCTTTGAGTTGCCTTCTCAATTGCAGGGTGGGGAGAGCCAAACGAGGCAAAGGTTGAAAGCTTTTTATTGTGGGCAAAGCAGCGTACTGTTTCTTCATTTTAATTCAGAAACAGCTGTATTGCTTTAGCTGAAATTAAAAAAAAAGATAAAAGAAATTGTTTGAGGCATATGCCCAGCATGTAAACTTTCAGCCTAAAGCTTGGCAATGGCATATATAACTGACAAAGGGCCTTATACTGGAAAGTGTTGGGCAACTTGGATAATGACAAGTCTGATCCTTCAGATACATTTAAATGGAAATGTCCAATGTCCATTGTTTTATTAGGTTTCTTGCTTGCAGCTGGCATTCTTTCTTTTATATAGAAAGAATTACTGAAGCATTTTGTTTGCTGGAAAAAAAGAATTCCTCTATGCTGAGAATTGTGCAACTTGGCAAATGTTGGCCAGAAATTCTAGAGCAACTAACTCTGTCAAGTACCCTTTTAAGTTAACTCTGGTTTCTGTATCTCAAACACCATTTATTTTTTTTTATTTTGAGCCATCACAGACTTTTTTTCCCTTTCCATACAGCTCCCATACCTTCCATATGACAATAGATCATCTGCAGCTACCAGAAGGCGTAGGTAGCTTTAGTGGCTGTCTCAGATTTTGCTTTCACTGACTGTAGCCGAAACCCAAGTGCTAAAATTGGCCCTTCAATTTCAGTGGCAAAAATTATATGCTACACGTGAGGTCACCAGAGATATGTCCCCAGAGTAGCAAAGGATTCAACCGTTCTTCCCATTGTCATCTAGTCGTGCAGTGCTGAAAAGCTATGACACTGTCAGCCTGTTGGTACCGCTCCGACACAAAGCTATGGTTTCCTGTTTCACCTCTTGCTGCCTTCACACAATCTTCTGCATTGTGTGGTGCTTTGGCAATGCATCAGGCGAGATGTTCAAGCTAATGACCTTTGTCTCCAGTCCAGTGCCTGGTATTAGTCTGAACAGCAGTAATCTGACTGACTGAAGTGGAACTGTTGCCAGTTTTTGTGACAAAGGTGATATCAGAATTTTAAACAGGTGGACGACTGATCAAAATGGGGCTGTTGGGGACCTTCAGCTCTGAATTGCCCTTTCCTACATTTGACTGTGCTCCAGGCAGCTGTCCCTTCTAAGCTGGCTGCTGAGAATCCTTTTTTTTCCCCCCCATTCTTTAGAAAAAGTGTGAGATTGATAGTATGAAGGAAGGGTTAGCTTTTATATCTGAGAGATGAGGAAAGTAGAGAAGAACTTGTACATCATTGGCCTAAGCATAATTGGTAATTGGCTTTAACGGACAGCTATTTGCTGATATTTTTAAAAAGTGTTTTTTAAAAATACTGGCATGCTATTGAAAACTAGAGCTATTTCTAATCACTAAGATTGCATGATCAGGTTTCTCATATTTAGTTGTATGTTCTTGGTTTTTCCTGCTTCATTTACAAAGTGAAGCTGTACACAGCAAAATGGAAGAGCAAAATACTAATTAAATGTTTGTTTGGATGAGGCAGGGTTAAAAACCCAGCTCGCTGCCTGAACAAAAGCAACTGGGTTTTTGATTTAGCAATGTCTGATGCAGGGGATGTTCTTACTCCAAATTCAGTCACCATGGAAACAAAACTTGTCTTTAAGCATGCTGTATCTTTGAGGGAGCAAGAGGCTTCTTTTTGGCAGACATTTTTCCATCTTCTTTGTGAATGAATACTTCTGGAATGAGCCACTTTCTTCTGTCTCCTCTGAAACGCATTAGGTTTCTACTGTGCAATATACAGTGTTCCCCCTTGAAACAAAGGCACCACTTTTCAATAGGATTCTGAAATCTCAGGAAATGTAAGATGTCTCTTTTCCTCCAAAAACATTTAAAAATCAGAAAGTTAACATGGTGTGTTGGTAAGAATTTCCATAAAAAGGTGCTCTGACTCTCAGAGGTAGCACAAGTATCAAGTGATGTGGAAATTGCTATGGTAACTACTTTTATTGTATTCTTCAGTAAAAAGTCACATAAAACCTGTGCAGACATTAGTGAGTAAGTGAAAACTTGCCTAGGGCAGAGCTCACATAGCCGTTTTCCATGTTGTCTGTCTTATTCCTGGAGTGGGTGCTGTGTGTGCCTGGTGCATGGTACTGTGCATGTTGGGTGGTGATCCAGCTGCTCTTGAGCAGCTCTTGATGCTCCTGCTGAAAGGGATGGTCATGAACCACAGACTGCATAACTGGCATGAAGAACGCAAATGTGTGATGCTAAGCACTACACAGCTGATAATGTGTGATATTAAATATATCAGACCCTGCCTTTTTCCTCTCCAGAGTTATGAACCACTGCTCTGCATCTGATGTGAAGAGAATGCCTTATTTTTTTTAATCTGAAGAACCACTGATAAATACAACCATGTCCTTCCAGCAGTAGCTGTGATGCCTGTAAGGGTGGCATTGAAATGGGGACAGAGAGTAATGGGACTGTCCACCTGTGGAGGGGTTCCCATCACTTGGGGTCAACTTCAAATGGAGAGAAGAGCATCCAAAAAAACCCCAAACCCTTGAGAAGGACAAGTGCCTACCTTAAAGTATTCTTTCATTGTATGAGGCTCACACTGCAGTGGTTTTACTCAGTATAACTCAGTATAACTGCTCTGTGGAGAGGAATGTCTCTGACATTCAAGACATCAAAAGATGGGTGTTTTTCTAGGATTTGTTTTACTGTTCCTGAGGTTTGTTAATGGTCACGGGCAGACTCATGAAGACTTTAGAGCTGATCGTAGTAAATCAGTAGTAAAAAGACTGAAGGAAGTCATGGCAGGATTTTAATTGCTTTATGGCAATCGGTAGAATCAGCATTCCTGGACCTCATTATACTAAGTACTATGTGAACGTTAAAAGGAAAAGAACCAGCTCTTGCTCAAAGCTTTATAAGCCAAACACAGGTTATGCATCCCAGAGTGCATGGGAGGAGGATTGGTGCTGGTTGCTGCAACGTGCATTTGGCTTCTCAGATGGTTTTGTGTTGGTGGTAACACAGGAAACAGAACTGGTAAATTCCAGTGGGTCCTTTATAGCAGTATCTGGATGGACGTGTCAGCTTTGAAGTGTCACTTGTGTTTGAAGAATCCAGTCAGGATTTTTTCGTATATGGTTAGTACACTGTTTAAAAATAGTAAAAGCCTTGTTTTGAACATACTTGTAAGCCACCACATGTTTGCATGTTTTACCTCGTCCAGAAAATTATTCATGCCTGTTACCTGCTTAAAACTTTGTGAACAACCTCTGTTAACAAGCTACAACTACACATTTTTAATGTGTGACATTCGGGCTTTTTGTACCAGATTTTTTCAGACAATTCTGCAAGCTGGAGAGGACTTGATGTTTCATAAAGGATTATAGGTTTTGGTTCACTGACATCGTCACCCACTGCGCACATTTGATATCAGCCTTGAGCAAGACGCTTGAGGACTTCAGGTTTAGGCTGGAAGGTCAGTGTCTGTTGAAGTTGAGGATAATACCAGTTGTGACAGGGCCTTGCTCTGAACAAAAATCTCCAGGGCTGCCCTAGCAGAGACCGTCAGAAAGAAGCAGATGTGTATCAGTGCTGTTTGGACTGCTGCAGGTATAAATCCTGGTACACAGCAAAAAGGGTATCTCCGTACCTATTTCCAGCACAGTCACATAATAAAGTGTTACGATAGTTTCAGAAATTTCATTTATACAGAGCTCTTTTTTTGTGTCTCTAAAGTTATATCACCTAAAGCTTTGACATCTTGCTGCTGTATTATTGATACAAACCATGAACTTATTGTACTTATTGTATGGTATTGTCCCATGTGTTCCCTGAGGGGGAAACTACTCATTGTCAGCTGAAGTCTCATGCCCGTATTGGAGGTTCTTCCTACTCAGGTTTTGATCTGTGGAAGAGTTTTGCCTACCAGAAAATTCACAATACAAAGAAAGTTCAAGGTTGTATGATGTCAGCAAGAGGTCTGTGCCACATTGCTGTTTGGCTTTGCCAAATAATACGTTTGCCAAAGAAAGCTTTCTATGTTACAAAGAATTTGGGGATAATCTGCAACTTTTAGGTAAAGAAGTATGTTGCTGTGTTGGGTGGATGGACTAGTTCAGAACAGCCTGTTATTCCTGGAAAATAAAGAGACGTGACAGCCCTGAAGAAAATACTTCAGGGACTGCGAGAACAGTCAGTAGATGAATGGATATAATTGCCAGTCTGGCAGAATTAAGGAAATGGGCTCAAAAGTATCTGGTTTATGAAAAAGACCTTACCTAGAAATAAAGGTGACATAAGCAGGAATGAGTAGCAGACCTTGGAGATATCACTGGAGAAACCTGAGAAACAGGAGAGGCTTTCAGAAGCTGAAATGTGTCAGGTAAGGAATAAAAAGGGGCTGAATAAAAACACAGTAAGTACTCCTTTTGTGAATTTTTTGTATGATTTACTCTTTTCTATAACTAACTAAAAACCTGGTGCTCAGTGAGCTGGTTGGTCTCGTGGAGGGTGGTCTCCAAAGGCTCCCTATCAGAGTGATTGAAAGAAGCTGCAGGTGCTGCAGTGATGCTGGAGGTGTCCGGGAAGGATGAGCAGGTGGCTGAAATCCCGATGCTTGAGTTTATTCAAAAAAGGCTCATCTGAAAGAAACTAGGAGATAGGTGAAATGCAGCTCACCAATAACTGCTGTGTATATGTAGGTCTGAACCAAGCTTTCCCTGTGTGTTTGATTGCCAGCCTGACGTTCCTGTCGCTGAACACTTCCAGTTACCTTCACAGTGGTGGGACTGACAGTACTAAACACCAGGGAAGCACCCAGCACTCTGCAGGATCCTTACCCTGTAAAAGGCTTTAAGTTGCACTGGAATTTGTGTGCAATTCTTACATTTCAGTGTGCTACCTTGGCTCAGGATAGCTGCACAGTCCCTTCTGTATGCTCCCTGCAAAATGTTGGTACCTATTTGTCCTGTGTTCCTTTAGGAAACTGAGATGCTTAAAAGGAGAGACCAAAGAATAGAAATCCTGATTTTTTTTCTTTCAGCTCCTTCCATGAGTGGTGTTTGGGTATATTAGCGGTAGTAGTGGGTTTGGAGATTTTTCTCTTTCTAGAACTGAGCAAGTTGGACTTATAACATTAAATCCAAAGTATAAACTGTTGTGTTTGCCAGCTTGCAGTAATGATCAGAAACTGAAAAATGTAGAGTAACTGTGAGAGGCGTCAGAGCACATAATGCTGTGACCTTGAAAGGCAGTGGAAAGGCTCATGGCACTAAAAATTCATAGAAAGCATCACCCAGAGACAGAGTCAGGGAGTGCTGCAATGGAAAAAACATGACATTTCTGTATTCAGCCAAGTCGTCTATGAAATGCCATAATGGCGTAGCTTGGTATCGTTGACCCCTGCTTTTACAGAGTGTTTTGATTTAATTATTCCAGGTAGCTAGAGATGTCTTCAAGATGTTTGACTTGATTTGTTTGAAAAATGGGTCTGTCTGAACATCTGTCCCTTGTTACAGTAAATAATCAAATGTGTAAAGATGCTAAAATCAAATTAGAGGCAGACAGACTTCAGCTCAGCCTTCTTGGCTGCAGTCCGGAAGAACAGTGCTATATGCCTTAAATCTGAAAGCCAAAGGGGCTTCCAAGAAAGTTACTGGTAGAATAATGTAAGAAAAAAGGCGTATGCTCAGCAGCCTAGCTATTTGTGTATTGAAAATCCCATTCAATATTTAACCCAACTTTTCGCTGTTGTATTGGTAAGAAATGCTCATTGGGAAATGTTACAGTCGAAGATTTTGTACTACAGGACAAAAACAGGCTGTAAAGGACAGATGCCAAGGCACTGTGACTTTTCTAAATTACTGTGCAAACATAGCAAATAAAGTGATTTTTTGGTTTGCATGATACCTTACAATCAGTATTCAGTGCACTCACGCCCTGAATTAACCAAACTGGCTTGCATCCCTGGCCACATGTTGTCCTCTTCAGTGAGAGAGGGGGTGTCATGATGGTCAGCTTGCTCTCGCTGATGTGCCAGAGGGTTGTATAGTTTGTATGCAACTATTTACTTGTATTCCTCAGTAGTCTGTGGTTGTCATTTCTTCATACCAGCTGGTTATCAGCCTTATGTTTTGTGGGTGAAGCATTATACGTGAAATAAAGTGTAAGCATTTTTTCTGATGCACATGGCGGAGAGTTAGTGTTTGCAATATACTTGCACAACCCTGCGTTTGGCAATGTGGGGTAACGGGCTGCCACGTGGAATTAATTTCCTGAAACAATGGAAGCACCCACTTTCTCCAGAGTATTTTTACCACTATTGCAATGTTAAACCACTTTGTACAACAGTTGCTGTTTGCTGTAGCTGGTAATTCTCTAGTCAACAGGCATGCAGTCAGCATGGGCCTGATACCAAGTGGGTGTGCTCAGATCTGCAGCCACAGGCTTTGGCATCAAAAAAGATAAAGAAACATTCAGGAGCTGCCTGCATCAGTTAGACACTGCTGCCTGATGTATTGTACAGGGCACAGAAAACCGGAATTAAAAAGCAGAGTGAGCCTACAGTCTGGCTTGTGTTGAAGTTAGTGATTTGGGCATGTTCGTGAGAGTGGGAGCAAGGAAGGGTGGAAGGAAATGGCATGGTGGGATTTAGGATGCTTGGAACGTGTTGTGGTTTAACGCGGCAGGCAGCTAAACGTTACACAGCCGTTCGCTCACTCCCCCCGCTCCCAGTGGGATGGGGGAGAGAATCGGGGAAAAAAAGTAAAATTCATTGGTTGAGATAAAGACAGTTTAATAGGACAGAAAAGGAAGGGAAAATAATAATAATGATGATGATGATGATGATAACAGAATATACAAAATCAGTGATGCACAATGCAATTGCTTACCACCCGCCAACCGATGACCAGCCAGTTCCCAAGTAGTGGTCTGCCCCCCGGACAACCCCCCCCAGTTTCTATACTGAGCATGACATCATATGGTATGGAATAGCCCTTGGGCCAGTTTGGGTCAGCTGTCCTGGCTGTGCCTCCTCCCAGCTTGCAGGCTAGCAGGGCATGAGAAGCTGAAAAGTCCTTGACCAGTGTAAGCACTACTTAGCAACAACTAAAACATCAGTGTGTTATCAACATTATTCTCATACTAAATACAAAACACAGCACCATACCAGCTACTAGGACAAAAAAATTAACCCAGGCGAAATCAGGACAGTATCCACCCCTTTATTCTATACCATCTACATCATGCACAGGTCCTACACTTTCCAATACATTCCAATTAATCACCACCACATTTCCTGTCTTTTGATATATACACACAGGTATTATCCCCTTAGTCTATGGGCCATCCCTCTAAAATGTCTGTTGAAAATTCATTTAGTCCATGACTTTGGGCTTCATCTGTCATAACAGTCTTTCAGGGCAGGAGAGGTGGCGTGTGGTGTTGGATTGTTGCATGCTGAAGCCAGTTCTGGTTCCATTATTGCTGTGCTTGTCTGGTTCTATCATTGCTGCACTTTGCTCGGTTTCACTGAAGTTCATTCTTCATTCATCTGGGTGATTCTTACTGTAATACCATTGATACGGCATATAGCCACCATAGAAGTGATGATATACAGTATTATATAGCAATTAACATCATACAATTTAATTAATTGGCTATTCTCACCGAAAATCAAATCCTCTTGAGGTACACACCGGACTTCCCCATCCTCCCGCATCACCCACTGAGTGCACCCAGGTCCTTGAGCAAAAGCAATCCCACGAGTGGTTTTGCCTTTGCCTGAGGCAGGAATAGCCCAGACTGTCTTCCCCAGCATATTTTTTTATGTGCACTACAGGGACTTTATCCCCTTCTACAGTACGTAAAAGTTTTGACTGGGCAGGGCCAGCCTGATTGGCAGATCCCCTAGAGTTGACTAACCAGGTAGCCTTTGCTAAACGTGTATCCCAATGTTTGAACATCCCAGCACCCATTGCTCTCAGTGTAGTCTTTAACAGCCCATTGTATCATTCGATTTTCCCAGAGGCTGGTGCATGATAGGGGATGTGATATACCCACTCAATGCCGTGCTCTTTGGCCCAGGTGTCTATGAGGTTGTTTCGGAAATTAGTCCCGTTGTCTGACTCAGTTCTCTCTGGGGTGCCAAGTTGCCATAAGACTTGCTTTTCAAGGCCCAGGATAGTGTTCCAGGTGGTGGCATGGGCCACAGGTTATGTTTCCAGCCATCTGGTGGTTGCTTCTACCATGGTGAGCACATAACGCTTGCCTTGATGGGTTTGTGGGAGTGTGATATAATTGATCTGCCAGGCCCATATTTATATTTCAGCCATCACCCTCCATACCACAGAGGCTTTAACCGCTTGGCTTGCTTGATTGCAGCATATGTCTCACATTCATGGATAACCCATGCAATAGTGTCCATGGTCAAGTCCACCCCTCGATCACAAGCCCATCTATATGTTGCATCTCTTCCTTGATGGCCTGAGGTATCATGGGCCCATGGAGCTATAAATAATTCACCCTTATGTTGTCAGTCCAGATCCACCTGAGCCACTTCAATCTGAGCAGCCTGATCCACCTGCTGGTTGTTTCGATGTTCCTCAGTGGTCCAACTCTGGGGTACGTGAGCATCTACATGATGTACTTTTACAACCTGATTCTCTACCTGGACAGCAATATCTTGCCACAATGCGGCAGCCCAGATGGGTTTGCCTCTGCGCTGCTAGTTACTCTGCTTCCATTGCTTAACTGCCCCTACAGGGCATTTGCCACCCTCCATGAGTCAGTATAGAGATAGAGCACTGGCCACTTTCCTCATTCAGCAATATCTAAAGCCAGCTGGATGGCTTTCAGCTCTGCAAACTGACTCAGTTCACCATCTCCTTCAGCAGTTTCTGCGACTTGTCGTATAGGACTCCATACAGCAGCCTTCCACCTCCGATGCTTTCCCACAAGACAACAGGACCCATCAGTGAACAGGGCATATTGCTTCTCATTTTCTGGCAGTTTATTATACAGCGGGGCCTCTTCAGCACTCATCACTTCTTCCTCTGGTGATATTTCAAAATCTTTGCCTTCTGGCCAGTCCATGATCACTTCCAAGATTCCTGGGTGACTGGGGTTTCCTATTCAAGCCCGTTGTGTGATCAGTGCAACCCACTTACTCCCCGTAGCATCAGTTGCATGATGTGCAGGGGGGCCCCTCCCTTTGAACATCCAGCCCAGCACCGGCAGTCGGGGTGCCAGGAGGAGTTGTGCTTCAGTACCAACCACTTCTGAGGCAGCTCGAACCCCTTCATATGCTGCCAGTATCTCTTTTTCAGTTGGAGTATAGCAGGCCTCGAATCCTCTGTATCCCCGACTCCAAAACCCTAAGGGTCGACCTCGAGTCTCCCCTGGTGCTTTCTGCCAGAGGCTCCAGGTAGGGCCATTCTCCCCGGCTGCAGTGTAGAGCGCATTTTTTACATCTTGTCCTGCCTGGACTGGCCCAAGGGCTACTGCATGAACTGTCTCCCGTTTAATTTGTTCAAAGGCTTGTCGTTGCTCAGGGCCCCATTTGAAATCATTCTTCTTCCGGGTCACTTGGTAGAGAGGGCTTATGATCAGACTGTAATTTGGAATATGCATTCTCCAAAAACCCATAACGCCTAAGAAAGCTTGTGTTTCCTTTTTGCTAGTGGGTGGAGACATGGCTGTTACTTTGTTGATCAGATCCATTGGAATCTGATGAAGTCCATCTTGCCATTTTATTCTTAAAAACTGGATCTCCTGTGCAGGTCCCTTGACCTAACTTTGTTTTACGGCAAAACCGGCTTTCAGGAGGATTTGGACTATTTTCTTCCCTTTCTCAAAAATTTCTTCTGCTGTGTTGCCCCATACGATGAAGTCATCAATGTATTGCAGGTGTTCTGTCCTGGCTGTGTACCCTCCCAGCTTCTCTCTGGCAGGGTATGAGAAGCTGAAAAGTCCTTGACTAGTGTAAGCACTACTTAGCAATAACTAAAACATCAGTGTGTTATCAACACTATTGTCATACTAAATCCAAAACACAGCACCATACCAGCTACTAGGACAAAAAAAAATTATCTCAGCGGAAACCAGGACAGAACACTTTGTGTGAATGCCGAAGTGTGAGTCCGCACAACAGAATACAGTTCCTTGCTACTGGAAAGGACTAAATCACTTCAGATTGGAGTAACAATGTGCAAATCTTTTTCTAACTTGAATCATAATATAATATTTTGAGATTAAAAAACATTCATTTGGCTTCTAGGCTCCTGAGGTAAGCTGCAGAGGCTGTGGGTCTCTCCCCTTCTACATTCAAATCCTGAGGTGCAGATGAATGAGCAGCAAAGCAGATGTGTCTGTTGGTTCAGTAGCTGCTTGCTGTTCTCCTGAGTCAGCACTAAACCAACTCATCAGTGTGGCAGGAAGGAAACCTATGGGCTGAAGTTGCCATCTCTCCTGTAACCTTTTAAACCAAAGCCCCTGCCCTCTCGTGAGCTTTGAGTCCATGGTGAACATGAGCAGGCTTCAGTGGGCCCTAAAGGGGCTTCCAGATTGAGGAAAAATACCAACTTTTCCCTGATTTCCAGAGGGAATTCAGAGTCTTTGCTGGCCTGAAGCGTTGCTAGAGGCTGTTGAACACGTGCTGTTTGTTACTTGAACTTGGACACTGTGATTTATGTGAAAAGGGTACAACTTATCACTGGGGTGGTCTGGCTTTCAGAAATGGATGGTGTGGTTGGTCCTGTGATGGTCAGTGTTCAGAACGTGTCTGTTGGTGGTTGCTGAGGTCCTCTCCACCCTCTGTGAAGAGCAACTCCAGTTCTGTCTGTCTGTCTAGTAAATATGCAAGTGGGAGTTCAGTTAATTCAGGCACCGTTTGGAGGCCTTAACTTGTTTGGATGAGGCCACTGCTGAGAAGTAGGGCTGAAATTGTGGACCATCAGATCCTTCGATTGCAGGTCTGAGTGCGTTAGACTCTCATTGCTTCCTCTGCTGAAGGCCAGTCTGCCCAAGCAGGGAAGGCCACTTTTCTGGGTAAGTTTGGCCCAAAGTTTTTTTAATGTCTCCAGCTTCTCTCTAATCCCCAAGCCAAGAAACTAACTGAACTTTCAGCCTCTTAATATGAGTGGAGAACATCCTGAAAATAATTGCTGCAAACAAAATTAATCTCACACTGCCTGCAGAACCCCCCTGAAGGATTGCCTTCTAAGTGCCTGGAGTTAGATAAGAAATAAGCTCTCTTTAGTGATGCGTGTGCTTTCTAAATAAACTCCTTTTAAACAGACTTGCTGCTTAAATCTGTTTATTTACTGTGGCACATTGTGCAGATTATGTTTTAAGGAGCTCAGCAACCAACATCAGAGCTTTTACATAAGTGAGATCTGAGGAAAAATGGGAGTGAGATTTCAAATATCCCATTAATCTTTTCACTTTAGGTCTGAGCCAGCTTCAAATTGCACCGAACTGCTGCCAAGTGTGAGTGAGTTTCAGTCCAAATGAAGGAGACTTGGCAGGTCTGAGCCATGAGGCTTTGTTTCAGGAGTGTTTCAAGGAGACGGGGGATGGCGTTTTGGTTGAGACTCTGCCGAAGTGGTGCAGTGCTTCATGACAGCCGTGTGCCAGCTGGCCCCAGCTGTGCACGCTGAAGATGCACTTCTGGTTTTTACATTTCTTTGCTTATGTTTTTAATCTGCATGTACAGAGGTAGCTGTTAAAATGTTTGTACATGGGAAGCCTGGAGTTAGATGTGACTTAATCCCATGCACACGTGCAATTCAGCCTGTGGTGATCGCTGTGATTTAAGACTTTACGCTAAGTCTTCAACTCGATGACAGCTGCAGGATTTTGCTCCTTTTGGATCAAGTTCTCCTGCTCCCGTCCACCTACAGGGAACCTGGTTCTTTATATTGGTCTTCTGTAACATGAAGCCAGAGGGGTTAAAAGGGAATAACTAGAAACACGTGCTGTGAGCATGCTGCTGGCAGAGCTGGGGCCATGAGGCATGTTGTGAGAAGCTGAGGAGTGATCTCTGTGTAAGGAGGACGATGCAGCTGGTCTGCAATCTCACAGCCTACCCGTGATGATAAAAAGGCATTTTTGTTTTTGCCTTTCCTTTCTGGCGCTGTGGATGAAGAGAGCTGTTCCTCTGAGGCTGACTGAGCGTCAAGCCTCCCCGCTTTGCAGAGGGGCAAGCAGAGCTGTCTGGAGGGACAAGCTCTCGAGTTTCTGCTGAGGGAAAGCGAGCTCCCTCAATCCAATGTGTTACCAGCTCGGGATCTGTGCATGCAATAACCCTGGAAATCCCTCCTGCAGTGTGCCTGCTTTGTGGCCTGCGTGATCAGCTATTTGGGAAGTCTTCCCAAACACCCATTCCTTGAATTTTCCTTGAAATACGGGATGTTATGACCACAGTAGTGAGGAGGCCATGGCTTTTCTTGTCTCCTGCAGGCATAAATCAGGTTATCTGCTGCACAGTGTGAGCACTGGCTAATCTTGCCAGGATTTCAGGTATTAGTCTGGAAGTATTCGGCTGTGATCTGAGTGATGATATCCACCTAAGAGTGCTCGTTTGCTGCGAAGCACTTACTGCTTCTGTGGGGTTTGGGGTGACGTGTGTCCAGATCTCTTGCACAACCCAAGGACGAAACATGGAAACTTTTGGAGTTTCACCAGTCCTCGTTCTTCCTCCCCTGTGTCATGCCCTTCCCACTCCAGTGAATGTTTTCCCTGTGGATATAGGCACTGTTAGTAAAAAAAGTGATTGAAGAATTACCTAGAAGACACTTGTATTTTTGGCAGACACAATTTTTTGTTAACATTTTGAAGCTTTCTACTGACTGGAAAGCAGGTTTTGGTGCCTCAACTTTGCCTTGACTCTATGAGTGTAGAGTCTCTGCTGCTCTCAGCCGGGCTGCTAACTTTGCTAAGCTAAAGCACTAAAAAAAGCTAAATAGTTTGGCGCCTGCAGGCCTTTTTCTCTTGGGAGCCTCTGCTTGATTTTAAGATGACCCAAACTTCTTCAAAACACAGAAAAATTATGTAGCTGGATAAAACCTTTTCCAGGAAAGTTTTTGTATACTTCTCCAGCCCCGTGACTTGCGCCTCTTTGTGGGGATGTAGTGCTAGGTTCCTACTGTTTGTACCTCTGTGCCTGGTAATGCTCCTGGATGTCTCTGGACACCGTTTTTTCCCCTTTTTTCCCGTAAAACTTGGGGGAGAGGAGTTGCTATGTTTGGCTTTTCCTGCATCCTGAGTGTGCAGAGAGTGAATGTGGCAATAGATTGTGGAGACAGGGAGGTACATTCTCCCACCCAGAGCTTTCCCATTTTTTTATGGATCTCTGGGGTGCCTAAGGCCTATTTCTGACATTCCTTCTTTTCCCTTTCTGCTGACCTTAGCACTCCTCACACAAACTCAGTTATTCCCTGAAAGCAAGCAAGACAACATCTCTGGTGCCTGTGGTACATATAGAAATCTGAAGTGCACAGCTTTTCCACACCTACAAAATTAGGTGTTAGCCCCTTTGCATCCCTGTGAAGAGCCAACACTGAAAGGAGGGTGGAGACTTCGCCATGTTATCACCTGTCTGGCCACTTAGCTAAAATCCAGTCCAAGTTTTGCCGAGGCAGAAACTTGGCCATTGCAGCAGCAGATGTCATTCTGCTGAATTTCTGAATAAAATGTCATTGTGTTTTGGCACAGCAAAAGGCATGTTGAGTCTTGTAGACCAGCCAGCAAGGACAATATTTCTGGCTGGGTACTGCACAATTAAAAAGCAAGCCCATGTTTTATGTTCGTGGTACCTGGGTCACTTGTCTGCCTCCTCTCACGCCAATCTGTCGGTCTGGCAGGGCTGCCTCTGAGGTTAATCTGCTCTCAGAAAGATTCAGAGCCAAGCAGTGACTTAAATGGACAGCCCATGGAGGGCTTTTTCCACAAGATTGTCTTCCATTGATGCTACACACTAACATCTGCTGAGGCTTGTATTCCTGAGCTGCCACGTCCTCCTTTCCAGTGTTTCTCCATATTTAACATGACAGAAAGGACACTCATTTTCTCATCTGAGGGCGTTTTGTGGGGATCTGTAGCTTCTTAGGTGCCAGCACAGACAGGTCCCCCCATGCCAGGTAAGAGGCTCTGCTTCCCAGGGCATCCCTGTTGGGAAGGGGACTCTCCTGTAGAGGAATTTCACCTTGGGTGAAATGCAGAGAAGCTACAGGCATCTCTTCCATCACTCAACTCTCTCTTGCAGTAAAGTTTTTTTCTGTTCTCAGAGCAACCTTGGATACGATAGATTAAAAAAAAAAAAAGAATTCTGGATCTTTCCAAAAGTGCAAAGGTTTCTGCCTCGCACACCTCGTAATCCCTGGAAATCCAGCTGTCTGTGCTGAGCAGTGTTGCAGCAGCAAAACACAGGCGAGTCAGGAGGTCTCGTCTCAGCTTTTAACGTTGTATCAGTGCCACTCACAGCAGCTGCGCTTCACCTCCCTGGCCATCTCCAGCCCTTCAGGATGGCAATCTGCACCCATGAGTGTGTGTGTTGCTATATTGCTCATTGTTATATTAGATCCTGAAAAGAAACCCAAAAGTAGAGTGTAAAGTTGCTGGGGGAAGGAGTGAAAATTGCATCCATTTTCAGGGCAAAAGAATGTCAACAACCCCTTCTTGAGCAGCTAGTGTCCAATGAGGCTGAACTGGTCCTCTCATTCTTTCTTTTTATCTTTTTGATGCTTAAATGTATACTGATAAGCCTCGTTTCTTTCTCCTTGTCAAAAAAAGCCAGCCTCTACTGAACGCCTGTTGGGAAGTTGTCCCTTAGCAGTGTCTCTTGGTTCAGACTTGTTTTTTTGGCATTTTCAGATGAATGCATGCAATCCTATCCTCTCTGGCTGCTGCACTTGGTGGAGTCATGATTGCTTCTGGGCCTGCGACAGGTGAGATTCAGCCAAGTGAAAACACGCTGCAGCCAGTGAGAAGCATTACAAGAAGTCATCTTCCGTATGTTGATTTATTTTTTTCTCTCACAGTGCAACATGTACGCTTCCTTTCTGCTGCTTCCTAAAGAAAACAGATGCATATTTTTTTCTTTTTTAAAGTTGAAAACTTTACAAAATGTATTTTTGTTTTGCTTGGAGGTAACTAAAAATTGCTACATTAATTTTAAGTCCATTGTTGAATAATAACTGCCTGGAGGTTTGTTACTTGTGTAGCAGGTTGGTGCCTGATGTGATTTTAAAAATGACCAAAACATAAAACCCTGAGAGCAAGAATTTATGGAGAAGAGATAAGAAAATTTTTATTAAGGAGAGAATGAGCTTGCCTTTCAATTTATTTTTTTTTCTCTTTAATGTTATCTGGGGCCAAAAATGACCCAGCATTTGGATTGTCCTGAACATTGGCATTCTCTCAACAGCAGTTTCAAGGGCAAATATCTCCCAAAGTGCTGAATAACAGATCTTGTCCCCTTTCTTCAGAGGAAATCCTGTGCAGTGCCATGAAATGCTCTCTTGTTCCACCATCTACTAACCTGGACTATAATTTTCCAAATGAAGTATCATGGAGTCTACACTCAGGACACAAACCACTACAAAATGTGCATCCCTCATGGTGGGGTTTGGACCCTTTTCTTCAAGTTGGGGCTCAGGGGACCTTTCAGGGACATTTGGTTGGCCAGTCATACCTTAGTGCTAGTTAGTATCTTTAGGTACTGGGAGTGCCAAAACCAATCTCCTGGCCAAGCCTGTATGAAATTGTGCTGTGTTATGCTTCAGTCCACTGGGCTTTGGGGGGTGCCCAAAGAGCCTTTTCCATAGCAACTTTCATGTTTCTGTAATGTTACCTATTATAAAATGATTTCTCTGGATGATGCATGAGGCTGAAGTTTGGAAAGAAATATATAGGAGTAGTTGCTGGGAAGTTTCAAACTTAGAATAGCATTCCTTTAGATTAAAAAAAGCTTTTCTTTTTTTTTAAATTTTAGTTGTTCTAAAGTGGATCTGATCTTATGCAAAAAGGGAGAGTTGCTTTTGAAGCAGAAAGGGAAACAAATATGCAAATAACTAATGAATGGAGAAGCACACACTTAAGAACTGCCACAACTCCAGCAGTACGTTCATGAGAACATTGTGCATATTCATATAAACGCTGTTAAAACTAATGGTTTGTTTTGGGGGAAAAACACAAGTCAACTGAAGTGCTATGAGACAGGGGCCTCAAGTAGTTGCTATATTTTGAAATCTAGGCCTGTGGCTCTTTTGGTTACCCATAAATGCGTATTCCATACATACCGGGGTTTGATGGGAAGGCCCTGCTGAGCAAATGTTCTCTCATGCTTCATCTCTGCAGCCCTTGTTAGCTGGGGCTGTGGATCTAGATGGTCTCTGAGGACTCTGACAAACATTCTGCAATTGTTCCCAATTAAGTGGGCTGATATTTACTTAAGTATCTTTGATCCTTTAAAAATATATCAACAGCAATTTAGATGCTTATGGCACATTTGATGCACTTAAACTGTTATACTACTTCTATATCATGTCTGGAAATAACATGCACTGTATTGTAAACAGCAATTCATGGTATTGGCATTTTGTTTTAACTCTTGTGATAGTCTCTTGCAAGTCTGACAGTAATGAATGGCTCCATGGTATCCTTGCTACTTACAATAAAGTGCTATAAGTGTAACTGAGAGCCACAGCCTTTCCAAATAAAACTTGCGGGAATAACGTGTAATAAGAGCATGAGAAGCAGAAACAAGCACCATATCTTGGGAGTAGCACAGTCTATACTCTCTGTGATTGAAAGGATCCCTGCAGCTGTCATAGATCTGATGAAACGGGATTTGGCTTTTAAAGATTTTGGGGAGGGAATTTTTGTTTGCTTGTTTGCTGCTGTGGTGCTGCTGTCAGTCTCCAAAGGAGGTGATGGCTGTGCATCGTTCAGAGGGCTGCACAAGGGCATCTGCAAACATGGGAACTTGTTGGGAAACGACTGGCAGAGGTGACTGCCCTGCACCCTCTGCAGTGCTGCTTGCAGAGCTTTGACTGCTCAGGCAGTGCTCATGAACCCTTTTGCAGTTGCTTGCAGGAAGCCCTGCTCGAGGGGACGGTTGCCAAGGGCTGTACAGCTCCAGGGGTGTGACATCTCACCAGGGATTCACTCTCCAAGGCCTTGCTAGTGTTTGGATGAGAAACCACCTAAAGAAGTTGGCAGTAAAGGATAGAGATGCAAGGGTGTAGGTGACTTCTGTCCTTCAGCCCAAATGAAAGCAGTGCCTTGGACTACTGCCTTGCCCTGCTGCCAAATGTAACTTGGAAGAATTAAAATGAGGTTCTTGATGGTATTTAATCACATAAGATCTCATGACGGTTTCTGAAAGTGTGTAGCTGCTAACCCCAGTGTCCTGGCCACTTTCCAGCTCATATAATTACCGTCTGTCTTTCTTGCCCCTTCCCTCTACACCCCCGTAGTTTCAATTAGATAAGTCATTCTTCACTTCTCTCCAGAATAATGCATGTGCCTGTGTTCTCCCCACAGAGAAAACCTCCAACGCCCACTATATGTTTTTTATCTAGACATCATTTGTTTTACATTGTACTTTTATTATCTAATTAGTATTATCATGTCAGTGTACCTGATGCAACCTGTCTAGTTCTGGGGCCTGAAGATTTGTAGGTAGTGCAGCATACATTTAATTTATTAACTTCCTAAACTCTGGGCCCAATCAATTATTTAGACTTGTACCAGGCTTCTCAGTAGCAATTTTTGTCAGGAGGATGCTGGTTAACTCATTTGTACATGGTAATACAAACATCAGAAGTTAGAATCCTTAATGACTCATTTCTGGCCACTGTGTGGTTTTTGCGCAGCTTTTTAAAGAGCGCTGTGGGGATGCTGAATCGGCCTTTTCTTAACTTAAGCTAATGGCAAGTAAAAGTGCGTGGCATTGGCTGAACCAGTTTTTTGAAGGTGGTTTGGGAGATGGCGAATATTTCAGAGTGGCTGTGGCAGTGCCTGGTGCGGTGACATGAGGCCAAAAGAAGCTGACCTTTGCTAGGCTCCAGCTGTGCACGTAGCAGCCTCAGCCCAGGCTCTGGAGCGGGAGATTTTGAAGTCTTCAAATGGCTTTGCTAATTTTTCCTGATATGCTGTGTCAGTGCCCCTGTAAAACAGTCTGAGCTCAGCAGCTCTCTGGGTGTGACTGGCTGGGTGCGATAGCAGAGGCATTTCTAGTGCTTTTTAAACTCAAACGACTTTTTTTCACTTCAGCAGTGAAAGCAAGTCCTTTACCCTTGACTGTGAGCTGGGAGCAGATGCACAATGATTTTTCACGAGTCATTCTGTTGTTGGAGCAGTGATTCTCATTGACAGAGAAGTTAATAAACATTAGGAGGATATTCCACAATTGACATCTCTAGTCCACTGCCTTAAGACTGGTTGTAATTCAGCCCAGGACCTTACAAAATCTTGCATTTCCTGACCTGTCATTGGAATGTGTTGGATGGAATTAAATCCAGTCTAGTTCAGATGTGGCAAAATTGATCTTTACTTTCTGTACTTAGCTGGGCTTAGCCTGGGACTGTAAATTTTTGGAAGGATCTTGTGCAGCTACAGTATGCTAATGGTGTGGTACTTAGGTTTGCTGTATGGAATACACAAAAGGGGTGATATAAATAAGAGATAACGACATACAATAATGGAAGAAAATAAACTGAGAAGAATAAATTGTCCTCAGAATCTCTTAAGAATACACTGTTTACTTAAGGAAGAGAGTTTAATTAAACTCTAGGGGTGAAATACATCCCTGGGGAGAGGGACAGCACATGGCGTATGAATCAGAGTTGCACATTAACCTGTTTCTTCTAGTTTGTATGCAGATGTATGGGATGAGTGTTTGCTTCTCTGGTCATTGGCAAACAAACCATGACCCCTTGATGTGGGCAGGGGGAAGATGGTCTTTAGGACTTTGGGTGGTTTTCTCCCCTTCACCCTCTCTGTCTGCCTTTTCAGCAGCCAAACCGCAGAAGATTAGTTCATTACCCACTTGCTGTTGATCATCTTTCTCCTTTCAGTTGCTCAGGAGAGCTGGTGAGCTCCACTCCTGCCTTCTGGAAGTTTGTGGGTCGCTAACAGCCCCATGGGGACACTAAGCACTGTGCGGTTGGAAGGAGGAGATGCAAAGGCAACACACAGAAGTCTTTGAGCTCTGCAGAGGACTGGAGCAAGCGACCTACCTGCCCCAAGACAGCTGTACAGAGCATGTGTCAGTCTGGGGTTCAGTCTCCACCTCGAAAGAAGGTAGGAGAAAACACAGTATTTACCCTCTAGAGAGCACATCTGCTGTGTGTTGCAAAGTAGTCTTTGTTTTGATGAGACCCCATGGAAACACTGGAATAAAACCATTAGGAGGTTGTGTCTGCTTCCTGCTTTGCTTTCTGCACAGTCTGTTGCAGGTGTAATGAAAGCAAATGTGGCCCATTGGGCATCTTTCTGCTCATGGGGGTACTGTGCAGGCTGTGATACCCATTAATTTGATAAAAATTAGTATGGAGCAAGTCTTGATCTATTCCAAAGCCAGCTATGGAAAATGATATGTTCTAAGTCAGATCTGCTTCCTGTGGTTTTTCAGAGAAGTGTCTTACCAAACCTGATGAACACAACTATTGTATGTTTAGTGCAGGCGGAAGAACACTACTCTGCTTCAGAAGTGGTTAAATAAGTAAAGTACTTAGGAAAAGTCACTTCTTTATTAGCTCTGAGCAGTCTTGCTGGTAAGACAGACAGTACCAGGGAACTGGTAGACAGTACCAGTAGAACTGTGTTGGCAAAAAATTCACACTTGGAGATCGAAGTAATATCAGTGAGAACTTTATTTGAGGGTGAAGAGAACAGGCATGTGCCAGAGAACAAAATCTTTCTGACTAGCAATTACTTCGGTGTAAAGACCAAAACAAGACCTTGAAATCCTACTGATCATCAGCAGCATTAGTTACAATAAGCTTTGTGTGGTGTTAAAGTAGCTTGAAAGCACCCTTAAAGTGAGTGATAAGGTTTTTGTGGCAACTGAGTGTTTTCTTGACTCCTATTACCCTGGGCTTTTGTAGGAAAAGTGGCTTTTATGTAAGTTCAAATAAACTCTGTGTGTGTATGTGTGCAAGTACAGTGACTGTACACTGCAGATCTGGGAACACCAGACTCACTTATTCCTGTACGTCCTGTATGGACAGACTCTGCAGGTGAAGGGAGAGCTCTGGAGGCTGGACAGACAAACCGATCAATAAACCACATGGAGTCCAACATTCTTAAGACAGGTCTGAACAAGTTTATTAAACCTATGCTAGTCTTGAGCTGAAAAATCACTGCATTGTACAAACCCGCATTTATTTCTCTCTGAGTAAAACTGCACTGTAAATGTGAGCAAAAATCCATGTGTATTACTTACAGCTGATTTAATTTTTCATACGGAATGTTTCAGTAAAAAGGAAAAAATTGGGTAGGTCATTTTCTATGCGTGGGGGATTTGCAGTTCAGCATGTGTGTAAACAAGTGCAGACTTTTGCATTTCAGAGAATCAATAAGGCACATTATAGAAACTCGGAGTCAGGAGTGTTTCCCATCCTTTGTGTACTGGTAAGCCTGGGAACAGATCAATGAGTTTATATCAGCATTCAACAATAGCACTAGATCTTTCTGAAGTAATTGGGCAATTCACAGAATGAAAGATGCCGTCCAAGGGTGCTAATGTTCATTTCTGTAAGAGGAACATTTATCTGGTATTGAGGTGTTCTATGGAGGCCAGGCAGTCATCCCTTTTTTTTTTTTTCTTTTTTTTCTTTTTTTCTTTCTTGTTTTTTTTTTTTTTTTGAGGTAATTCACTTCCTTTTAAGGTTGCAAGTAAGCAGACTTCAAAATGACAGCAGAAAGGAAAATGTTGTCTTTTCATTGCTTCATCACTGTTGAATAGAGCAGTCTTAGGTTGGGTCACTTCTTTTTGCCAGAGGACTTTTTCAAAGGAGGCCTGAAGTTTTCATACTCCAGCGCTTGCAATACAGATGGAACAGGGAATGTCTTTATGCTTATTATTCATGTCTTTCAGTGCTTGGAAGTAAGATGAGTTTGGTCACTAGCGACTTGTGGTGATTGTATCATGAGCTCTACACCAGCCTCCTTTTCCCCTGCCTTTGCTGCCGAACTGCAAATAACTACTAATAAGGGGAGGAGGAAGAAGGGGAAGTGTTTGTGCTCAAGGCTTCCCAAAAGGTAACACACAAGCCCCATCTCTGTGCTGTATTAGTCAAAACACTCAGTACTGCACCTCTGAGCATGACGTGGGGAGCAGAACATCCCTGTGCGAATGAAAGCTGCTGGGTTATGCCAAGGTTGTGATGAGAGGAGGGTCTACATTATTTTCCTGCTCCGTTGGAAGTTATGTGTGATTGGAAAGTGTCAGAGCTGCTGTTGGCCGAGACTTGCCAGTGATGTCTGGAGGGGAGAGTGTGGAATAGCAAACATGAAGAGTCCTGAGACTTGTCACTGTCTCACCCTGGTCAGGGACCTCAGGGGTTTTGTGGCGCGGCCAACAGAGAATTTAAAAAATTTTGTGCAACATCTCCTTGTTGCTTCAGTCATGGTCAGTATTATAATAGCACAGGAGTAATCTCAGGATAATTATGGGCATCTCTGTAGCATTCAATGGCTCTTCATTGCACTGTCACCCTGTATAAACTGGATGTGAAGTCTGGGCCTGAGGAAAATTATTGTGCCGAAGGCCACATGTTAGAGGTCTGTTTAAAAAAAGGTGTAGTTCTCGGACTGAGTGTGAAGGGTAAGGCTCCGGAAGATTTGTTTCCTTTCTTTTGGAAAATAGTCAGTGCCCATGCAAGTCCAAAAGATAGATGTGAGTTTATGAAATGGTGTTGGAAGGGCAGCAAGGCTCGTGCTGTGCTTTAGCACAGTGACCTCTGGTCCTGCTCAGAACAAGAGCACATGGAAAGGGCTCTTTCAGCCTGATTTCATGTCTGGGAGATGGATTCAAACATATCACACTGGGAGCAAACTTGAATTCTTAAAAGCAAAACCAAATTTGAAACCCCACAGACCTGAAATGATTAGGCAGGCTTAAGATATGGAAAGTCAGTGTTTAAAAAGCAAAGCAAACCCAAGTGCAAGCAGCGATTAGCAAATGCCACTGCATGTGCTCAGTGTTGTTTGTCTCCAGAGAAGGGGTACCCAGAGGGTGGATAAAGGGTGTTTGTGGTGCTGTGTGAAAATTAAAATCAGAAACTGAGTTAATCTCTGCAATAAATTCCCATTGTGGAGCTGTTCCAGGAACTGGTGTGTTTAATCCCTTCGGTGGGTCTAGTGGTCCTTTCCTTCCTCACTGGATGGAAACTGCTGGTTTCGTCCTTTCTTTATTATTTCCACTTGGAAAGGAGCATGTGCCCACCATTGCTCTTTAGTGTGCTCAGGCATCACTTGTAGGAAGTATATGGCACAGAAAGGGGATTACCTTCTCTCTCCTTCCTCCTCCAACCCTTGGACCATCCTTCCTCTCTTATCTTTATCTTGATACATACCCTGTATCAAATGATATTTCCCCCAGTTCAGTGCTTGGATGGGCAAGTCTGGGAAGTACAGTAGCAGCACGGTGACATCTTTGATTCCTCTAAGCTCTTCCCTTATAGCATCCAATGCAAAATGTCTGCAACATGAGGGTGTCAAGCACAGCAATAGCACAATCACTGTCAGTGGAAACACAGATCCAGAAAGAATATTATTCATTGCACCATTGGGGAAATTAAGTCAAATTAAACCCTGTTTCATTTGTTGAGGTAGGAGATTATTCCTCATTGTGCCAGCAAATTCTTTATTTGCCTCAATAAGGAATTCATCCAAAGTCTAAATTCTGAATGGCTCCAAAATAAAATTCATTTAAGCTGTGCCAAATACTTTCTGTCATTTCTTACTTATCATTCAGAAGTTAATCCCTTTTTTTTTTTCTCATAACTTAGTTACAACTCTCGCAGTTCATAAATTGAGGGGGGTTTGCTGCTTTGTTATAACATGAATTTTACCTGGTATTTAAGGTGTTTGTTTTGACATCTGCTCCAAAAAAGTTAGTCATGAGCTCAGGAGAATGAAGTGTTATTTCTTTCAACCTGATTTAGTCCAAGTGGAAGAAATTGCCTCTCTTGTGCTACATGAAATGTAGAACCAAAGAGCACGCTGGGTCTTGGCTAATTTCGCTGAGGTTGCAAAAGGGTCTTGCTTATAGTGCAGAGCTGATATTTATTGTTCAGCATTTTCCAGAGTGCTTAATACATGGGTACATATTAAAATAGAGATAAAAGAGGATGCTGCCTGTGACAGGCAAGATAGATTTGACAGAAAAAATCCCTTATCTTGGCCATAGGCAAAGCAACACTGGTAGAAACGATGCGAACCTGTCTGATGTACGTCAGCCCCAGGTGAAGGGAAGGGTGGATGCGCCAGGCAGTGTCTACCCATGTTTCATAGGGGTGGCACTGCAGTGGGAAACTCAAGTTAGTGCTAACAGTGATGCACAGTAGGGAAGGATGCGATGCAGCCTCTCCCAAGATGGCCTGGGCCTTTGTATTTTGTCTCAGGGGTTGTTGATACTTGTATTAACTTTCAGGTAACAGAGGGAGCGATGAGAGCTGGTATCCCCATGCAACATGGTGATCGGCGTCATGGGGAAGCACTCTGCTCCACTGTTCACTGACCTGCCTAGAGCGTGCAGCACTGCAAGGGCACTGGGACTGCTCCGTGCAGGTGGAAGGATTTATTGGTTTGGGCTCTGGTGTTTGCAGGGGAAGGAAAGAAGTCAGTGGAGGTGAGTGTTCACAGCAGCTGAGCTTGCCTGGCAGCAGAACACACAACCCTGCGTGTGAGACCTCAGCCTGTGATATCAACACACCCTTTCCAGTCCTTTAGCACAGCAATACCTGCACCGTGTGGGGGTGCACATATGGCAGCTCAGGCTGTGCTCATCTCATGGATGCTCCCACTCACACTGCAAGCAATATTCAAGAAAATATCTTTGAAGTGTCTATGGGCTGGTTTTGTCTAGCGGAGAGCAGCCTGCACACACAGGTGTGGGGCACAAAGGATGTTCAGGTAATCATTTCTGAAGTTACATTCCCTCCAGTGCAGAGCAGGAAAGCTGGAAGAGAAGCGTCATGGGGCTGTCATCCTGCTCCAGCCTCCAGTAGCTTTTCACACCAAAGAAGCAGCAGTGTTACTGGTAAAACCGTATTTTGGTTTGATTTTTCTATCTAATCATTCATCTTCAGGCTCAAGGGCAAAAGAGTAGACCATGGAGAGAAGGCATCATTTAGCAGTCACATTTTTTAAAAATTATTATTATTTTAATTTTATTTTATTTAGCTAAAATTAGCCTTCTGCTTCCTTGCCTCCAGTTCCCCTGCTCCCTGGCTATTAGGCAGTTGTGGGTTGGTTTTTTGTTGGTCTTTTTTTTACCTTCCTCACTAACTGGGACATAAATTCTTTGAGCGAGAAGGAATTAGAGTGGGACAGATGGCACCACCTGCTGCTAGTGCTTTGCTTCTTGCAAGGCTTCCTAGCCACTGAGTCTGTTTTGGGCAAGATGAGGAGGAGACAGTCAGGTTTATTGACTTTCCTGAAGTCCATAGAGAGTAACTGTATTATTCCGGTTCTCCTTCCCACTCTCTCCTGTAAGCAGCACCTCATCCCATCCACCACTGGCAGGCAGGATAAGATCCTTTTTTCTTTAAGGCTTCATGGCCTTCAGGTTCTTCTGTCATTTCTGCTTCTGCTTTCTAGCTCATGCTGCCAGCTTTGTGCCTTATTGTCTATCCTTTCCCCCCCTTGTGGGAGTAAGGCTCAGTACTGGACTATACTGGCCAGTTAGGGGAGGATGCCAGCATGGGGAGGAGAAGAGGAAGGAAAGAGAGTATTAAAGGAAGGGGTTGGAAATCGCTGTGGCCCCTCAGTCCTGTGAGTGTGACCTATGTCTGGCAGAGCTGCTGGTCCTGGAAAGGAGGTCAGGCTCTTGATGTGATGTTCATGGGGCTCCCTCCCACGGCTTACAGGTATTCCTTAATAAAAACTAGACCCACAAATTAAATGTGAAGAGTAGAGCATACTAAAATTTTTCCAAACCAGCCCATGTATCTAAAGCCTTAGTGAACCTGATTATGATCAAACCACAATAAAAAACCCAATTGAGAAATGAATTCAAATGGAATTGAATGAAAATGGGAAAGTCTTGCATGGGAAGCTCAGGAGATCCTCAGCAGGTGGCAATTTGCTTAGCTGAGTTGTACTCAGCAGAGTGACTCTGGCTTAAATCTAAGTGAGGATCTAGCTATTGTATCCAGTTACATGCAAAATACTCAACCAATTGTGTGTGTATCTCATCAAGAGCCCTGTCAAAGACCCCAGGCAGACTGGAAGTCTGGAAGCAGCTATGGTTAGTCAGGAAATGAATGGCAATATCTCCCAAATTTACGTGGGAGCAATAAGCAGTCAGAAACAAATGAATTTTTAATAATTACAAGTGGTGGCTGACTTTGTGTGTGTTTTTTTTTCTTACTTAAAAATTGCATCTGAAGCTTCTAAAACGTAGAGAGGCATCTGTTGTTGGGGGAAATGTGTTTAAAAATATGGTGTTTTCTTTGCAGTGAGCCAGAGTAATGGGTCTTAATGTAGCAGTGCTGAGTCTTTATGTTTCTTGCTTATGGAGCATTGAAGAGAAGAGTAATTTATCAGGATTATTATGTTAAGAGAACAGCAGCAGCACTTTGAAGGGAGGTCTTACTCAAATAAATAACCATGTAAAGAAATATTATTTCTAATGGATTTCCTGTACATGCCATATGGATGCAGGAATACTCATGAAGTGACTCACCTGATCATCCTTATCCTAAGTGTGTGCAGAAGAAGAACAAGTTATTGGAGAAATGTAACTTTGTTTTTAAACAAAACAAAACACCCACCCCACCCCCCCCAAGAAACAAAAACATCTGAGGCTATGGTAGGCAATTTAAATATTTTTTTATTTGTCTTAAAAGCATATACCCATCTTATTCCTGGTGGGCTTTGCTTTAGATGTTTTCCCTAGAACTTTTCCTAATTAGCATAATGACTGCCATTTCCCACTCTTTGAATTGCAGAAATCACCCACCTTATGATTTCTGTCAATAACTTAGTGGAGAGATGTTCCTGGCAATTCCAGCTTCTTGTTGCTAGAACTACTTCAAAAACATTATATATGTATATTAAAAAAATAAACATATATGTGTGGGTGTATGTATATATATCCTGCAGCCTTTGTAAGCTAAGCCCTCACTTTCTTCTATGCTAATATCTCTCAGATGGAGAGCAGGGACCTGAAAGGGCAGGCTGATGATGTCTGGAGTTGTATGTTATTGTCACTAATCTGTCCCCCAGCTACAGGTCCTTTGCTTCAAGTCTGGTGTCATAAAAACATGCAACAATGAAAGCTCTTTCTGTTTTCAATGAGCTCAAGTTTTCACTGTGTTTTGGGTTATAGCTGCAGGCTGATTTACTTTCCCTCGTCACTCATAGACCTGGGACCCTTTTTCTTTCTAGTAAATTAATGGGAGATTTGGAAAAATCCTAAGTGCAAACAAGCTTCTGCTATGTACAGTACCAGTTACCTGTTCAGGATGTGTTATGTCAGTCTTATTAAACTCCTCTGTAAGCTCTTGTTCTGACACAGCATTCACTTAATCTTTGCCCTATTGATTTAATCTAAAAATACATGTAGGTTCCTATCTGTGTAAACCTGTGAAGAAATAGATGCAAAAAGGCCTATTTCTGAAGACTGCAGAAGAAATGCTGTTTAAGTTGAATCCAAAACACAAGGTCCAATTTTAGTGAAACTGTAAACTGAAAAGCTGGGCAGTCCATCTGGAGGAGGCTGCCTGATGCATTCATTTCCCATTTCAACAGCTTTCTCCACCTGCTAATGATGCATTTGACTGTTAGAGGCTGTCCTGCTGATTGCACTGCTCCCAGGAGAGGGCAGTTCAGCTCTTTTTGATTGTGAGCTGCATCGAGCTGCTGGCGCGGTAATTGTCAGCAAGTTTCAGGGTAATTATGACCAAGCCAGTAAGCGAATCATGGGTTTGCATCCAGATGGCTGTTCAGAAGTGAGGGGTAGACAGAAAGGGGCTGTTATTTTGGAGGGAAAGAAGGTATGTTCCCAACTGGAGCACAGCATTCATAATTTCTGGCAGGTTGCTACTTTTGTGATCTTTTGTGCTGTAGCTAAGCTGCATGACTTCCGTCTTCCCTCTGTCTTTAAAAAAATTATCTCAGGCTCTGTCCTCTGTAGGTCTTTGTGGGGTCTGTCCTGCCAGGACCAAGGAAACCATTCATCACACTAAAGCAGTTACTTGAGGAAGAACATCTGGATGAGTAATGGGGCTCATGGTCTCTGGGAGAAGGTGAAGGCCATTGTTGGAGGCAACTGTTGAGGTAGATGTGATTATTGTAGCTACTGCAGATATCACAGGGAAAAGATGCTACCTGTGATTTTTTCCCCATTCAAAATAATTTTTAAAAAGTGAAAAATGGGGCCTTTGTAACACCAAGGCCCAATCTTTCAGTAGACTACCCAACCTCAATTTTTAGATGACTAGAGGAACGGTAAGTGCCATTAGAAAATGCTGAATGCTAAAATAGCCCAGAACAGACAAATGTTTGGCAAGATCTTGCTGCAGTTCTTGAAAACTCTTCATCTTCATTTTGCACTTGGTATTTCATTGAGTGCAAGCTGGAGTTTTCTTTAGACTAAAACTGTGATTTAACACATGGTTCTGAGGAAAAGTTACTTTGTCATAGAAAAAATGGGGTTTTTCACTCTGTGAACTGTCAAAAGAGTGATGATAGTATCTTATGAAATGTAGTTTGTGCTTCAACTCGTATTTGACTACAAAAAATTCTTTGAGCACTGACAAATGGCGTTAAGGGCAGCATGATCTACAGTGTCTGACTCATGGTTGTCTTCTGCTGTGGACTTCAGTTTGAGTTAGTGAATGGTGCACCAGTTTCACTCTCTGAGACAAAACACGAATAACACTGAGATGGAAAAGTTGTTTTAAACTGTAAATATTGTTACTATTATTAAAGCATTTTTCTTTTTCTCCTTGTTCTCCGTATTCTCAGGAAGTATGAGTTATTGTTGTGTGAACCTTTTTTATTGCTGGAAAGAAAAAGTCAGTTTTGTCTGAATTTTAACAAATACTTCTTTTCATTAAGATAAAAAACAAAGCAGAAATTAATTTGGATCAAATCCATGACTTATTCTGGAAAAAAGTCGTACCCATTTTTAAACATATCTTTAACATCAGAGGAGCAAAGGAAATGAAGAGCTGGATTTATACAGATCTGTGAGGGAGAGAGGTGGGAGGCAGTGCAGATACCCCTCTTCCTCAGACACCGTACTTCGGGGTAATGGCCTTTGTTGAAGATGTGACAAACTCCTACCTAAAAGGACCTCAGCAGCCAATGTTCAAGCCACCATGGTAGAGGCTGTAGGGTTGTTCTCAGTCTTTTATTAGTACTCTTCCAGTTTGTCTAAAGAACTTAAATATTTATGAGAGCAGAACTGATACCTTGGTGTCCTGCCTGTTAAGTAGATGCTCTAATCAGGCCAGGGAGACTTTCTTTCCATTGCCAGCTCAGCAGCTATTAGTCTCTGTTACAAACTGGATGAGCTCCAGGCAGAGAGGCTGAGCCTTTCGTGCCACCTTGGAAGAGAGGCCCTGAAGCTTTGTTTTCCTGCTTCCCTGGGCTGTGGAGCAGCAGCCCAAAAAAGATTCACTTCTTGGGGCTTCTCTACAGACATTTCATGCTCACCAGGAGGATGTGCTCAGTGGCTTGCACAGCACAGCCTTGGCACACGCTCTTGTTCCTTAGAGAAAGCACTTTCCCAAAAAGGGAAGACTTGTTTCAAATCCTTGTTGTGAATCAGGCAGAGAATGAATGTCTGGGTTTTCCATATTCTGTGTAAATGTCCTTATTATGTTGGGTAGAAGGTGTTTATTGTCCTCTTCCATTTTGTGAGTCTACCGTGAAAAGAAAATCATTCAGCTGAAAACTATGGGAGAACTTAGGCCACTTACATAACCAACAGCACATAACCTCCTTCCCTGGGATGGATTTTCTCAGCATTAGGAAGAAACCTCTCTCCCTGGCTTGACTAGCTGACATTTTGGGTACGAGTTGAGTCATTGTATTCCCAAGCTTCTGTTTCTGCCTTTCCTAATTCTAGATAACCCTCTAAAACCATGTTAGCAGGACTGAACATTTAGCTTTTCTGTGCATTGCCTTCAAACATTGTCAGTATGTGATACTGGGCTGACTTCCTAACCGGTTGTTTTCAGTAATGATATTTGCATCTCTCATCTTATTTTTTTTCCCCAAACATTAATTTAATGGCAGAAAATAGAGCAAGTCCTGGATAATCTTAGATAGCTGAGCTCTTTTAGAAACTGATATAAGCTGGTTTTCATTATGTTGCAGAATGAGAGTAGAGGACCACACATGTTCATCTGACATGCCTGATGTAAGGAGCAATAATCTGGATAGCACATGGAGAATTAGCAAAGTTCAAGGCATCTGAGCAAAACAGGGATTTTTGCTTCCCATTTGGGATTTGAAAAAGCAATGATATCTTGTTTAAGGTAATGAACTTAGGTATTGCTTCAGCAAGCTCTTATCCTGGGTATTATAGTAAAGTGTATTTCAATCAGAAGCTGTAGTTGTAGTTGTTGTATATCGTAGCAAAATGGTAATGGGAGGGGCCAAGGCATGATTAAAATTAGGAAGCAAGCTCTTGATCGTTTGGATAATAATATCTTCTGATCTGTCCAGACCTTAACTATGGAAGAAGTCAGGTAGAAATCTGGTTGCATGTGTTTCCTAATGCACCTAGAATTATTTGGGAGTAGAAGGAAAGGGGGAGAAATGAGGAAGCTAGGTCTTGGGAAAGGTTTGTAGTGAGGGACTTTGATTTTTAACAAAAAAAAAAAAAGGCATTTGGAAAAAACCACTTTAACAAAAATGAATTAATGAAATTAACAGTTGAGATTACCCAAGCTCTCATCTCAGCCGACAGATTTATAGATGCTACTGTTCAGGTCCACTATAGCATGGGTAATTCACCATCTGTGTTGAGTATATCACCTCCATGGGATGAAACAGGATCTCAGGAGCCCTCAGGCACGTAGGAGGCCTCCACCAGGCTAACGCTTGTGCTGGGGACTGGCAGCACTTGTCTATGGTGACTGCAAAACCCAACATGTTCAGGTGCTGCCATGCACAGGGAGCTCCTTGAAAAGATGTGGGATTGTGAGATATGGGCACAATGAGCTGCTGAGGAGGGATCACTCGGGGGACTATGTTACCACATCAAGGATGCCTTTCTGGTTTATGTGAGTTGTTATGAGAGTAACCCTCCTGTGAGTTGTTCATCTTTGCATTGCATGTCACTGTCTTCATATGGCTGATTTTTATGGAGGAGAAAGTAAATGTGGCATTCTGAAACATCCGTCCGAGTTCTAGGAGCATCTACTTGAGGACTGCTTGCCACTGGCAGCATGATGTGGTCAGAAGTGTTTGCGGCAGACACTTCCCTGCAAAGGCAACTTTGTGCCAGGCTCCTTGGGACTTTGACTGGAGGAGAGTGGGGGGTGCACAGGGCAGGGTGCATGCTTGGATCAGGCTCTGAGCTCTGCTTGAGCTGCCTTATCCTGAACATTCTGGAAGTACAAGTCAGTTTTGAAACTTGCTTGTGCTGTTGCTCATGAGCTGCATGTGCAAGTGGGACACGCAGGTGGCAGGAGGCCATCGTAGGAGCTCCTGCTTGTTGAAACGTCTTAGATTACAAAGGGAAAGTGAGAAATCTATTCAAATATTTCGACATACTTCATCTAGCCATCTGAGGACTGAGTTCTTCATGAACCTTAATGGATGCTGCTGTGCAGCCCCAGCATAAACTCAATTACAGTTACACCCATGGAGATTATAGTGGAGTGCAAGTGCTGTCTCTGTGATCACAAAGATGATCTGTATTAGAGCTGACAACATAACCCTGGCAGCCTGGTGCAGTGTTGTGGTATAGGTATCAAGTGACAGACGAAGTGGGCAATAAACTTTATTAACAAATTTAAATTGTTCCAGTCCCATCCAGGTAAAACCCCAGAAATTTACGATGATAATTTTGTTCTTAAAATAGTAAACCCCATCAAGTGCTGAAACATCTGCAGCAACTAAGACTTCAGACTCTTCCCCAAGGCCATGTAACTCTGTTACTTTACACTTGACTTAAATTACTCCAGTTAATATATCTTTGTCCTCTAACCTTTGCCAGAAAGGTCAAAATCATTTGCTAGCAAATGATAAACTCGTTTCCTACCCAAGGACTCTCAGGAGTATAATGATTTCTTCAACTTACAAATATATTTCTGACCAGCATGGGCAAACCTTGTAAAGGATTTTATTTTCTACCACCTGCTGTGCCCCATGTACTAATCCACTTCTACAGGGACTGCTCACGAGCTGAAGAGAGTAACTTCTGCCACTATTTAAAAATAAATAAGTAAATAAATTCAATACAGTTAGATGCATTTCCATCTCCTTCCCTTTAGATGTGCTATGGGCCCTGTCAAATTACACCATGTGAAAGGCCAAGATAAGCAGGTTTCAGTCCTGCACCAGTGACAGGTTTTCCATGCATAAACCCCACAGCTTTGAAGTCCATTATCTTGTAGTTCTGGGTTAGAAACTTCTTTTCTGTTGGAGAGAGGACTCCCTGCATACCACATCAACTGGGCTTTCACTCAGCCATAGGAAGTCTAATCGGCACCAAAACCAACATAGTTTTCAGATCATTTGTGAGTGTACAATGTGGTTTGTAAGTTGGACTCACGATCACTAAAGTATTGGATTCATTTATGAAAAATTATGAAGTAGCAATGACAAAACAGAGTAGCACTGCCGGAGCGCTTTGATGCGGTGCTGGTGTGAGCAACAGGTTGAGGTTGTGAGAGGTGGGAATCTCTGCCTGGCACTGGCCCAGTGGACGCTGCAGAACACTGGAAGTTGTTCTCCTTTCAGTCTCTCCTCTTCTAACCCACAGAGCCTGTCTGTGATTTCAGAGGTTGGGGTTAGGATCTTACGCACATGGCTCATCTTTGGGTGTTAGACTTGCAGTTCCCCAGGGCAGGTTTTCTGTGTAAGGAGGAGGTTCAGCACTTGCTGACAATCTGGACTTTGAGATGCCAAGTTTGCTGGTTTCTGTTGGAAATCCTCCTCATTTGTGGAAATATTGCTATGCCCTTAGGTGTGAGAAGCGTATGATTCTAGCTGTAGGACTGCTGTGAACTCATTGCTATAAGCACAACTTTAAGTTGCTTTTCCCTGTGCAGGACACATTTATTTTGTTTTATTTGTTTTTCAGCTTTTGCTGCAGTGACTTTCTGAAGTCAGGCACATTCTCTACACAAAGCAAGGAAGAAAACGTATTTAATTTGTTTTCCTTTAGAAGTTACACCCCTTTGGCATGGCTTTCATTTACAACTGCAGTGATAACTAAGTAATTCATCTTCAGTGCAAATCAATAAGAGAATCTTATTTCATCTCCGTTTCCTTTCATTTTGTTTTTCTTTGCTGCGCCACTTTTCTCCTGACTGTCTAATCCCTCTGTTTGATTGGAGGCTCAACCCTGCCAAGTACTGCCTTTGGGTAATTGAGTCACTCACTCTTCGAGCAGCTTTTTCCTGCAACCTCTGTCCTATTTGAGAAAGGTTGGAGCACTCATCTGTTGTTCATATGTGCTTTAGTTTAGCTGAATGTAGTTGTGTGTATGAACAGTTATGTGAATAACTGTGCCTTTTTATTTCCTAAATTGCATACTCCTCACTGAGCTGGCACATGGTGATTATCTTCTGATAGCCTTGTTCTATAATCACTGCTGTTTCCTCCATGGGATCTCTGCTCCTTTGCTGCACGTGTTGGATGAATCAGGGAGCAAATCCTGGTTGGGCAGTGAGTGGAGCTTGTCTCTGCGAGATCTCTGCCTCCACGTTCAGACCCTGGGGCTTTTGCAGCAAATGGGAAACATGTAGGAAGAAATCCTGGATTCGTGGTTAGCGGTCACCCTAGTGTGGTAGAGCCCTGGCCCCACTGAAATTTGGTCTTAGGCATTGCCCGTCAGCATAAGCTCTATGTAGTTATGAAGACAAATGAGAAGGATTTTTTTCTATGTTCTAATTTACAGCAGAACGCACAGTAGCTTTTAGGGTTTTTTGGGGTAGGTGGAGGGAGCTGGAGCATCACATTTTGAACAAAGGTACTGTATAAGCAGCATTCTTGTTTGATAGGATATAATATAGACAGTATCACAGCTGGAAAAGAAGTTACAGGCTTGCCTCTCTTTTGCCTGTCCAGAAAAGAGAGGAAATAATAGCTCCTCAAATCGGTGGTTTGCTACATCACGTTAAACATGTAACTTGGTAGATACTGTTGTTTTGAAATCTTGTGGTCAAAAAATGTCCTTTGCTGCATGTTTTTGATGGTCTTAACTAGCTTCCATGGGATTTCATTAGGGTTTTTTCCCTCTCCTTTTTCTAAGTGAGGTTTTCATCAAAAACTTGAAAACTTTCTATTTGGATATGCTGCCAAAGCAAAAGCAGAGCATCTCTGAGACATCAGTGGGGTTTCTCTCTGCCTTCCGTCTCTTCTCTGAGCAAGTGTCCATGCCCGAATTGTACATCCTGCAGTAAACTGTTATGTGGAGCTCTGTAAATACTCTGCAATGGCCAACAGAGGGGAACTATTACCTGCTTTATTACCTTTATTACCTAAAATATATAGTTTGGTCATAAAGGAGGGTACTGACATGAAGTAAAGAACTACATCGCCTGTAAAGCACCAGGATGGCATAGTGAGCTAGAAGAGTTGTGAACAAAATTTCAAATGATTTGTCCAAGATGTTCTGCTTTTGCTTAAAATTTTCTTGGGAGTTTAAAGTATTCTTGCCAGTCTTTTCCTAATGGAATCCAGGTGCGGCACCAGCTATAAACAGGATCTTCTTTGCATTTCCTTGTGTTAATTTTCTCCTGTGCATCATTCAAACGATCTTTTGAGCTGATGAGCAGAACTGCTGCTTCTCCCCTTTTGTGGGGAGCACTTCTGATGGGCAGCCAAAAGAATAGATTCTCCTTCCAGTGTAAATTAACAGCTGTTTTAATGAAGTAACTGAGCTGTAATTGAACCTACCACTTATTAGTCCCATGTCATTTCAGTTGCTGCTGACATGAAGCAGAGGTATAAATTTTATTACTGTGAGCTTCTAGCTGGAGAAACTGTCCAGTTCAGAGAACATCTCTACCTGTCAATCACATCAGCACTGAGCATTAATTGTTTATTATCTGTATGTAAAGACTTCATTAAAGTTTCCAGAGACAAACTTTTAGACCTAAAATACATCTTGAGTACTTCACAGCTTTCCAATCAGTGCAGGCAACACTGTAAGTATCTATTGAGCCTTTTATCCATGGTTTTGGGGTGTACTGTACTAAATACAGAGAAGGGCCACCTGTGTAGTAAAACATTGGCATGCTTTAGTGGTTTGTTTGCAATAAAAGAGAAAAAAAAATAAAGTGGGCAAAAAATTAGTGATAGTCCAGTAGAGGACAGGGTGTAGACTTGGCATATCACTGCACAGCATTCAAATGTTCAGTATGTGCAGTTTTCTCTAGGAAAGACTGCTGACGGATGCACTATCAGTTTGCTATTTTTAACTCATGGATGTATGTCAAATTGTTAAGGAAACAATAAAAAACCCATGCTGAACCAAAGAGCATAACCAAGAGGGGATAAACAACTTCAAACTTTTGAAGGTACCTGATGCTGTGACTAGCAAAAATCTAAAGGTATTAGGCTGCTTCTAGTAAGAGCTGCTTCAGCTTATCCAGCCTCTAGGTAATTTACAGGGACCTTTTAAGGGGGGTGGAGGGAGTTATTAGAAATCTCCTCAGCTTACTTTATGGACACCTAGGCAAATTTACTCATCTTTAAACACTTCTAAGACAATGTCTGTGAGAAAAGGAAGATGACACTGAATGACATGCACAGGTATCTGAAAGTGAGTTCTGTAGTAGGAGAAAATCTGCCTGCCAGTGCCCACCAGCCGAAACGAAGACTGTCTAGCATCACTCCCTATCCTGCAGTAATTGCTGTAATACCCATACTGCTCCATTTGGTATGGGAGTGCCATGGTTCGTCTGTCCCAGTTTTGAATTTTCAAAGAACAGACTTTATTTAGCTTCAGAATGGCAGTTTCTTCTTAGCTTTGGATTGCTTTGCAGCCAGACTCTTGGAATAGCAGCATCATGGATAGTCAATGCTGATGCTGTAGGTGATGGATATGGCATGCGAATCTCCGCATTGCTCTTCCGGGTCCTCCCCCCTTTCAGTGCTAACATCAGGCTGAATGCCAGAGCACAGAGCAGGAGGACTGCGCTTGTGAGTGGGGCACGTGGAGGAGTTGAAATCGGCATTCCTCTGCAGCAAGAAGCTGGTGGGGCCTTTTAATTAGCCTTTGGGCTTTGAGCATTGGCAATGCAGTTTTTATTGTGTTACGCTTTAGAGTTTTACACCACAACTCTGAGCCTTAATAATAGTTTTAAAATACCCTCCTGGTGATTCTTACATAAATGCAGGACCTCTGGAAAAAAATACAGGTGTGAAACTTGAGACAAACGGTTGAAAATGGGCACTGCTGTTCTTCATGAGAATACCTATCACCTGGTGTGGAGGTCTTGCATTGTCACTCTTCCCCATTTGAGACCAATTATTGCTGGGCAGGGAAGAAAGAATATGCAAGAATTCTGTGTAATAATGATTTTTAAGATGCTTTTGTAGCGATTTTTTGTGGCTAGCAGTCTGCTAAAATGTTTACCTCCTAGAGACCCTTTCTGATGAGAAGCCCGGCAGTTTTGGCTGTAGCTTTTTGCAAAAGGGTCCCTCTAAAAGACCCTCCTCCTTTCTTGTTGTCACCCCTTTTGTTACCTATTTCTCACTCATTTTTATGGACATAACCTGAATTTTTATTGGAGCAAGTGAGGTCAAATTCAACCTTACTATCTCTGCTGTGATTTGGAAACTGCTTTCATGTTCAGGGAGCCATTGTTCTCCAACCTCAGCTTGGAGAGCTCTCATAAGGATAACGCTATCTCATAAAATTAAAATCCATGCAGTCAATTACTGGGATTTTTTGGTTAGTAATTAACTATTTTGATTGACATTCTGTCTGGGTTTTTGGGGAGGGATTTTGCTCTAAGGAAATCAGTCTACACATTTAATAGCTTGGCACTGAGAAAACCTTGAAATATTAAAAAGATATTTTAATATAGGCTGTAGCATGGCTTGAGGCATCAGAGCTTTTAAAAAAGTTTAGTGTTTGGTTTTGTGGTCAGAAACTCAGAAGTACTCAGCCCATATACATGGAACTCTTTTAAAATCTGTTCACAATTATGAATACCAGCTCTTTTGCAATCTGACCTTCAGTCCTTTGTTTTAGACTTAAAATGTAATTTTCCTTAGGCTGAGAGAGCCATGATAGAAATCTCTTTTGCTGTCAAGCACATCCTTTGCTGGACTCGGTTTCCAGCAACAGCAATGGGAACTCTTGTTCACCCTGTGTCTCTGTACAGGAAGCGTATCCTTGTGAAAAATCCTATAAAACCCGGGATTTTTCTAGCATGCCAAATGCCACATAGTTCAGGCTATTTTGGATTAAAGTAGAGATCAGGCCCAGACTGCAAGACCTCTCAGAGGGCACTCTGCTTGTCTTGCCCACTGTCTGTAAAGAAGTATATCTCCTGGTAGCCTGGCCACAGTGCTCATCTTGGCTTGGTTTTGTGTAAGTGAAAGACAGTAATAGCGGGTTACTGCTATTGGATTTGACTTTTTTGCTGTTTGCTTGACTGTTGCCATTTCCTCTCTCTTGACAACCTGTAGCTACAGGCATCAAAAGTAATACAGAGCATATCATGTCATTTGGTAACTGCAAACGAGGGGTTATGCAATGCTCACACACTCACATATGCAAAATTCAAACTGTCCAATATAGCTCTGCTTTTCTTAAAAATTCTGAAAGGTTTGTGCCAGGGAAATTGGCCTCTTTTTTTTCTTCTAAGTACTTTTTAAGTGCTAAGTGATTCCAGAACCTCAAAAAACCCCCAAAACCCCCAAAAGCCCCAAATCATTAAAAGAAGGTCTTGTACATTCATCCGTATTTTCCAAGAAGCAGCCTAAAATTTTGACAGTGCTTTCATCTAGAGATGTTGAAAAGTGCTGTTGTGGGGGCAAGTCATTGTTTAATGCAGGTATGTTTGTAACTCAGCTCTCAATAAGGTGCTCTCCAGATCTAAGTTACCTTAGCCATTGTTTCTAATCATACTTACTGTTTGTTCACCATAACACTGTCCATCATAACGGCACTGTTTTGTCTTTCACTATTTTGAAGAGGATGTAGGAGTTATCACTGGGCTGTGATAAGAGCCCCTTAAGGAGCAGAGAGTGATCAGAACTTACCTAGAGCACATATTATGAGATTATGAGAAAAAGTTCAATTTACTTATTCCCTTGAGAAAGATTTCTGAATGTTATAGAAAGTTCAGAAAATTGAATATAAAGGAATTAACAATCTTAAACTGACTTGATGTTTATCCCCAGAAAATGGCGCTTTTTAAGGTGTGTCAAGATGGGCATCAGGAGCAGAAGCACCTGCTCCTTCTTTAAAATGTTGGCTTTTTTTTAAAGAATGCATGTGATGTTGGTGCTTTCCCAGCGGTGGATGATTGAACTCAGCAGCCAAGATGAATCTGGTCTTCAGATGCGCATACCCTTTATGTTGTATAAAGAGTCAGGATAGCTTTAACCATTCAGAGAATGATTGGGCTGGGATGACTGGAGTGTAGAAAGAAAGACTATCTCAAAAGCTTTACTTAGATACAAAGCTCAAGGAAGGAACATCAGTCGCTAACAGAAAACCCATCATCCAAAAGTCTGGGTGTAATGCTTTAACATATCAGACCAACTTTACAAAGCAGAGAACACAGTCAACCCCAGCAATCAAAATGTCAGTGCTTTATACATTCCCAGTTTTCTGCAGAGAATTGAAACATCAGATCAAACAAATGCACTATGTTCAGTCTATGAATGCTGATTTTCTTTTAAGATGCAATTACCTGCAGGTGATTTGCAATGCCTCCTGGTTTGCCTGCTTGAATCCCAGCAAAAATACATGCTGTCCTGGTTTCGGCTGGGATAGAGTTAATTTTTTCCATAGCAGCTAGTATGGGGTTGTGTTTTGGATTTGTGCTGGAAACAGTGTGGATAACCCAGGGATGTTTTCGTTATGCTTGAGCAGGGCTCACACAGAGCCAAGGCCTTTTCTGCCTCTCACCCCACCCCACCAGTGAGTGGGCTGGAGGGGCACAAGGAGTTGGGAGGGGACACGGCTGGGACAGCTGACCCCAATGACCAAAGGGCTATTCCACATCATAGGACACCATGCTCAGTGTATAAAGCTGGGGGAAGAAGCAGGAAGGGGGGGACGTTCAGAGTGATGGCGTTTGTCTTCCCAAGTAACCATTACGTGTGATGGAGCCCTGCTGTCCTGGGGATGGGTGAACAGCTGCCTGCCCATGAGGAGTGGTGAATGAATCCCTTGTTTTGCTTTGCTTGCGTGCGCTGCTTTTGCTTTCCCTATTAAACTGTCTTCATCTCAACCCCCGAGTTTTCTCCCTTTTACTCTTCTGATTCTCTCCCCCATCCCACTGGGGGGGAGTGAGCGAGCGGCTGGGTGGGGCTGAGCTGCCGGCTGGGTTAAACCACGCCACGTGCCTTAAGCTTGATGGGTTGTTTAGCTGAGGAAGGAAAGCATGTCTTTCCAGCTAGGTCTGCCAGTGAATTTCAGAGGCATCGAGGGTGAAGGTGGGCACTTGCGTTGCTGGGACTTTGGCAAGCAGTTGAGTACAGTCTTCTGATGGGTGCTCAGGGATCCTTAGTTACTGCATGTGGTCACTGAAGATTTTGGCTTTATACATATAAAAGGCACAAAATTCATATATATATATATATATAATGTAAATATATGCAATATATTTGTTTGCAATATACAGTATACATATAAAAGACAGCATGATGTCATTCTCCAAGGGGAAGCAATTACCTTAAACAATGAAGAAATATTTTAGATTATTTTTAAGCTAAAGAAAGAAAGTTTTCCTGAGCAATTTCAGCATGCCAAACCCATAGCAAGCATACATTTAATGCTAAGGAAGGTGTGTATTGAAAAGACTGAGTGACTGAATGTCAGAATCAAATGGAAAACAGCGGCTGACAGTGAGCGAGTGGGAGATTGGGCTGTCACATCAAGAGGGAAATCAATGCATGGAAACAAAAATGAAGTAACATTTTATCAGCTAGTTGGATAACTTATAATGATGTTCAGCTTTTGGACACAATGCCTTAGGCAGACTGCTGAGGTGTGAGGAGCCCCAGTGTAGATCTGTCAAGGCATACATATTTTTAGGTGTTCACACAGATTTCAGTGGGTGCAGAGAGAAAGAAGAGGTGAAAAAAAAAGAGATTACAGTAAAAAGTGCTAGTGTTCTGACACCGTGATCTCTGGGAAACGATGCCCATTAGAGAGGAATAGGACCCAAGAAATACGGATGGTTGCTTGGCAGGTCAACCGCAATTGCATCTGTAGTCGGTCACTGCTCTTATATAAAATGATTGCTGGCAAAAAGTGAGTGGCTTAAAACAAAATCTGAATTTTAGAGATTTTCTTCGTCTTTTTAGTTTGCTTCCCAAGGACCCAATTATCTAGCGCATGAAAACAGATGCTTATATATTCACCATGATCAGTTAGTATTTTGCAGGTGCTAAGCCCCCTTCTCTTGGCATGCTTTTCACCTGCTGGAAAGGAAGGCAGTTTGTGACCTCTCCAAAGGGGAGCTGTGCCAGCATGTTGCTCTTATTTTCTTTTTGTAACAGTTACATGTGCACCTCCATGAAAGTTGGATCATGACTTCTTAGCAGAACACAGAAGTGGTTTCTCTCTACGCCCCAGCACTGCTTCTGTCCAGTCATTCTTTTTAATTGTACAGGAGGACAGAGGAAGGGAGAAGAGGCTGCTTGGAAGGGCAGGGGCAGCCTGAGCAGCACACCTTCACTTACAAGCATTTGAGTTTTATAAGAGAATTCCATGTCTTAGGTTGGGCCCTAACATAGATATGGGTCAGCTGTCAAACGGAGGTCTGTATTTAGGTTTGAATTAATTTCCACAATTTCTTAAGAATTCACATAATTATGGCTGGTCCTTTCTCTTAATCTTGCAGGCTTTGGAGGGAGCTGTAAGCCCTGCAGCTCGGTGGCGTTGCTGTTTGCTGCTTTGGTACCTCCCTGCAGTTCCAGGTTGGGCGCGAGCCTGCAGCCCCAATTTCCTTCATCCATTCAAATAACACAGTTTCACTGTTGGGCAGGTTCACTGCAAAATTTGTAAATCTTTAAAGGAAACCGGGCCTATTAAAAGTCTTAATTTAAAATACCTTTCTCTGTGCTCCATGTGGGTCCTAAACTGGAAGTAAAGCACCATGCGGGCTTGCTTGCCCTCATCCTCACAAATGTCTGTATGTTTTTCCCAAATTTTAAAAACTGTCGTTGCGTCTAAAAGCCTCATATCTAACGTGTGTTCAGATTTTATAGGCTAACAAGTCACTTTGGTCAATGAAGCCTATAGGACTGTGACGTTACTTAAATAAAATATTTTGACGTTCTGATGAAATGATTCAAGCAATAATGTTACCCACCTGAGATCACTTCATTTTTGCTGATTCTTTGTGCTTGAAAGGTATCACCACAGACAGGAAGAAAAGTGCAAACCAGCTGCTTAGGCTGATGTCTTCATACTGTTGTCCTTGGATGTTAGAAATAAATGTATGTGAGCATCAAGCTGTATAAAATTGAGCTATATTTTATCATTTGAGTCCATAGTTCACTTCCAATTAGTTTCCTGTGGGTGCTTATTTTGACTGACCTCTTCTTATTTGCATTAAAAGCTCATGGAGCAATTTCCATTTCTGAGGACCTTTGCTCATATGAGTTTTGCTGTGATCTTGCCAGGGCTAATGCACTAACCAGGCTCAAGGCGGGAGCGGTGCCTCGATCAGGAGCTTCCAAATGAAACAGAGGAACTGCTGATGAAATAATGATGTTACTCAGCAGATAATACTCATTTGCTTCAGTGCTGACTGAAGTGGAAGATGCATTTGGTATTAAAGATTACCATTCTGATGATAGATAAAATAGGGGAGGAATAAGAAGTGTTGTTTCTTCTAATCTTTGCCTTTGAAGTATCTGCATGCATAAAAATGATCATTTTGGAAAAACACATGTTTGAAAGGCAGAATGTACTGATGTGGTGCTTTTCAAACCAAATGACTCTGTGTGCTTTTACAAAATGTTGATGAAATGGCTCTGACAGGAGAGAGAATGCAATGGCTTTAAAAAAGAGATCGTTTCCATTTTATCCTCCAGAAATATTCTGGATTGGTTTTCTTTGCTGTTGGCTACTTGTGAAGTGGCAGCTGAGGCTGAGAGAACATTTATTCCCGTGGTGCTGGAGCCTTTGGTCAGTGCAGGTGGGGAATGACTGTTGTCCAAATGAGCTCCTTCAGCAACTGGGTATCCTCCTGGGTGTGCCCTCAACTGACAGACATGGCCAGGTCCGTTTAGCTTGTGAAACCTAACTGCTTTCTCTGATTTCAGGTAGCAGGTCTCTGTAGCTCCTAGGATGTTTTATACTCAGACCCATGAAGCAAAAGGCTTTTGTGTCGTGTTTAGAAAGTTTGAATCATTTCCACAGAAAACACTTCAAGAGTCTGTGAAGCAAAAATTCTGGGTATGTGTTCTTTGCAGGATGAGATATTGCCTTAATACCCAAAAGAGAAATACCTCAAAAGAAGTTCATTTTATGACACATTACGTCCATCCCAAAAGCTGACATTAGGGAGTAGAACCATAACTCCGTAAGACCTGCATGGGGATGTTGTAACCCAGATCTTGTCTGTAAGTCTCAGCTGGGAGAAAGTACCTGAGAGCCAGTGAAATTTAAGTTCCTTCTAATGAATAGAGTATTCAGTGGAAGGAAAACATACTTTCAGCTGTAGTGATTTCAGCGTATTGTTCATCATTAACTGCATTGTTTCATTTGGGGCGGTTTCCATCATTATTTCTCTTCCTTGTTCCTTGGCTCCCATGTTGAAGGGCCAACAGGCACTCGTCTGTAAGTGAAGTATGATACGGTGAAATGATTTAATTCTTGAACAACACAGACTGCAAAAGGAGTCAAAGACTGATGACTGTCCATCTTCACCTGCTAAACATCTGGGTAGGGAACAGGCAAAGGTGGAGCAACCCCAAGACCTGTTCTGCTATGCACCATGCACTGTAGGCTGTCCGGAGAGACAGAAGTGACCTATTCAGTCCAAGGGGCTGGATCCACCCAGTCTGCAGTGTGCACCAGGTCTGGGCCTGTCCTCATCTAGAGCGTCACGTCCATCACTGGCCCTGGTTTCTTTACCCTCAGCATCTCAGCTGCCCCAGGAGGATTTCTGACCACCAGTGGGGTTGTAGGATGATGTCACCAGTTTGGTCACAACATGGGCAGGTGGTGGAGCTAAACCGTGGTGGGAGTTGCTGTGAAACTTCACCAGTTGAGCTGTCTGATAGAGGCTGAACGGCGGCTGACACAGGCGGAAGCCGAAGAAGCCAGTAGAGTTAGGGATCAGCTAACTGCCACTTAGCTTTCGGTTCGGTTAGTCTTGGTCTGCAAAGGGTTTCATTACTTTACTGACTAATTAGTGCAGTTTGTGAAAAGGCTCCTCCTTAACAACCCGAAAAGTGGTGTGGGACAAAATGCAGAACAGAAAGTTTCTTTTTCAGAAAAGATCAAAAAGTGCATTTTTCTTATGAAACTCATTATTTTTTCTTCTGTTTTATTATTTTTTATATGATTTCATGGCCTGCTAATACCAGCAAAGTGGGCTGTTACATGTCAAATCACGCCAGCATTTCCAATCATCTCATATGGTGTAATCCCAATAGTGTATTTCATTTTTATTTACTTTAAATATTGTAGGCAGATGAACATTACATTTTATTTTCAACTTAGAAAAACTGTTATGCATTACCAAGAAATATTTTTAAACTGTGATTAGAAAGTAATACTGTTACTGGTGTGTCATACAGTCAGGTCAAATAAGAAACATAAACAATTAAATAAGAAACAGTGTTTCAAGTTACCTCAGTATTAATCTGAGGGGAAGAATTTTTTACCATTTTTATTTCAGTGTCTTCTCCTTTACAGGGAATGTTGAAAATGAACTGGCTTGTAATTCCAACTTGCGATGCACAATTGGCTGAAATCAAATCTAGGAATAGTGATCTGTCAGGAGAAGCTGAAACCTCATGCTCTGGGTGCGATCATAAAACTTTCTGCTGCAGCTTCTGATCAGGTGAGAACTCCAACTAAAATTGATAGAAACCCTGCCTGTGGAGTTTTGGCCTTGAGAAGTGAGCTGTGAACCAAAAAAAAAAAAAAAACAAAAAAAAAAAACAGGGAATCAATGCCAGAAAAAACAAGATAGTCCAAAGAACTGTTTCTAAAGAAAAACTGCACTGAAAATATTAATGATGGAGTACAACTGATGTCTCAAAAGAGGTAATACAGTATTGCATGAAAGAAAAACTTAGATAGGATAATTTTACAGAAATACATGAAAGAAAAGAATGTGAGTGTTGAAATTCCGGTAGGTTTAAGGGCATTAAGAAACAGTAACACCATGGCAATTAAGAATCCAACCTGCAAGGACAAGCCTTGTTCAAGGGTAAGTTGCTGAGTTTCAGGGAAGTAGAGGTCTTGCTCTCCACGGGTGGGGACCCCGGTATGAACAAGGGTCATTACCAGATAAAGCTGCTCTGGGCTGACCCTTTCTGTTATTATCCAATCCATGCATTACTGAAAATATGGTAAGTGAAGGCACTTAACTGAGCGATGTCCTTCTAGGAAGACTAGATGTAACCCTTAGCCTTGGTTGCATAGTCAGTGGTTGCCTAAACCACACTGGTGGTGTTCTGTGGTCAACTGTAGCTGTGCAAGTGAAAAGTTCATGCTTCCTACTCTCTCCTCTATAACTATTTCTTCCTTGTCACCTAGCTAGGGTTGTAAGCCTATGAAGCAATCCACACAAAGTTGTATGCAAGTCTGTTGGCATTAGGACATCCCCTTTGGCATTTCTGTGATGCCAAGTCCCCACTTGCCCACAGTATTAGGAATTGTCTCTACTCACATTACACAGTCCCAGGCTAGCAGAGTTTTTATCTGTGGCTTGGGGTCTCTGCACCACTAAGTCTGCAGAATTAGTGTCCGATCCATGTTATTTTGTATGTTTATGCTATCCTCAGGTGGCAATCTCATTCTCAGTAGAAGCGTAATTTTCCAGTGTCCTTTTAGGAAGAATTTCATGATCAGTTGGAAATGTTTTGGAAGCTGATGCTAGCTGAGCTGTATTCCAGTATAAATTGCAATCGGCAGTAATTATATGCTTAGGAAATATTATCTAATATTATGTCCTGCAACCTGCTATTCTCTTCTGTGCAAAAAACCACTACTCACCTGATTAAAGAGATCTTTGTCTCTTTTGAATCTTCTGAAGAAAGTTGTCAGTCTCTGGAATGTTTTGAAATGTAATCATCCTATAGAGATGAGCTGCATGTCCAATCACTTGGTTGTAACTACAGCTAACAAAAAAGGGTTAAAAAACCTTCCCTGCTCTGGGACAGAAATGCTCTTCTAGAGTAGTTAATTCAATCAATTGTCAACAAACAAATGACCTCATAAATCAAAGGAACCTATGGAGAGATCAGCGTGGAAATTGCAAGAAGATATATCAGTGATAAAAGTCTTCTTACTGTGAGATTCAGTGTTCCCTCTGGCTGTTTGGGAGGAGTTAATGATGTGTGGAGTTAAACCCTCTGCTCTTCCCCCCCCTGCCCCCCCGGGACTAGCAACAAGACCCAGGTTTCTCTCTCAAATGTAGGACTGGCCCAAAACTCCTGCACCATGAGATGACTTGAGATAAAAGGAGTCCAATGAACTCTATTTTCAAAGCAACTGGGGGAAATTGGTCAATGCAGTCTGTGTGCTAAATGATTGTTTGTGTAATTGAAGTCCGAATTAAGACAATCATAAGTAAAGGTAAGTTATTAAAACACAAGGAGGATAAAACAAGAGGCAAAATATGCATCCGCAAAAGCTATTCCACTTGTGTGTATAAATCAGGAGACTGTGTGCTCAAGTAGAGAATTAGGCTGAGTTGCCTGCTGTTATGCATTTAAATTAAGCAGGAGCCTAATAGCTTTTTAAAAATCTGGCCCTAAGTGGTTGTTGTTTTTTTTTTTCTCAGGGAAGAGATCATCTAATCAAAATAGTGCTTGAGAAGAAAGAACACTTTAATACCAAACATGAGTGAGGAGCTCTAACAACTGATAAAAACTCCACTGCTCGGGTAAGATTTGTTACTGTTGGTAAAAGGCTAAAGTGGCTCTTTGTAGCCAAGTTGCCGGTGGAGATGGGAGCAGGGAGAAACGATGCCATAATGTTAACAAAATGAATGGTGTTTCTGTCCTTGGGGTGGGCGCTGATGGAAGGGTTGTTTTAAGTTTACTCGCTTTCTTCGCCTTACATTCTGCTGCTGCAGAGCTGTACTGAGGTTTTTAAAAAGGTAAGCCCCTGGATGTCAGCTCAGCAGTATTCAGTCACAAGATTTCTTCCTGTTAATGTTTCATTTCCACATGAGATTGCATAGAGGTTTCTATAGAATTTCTCTCCTTTGATCTTTTGAACTGTGTTCTAAAATAGGCGGCAGAAATTTCCTAGAAAGTTTTGACCTAATTTCTTGTCCGTATGAAAAGATATGGTGGTGTTCAAATCAGCTGCTTCGAGGTGGTGTAAGGAAAGCAACCTTTCCCCAATCCATTCAGCAAAGAGGTCGTGCTTCAAGCACAGCACTATGGCGCTGGAGACTCGGCTCTATCATATCCCTGGGTTTGCAGCAGTTTGTTTCTCTACCTATGACAGATCACTTTGCCTCTTTATCAAAACATCTCTATCTAAACATGGAATTTCTGTGTGAGCGGAACACAATAGCGCATGTGCAAAGTATTTTTGGTACAAAGCAACTGTGTCTTTCACCTCCTATTGTTGTACTCTACAAATACCTGAAAATTGGAGTGAAATACAAGTACTTTTCCTGCAGAGATCAGTTGCTAGCAGGGACTTTAAAAGTGAGTTCAGCCTAATTGCTGCATTTTGGAACTTTACAGAGTAGCTAATTTCACCTTGACTATCGGGAGGTGAGATTAGGTTTTTTTAGGTCTGCAATTAGAAGACCTGAAGGTGCCTGCACTGTCTCTGGGAAGGACATGGCTAAAAAGCCAGTCCAAAATTCAAACTGCATTCATTTTGCCCGCCCCTTTTTGGGCCTAGCATTTACTGTCTGTGTCTGCTGCAGCTGGAAATCCCCTGACAGATGGAGAGGCAAAGGATAAAGGAGAAGCAGAGGTGCTGAGCCCCTGCTGCCTGCAGCAAAGGTCCCCCTCTTCTGCTTCTGTGTGCACTTAGGAGAGAAGCAGGAAGCTGGAAGGGACAGCTGTCACTCCTGTCCTTACACACTGGTACTTCTGATGCCAACTGGGAGTGCTGGGCCATGCAGGAAAGAAGATGGTTGCGACACCCAGTGGGTGGGAGGCAGTCCTGGGAGTCAGAACGTGTGCAGGAGGAAGGACTGAGCCTCCCAACAGGCAGACGTGCAGCCAAACCTGGAAGGAGGTACTGAGCTTGTTCTTGCAGCACACCGGCCACGTTTTCATTTTTATTGTTTTACTTTTTGGTTTGTTTTTGTAAAATGCACAAACTGATGCATTTTACAAAATGATGGGAAGTTAAAACTTCCCATGTAAATGTCTATATCTGCTTCAGTGTAGATGGGATTTCTGCTGTGCTGCATGCTTTCCACGCGCGTTGTCTGGGAGCTCACTGGGAATAGGCAAGAGAGATTGAATCTGCTTGAATTATTACTGGGCTAGCGCTAGCTTTCCGACTCTCCTAGAGGCCATTGGTATTTTACAAAGGGATGCAATGTGTCCAGATATTCCTGGCTTCTTGCTGGATACTTGAAACCAATCAGCCTCTGAACAATAGTTGCTTCTGCGACTTCCACTGCGTTTTATGTCCTAGGCTAAACTAATCTACGGCACAACTGTATTATCTACAGCACAGAACAACACCTGGTAAATCAACCCACTGATTCAACCTTCCCTTTATTCTATTTCCTCTTTTTTTCCTGCTGCCCTTTCTTATTTCCCCTGTATGTTTATCTCCTGCTTTGTATTTTCTTAGCATTTTTAAGGCTCTTACCTGCTACCCACCTTCTCTCCTATGATCTGTTAACCTTCGTGATGCTCTCTTCTCTCTTCCCATCCTGTCTTCTCCAGCAATTCTCTTTTGTCTCCTCCAGGACATCCTCTGCTGGTACTGTTGGCCTGTTTGATATGTCAGCAGGCAGAAGGATGACTTCAACAAAAGATAAACCTTTAGAATGGCAGCCCAGCTTGGCCTTCACACTGATTAAACTGTTTCCATTAATTTAGTTAAAACTAAAGCAAAGGTTTTGTGTAGACAACCACAGAAACATCATGTCTTTTCTTACAAGTAACTAGCAGCTACTTCGGAAAGAAATTATATGTGCTATTCGTTCTCATTCTTCAATGACTTCAGCACACCTTGCTTCCCTGAAACCTAAATACCCAGCGCTATGATGTGTGGGGGGCAGGCAGGGACCATTGGGTTTATGTCCTTGTGAAATAGGACACAGAGCTATTTAGGACCCTCCAGTTTCTTCTGCATTAAGGAACTATATCATGCTTACAGCAACAGCTTTACCACTGCTCTCTGCTCATCTTTCCCTGAGCTTACAACACGCTACAAAGAGATGTGTGTGTTTGGGATGGATGACGATAAAACAGAGTAAGGACTCAAAGATCTTTTGTAGCAGTTTAAATTTTAATGAGAACTTTATTGAGTTGGGGGTAAGATGTGCAAAGCCCTGCTCTCTGGGAAGAAGATTAACAGCAGCAGATTTTTTTTTTTTAGAGGTAGGAGAAATGTTTGGGGTTTATATTTAAGTCCAAATCAGTTTCTGATAATTTTAGTTTGCAACACCTACTCCAGCTTCTTCCTGCAGGAGCTGCTGGAAGGTCAGCAGAGCACTAGGTTGTGGGAATGATGGGGCCAGTGAGTCCTCGGACAGGGAGGTGTCTAAATCTGCATTGTTAGGTTGCAATAAGAGGATGCTTTCCTGATGTTATTAATTCCTGAGCATCTTTCAGGGTGTTCTGTTGGTGAATTGTGCTGGCTTTTAATAACCAAAATAGGTTTTAGTCTCTAAAGAGTGAAGATATCTGTGGCTGGGCTCTGTGAGCTGTGCCCCTGCTGCCCTGCACTGTCAGAGGCAGCGTCACCATGAGCCCCAGTCCCGTGCTGCAGCCTTGGCCTTACCACCTGCCGTGGGGAAGAGTTTTATTCCATCTCCTGGTACGGTGCTCTGTTCCCGGTGCAGAGCTGGGAACCCCTGGCCAGGTGAGGGGAGCCCTCTGCACCCTGCTGCCATGGCACGATGACTCCTGGAGCCTGGATGGGTGCTGCTGCTCCTTGTTCAGTACCTTCAGGCTTTCTTAGCCTCCTGTGTTGCTACACCTATTTATACTGTGTTAGCAGCTTATCCTTTATATGATGAGTTAGAGGCCTGCTAATCTTGCATCATTTGTAGTCCTGTCTAAATTCTGATCTTTACAACCATTGCTCTAGAAGTGAAAGGATTAATCAAATACCAGAAGATTACTAGAGCTTCAAACCGGTCAAAATCTGACTGGGAAAACACGTTAATCGCTTCTCACTTAACCTGAGCACAGAACTGCACTTTATATTTCTCCTCCTGCTCTTGTCGCTGGTGTTCTGTGTAGTGTGGAGCTCTGGTTTTCAGAGATGCAGAAGAAATTACAGTGTTTTTTGCCTTCTTGTTTAGCAGATATGTCTGTGTCGTGGCTCTAGACGTTCTTTAGACATCCTGCTCAAGCCCATATACAGAAAAGGCAAGATCTGGACACCAAAATTTGCGTATAGAAGTATGATTGCAGAGAGTTACAGAATTATTTGTAAGGTTTACTAAGTACTGCAGAAAAGCAGTAAATAAGTCAAAGCAGGATAAGCTACGGTATTCGACAACCCATGTCTCGTATTTTACTAATTTGAACATAAAGCTATTTCAGCAGTAAGCAGAATTTGTTTCAAGTCTTTTAGCATAAATGCATTTACTTTAACAGAACAAAATAAAAATCCTGGATCTTTATTGCCATTCTGAGCATGTGAATAAAAAGAAAAAAAAAAAGAACCACTTTCCAAACACTTTAAGCTTTTCATCAGCACCTGGTGAATTAGTCTTGCTGATATAGCTGCTGTGGACAGGATTGCTGCAAAACTTGGAGAAAATCCTGATATACCCTTTTGGCAGCATCACCATACCAGAGAAGAAAATAAAGAAACAGAAGTTGTGGTTTTTTGTTCTTTAGGACCCTGAATATGTCCCACAGCACCACAGACCAGTCCATGCACACTACCTGACGATTTTATCGGTATCCCAAAGTATATACAGTGTACAGATAGATCCTGTCTTTTGAATGTCCACTACTTAAAGACACAATTGGCAGGAGATAAAAGAAGAAAAGATACTAATTTGTTTTGCTGTTGTTGCCATCAAGTTAGCTACTGATACCCTCTGTGTTGTTTTCTATATTCTTTGTTTGATTTTTAATTTACTGAATGACTCCATTCCCCAGCGCAATTGTTGATTTTTTTTTTAGAAAGAGAGAAGTTTCCCTCACCCAGCTGGCACGCAGCTCAGGTAAATTTCATGGGCTTAATTTTCTTCCTAATTTTTTGAGTGATTTTTATAGTTGGAGATGTTCTCTCCTGTGGTTCTCTAAAACTATTGATATTTAACTTTCGGGGACCAGAGGAGAGTATATGACCATCTGGCTGCAGCTCCTGTGTATTGGTTTATACTATATGGTGATTAGATCTCGGAAAATCCTTATTTTGGGATGAGAGCATGTCTAACACCTCTGGTCCTGGGCCAGGACCACATCCTAGATACAATGGTACTGCCAAAAACTCTCAAAAAATACTTTGAATAATCATTATTATAAATGCTGTCATGGGGATTTCTCTGATTGTTATATAAATAACTCCAAGGAGAGGCATTAGTAGGTAAAAGAGAAAAAAATGACACACAAAAAAGCCATATAACAAATATAGTTTCTCATGCTGCTTCTGTCTGCTGCAAGAAGGGCATGGCTGTACATGTATAAATCACAGCCTCATAAGTATAAAGGAAGACTGTGAAGAAAGCCTAAGCTCATCCAGACTTTCTCCACATGGAAAAGAGTCTGTAGGATGGGGAAAATATTCATTGACTTACAGGAAACAATAAAATATCCTGGAGAAAATATAGAAGCCAATTGATTTAATGTGTCACCATTTGCAATCTATAAATATCCCTGTGGCAAACTCAAAAGATCTCAGTTTATTTGTGACTGGGAAATGGAGACCAAAAGCAGCCTCATATCTAAATACAATGGATTTCACAGCCTCATGATTTATTGTCTCTCCTTCAGCAATGCGGGTTACACCACTGAAACAATACTGCAGCCATAATAGGAAAACTGTCCTACTTGGGATTTATGAATTTATAAAGGATATAGTCAGTTTTGTTGTGTGATTCAACAGTAAATCACTACTTAGAGATGCCAGAGCATGCATCAGGTGGGAAGGTGCTCACAGAAGGACGCGATGTGTTTTCCAATGCAGCCGTTAGGCACCGACCGGTAATAAAGGAAACAATGGCTGAGCACACGACCTGCCCCAAACCCTGACAAAGTGCTTATTGAAGCACGCCAGTAGCCAGCACTAGACAGATAAAGCTTCAGAGCAAATATTTGGAGGATTTTTTAATTAGGAAATATATTCTGTAAGGCTTGGGTTTAACTTTCTGATTGCCTCACCCTTTCCTTACCTCTTGGCTTACTTTCTGCCTGTGAGTAGCTTAGGACTAGGCCGCAGTTATATGCTCATCATGGCTTTTAATTTCCTGCAAATTTAAGTTTCCATTACCTTATCTCTGCATTATATAACATACAGCGTTTGCTAATGTGCTGCAGCATCTATAAAAGGGTTTTTCCTGTTTCATAATTGAAGCTAGTATATTCAAATTTAAAAGGGGAGGGGTGGGAATAGAGGTTTCTGTCCCCAGTCTGATTGTTACAGGGAGGGTTCCTCTTTCATCGTCGCAGAGGATGCTCATGTTGTGAGACATGTTTCCGAACAGCAGGCACATTGCTGTGCATGGAGGCTCAGACTTCAAATGGGGCATAATCAGGCATTTCAGGCCCCTACTTATGCTCCTGAAGAGTTGGCCTGATTTTCAAAAGTAGCGAGCAATCGACATCTATTGATTTCACTGGGAACTAGTCAGCCCTCAACACATCAGAAAAATCGGGCTGGTTACTTAGAAACTTGCATATGGTTTTCAAATCTACACTCTGGTTTTTTTCATTGCTGGAACTAGCCTCTGTTTCACTCTGCTGCATGTGCTCTTCATATGCTAAGTAGCGCTTTTGCTTATTCTGCAAACGGTGGCTTTTCTGGTGCAGTTGGCCCTTGAAATCCTGTAGATTAATACATTTTGTGTTCTCTAGAACTACCTTGGGGAAGAGGAGTTGAGGAGTTTGGTTTTGGTAATCAAACAGCCATGCACCCTCTCCTGCGTTTCTCAGAAGTTCTCCAATTACTTTGGCTGAGCTGGAAGTATTTTTTTAACTCAGCTGACAGACACCCTCTGCCATTGACATGATTTATAATCACTAATGTCTACGGGTGACAATTCCCTTTCCCATTTTGGTACAGTAGGTCCTCTACTTGTTGTCTATCACCCAACAATCAGCCAAATGTCTGCTCTCCGCTGTCATCCCTGAGGACAGACTTTTTAGTAAGGCCTGTTGTGATAGAACAATGGGTAATGGTTTTAAACTAAAAGAGTACCCTCTCTAGGGACTAGCTATAAGGAGGAAATTTTTTACGATGAGCGTGATGAAACACTGGCACAGGTTGCCCAGAGAGGTAGCAGATGCCCCATCCCTGGAAACATTCAAGGTCAGGTTGGACAGTCCTCTGAGCAACCTGATCGAGTTGAAGATGTCCCTGCTCATTGCAGAGGGGTTGGACTAGATGACCTTTAGAGGTCCCTTCCAACCCAAACTATTCTATGATGCTATGTTCCCAGGCCAAATAACCTGGGTGCGCACGTTAGCCAGAGCACCCACCAAGGAGAGGAGCGTGTGGGTCACTGCTCTTCTGCTGTGGGGATGCTGATGGGATGTGAATGGGGTATAGGAACCTTGAACTGGGCCATATCTTGGAGCTTGTCCTCACCATTGGCATCCCTTCTCTCATGGTGGAGTGCACCAATGCTGTCCATGGTGTGCTGAGGTTGACTGTCTGGAGAGATAAAAGTGATATATCAGCCCCCAAGCAGAAAATGGAGAAATGCTGCTAGACATAAAAATGACAGAAGACCTGTAGCTCCAGTTGACAAACTAAATATAGACCAACAATGTGGTGCGTTGTGGCATGTGTCATCCTGGGATGTGCTGTTGGATGTATCCTATCTATGTCATGAAATGTTATTATTTTGTTTCAGTTAAAACTAGTAAGGTTTACGTCTGACTTTGCCTCCAGTTCTGAGCAATGTGGGATGAGAAAGATATGGACGAGTCTGAGATATTCTGAAAGATGGCAGTAAGAAAGAGGAGAGATCAGTAAAAATGATCTGTGAGCAAAAGCAGAGTTTCTGCACAGGAAAGAAAAGTCTCAGCTATGACAGTCGTCATCCCATAGGTGAAGGGACTGCTTCCCTGTTGCCTCCTGTCTCTCTCTTCTTAACAGCAAGACAAAACGATGTAAGTTTTGCAGCAAAGAAAATGCAAGGTGGATATTAGGAAGTGTTTCTTGACTGTTGGGCATTGAGAGAGTGCAATGTGCTGCATAGGCAGGTTGTGAAGATTTTGGAGAACCAGTTAAACAAACAGGTTTTGGGATCGTGGGGCATTGTTTGAGTCCTTACAGACTGAGGAAAGTGGCTGTCTCCGTCCGGGGAATGGCAGATGCTGGAGATCCACTGAGGGCTGCAGCTCCAGTGGGTGGACGTGGACGGTCCTGAGTAGAAAACAGCCTGAGGAATGCAGCTCCGGAAGAAGGTCCCTAGAGGAAGAAGGGCAAAAGGGGATGACCCTTCACTTACTGGTGTGACTGGAGTTGTCGGTGGCTGTTACAGCTGGGTGCTGGTTTCCTTCCATCTGACGGCTGGGAACATCCTGCTCTTTTGACTTATGTGTGTAAAATAATTCACAGGCTGGAAGAAAAAGGGAACATCTGGGGATGCTTGTCTTGCCTCTGCACCGAGGCAGTTCTTAGGTGATCTCACAAGGCCTTTCCCAGCTCTCCGTTTTTATTTACTCAGCACAGGAGCACTGCCCCTCAAGGCAGTAACGTGCCACTGAAACTAAACTTGGAAAAGACAGCAAGAGCCTTGTAGAAAGCTGTGCAGGTATTCTTTCAAACCAAAGAGCCAAATAGAGCCTTTATTCCCACATTAACTCGGTACATGTTTTTGTAAGCATAACAGTGGAACAAGCTCACAAGCAGCCTTCCTAAGGGCTTGTGGGGGTGTTAGAGGTCCTGTCCCTCTGGCTCCAGTCTTACAGCTTCCCACACCTTTTGTCAGAGACTGGGGGAAAGAGTATCTTTTTGGATAAAGCTCTTTATTCTTTAGCAGCTTCCCATGCGGCCAGGCAGCAGCATGGGGCATGCCCAGGAGCAGAGCAGGAGAGGAAGCATTTCCAGGTCCTGATTTCTCCTGGGCACCTCACCTGCTTACCATCCTCTATGCACAGCACTAAGCAAAGGTTTTGCGTAGCCATCATGAGACTAACTTTATGAAAGATGCTACTTATATCATTCAGACACAGGAAGCATGTAAAGAATTAGAAACAGACTCCCCTGAAAGAAGTAAGGCAATGGGATATATTACAGCATCAAAATGTACTTGACAGGTGGAATGTATATATCACATACTGAAAAAAACTGTTTGGTGAGTGATACATTTCATATTAAAATATATAAATCATCCACTTGGAGAAGAATTGGACTCTCTGGGCAAGTAGCTTAGCTACTACATCTGAAATGCTGCCTGTTAAAACAGATATATTCACTTCTGAACCTGATAATCATTGCCTATTTTTTCTATTTGTTCCAGGGTAAAATTCAGAATTAGATCTATCACTCACAGCATCTGACAATACTCTGTGTCTGTTACTGGCTTGATTGTGTTATTCCAGTGTTGCAGTGTAGTGAACAGTCCCTAGTTAATCAGTGTATCTATTGATTAATATATATTCCCATTACCATAAATATATATCATAATAAATTAGATAATATAACCATAATAAACCTGCTATATCCACTATGTAACATACTAAATCAAAATTAGCAATTACTAATTGAAATTATATCCCCTAGTATAGCATTATATAAATCAAAGGCATTTTCTCTAAAATCCATGCATCATTCAGAAGATTAATCCTCTGGCAACTGTAAATGTTTTTCTACTACATTCATTTGGCTAAGCTGGATAATGGTAATAGCCTTGAGGTTAAATACACAATACAGTATGTTCAAGCTGATATAGTGGTTATTGCCACATGTGTCCTTACTGCCGATCACACTGCACCAGTCACGGAGCCGTGGAGATGGCCACTGCACTGCACCCACTGTGTCCTGTGAGTTGGGCTTCCTTGGCTCTCCGGGTTGAGGGAAGGTTGTCTGTACAACAGACTTGGAAGACTTTTACCCTGTGCACTCAGACACAAAAAATCGGGACACAAAAAATCCATGCTAATTTGAAGGAAACACTGGTGGCTTGGATGCTCCCAAACCCACTGGTGCTTTTCTCTTCCTTGCTTCCCACTTGAAACTTGGAAGACTTGAGAAGGGTGTTTTGTTTTCACTCTCCAACATCCGAGAGCACAGCTGGGAACATCAACGGGAACTGCTCCCATGGGAGAGCAGGACAGCGACTGAACAACGCTGCATTGACCCAACAACCTTGCATGGACGACATCAGGCTGAGTGAGGGGATCCTGCCAGGGGGACTGATGGAATGCATCTTGAGAGAAATGCCTTTTATGAATGATTTTAAAGTGTGTTTCTGTAGGGATCGTCACTGGCCCATCAACAAGGGTCTTGGAGGAGCTCCACTTTGCAGAGTGTGCAATGGGGAGAAATACTGATTGCTCTGGGGTGAGGAGAGGATGAGAAGAAGCAGGTGAGGCAGCCTGAGCTACCTTCACTTGCAGCAGCTTCACAAAACGTCCTAACCATGCACAGAAAACCAATTGGAGGTTATACAAACCTCTCGTGCTTACTTTGCATTTTCGAAGTAGAAGACTGGGCATCAGTCCAAACTCATAATCTGCACGAGGGCATGTCACAACAAATAGGAAAGGGATAATTAGAATTTTATGAAGAGTGGCTCTCTATAATGCTACCTACTGTTTACTTACCAAGAATTTTAAATCTAGCAACTGATGCATTTTAAGTAATACAAATTAAAACAAAATTTCTAAGAAGCTCATATTTGTTCTTAGTTATGTAGGGTTTTTTAAATAACCCTGTTTCCCCAGTGGGACCAATGTGTGTGCACGTGTGTGTGTCTGCTCGTAAAACAGTACTGAAATGTATGAGAGCATAGGAATGCAGCTTTAGCAGATAATAACTCTTGATTTCATTGTTTCAAGTGTTTTTTTCCCTAAAAGTCAAGAGAAGTCCAGTTCACTCAAGACAATAGCAGTGTGAGAACCATTCCTGTGCTTTCTGGCAGTGTGTGAGAAGATACATGTAAGAGGTAAGTCTAAAAGCAACATAAGATGTAACATTTTCTTCATTGTCTATCATTACAGTTCTGTAACTTAGCTAGCTAGAGTGGCTGTTGGCTTTTTCCCCAGATAGGACTCTATTTCAGTGGTGTCTAACACTTCTACATTGTGTCCAGCGACATAGTAATTTGACATTATATTTTAGAAAAAAAATGTGCTTTAGCAAGATATTACATTTTACATTATTGATTTGTTGAAACTAATGTAGCTGCATGGATATTCTTATCCATGGGAAAATCTGAGAGTATTAATCTACCCACAGCCTAAATTACACCCACACAAAGGTTTATTTTAAAAGTGAACACACAGAATGTAGCTCAGCATTAAGTATTTTTATCATCTTAATAAACCCCCTGAAATCAGCAAAAAAAAAGAGCAACATGTACAACCAAGTAGTCATCTGATCATTTTTCTCCATAAAATCAGAAATGCAAGAATTTTCAAATTCTTTATTGTTTAGTTACTTTTAACCCAATTCACATAATTCAAGCATCATCTTTTCTGCATAAGTAGTCAAAACCAACCATACAGCTAATTGCTTTCCCAAGTTGTGGTCCTTTTTGAGCAGTTGTATCAGTGGCTGTGTCTCCATCAGCCAGCACTGGGGTGCCATGGATGTGGAGGTAAGACCACAGGTGCCGGGGACCCACATCCACACCATGGGTGTTCCTGTGGGGTGGCATATGAGAGGCACAGTTCACATGCATTTTCAGGTTTAGCTTAACCCCAAGGGGATGCAGCTGTCACGCTCCAACACTGCTCTGCAGCGTGAACTGAAGCACGATAAGTGCAGGGTGATGGGAGGTTTGCTCTCTCCTAACAACAACCAAAAGGCTAGGGTGGATGCACCCACTGGATACCACCCACTTATGGGCCTGCCTATCGCAGCTTGAAGGATATCCAAGAAACATCACTTTTGATCAGTTTTTAGTATCTGATCACCATTGAGGCTATAAGTGCCTAAACAGAGAACCACAAGGCAAGGGCAGGTCAGCCTGTGCTGGGTCCTGCAAGAAAATCACCCCCTTCCTCCTGCCTTAACACAGCTGGACCTGGGCACTGCTCTTCACTTCTTATAACATCTGCAGGGCCATGGTTTGAAGGGGAAGACAGGAAAACCCGGTGTCACAGATGACAGGACTGTAAATCATGGGGTAAATTATCCCTGAGCACATCTTGACAGGTATATGAGACAACTCAGCCTCACTCCCTGCCTGATTTAGCTTCAGGTATTTAAATCCAGGTCTCCCACCTATGAGAACACTGCTCTGAAAAATGTTTGCCCTGCTCTCAGAAAGACTTTCTCTGTGCTTTCTCCCCGCTGTGGTAGCATTATGCTGCCCAGCTCTGGATCATCTGTGTGTGCATGCATCTCTTAGGTACCTTGTCGTGCCAGTGTTAAGGCTGGGTGGTTTAAGGAGTTGACTTATGCACACAATGCTAATCCCATTAGACATCATCAAGGTTCAGTCTGTGCGTGTAAAAAAATACACGTTGAAATGCTGAGCTACAAGATGCTGCAAAATCTGAAAGGATTGCTTTGTGGTGCTAATGATTAATATTAATATGTGTAATAGGTTTTCATGTTGTGGACAGGGTGAATGGTGAAATGGATTCAGGTCTTTTTATTTTCTTTTCAGCTTGTTATTATCTAGAGAAAAAACCACTAATTACTAGAAGTGAATACCTAGTGTGTTACTTACCCTCTTAATTAGTATCCTAATTATTAAGTGTAGTGATAACCACTAGTTAGAACATATTTGCTTTTTAAGACTTTGTTTATCTGTCTTCCCACTCCCTCTTTTTAATGACACTGACACCAGCAGAGATGCTGGAGAGAGAATACCAATAATTTCCCCTTGGGAAATGAGTCATTTTGAGCCTCCGGAACACTTATGATTTTCATTCTGTGGTAAAATGCTTTTCACCTTTGAACTGTTGGCTTGTGTTAGGTTCTGACATTAAAGAGCTAACATTTGAAATTGGGAGGATGAACTCAGGGGAGCAGAAAAGGTCACCTCAGCGGCACAAGATCTTGCTCAGTGTCTGCCATCTGGGAGGCAGGAAGACGTCTGCACAACACGGTCTTTGGCTGCCTGTCTCTAAAGTCTGAAGCGTTCAGTGAAATAGTCCTCATCATGTCTGTCTAAAGTCATGATGTCATTTTGGGATGTACTTCATGTAGCCCCACTGATAACCTCCTGCTCTCCACCCTTGGGAGTAGGAGGCTGTGGTATCTGGGTGCTGGAGGCTGCCGTCCCATGTGTCTGCCCTGAGCCCAGGAGTGCAGCACCCACTGCAAGAGGAGGAGGTGTCTGCTCAGAGTTCATCCATGCTGAAGTGAAATGTCAAGCAACTACATGTGGTTTCTTAATAAAATAGCCATTTAAATATAACATTAAGCATAAATACCTGCCAAAAATCCTGTATTGAGGTGATTGGTATACATGGGCCACTGCCAGAATTTGTAATAATACAGCCTTTTTATGGAGTCTTACTAACTCTTTCCAGGGAGTGGCACGTTGTAAGTGACTGAAGCCAGTGATTTAAGATGCGTGGCAGAGGGGAAGAAAGATCTCTTGATTACAGAGCACAGTGTATGGCCATGCTTGAGTTGGAGATGCTGTAGCACACCAGAAAAAGTACTTTGTTAGCTGTAAAATCTAATGGAAGGAGCAAGACATCCCTGCTCTTTCTGCCCTTGATTCTTGGCAGTGGATTACAAAATGCTTAAAGGATGTGGATTAGAAAAGATGTGTTAACTATATGTACAGTTACTGTTTCTATAGCCTTATTAGTATGCACAGTGCCTCACACTGATTTGACATTGTCTCTGCCCTGAGGAGCTTGAAATTTAAAAGCAAAACCCTGTGACCATCTGAAATCTGAACATTTCAAGGAAGGCTCTGAAAAAAGGATTCATGAGACTGTGAACAAATACGTTTTAGTTGACATGTCAAAAGCAGGGAGCAGGCAGGGAGGCAGAGGTAAACAACTGGAGTGGAGGAAAAAAATAGTGAGAGAGTCCTAATTGTTGTCAGCTTGATTCCAGCCTTGTTCACCCGGACAGACTTCGCTGCCTCTCTGTCAGTGGAGGTGTTTCTGATTTACACTGATCTAAGTGAGAACATCTTCCATGCTTTTATCCAACACAGCTGCTGCTGGAGTGGTTTTAACCCCTTAGTCCTTTCTCCTTGTTCAATATTTATGTGTGTGCAGGGTCCCTGAAGGAGCAGGCAACAGCGCAACCGGAGGTGGGAAGGGCAGGCAGCTGGTAGTGCTTCTCCATGCAGGGACCCACGTGGAAGAGCCGCAGGGGGTGATCTGTACTCCTGCACACGAGGCAGCTTCCTGCACTTGAAGCTGGTCCCGGTTTTTCCAGCAAAGTGGTGACCTTCCATAGGCATTTTCTCCATTGTGCCTTTCTGGTCGCAGTCCTTTTCGTCCATCAGATACAAGCAGCTGTAGCCCCAGTGTGGCCATTTTACAAGAAGGTGCTGCCCGCAGTGTCTGCCTCTCCTCTGATCTGTGTAAGTGCTCCAAACGGCTTTTCTGTCCTTCTTCTTATAACTGTGCCTTTCCCCAGGGGGAAACGTCAGCACCCCGCACTCCCCACACCACCACTGGCTTAGTGACCTGCTGCCGTGGGTGCCCATTCGGTGACACACGCTGAATCCTTCCTGTGGTGCAAGTTGCAGAGGCCTCAACAGCAGCGTGCAGGGCATTAAGAGCCAGTGCAGGTTTCTTTATATGCATGAGCTGGAGTTGCAAAACAGAGTTTCATAAAACAAGGTGCCCACCAGCTTCAGGGTACGTGCATGCAGAAAAAAAAACCAGTGTGCTTGCACTATTGCTTTGAGTGTGCCAGCCCATGCAGCAGCTGTGTGCGGACCCGAGCCTCCGCACAAGCTGTAGCATTCTGCAAGCCCCTGTGTGTGTCCCGTCCCCATGCACAGGCCATGTCGCACAGGCTGCCTGGGCGTTCGTGCCACACGTCACACGTTCGCATGTTGTGTAGACATACCATCCACTCAGCCAGAGAAAACAGCTACCTCAGGGTAAAGCCAGTGTGCACTGGAGGATAAATAAAGCTTTGAGGATGATTATAAGGTGCCCGATGCTTTCCTGAGAATAGCAGCGATCACAGAAATTGAGTCCGGGTGAGAAGCGAAGGAAGCTTTTTTGGTCTGTGACCCGGTGGTCTGGAAAACAAAGAAACCCCCCACCTAGCTCGTTAATTAGGCAGAAAATTCTCCAGGGCAGCAAATAAATGCCCAGGCTGGGACGGAGGCACCCCGTCGAGCCGGCACACGCTTCTCCAGCTCTGAGCTCAGCCGCCTGCCCTCTGCAGCGCTGCGTGCCCGGCCGAGCCGGCAGCCCTGTCCCGCTTCCCTGGCACGGCCCATACTCTGCTGTGCCCCAGCGCAGCTCTGCGCCTGCGGCTGCTGCATGTTTGCAGGGTGTTTCTGAGCTACGAAGAGCACTCAGTTTGGGCCGTGGCAGGAGTGCAGGTTATCTATCCCATGACTGAAAAGCCTTTTCTCTTGTTCCCTTCCGATTAGGCATAAGCGTCATTCTCGGCAGTAGAAAATGTTTGGTTTCCTTGAAGGACGCTCAGCTCAGAGGGCAGGGGGAGGTGTTTTTCTTTGTGGAAGACCAAATATGATCATTCCTTTCCGATTCCCCCCCTCTTGGTAGTACTGCAAGAGACAACAGGCTTCAAAAGAAGCTTCCCTTTCTGTGCTGGCTTTATAAATGTCTCTATAGCTACACTAATAGCATAGCTTCCCCCCCCCCCCCCCCCGCGATCTGTTCTGCCAGAGAGGTGCTGCAGCAAGAGATGGAGAGGAAAGAAAACTCTGGTTGTTGAGGCTTTGGCGCGTGCCGTCGAGGCCCCGTCCATTAGATGGGGCCCAGCTCCCTGAGCGCTGGTCACTTGAGGCTCACAAGGACTCAGCGGAGTGTTTTTAAGGTCACTGAGTGTCTCACTGCCAGGTAAATGCCACCTTGTCTGGGAGGCTGGGGTATCATGGTGTCTCCCACATCATTTTGATACACCTTTATATTACGTACTCTTACAGGCTTTTCCAGTCCTGCCTACAGCAGTTAAGCTTTGGCTTTAAAGTCTGTCTTTTTGTATCCGTGCAACTGTTTCCGTGCAGTGATCAGAGGACCTTTCAGCCGAATTTATTTATTATCATGCTCTAATACAAGACTTTCTTAAAACCTTATGTACGTTGGTATGAAAATCTGTGATCACTTAAAATTGAAAAATGCCTGTTCGCGTTAGAGCATTTTAAAGAAGCTAATGATTACTGGGATGGGGGCTAATAGCACAGTGCTTTCTAGCTTTGTGTTAGTTTTATGCTTTCTAGCACAAAAATTGTATGCAATTGCAAGATGTTTGCATGCACAGAAGTCCATGTGCTGAAGCTGCCACCCTACGTTTCCTTGGGGCCTCTGTGTGATATCTGTCTCTGGGAACATTTTTAGTCACTGTACTGATAAATGGTATGCATGAACAGTGGGGACAGAGAGTTCTTCCAGGCCTGATCTGCTCTCAGTGGCCTGAAATTTTGTAATTATTCACAATAATGGCCCATGGAAAGGAGAAAGTTTCTTTATGGGAAGTGCCAGGAAACTCATTTCTGAAAGTTGTGCTGCCCCGTGCATGCAGTGCTCCCTGGGAAGGAGCCTGTATTGGTGCGATTTCCGTGCACAGGTCTCTTGTCCTTACTGGTAACTGGCAGAACTGAATTCATAGGTGTTCCGTACGTTGCACTGGGTTTCTTTCCCTCCGAGCCTTAGAAGTGCGAGGAAATAAAATAACAACATTGTTATAGCAGCAGGAGTCCAGTTGAATGGGTAATTGTCACACAATGTAAAGGTATTTGAAAAGGTGGAGGAAAAAATAATCTAAATGTCCTCCTTTTACTGGGAAAATGTATTATTATTTATGAATAATTTTCGTTGTTGAAGGAAAGTGTAAGATACAGTCAGAGAGACTGTAAAAAATTATATGTGTAAGGAGTTATTTACATTATATCAGAGAAGAGGGAATCACTGGCCAGGGAGAATGTTAGTTTATTTAAATACAAAATCAAGTCATTCAGAATTGCATACTTAGATTGACTTCTGTACAAAAAGTAGTCCATAACTCTTCTTGCAATAGAAATACGAATTCTGGTGAGCACTGCTAGTGTCCTAGCTTGTATTTGTATCTCCAGACCACCCAGTATCAGATACCAGCGTTGCTGGTATCGGAGCATTAACAGACCGACAGTCTCCTGTGACTGATGCCTTAACCAAATTACCAACATGTGTGCTTGGGCTGTGAAGCTGAAAGCGTTGGGTTTAAGAGGTATGTGTATATGTGTACATATAAATACACACCGTTAATAGGTAGTGAATAATTTTTACTACCTCTTGCCACTAAGGATTGTGAATTCTAATTAGTGAAAGTGTTTATCCTGAGAAAGCCCCTGGCCCTTCTCGGCTGCTAGCCTCACACAGTGCGGCTCTGTTGAAACAACCCTCCCCTTCCTTTCTCCCAGCCCTTTGCAACGGCCCACGGTTTCAAGTCACCAACTTTGTATTATCAACACAGAAATATGCTCTCACTTCACAAACAAAAGACTTTCAGTGCTATGGATGCTGCTATAGAGGTGAAGCGGAGCCATGTGCCTTTTTCCTGAAGCCCTCCCCACAGCCGAATAAAGCCGCTTGCATCCACGCTGGCAGAGGAAGGAGCCCCAGAGCCTCACAGTCACTGAATTGCCCTATGCCTTGGGTTGTCCAGAGGCAGAAGCTGTCACTGTCCTTCTTTCTGTTCTTAAAGAATGACCCATTTTTAACGAGGTTTGCTAGTCATTGTCAACATTCAAAGGTTCATCACTAGATCAAGGTATTAAATTATTCCTGTAGATCCTCTTTGGACTGTCAAGCCTATGTAACCGGGGTTACATTTGGGGTGCTTTCTGCTCTCTTCATCCATTGCTTTCACTACAGTGCTAGAAACAAGACCTGGAAAATTCTTTCGCTTGTTCCCAGAAGACAAAGTTAGCACAGAAAGGAGAAAAATACAATGTTTACTTACTTCTTAAGATGCATTTGGCGACTGGTGCTGCTGGACTAGTGTAGTTGTTGCACCTGATTTGTAGGACTGGTGATCAGCAAGGAAAGTTTTTTGCTTTTACTGTTTCAGTCTGCCAGTAATGGAGCGTGAACAGGCATGAAATGTCATAATCTCAGATTTTTACACTCCTATATTTTACCATAAAATTGATTGCTTTCTCAGATTTGAGAAATTGGACTGTGCTGAACAGATAGGGTCTGTTAGTATTGGGCAGCCCTGCACATCCTTTAAACAGATAAGCACTCAAAAGGGGTTTGTACTATTGGAAATTCTACCCAGAAAAAGATGACTATGTCCACGAAGACAATTTTTTCATCTCTTCCTGTTGACAGAAAAACAGCCCAAGTACAAGGGCCCAAGCCCATGTATATGGGCCCAAGCTCAAGTATAGACTTGATATGCTACAAGGGTTTGTAGCATATCAGATCACTGCCAAGGGAAAACCGGTGCTTAAATTCAGCTTGAACCTGCTCTTTCCACTGGGAAAGGGAGTTCTTGCTGAAATGCAAACTTTTGTGGGTGCTTTCCGCTTTTCACGAGACATGACAGTTCCTGAGAAAAGGAAAAAGCCTTTGACTTGGGGGTTTGGGTTTTAATAAAGACTCAAAGGTTTTGGTGACAGCTGAAGGAAGCTTATGTTCTGACCCAGCAGGGCAGAAATGCAAGGAGTAAGCAAGGACCACGCCTCATGAAATACTGCTTTAGAAACTTCCAAAAGATTTGTTTCCCCTGACAATATGTTCCGTTCGCTATCGTGATTAGCTACTTCCTCAATCACTGCTTTTATGCATTCAAGGGGAAATTCCAACTGCTGCTCTTGGTTACCTGCACCACTCTGCATGTGTGTAACCATGCTTGGTAAAAGATACTTGGAAAAGAACAACAAAAGAAAAAGCACTTTTACTGTCCATTTTAAGAAAAATTTATCAGCATTCAGATAAATGCTGAAATAAAGCTCAGCATAACATACAGATGAAAGACAATTTCATGTCGCAACCCTCCTGAGCCATATGGCTGGCGGTTCTTGACGCTCGGACCCCCTGGATGCCCGATTGCTACATCTGCACGCAAGGCTGTGTAATGTGCTCCAAATGCCACAGTCCGTGCCCAGCTTAAAGGACGGTCTGGAAAGATGAGTAATTGCTCAGAATTACCTGCAGGAAGCTCCACTGCTTCCCTCCAGTTGATGCAAACTATTTGGAAGGTGTTTGCTACACAGGGATGCAGCCAGACTGACAGTGGAGTCAGGGCTTGGGGCCAGACTGCGAACGCCTGCACTGGTGCAGCGGGACGGTGCTGTCCAGAGCTGAGCTGGCTCAGCCTCGGAAAGGAAAGAGCCCAAAACAGGTTGCACCTACAGCAAGGCAGTGAGCGTTACAGTACATCTCCCTGCTGCGGGCTGCGGAAAGCCTGTATTTTATTCACACAAGAAACTAGACTCTAAGTGGCCCGCGTATAAGGCTGTGGATAGATTAAATGTCTGCACGAGGCAAATATGATAGTACAAGTTACTCTTTTTTACCATTACAATACCCTATGCATAATGCATAGCTCATGAATAATTTGCGGAACGATCTATTCCCAAACTTACGATATTACACAAATTTTTTCACTCTGAAAGTAAACAAAGGGGAAGTGTTATCCGTCAGAAATAAAAGGCAGGCTCAGCAGCCGCTGGCAGCTGCGGGAGCTGGAGAGCTGAAACAGTCCCTCAAGGAAGCGGCTCTTGTGGACACGTGAGCAATGTCCGCTAGTGCTCCGCTAGCAGTCCAGGAAGAAAAAGAAAGTCTGCCAAATGCTTAAAAATCATTCATTTTATTACAGCATTACTCAGTGCCTGTAACTTTGTGAAATATTGTTTGGAAAGCTGATTGTTTAAATGGGTGTGGATATAAAATCAAAGAAAATGCTGCCCTTGGAGGCAAGGCCATAGTCCTTAATTTCAGTCAGAAGCGAATAAATAGTAACTATTACTCTTCAGACTTTTGAGTGCTTTTTGTGCTCCTAAATCTGTGAATGATTGTATAGGGGAAGAAGCAGGGAAAAAGCAATCTGCTTAAGATAAAAATAAGTTCTATGCCTTTTCTCTGTTAATTTTGGCCCAAGACTCCTGCTGAGCCTGAAGTAAACACTCTGTGATACTGGAAGAAGCTGAATAGTTTCTTTTTACACTCATTATTTTTATTTTTCCTTTTGGCCCTTCTGGATTTTCCTGAGAGCACCTCCTAGTCCCTGCCTCTATGACCTGTGAGCTAGGGGATTTCTCTTCCTTTTTTAAAGCTCTTTCTTTCCAGATTTAAAAGATTCTGGTTACTTCAGAGACACAAGTCAGACTTTGCCATGCATTGTTCATAGAATACAGCCAGAACTGCTTAGGCTCAAAAGTTAAGTTTTACACAGTCTAAAATTAATAAAATCCTTTGGGTGACCTAAATAAAAATAGGAGTTGGAAAGCTCGGTAGCTGTGGGGTTTCACGGGGGTTAGACGGGCTGCGCCGGTGCAGAAGAAGCAGAAAGTCAGAAGGAACAAATGGTTTGTTAGCCAAGCCGATAAATTCCAACCAAGCCATCCACATCAAAGGCGTTTGAAAGAAGGAAACTCAGTCATTGTTTTTTTATTTTTAAATATTATTTCATTTCCATCAACTCAGTTTTCGTAGACTAACATCTGCCCTCTTTCAAGGTTAGGCTTTCGCGGAGGTGTAACTGCCATCTACTGACTGCAGCACCGATGGTCTCATCAGCTCCCTTATATTACACGCTTCAGTGGCTCTTAAAGGAAGGAGGAGCCCGTATGGGAATGCCGTACACGCACTGCCTCGGGAGAGAAGGATGAGGTTATTCAGCAGACTGTGCCTGTGGTTTACACGGATTTAACTCAGCAGATCTGCAACTGTGTAAAACGAGCCTGAATGGCTGCATTTAGTTTCCCAGCATTTCGTCTGTCTTTCTCGGAATACCAGTCTTTGGTGAACTGAATTCCCAGTGATATTGGGAAAAAACCCAAGGAGGGTGTTGTGGTGCTTCACAAGTTACTGCTGAGCCTTTTGAATAGCTGTGAAGGGAAGAGTAGCTGACTTGACAGGGGGACAAGATGGTCTGGTTTTGAGGCTACCCCATGGAGGATACAAGGCGCCCGTGTGTTGCAATGCTCTCTGCAGCCAGCGCAGTCCTCTGTCAGGGCCAGAGAGCTCTAGCAGGCATCAGTGACCCTTACCAGCATCACCCGAGGTCTCCCCTGTGCTACACCAGAGGAGGGCTGGTCCCAGCCCACCTCTGCCGTGCCCCTGCCTGGCCATTGAGCCCTGCTGATCCAGACCTGACTGGTGACCCAGCTCCGCCTCAGACCTGCCGTGTCCCCAGGGATCGCTGGGTTGGGTCGGGCTCTGGTCACCATCACTGGACCTGACCCCAAGCTGCAGTTTGACTTCTTGGCTTCACTTTGGACCTTTCTTTGTCACCACGAATTTTCCTGATGGTCTGAACTCTTGGTTGGACCTGCCTGCTGGCCCCTAGCCTCACTCAGGTGTGTTGAGCCATCCTGACCCTATAAACTGGAAATAATCAGTTATGTTGGTTGGTTTGGTGAACCTACACAAAGTACTTGCTTCTTCCCAAGCATTACAACTTAACTGAACAACAACTGCTCGCACCACTCCTCCCTCGTGAGAGAAACAACCCACACAAACTCCTATTAAAATACCCAAATGGATTCAAATTATTTTGGTGCCAACTTCCACATGGCACTTTCATATTTCATATTAACTGTCCTACTTCAATTCAGCCCACTTTTCTTCCTCCCTTTGATGCCATTGTTTTCATGTTTGCTGTAACTTAAGCAAAGTCAGAATGGAACGCTCTATAAACTTCCTTAGAGGAGGTCGCTGTGATGGTAGGATGCACAGGAATTATGGGAGAAAAGGTCTGACTGATTTGTATGGTTTAAAAAATGGTGTTGGTTTACAACCTTGGACTTACTCCTGAAAAAAATCCTTTGAAAATAAAAGCAGAACTCAGGGATTTCAATTTAAATCAACCTGAGAAATCATCAGTTCAGTCACCACTACTGAAATATGACTTGCTCGTTTGCCAAAGCATGCAAAAAGGTCTGTTCTGTGTGAAACCATAAATTAACCAACGTTAGCTTTGAAAAACTGGCAGGTCTCATCAAGCCTTCCAGATAGCACAAGTGGAGATTCATAGTTATAACGAAACCTGAAAGGAGCAAGTTGGGGCTGCTCTCCATTTTTCCCAACGGACCATTGCTTCACTTGCTATCAAGTATAATACTTTTCAGCATAATCAAACTTTTTCAAGTTTTCATGTTTAACATTCAATCCACTTTTTGACATTTTTCAAGATGTATTTCAAATTAAATTCATTTTTGGTGTTCTGAGCACAGCATGAAGACAGCTCGTGTAATAATACTATTTAATATGACTACCAACTTTTTTACTTTGGAGGCTTTTACGAAAATTCCAAATCACTACTTAGAAGTACAAGTATTTACATATATAGATGAAAATCTGGCTATAATTTTTATTTTGCAGACTACATTTCAGAACCAAGATGTGACGGTAATATCTGTAAGAGACGTATTCCTGGGTTGCAGAGTCAGGTTGGTGTATTTCTTCCTAATAAATTTCTAACTGTGTGCATATTTACTGAGATCTTCAAAAATAGCTATTTTTTGGAAGGTTTTGAACATCAGTTGTCAGGCTGTGTTTTAGAAATACAGTTCCTGTACTACATTTACCCTCAGCCAAAACAGATGCTGTAATTTGAGCTCACAAACCAGCAAATCTTAATCTTTATGAATTTTTGGGGGCGTATAGTTAATTTATCGTTATTCCCATCCAGTTAAGGACAAACTTACATGTGAAGAATGGAATCACAGGCAGGTTCCTTTGTCTTTATTTTTCGGTACCAATGGTGGGTGTGTATATACATATAGTTGAGAAAGCAAATCTGTCTGTCCTCTTCCATTCTATAAAATTTTCACCCATCTGGATGTTTTTATCTTGGAGAAAATGGGAAGAAATATAAACTTTCCCCACTGAGCTTTAAAGACTGCTAGTGAAATAAACAGTCCTGCTCACCGGAAAGTTAGCCTAAGTGTATGGGTACATTTGAAAGGTTATGAACTAAAAAAAAAAAATGCAAAGTCCTAAATTGGATTGCTGGCAGCAGCTTCTCATGTTTCACTTAAGCCAGTTTAGTTAAAATGATTTTCCTTTTTGTTTGCCAGGAAAAACAAGATGCTTTGTTTAAGTTCATTACCTCTAATATTCTATAAGTAAGTGGGTACCAAGCTATGCTCTGTTTTCTTTGTACTGAGCTCTCAGATGAAAGCGTCTTTGTCTGAGAAGTTGCCACTTTGCTCCTATTTGGATGCAGAGCATCCACCATTGTGCACAGACTCTCACGGAGATTTCATTTGTACCCTCTCATTAAGCTCTACGCTTGGGTTTGCAGCCTCAGCAGCTGTGTTGCTTAAATATGGGTAAAATGCTTTTTTCTCCCCCTTGCTTTTATTCTTTGCTTCTCAACGTTAGGCACAACTGAGATGTTTCTCTCTTAGGTCGTGAATAAGGGCAGACTTAACGCACAAACACGTTGTCTGTGCTTACCGGTCCGGATTCCCTAATGCCTATAGGGATGTAGGAGGTGGCGTTAGGTGTGAGCCACCTTTCCTGTTGGCTATGATGGACAAAATGCCCAGTGTTGCCCACCCACATGGACTAATGTGTCCACACAAATATGTCCACAACACATAAATATTCTGCATCAGGCTCTGCCCCATTTGTCTTCTGCCTGAGGCTGGCTGGCTGCTCAGTGCCGTGGTGGACAACATACACTTTGGGATGCTCTTTCACGGGGATTTATTTCACACAAGAACAAGGTGCTTTCCTGTAAGCAGGTTGAACTCAGACGTTACTAAAGATCTGTAACTTGTCCCAAATCGTCACTAAGTCATGGTTCTTCTGAGGAATAAAAGCATTTTTAATTCTGCTCCAGGTTTCCTCAGCCACTTCTGATCTAGCATGGGTGCAGCCACATTGAAGGCTTTGCTGTTGTGGGTCCCTGCAGCACTGTTCCTGGGTAAAACAGTGTCAGGTGCACCTCACCGGGTGTGTGCCAAGGAATGCTTAGGACCCAAAGGGGTCTTGCTATTTTGGACTAATCTCATTTTAAAGCAAAAGAATTGAGAAGACAGAATATCATGAGGAATGATGGAGGGTTAAAGAACAACCTCCGTTAAAAGACTATGAATAACTTGAGGAAGGCACTTCAAAGCGCTCTCTTGGGCTAAGAAGCAGTCCAGCCTCATCTAGGGTCTGTAAATAAGATTGCCCCAGGGTTATGCTGCTCATGGAACAGTACAACTAAATTCTTTCTGCAAACCACGGGCTCCGTTTGGATGCTGGTATTATTATAATTTCCAAAAAGTCTTTATAAGTACTGCAAAGTACTATAAGTACTGCAAAGATGGAAACCCAGCAGCTTGGCTTCTTCCTGGCGCCTGCCCCAAGCCCCACACAAACACAGTAATTGCTGCTGCACAGTACTGTGACTGAAGGCCAAAACAGCCATAAGTGCTCCCCAGTTTACATAATGGCCTGTTTCTTTATTTAAAAAAAACCCAAAATTAAATCCGCTGCTTTAAGGGCTCTTTCTTCAGTTTTAGCACCCTCTAAAATACTCAAACGGATTTCTAAAGCAGATGCATGTAGCGCACTGTGGGTTAGGATTAAGCAAGCCCAGATTAATCATACAAGGAGTAATCAAATGTGGCAACACCCTGCCTTTTCCCCTTGGGGGACTTCAAATGAGTGGCAGTGTTCAGAGCAAGCTCTGTTGTTGGTTAGAGCCACCTCCTAGCTGGTTTCCTAACAGCAGTGCAATAGTTGATGCAATCTTGCCTATTAACCTTTTATTTTATATTCTGTATATTTTTATTACGGAAGGCATTAGGGAGACCAGTGTGCTTAGCTAATCAGGTTTATTTATATCCAACCACAGTGTTGCCATCATAACTGGAACACACAGAGTAAAGAACTGGGATCCTTTGCTTTTCTAGAGAGAAAATACCAGGCGTTTTAGGCAGGCTGTTAGGGGACACCGTGAGCAAGTTTGATTTTAGAAATGGTCACTCCATGCTGCCTGGAAATTGAAAACATCGCTTCCAAGTATCTGTTTCAGCATTTGGAAACCTATGGTCACTTTGACCCAAGTTTCACACAGAAGGCAAAATGGGTAACTAAGTGGAGGTGTGAAAAATGAATTGTCTTTTTCTCCCTGGAGAAGAGATCCATTCTGCTGGAGCTGGATAACACTTGGAAGCTCACAAAGCTCCTTTTCATTAGAGAAATGAAAGCCTCGTCATCCCTAGAGCTCTTAATTAAGCACCTTTTGCCATTCACACAAATCTGTGTCTCTGCTGTCAAGTCCTATTTGTTTTAAAAATTGATTCATTCATTTCAGCTCTTTTGTTGGGCAGCAAAAATGGATAGACCAAATGAATCCAAACACTTTATAAATTGTAAGGGTTTTAATATAATCAGTGTGGCCACGCCAAGCTCAGAGAACAAGTGTACACCAATGCTTTGGTGCAAAATGCTCACAGACCCATAACAAAAAAACATGTTCAAAGCAGAGAGAGCTACAGAGGAGAGAAAAAAAGCACATCTGGAGTATTAGCTACCTGCAGACTTATATGGTACTCTTGCATTTATGGTGGATATTAATCTGCAGGCATTACTCACCAGTTAGATAGGAAGGGTCAAAATGAAAGTGCTAGGTTTTAACAATACTTAGGCTGAATGTCTTTTAGTGCAGGTTTTCTGATGAGGAATGGTTTAAATGTTTTATTTAAAGGAGTTGACATTTCTTTTTCACCACTTCCTGAAAAATAACGTCTTTTAGGTATTGAATATAAATTTATAGTGAGATCAACTCTGTTTGTAAGCCTTCCTTTGAAGCGTTATGATAATATTAAATGTCTGTTTACAAGGAGGTTTTTAATTCATACAGGAAACAACTCCTCTTGTACAAACATATATGTATATATGAATGCAAGCATTTGCATATAAATGTTTCCTCTTAATTATTTTCTTGTTTTAAAAATCTCAACTAATCTTGAAACAGGAACAAAACAATAACCATCACTAGTGGGACCTGCGTGAAGTGTCAGGGATGCGCGACTGGAGCTCATCAGTGAAGCCAAGCAAAGATGATGTGAGTCTCACCATCCAGGAAGCGGAGCCTTCCATGTGTGTGGTTGCTGCTTTCCAAGCTGAGAAGAATCTCCAGTTATCTGCATTTTCAGGTTTGGCTGGTCTTTTCAAGAGGTGGCACTAAATATATGGAAGGTTTTTTTGCAGAATTTTGTGTAAACACTCTAGGTTTTTCCAAAACTCGTATTTTAGGTTTAAAGCTACTATAAAGTTGTTCTTTACATAGATAGAGGGCTGGATGGCCCATTATTAATCGGTGTGCTGCATTTTGGAAGGGGAGAGGGGATACAGGCAAAGGTAAGTATTTAGCTTCCGTGGACACTGAGTGTTCTGGGGAGAAAGGGTTTTAAATAATGGCCTACATGACTAGCGGAAAAGAGTAAAGGTCATTGATTGGAAGTCTTATAGGAGTCATTTTCATATTGATTGTCTGATTGCCTTTTCAGTATATGCATCTTTCTCTTTAAAAGTGGTATCAGTTTGGGTCGTTGATCAGCGTTTTGCGGCTGCACAGATGAGCTGTGCTGTGAGAAAGCCTGAAAGCCTTTCCTCACATGCACGCAGAGGAATATAGAGCATGCGTTAGATGCATGATGTATCCTTGCAAACTTCCATCAGCCAAATTGTACTAACAGTGGTGTCTCAGCTGTCAGCGTTGAGTTTTATTCATCTTTTTTCTCAGCCTGTTAACGAAGTTGCCAACAAAAGTATCAGTGCATTAGAAATAGCTTAAGAAATTATAAAAATCCTCACCTCTTGTATTTCTCTGCCCATTTGTTGTTGCTGGTGGTATTACATGAGATCCAACACAAATACCTTTAGTTAGTTGAATACAGTATTATTTGCTTTTGAGTTCCTTATTTTTCAAAGATAAGCAAGTCTTACTCTTATTTTATTGATTGAAAGTTGAAATTTCCATAACCACACTGAGAGTCTTGCTGACAAAGCAGTGTAAGCAAATTGTCTTAGAGGTAGTCACTTCCTAGAGGACTGAATCAAAAAGGATTTATCAAAGGGGTTCACACAAGAAGGAGCTTTGCTCTTTCTCATGAGTAGACTGCTTGCAACGCTCAGCTCAGATTGCTGGTTTCTATATGAGGCAGATCAGATCATGGACATTGCCAGTGAGGCCTCTTCAATGGCGGGTGCTCTTCACTGCAGCATTTCATACACGCTTTTTTACCAAGGCTATAAAAGTCCCTGCAGTCTGTATTTTGCTTATAAAGGTGAGAGATGGTTCATGCATATAGTCTGCATTTGCATTGGATTAGCTGGAATTTGCAGCACAAGTTCCTTTGAATAATCACAGTGAAAGCGTTAAATATCAAGGCACACTGGAGCTGTGTAAAACCCAGCAGACTCACCTTTAAGACTCTAACTTATTTAGTTTCCACTGTGTAAAAATATACTTGGGTCTCCACCTGCAAAAATTCAGAGTGAAACTCTACTCAGAAAAGCAGTTTCATCTTGTAGCGTATCAGGGTCAGGCATCTGGTGGTGTCAAAATGAAAATGTGACACATTGTGTTTAGCTAGACCTGAGATGAATTTTGAATATTGCTCAAGCTTGGAAACTTTTACATGGTTTAGGAGGAGGATGAGCTGCTGAAATGCTCAGCTTAGCTATAGCAGCCACTGCAGATCTCACATATGTGTTGAGCAACACAAGATTAACAAATCTCAGGCCTGAGAGATAAAAGTCATTGGGGGAGAATATGATGAACCCTGCAAAGCCTAAACTGTTTCTCTCTTGTTTGTATCTGAGGATTGGACTGCTCCAGTAAACCACTGAGTAGCTGGCAAAACAGTATGAAAATCTGCAGCTATTGGCTTTGCCAGCAGGTTTGTTTAACCACTAACAGAATCACTCCGTTAAAGGTGCAGAGTCTGGCCAGGGCTTCAGTTTTGAAACTTTAATCAAATTTTGAGTATTCAGCTCAAAGCTGTGTTTCAGACCTCAGTAAATCACAATTTGGACCTGTGTTTTTACCCCTCCATCTGAAACTAGGACATTCAGGTTGACCATTCTGGGAACTTCCCTCTCCGTGGTGGGAGGACACATGAGAAGAGTCTGAGTTCTGTTTTTCCATTTTCCATTGTTCGGCTCTGACTCAAGACATGCCCTCAAAATCCAGAGCTGTATTGTCCTGTTCATCTAAGCTTTTGATGAACAGCGGAGCACCTTAGCCCCTGAAAGCAGTGCAGCCATACACAACCTCTTTACCCATCATCACCTCCTCCAGCCTCCCAGCAGGTTTGGGACAATGACACTGTGGCCAGCTGGTGTCATCACACACAACAGTGCAGTTTGTCGTGCTCAGCTACCCCATGCCTGCAGCTGCACAGAAGCTCCCATGCTCCTGACTCCCACCTGTGTGCAAGCAGTTATATAGCTCCGATATTTGCAAACAGCTGTGTTACAGCTGGCGTAACTGTTCCCTTGAGGATCCATCATGCTGGGGAGTCCTCCAAAGCTGTGAAGCTACAGCAGCGTCTCCTCAGTATGCCAAAGCATCCTTACAGGCTTTTTTTTTTAAATGATTATAGTATCACCATGATTATAGGTAGAAGGCTGGGGGTTTCGGGCACCGCAGAGGCACTGCAGACACTGCACAGCATAGTTCTGGGAGCAGACCCTGTAGGTCAGCCAGGCATTGAACCGAGTTAAACAGCTAATTCTTGACAGGAGAGTACTGCCACTCACGTGCCTCTGTGGAGCCAATATAGCTACATGTTACTTTGCTATGACAAATAGAGGAGGCGTTTACAAGCCTCTGTTTACATCTTCCCAGTTCACTCAGCTCCAGTAATTATTGACAGGTCTAATTACCACCAGATGGCTGTATTTTAGCGTGGGACAATATCAAAGACCCCAAAAGCTTCTGTAAATGTGTAGCTTTTACCTGGAACCTTAGCAAGGCAGAGAAGTTGAAGATGTCACCGATAGCATCTCACAGAAATAGTGATTTGTGAGAACAGTCAGAGTTTTGCTGACAGGTATCAGATATTTTGTTGACATTCTAAAAACAGCCACAAATAAAATTGGTAACATTCAGTTAACCAAATTGGAGTAGGAAGGAAAATGTGTTAGGGAAGGGGAAACAAATGCTTCCTTTACATAACAATAAAACTTTATAGAAAAAAGCAACCTGACAGTATCAAATATCTCTCAATACTGTCTGCTCAGGACAGCATAATAATGCAAGACCAAGTAATCCCAGGAGATTGCTGTTGCACAAACATGCAAACCTCCTACAGCATTTCAGTTAAACTGAAATTCTGACATAATTTTCAGTCCAGGCTACGACATGGGGTCTAGAAATAATACTTCAGGTATATCTGTTCAGTACCTTCTTCATTAATCATTGATGTGAATTATTTCGTTTTTCAGTAGCACTAACAATCCTGTAATAGCTCTGGCAGCCCCTTCATGTTAGTAACAAACTGCACACACTCAAGACACTCCCAGGCTGAAGATGTCAAAAGAATGGTGGAAAGTGCTGTATGGCCAAGGGAGGATGTACAGACAAACCGTTGCATCCCGTCTGCTTTGCTGTCCTCTATCGCATGGGCTGAATTGTGTAGGACACCATGGGAATCCCTCCTCTCCTTCGGGCAAGTAAAGGTGAAATGCTAAGAGAAGGAGTTTTTCTGCTTCTTTCAATTTGCTGTCAGTAAAATAAAAAACCAGCAAATGCGTATCTGGGGTAGCACTTCCAGGGATAGTCCATTCTGTCATGTTTGTGGAGGCTGCAACCAGCTTGGTATGTAAAGCCAGACGCTGTTGAACAAAGGCGTCAGCAGTGCCCTCAGCTCAAGCCCAACATGTGTGAGAAGGGAGCTGACAGCTTGTCCATGGAAAACTCTTCAAGTTTTAGACCAGAACAAGTTCTGTAACTGCAGGCAGCAATGGACAGGAGACCTTAGATACTTGGTCTCTTGGCTGATAAGGAACTGTTTTTCTCCTATTTTTCAGTGGCTGCTGCCTTAAGCTTTTGGGAGTCCTAACTGATTAGGCTGAGAAATGTGATGTGGTGGAAGACTCAAAGGATACATTAATCACCCTGTTCTTTGCTAAGTGAGTCAAATAAGAGACTATGTAAGAACCATAGTCAGAGGAAGGAAGTTATTGTCAGTCCTGGGTACTGAAATTGAGTGCGTTTATGCTTTTTAAAGTTTCATACATTTCATACATTACAGAAAGATTCATTGATTCAGGGGTCCTAAAACAACAGACAAATAACCCAACATTAGAGAACAGCCTTGGTGAGGGGCAGGTACAGTCTGAGACGCTGCAGCTGTGGGAATGTGGCCACAAGATGTTGATTTTGGGGGGCTCCTGAAATGATTTGGACCCACTACCATCTCCACTACTGCTTTAAAACAGATTCTCTGAAAATGCCTGTGTTTGGAAGAAGCAATTCTGTGCTTTAAGAGAGCAGAATTTCCCTGGCAAACCCCATCACTGTTTCTAAGAGAGGAGAAGTTGCTGAACTCGCACGTGTAGGGAAAGACAGTGAATTACAGAGCTTTGCAGCCTCACGTGGAGAGAAAATTGCAGGATTCATAAAGCAATAGCTGGAGGAAGTGTGTACAGATGCTTCAGAGACCTCTTGTGCAAACAGACAACACCTTAATTCATAGACTTAGAAGCAGAATTAACTTTGTCCTTCAGCACTGGTTCACTTAACTACTTCACTGCCATCATGACTGCTACTGAAACACCCTCTGGGATGACTTTTTTGTAGAACTGGGCCAATGATATCTACTACCTTCCCCCAAATGAATCATCTCTTTCAGCAACTCTCACTGGATTTAGTGGCTGCGCCCTGTGACTGTGTTCACCTTTTAATTTCCAGTATCTAACAATTTATTGTTTTCTTAATATTGCACCCTAGACATATAGGGTAGTACCTAACAGACCTGCCCGTATGCACTTGATTTTACCCCTTTGTTTTTCAATTTAGAAACAGCTGACTCTAGATGGGATTTATTACAGCATGAAATACCTGATTCAGCAGGTGTAGCATCACATGCTGCTTTCCTCAATAGCTGATGTTTCCTGAATTCATTTCGAACTTTATAAAAGGCGCTAAGCAAATTAGGAGACATGATCAACCACAGGCTTATCCATCCTAAAGCATCACAGCACTGCTCGGTATCAAAATGTGAGTCAGAAGTTGTGATCACCATCACATCAAATATCAATATGGTCAGTTGTACAAACCATGAAGCATTCAGGTTCACTCAGGGAGCTTATAACATGTTTGCTTTTCATTTAGTTCATGCAGAATTCATTATATTTCATATGAGAATTTGATTTTATACTAGTTAAATAAATATGACTCCATAGATGATAACTCCCATATCTTTTTTTAAAAGTTCCTTTCTGTATTAGCGATGTTCACATATCTACCACAGCGTTGCCAAACTATCACAATCTTATTTCCCTGTCACCTAGGTGTTGTTGGCTATTAATGTATAAATGGATACTTTCTTTCTTTCTTTCTTTCTTTCTTTCATTCATTTTTGTAATCATCTGATCATTTTTCCTGGAGGAGAAGGCATGCCCCTGCACTTCCCTTGCAGAAAATGGACTTCATTAAGTATGCACTGGCTATACCTATGGAAGCCCCTGGAACAGACCACCCTTATGAGGCAATCCCTCATCAAGAAAGTGCTGTCAGCAGGATCTCCAGATCAGCTTAGAAAACCTCTGTGGAGCAGGGCATTTAAATAACCAGCTCTGTTGGTCCCTTAGGATGTGCCTGTCTGTGAAAACTTTTGTGGCACAGTCCTTTGAAAGCATTTCTCCGCTCTGCACAGGAAGCTGCTCTAACTAGGACTATGTTATAAAATGTCCCGTGAAGGCTGGCAGAAGGGGATTTTGAGGAGAACGGTTTCTAAACTGCTGGTTTTTGAAGTTTGCTTAGAGGCCTACTCAAGCTGCATTGACTCATTACTCTCCTGGAGCTACCACACTGCAAATGCAAGGAATGACTGCTGGACGAAGCCCCTGAGGCTGCTGATCACCCCAGATCCATACTCTGCATGGAAGCTGGGCTTGTTCACAGGGGTTTCTCATGCCATACCTCAGCCATGCAGGATCTTGGGGCTGCCTCCGCTGTGGTTCTTTCCCCAACTCACCCACCGCCTCCTCCAAGTCCCGCATCAGTCTGTCCTCACACAAAGAGCTGCCCTGAAGTAGCTTTTCTGTATGTACAGGGCCTTCTAATGCTCAGCAATGGAAACAGAGTACCAGACTTCTTCCACGGAGAATGATGGATGATGAGAGCACACAAAATAGAGGCTGCTACAAGCAAATATCTGAAGAATGGGATGAGGAGGTAGAAGAGATGAGTCAAGTGTGTAGCAGGCTGAGTATGCACTTTGCTTTTCTTGGTAAGAAAACTTGTGGCACTCTGAATGCATCTTCTAACTTTCTGGAGCCAGTGAACATGCTTTTAATTTGTCCAAACTAAATCAAGGAGCTGGGCGAGCTGGGCTAGGTGGTTGTTCTCAGAAGGAAGAGGCAGTCATATTCAAGCTCTTCCCCTGACCCGAATTACTGGTCGAAAAGCAAAACAGTTTCTTAGCTGAAAAGTAAATGTCAAAAGATATTAGAATTCAATTATTTCTTATTTCCAGCTATCAAAGAGAATTAAGTGAGAGGGATTAAGTGGATAAATGTTTCAAGTAAACCAGCAGTGAAAACAATATACTCCCTTTCTACAACTGTAAACAATTACTACTGTGTGATTTGGAAACTGTCAATTAGCCCTAACCACAGTGAATCAGAGCCGCTTTCTGGTGTAATGAAAATAGAGCATCTTACTGTCACATCAGTATAGATTGCATTAACCTTAATGACTCCTGTAAGGCTAAACCTTGCCTTGGCAGGCAGATTGAACGCTGTGCATCGTAAGCTTTGCCTTTAACTTATCTTTGAAAAACTTCCATTGATTCTACTCTAATTTAAACTAGAAATACAGAAATTGTCAGGTTTGAACAGACCACTGGTGCAACTAATTTGATTTTTTGTTGCTAACTGTAACCAGTGATGGGTGGACTCAGGGAAAAAAAGAGTAATTCATTCCCTGTCCCCTCCCTCTTTCTCTTTCCCCTTGTATCCTTCCCCTAATTTGTTTAATTAAGTGTGATGCGATGCCATGGAGGAACAGATTTCTTTACCCCCAGTTGATGACAAGTTTATGTACTGAAATGGAAATATTAACAGCTCTTGTGTCTTCAAACTCCCTAGTATTACTAGAGATATTATTCTTGCTAGTGTAAATGTCAAATCCCAGTTTGGAAATAATTCTTCTGTATCTCCTGTATTAAATAGATTATTTTAAGAAGTTTCCAAATTCATTGCCAGGAGCCTTCCTTTTTTTATTGTTGAATGCTTCCTTTCAGTGGGAGAAAATGTAAATAGGACCACGTTACTCCATGAGAACCACCATCTGCCACATCTCCTCTTTCATTATTAATCCCTGGCTAAAGTTTATTTGGTGAATTCGATAGGAGTTCCTCTTAGACTTATCCCAGTGTAACAAAAACTAACCTCCTTTCCTTCAGTTGCAGGGAATCTGTCTCTTCATGTTGCACTTAGATAAAATTGCTAACTCTTCATGGGAAGAAAGATATAAGTTGATCTCTCAGCTAGAATAATTTCTTCTTGGTCTAAAGGTTGGTATAGCCTTATTGATTAGCTTCCCCAAAATATTTGTTGAAGTTCCCAACCTATGACATATTAAAGTGATTTTGCTATGGGCAGTTGCTTTGCACTTTAAAATTGAGCCCATTGGTGTTTCAAACTCAGGATTTGAAAATGAAGATACCAGAAGTTAATTACTTTTTGTATAAAAATGTTTTCAATTTCTGAGATATATTAGTTTTACTTAGCTCATACCACGTCATGCTTTGTTTTAACTGAATCTCTACCACACTTCAGAACAGTTCAGCTATTAATACAGCAAAGCCACTGTTCTTATCAACCTTATTGCTGCACAGTTTTTTTCCAAAGCTCTGTTGCTGGTGTTCAGAGAATATATATTATCAGCTTATTTGTTCCGCCCATGAGCAAAAAAATCTGCTTATGAATTAGGAAAAAAGCTCAGAAATATTTTATTCCTGATGACTACAAATACCACAACCTGCTATAGTGCAGATTAGAAGGTTGCAGCTGTACTTGAATTAAAGAGGGAAAAGAGTCCTTCAAGCTGTGAAGTTAACTGGGAATCTCTGAGTAAAGCATTTTCCTACTCAGGTGTGAAGCTGGAGCATGCTGCTGGCATCTTGCCGCACAGCTTTGCAAACCTAGCTATGCTTGAATAGTAGCTCCACTGCAGGCAATGTACAGTATTTTTTTAAATTCAAGTTTAACTACTTTTCCTATCTTTATTCCTTGCATTGGTATGTGTAAAAGCTTCTCATTCAAGTGGGAAACTAAAAGATAAGCGAGTGAAAATGAAGCAGTCAGGAGGTTAACCTGACAATTCCCAGACCAAACAGGGAAAATGTTTAAAAGTTGAGCATCTTTAATATCAGGATAGAAGAGAGAAAAACATCACAAAGACCACATTTGTGGGAACCTGTGCAAGATTTTATGGACTTTCAGAGAGCGCAGTAACTGCAGGGCTGAGTGAATCTGAAAAATAAGCGGATTTAGGGAAAACAGATAAAAGACTAAAGGCCCAAATTGTTGCTAAAGCTTCCCTCACTGAGAACTATTAAAAAATAATTACAGTAAATCAGGGGGTAAGGGCAGAGGTAAGGACAGAAGATTTCACTAACTATAGAACCTTTTATTTGAAACTCAACCTGTACTGACAGCACAGCTGTGTGTGTGCACATGCACAGGATTGTATGGTCTAGTGTTTCCTAATCTAGTTCTCAAACAGTGTCAGAATGCGTTTTTCTGCAGAAATCTCCTTTGCAGCTCTGTTTGCTGTCAGGAGACGCATGTCCCTAGCCTCCAGATCAAGTGCAGCGAGCACTTCTGAGCTGGTGTCTCATTCACAATGGAGCAGCCGGTCCCATAAACTTGTTTTGCTTAATCACTACAGAGGCCAGGGTTCAGAAATTGGGATGTAGCATTAAATGCACATGGATTATTTTGTACAGTAAAGAAGCTGCTTAGTTTTTGCATATATATGAGGGTGTGGTGAGCAGTGATGTCCTATGTAGTTTGGAGAAAAAGAGGTAGGAGATGCTAATGGATACAAAATTTATATTAATCTCATTTATCACAGAGCCACTGCCAGCATTCATACTGCTCAGACACGGTGTTAATAGCAGGGTTTTGCAGTTCTCAAGTTTGAACTATGTATTTGTTTCCAATCTCCCATATTGTTTCAGTCCTGTTCCCCTTCCCTTCATACAGTAAATCAAATAGGACATATCTCAACTTCTAAAGGTTTCCAGATGTTTCTTTTGTTAGGTTATTGGGAGGCAATAACTTTCAAAGGGCAGAAGAGTTTTGACTATCTGGTGAATTTAATCAAAACAGATGCGAGTGAAATTGCGGGGCTTGTACAAGGACAGGCCAACATCAGCTGCACACTGGGAAGCAGGAGGAGAGCAGCACATCAGAACTGAATCAAGATTCCCCTTCTGCAGGGACTGTCTTGGGCTCGGACATGTGCACTACCTAAAAGAGGCCAAAAAACCGTGACAGAGAAGCTGTGATACACAGCTGACTGAAACATGCTGCCAAGAGATTTTTTGGCAGGCCAAAGAACATGGACCTTGGGAAGAAATAAAGTATGAGTTGAAAGTAAGAAATAAGGAAGTAAGAAATAAGAAATAAAGTATAAGTGGCTTTTTTTTCATGTTACTTCTCTGCAGAGACAGGTTTTCTTCTGAGAGAATGCAAGAAGACCATAACACTTATGCTGTATGTTGCCTCCGTGAAAGTGTTTTAAAGCGAGAGTTCAGAGTCTGTCAGAGCCTGAGATTCTCCTGAGTTTAATAAAAGCAGCAAAGGTTCAACTGGAAGCAGAGAGACTCCAGGTTTGCTCCGAGGAAGTGCTGCTCAGCTGTTTCGTTGTATCCTCATGGCAGGGGTATCGCTGAGATTACTGAGACCATCCTACCTAAGCAAGTCCTGCCCAATCCTGATTATAACTTAAAATACGAAGGAAATGCCAAGAAGTCTACTCGTTGCAGTGCTTTAAAGGACTGGTGACCTTGGTGGGTGCAAACGCTGAATGCCACAAAGATTATGTGACAATAATGGTGGAAGCTTTAAAGTCAGGGAATGTGGAAGGAAACACAAGGCAAAGTTACAGCATATCTGGATTACCTCCTGCATGATATGTATCACAAGTGACTGTATCTTTTAATTGTACTTTCAGGTCTGTTACCTTTACATAACTTGAAATTTCTGGAGAAGGGAAGGAAAGCCAAACCAAATGCATTTCTACGTAAAGCACAAAGAACTTTTGTGCCAGGGATTTCTGTGGTCTCAGAGCAGCGCAAATAAAGTTGCTGTGATGTTTGGGCCTCCTATGATGTCTGCACCTTGGTTATGTCAGATGCAGACCCTAGTAGTCCCCAGCTCAGCTGGATTAGAGAAATAGTGTCATGGGTTTACTTGGTTTCTGTTTATTTATTTCTTTCACAACTTTTTACACTGGCCTCTGTGTTTCAGACTGTGGGACAGTAAGACTTTACTAGTTCGTTAGCTGTTTTGATAATCATAGGTTAAGCCAGCTAACTGTAGAGTGTGGTTAGTACAGTCACATCATGTATCTTGTGTGCATCACTGGGATTCCTTCTTGCTTTGCCTTCCTGGTAAGTCATGTCTCATTGCTCTTACATTTCACTGTTGTCAAAATCAAGTGCACGATGACTAAACTGCCACTTGGACAAGCAAAAAACCCTATTGCTTAAAGAGATCTCTTTTTTTCCTAATGCATCTCCAGACCTGTTTGCATCTTCCATTTACCATTTAGTGAAGGAATCTAAGTAAAGAATTAAAATACAAGCACTTCACACTCTCCCAACTTCATTTCTTTGTCCAAAACTCAATGTCTCTCCTGCTCAAAATCCCATTTTTAAGCTTATAAATGGTCTGCATTAAGTAGCCTTTCCATGTGGCAAATTTCTGAGGCCACTAGAAAGCCAAGGACAGAAACAGCTGCATTGAGTAACTCGAAAACTCTTAATTCTGAATAAATGAGGTGGGGTTTGCAAAGACTGACATTTTTGGTTAGAGAAAAGGTTTCAAAATTAGGAGGCTTAGGTTGAAGAAAAGGTTAGCCAAAACTTCCTAAAGCTGAAATTAAGCACTGCCTTTACCGTGTCAGCCAGCTGAAGTGGATCAGTTTGGATTTGGAGTCTAGTGGCACAGGGAATGGCAATAGTCTAAACATGGTTTCTCTCTGGGCAGTGGAAGTATAGGGTACAACAAAGAAAACACGCCAAGGGTCTAGACCTCACATTCCCGTTGTACATAATACCATTTGCAGAATTTGGCTCCAAACGCAGAAATTTCCAGCCTGAGAAACACTACAGTCCTGGTAAAACAGGAGTGACAGCATGGCACGCTGTGGTGCTCCTGGCTGTGTCTGCATCTGTACCCTGCAATAGTATGCCTTGTCCCCAGAGGGAGACCCTCCTTCCAGAAAGTCCCGGAGGGACACTGCAAGCCTTCTGTCTTCAACTGAGATAGCATGTCCAAGAGATGTAACAAGAGCTGTGTCTTAGTCTCTGCAAGCAATAAATCACTGCTGAGCGGCTCACCTGAACTTGTACCAGCTCCGTGCTTTTCCGAGATGCTGCGTGTCCAACCTGCTGGCTACAAGCCCCTGGGATCTCCTAATGCTGCAGCCAGGTACCGCTAATACCACATGTGCCGTTTTCCTATTTTCATTAGTTAATCTGCTTCTCACTTTTGTAGCCTCACTACAAAAGTACTCACTGATATCACAAACACCCAATTTGGTCAGCTGCAGTTCATTTGAGCTCATATTTTCTATTTAAAATGCCTAATTGGTTACCTGAAATAACAAAATATTGTTCTCGTTTCTGAGGGCTGAGACTACTTAAGCTTGAACTACTGTTGAACACTGTGTACCAGACTTTTGTGAAGAGAGTTTGTCCTGTGTTGTAATTTATTAGTCTCCTGAGGTATGCAAAATCTTTCTGTGACTATTCAGTAGCCATAAAAATATGTGAAGAAATGCAACTACCCCAAATTTCTGCAACTTCTTTTGGGTATAAATGTATTTCCTTTTATGAAATGTTTACGCAGCTCTAGGAGATTTATTTGCAAGATACAGACTGCCTCAGTAGTACCTAGAGTACCTTAACCTTGGCTGGACTTGACTCTAGGTGCTTGTGTAATACAAAAATAAAATCACATTAAGCCCTAACTTAAGTAATTGAATTTTAGTAGCCAAAATTTATGAAGGAAACAGATTTCAGTTACACCTGTGTACTTAAAGAAGATGAATTTTCAGTTGTTAAATATAAGTGTCCATAGACAAGCTTGTGCACTCAACCAGGGAGAGAAGAGAATCAATATCACCCCTGAGCAGCAGCTCAAATTTCAAATATTCACAGCTTATAAAGTTGAACTTGTGAAGTTTAATTGCCCAGGAATAATTTGAGGACAGAGTGATCTGTATGTGTTTCATAGGCAGAATGCAACCGAGTTATTCACTGGAAATTATTTATTCTACTGTAGAAATTATGGGACACTTGCAATGGGGCTGTGCAGTTGCTAAAATCTTAACTTTAATTTGCTCATGAACACTGCATGATCCTCAACCAGAAAAGGAACAGCAATTAGGAACTTGTTTTCATGTTCCCTCCCAGCATTGCTCTTCCAAGTAGTTCTTAAAATGTCTAACCTGGATATCGATAAGCACATACCTCCTGCTACAGCCACAAAACATTTTAGCTGTAAAGGAGAAGATTAACAAGGGATCTGTGACCCCTTTTGTTTCTGTGACTTTCAAGTTCAGAGCAGAATTAACCTGTGATTCTCGCCTCTGCTTCTCTGCTTAGACCAGTGATCTAAATGCCCATTTTTCTTCCTCAACTGCCAGTGAATATTTACTGTAGTTTTTCCTGTAGAGTTCTTGTCCCTTTGGCAGGGCTGAGAGTTTGGCTCATCCAATTTCAGCGTCATTTTTTTGTAACCTGTGGCAAAGCCTTGCTCCTCTGTGCAGTTGTTTAATATTACACGTCTCTGGAAATGCCAGGCAGGAATCAGGATCTGGTGGGGAAACTCCTTCTGGGGAAATGGGACAATCTTCAACCCCCCAAATATTGCGAGTATTGTACTCAAGGATGTAAAAGCTCAGCTAAATGAGTGTTGAGAGGAAGAAAGGTAGAAGTAAAGTGAACAGAATTTAGAAGATAAGTGACATTTCAGTTCTGCTTATAAACTTAAACCTTGGCTTCATTCTAAAATTGCATATTGTTTATGAATATTTCTGTTGGCGGAAATAAAGTCATTTGGAGGAGTCTGTGGTGACTTAGAGATCCCATATGAAATACTTTGTTGTCATGCATGTAATCTATCCTTCTCTCTTGGTGTCCAGATTTATCACTTCTGTAAACCTGTTAAATTAATCTCCAGTCAGGGTCCCTTCACTAGCCAACACGCCAGGCTACCTCTGGCTAGGTTTGGTAAGGCAGCTGGGTTGGAGAGGCCAGCCAGTCACAGAGCTGTCATGTTTGCAAACTTGGCATCCTAAATTAGACAATGTCTTTACTCTCAAGCTGCAGTTATCAGGCACCTGATAAGGCATCTGTGAACTAGCTAGTGAGCCCACAGTACAAAAAAAGCATGAAATGGAACCAATTCTGATAGGTCTTCACCTCATGCCCAGGTATAAGTACAGTTAATATATAAATATATATTGGCTAGAGAACAGATACAGAGCGCAGTGACACTGCTTGAAAAAATGTCACATCCAGACTCCAGGACTTAGATTTCACAGGAGGGCATCCGTGGCAGAAGTCTTCCCTTTTAAAAGATAAAAACGAAAACTGAGCATATAGCAGTTTCTTTCTACAGGTCTACCTTAGTGCTAAGTTTTGATCTTTAGGATTTAAGTAGGTAACAACGCTTGTGCCCATTAAGAATGTGAACTCAAGAGTCCCTAATTAGGAGACACAGTTATGATGCATGGGTTCCCCTGCCAAGGACCTGGCATCCCTTACACAGCATTCAGCTCTTACTTCAATCTGATGAATGTTAAGAACCTCTTAATATTAGAAATCTTAATTGTTCCATTTCAGAGAAGGTGCTACAAGGCTGTGGACTGTGGGGCTGGGCGTGCTGAGCACAGCTGTCTGCTCTTGGCCAGTCTGACCCTCGAGCTGGCTCGCTGCTGGTGCCTGCTCCCCGCCCTTCTCAAACAGTCTGGTCTCAGCATTTTAGTCTGCATCACCTCTCTGTTAGACATCTTTTTGTGTCAGCTTTCCTATAGGTGCAAGTCAAGTGACTGCTGCAAATTATAAGGAATCTTTTCTGCTTTGCCCTATTTCAAAGCCCCTTTGCCACTTAACTGTACAGAGTCTCTTTCAGTATTTAAGCAATACGGTTTGGGGGATTTTTTGCTTTAGTCCAACTTGTTTGAAGGGTTATCAGTGTTTGTTCCCTGTTGAAATTCTTATCCAGCTTTTACAGCTCAAGTTCCTTGGTGTAAACCATCCTGAGAGGCTAACATCTCCATTTCAGGTCAGCCTCAAATCCTAAGGGAGGGCATTCTTTGGCCAGACTCTGACCTGATTTATACGATTTAAAAATCTTATGCAGCACAGCCTGCTCAAAACCCAACACACCTGATGTGTCTGGGCAGAAGCATAACACTAGCCTGAATAGCAATGGTTAAACAAAAGCTAGTCATCTACAGAGAACTCGTCTGAGGGAAATAATGGGTTTTTTTCAATATTTTGCAGGATGAGCCTCCTAGTCCGTAGTTCTTTACAGCTTTATACTGTACATTGAATGAGAGTCCTTCACCAGCTTCTAGACATTTCTTTCACAAGAAAATTGACTGGCAGGAACACATTTTTTGCCTGTCACTCCAGGTGAGATGACTCCATTGACTTCTGTAGTTCACTGACTGAAAAACCATAAGAAAGCAAACTTTTATGGGCATCGAGATTACTAGCAATGTGAGGGGAAACAAAAATGAGGCAGATTTCTATCTTTTTCGTACAGCTCACTGGGGAACATTTCTTCCCATCCATCCCTTGTTTTTCCTTCTGGAGTGGACAAGGTTGTCTTCCTTGACACTGGCCTTGCATCCCAGCAACCATCCTACTCCCTGGTCAGAGCAGAAGAGCTGCTGTGGTCTGATATCTGATTCAGCCCGATCTAGACTTCAGTGGCCACAACTGAACTGTGATTACACAGATATTCTTCTTTTTGCCCTTGCTGTCGAGAAATGCTGAGTGATGTACTCACAGTGGTGGCAACGGCATTCATACATGTGTTTCATTGTACTCCAGTACCTTAGTTTCCATGGCTACCACAGAAATTGCAGGTTTGCTATACAAATTGGTAGGAGAGATTCAGAACACCAGCCCATATGCTACAGCCTCCTGAACCTCATTCTCCTCTCCTGGGCTCAAATGTGCTTCCCTCTGTCAGGGGCTATAATGTTGGTGTCCATTGGGTACAGCAGGTCTTTGCCACTGCTGGGCTGCTTTTGGGGAAACTCAGTGCACACAGCAGATTGGCCCCTTGTGCTATTCTCGGTTGTCAAGTTTTTGAGCAGGGAAGATGATCTGCATTTTGATGTACAGCTGAAGTGCCTGGGGGGATGTTTCCTCTCCAGTGGTTGGTTATTCTGCCACTCCCCAGGTGTAAAGCAAGTGAGTAAAGGCATATTTTAGCATGTGATCGTGGAGCTTTATGCAGAAAAACTGCAGGTAGAACATAAAACCAGCCAGAATAGGTAAAACAAAGCCCATCCAGGCCAGTACCCGTCATGACTGGAGACTGACAGCAGGGTCTGTTAAAGAAGATTACAGGAATGCAGAAGCATCGGAAATACTCTCCATGTGCCCAAGTAGCTGCAGCTCTGCTTTCCTGAGTCAAAGATGGTATCTGTGTGTTTATTTGCTTAGTGAATTTTTTTTCTATTAATTTGTCTAGTTGTGTTTGAACTCATATCCAATTTAGCCTCTGCAACAGCCCAGCAATAGGCTTCACAGCTTAACTATGCACTGGGTGAAGAAATCCCCTTCAGTCGTATCTTTCTCAGCGTTAGCAGTCCTAGTTCATTTAGTCATTCAATAACCAGAAGCCATTCCATAACTGTGATTATTGCCCATCTTCATGTCCTTTCCACTTCTAGTAAATCTTTTCTGAGAGGGATGGTGACCAGAACAGCTCATGGCTGTCAAGATGCAGACACATTGTGGATGACCCTGTTCCTTTCCTAGTAAATCCCAATATCTGGATTGTTCCTGAGCACTGAGCTGGCACTATCCATCAGAATACCAAGATTTCATTCTTCACTGGTAGTTACAAAGGCAAAGCCCATCACTCTGTGTGCTGACACAGCTGCCTGTTTCAAGGACTCTGCCAAACTCCTTCCTGGGGACCAGCCCATCCCTTGGCATGCCTTGTTCAATGGGGTTAAGAATACGGCTGCTTTTGGAGCTGAGGAGACCTCCTCAGCCATGAGACTAGACCAGCCGTTGGACTTGTGAGGCAGAAGTGTGGATTCACACTCAGTTTGAGGTCCCTTTCCATGAAGTGACTTGTATCAACATGATCTTTCTTGAAGGCCTTGTCTTTCACCAACTGTCTAGGGACAGGGCGGGACTCTGGGCTCCTGTTCTGTGGCACTAATGACTTAACTGCCTGTCAAGGTATGTTTCAGGTGGGCATTTCTGCACTGTCTACTTTGGTGGTCTTCCAACTCTGCTATCCCGCAATACTTTGCCTGCTTGAGTACTGCATGTCTTCTGCATGGAATCCCAATCCACAAGTGAGGATGGGAGATCCTCAAACCAGAAATGCCATCCTCTACCCTGATTTAAGCCCAGCTTGAATTTTAGGCAATCTGTTGACCATAATTTATTTGAAGTGAAAGATACACTGAAGGAGGCAGTTCTGGTGCTCTTATAAAATTTTCCTGTTGTAGCTAGTCATCAAAAATTGCACAAGGTGGTAATTACAGAAGTAGACTTGTCCCGTTACAGCCTCTAATACTGAAGTAATGTGGTCACAAAGCACACAGACACCATACCCTGAAATCACTGAATTCCTTGCAGTGCGTGCATTATGCCTGGCACATTCAGCCAACCAAGGAGTGTGTTTATCTGGTGATAATCAAATCAATAGAGTGTGTTATTACATTTGAGTGTGTTATTGCAGTTATTAAATAGCTTTCCCAAGGTTTATAAAATAGCTATTTTTCAATAATATTTTGCATCATACCACCATGAAAAAGAGTTCATGAGGATTTTTTAAAGGTCTGTTAGCAACGTACCAATTTAGTTAAGCATTGTAATTTTGTAAATGAACTCAAAAAATCATGAATAAAACATGAAATAGATTAAGCAAGATGAATGGAGTGTTGAGAGAAGATCCAAAATCTGTTTTGGCTAATGCTCATAGCATTAATTCTCTAGAACTGCCTTCACACACTACTAACTGAAACCGCTTCATCCGTTCAAATATCTACACTGCCATGGAAAAGTTTCTTCTACATTTTCGTCTTTTACCAACTTGAAATTGAAAGGGAGTGACCATGTAGGATGGCTTCTAAGGCACATAATTCTAGTATCTAAAGAAATTTAGCTCTGCCCCGTGAAGTCACACAGCATGTGTTTAAGATGGCTGAAGATTTTGTTGCCAGATTAGAATAAATTACATTAGGGATGTGGGAGTTTTAATGTTTTCTTCTTTTCATGGTAGATCTAAGTGTAAGTTTCTTTGCAATATTTAATACTTAAACATTTGTTTTAAGAGAAATTTTAATTCTCACTTGGATTACTTGGATCCTGTCAGTAACATAATTTCAGTTTTAGTTGTCTAGAATATTTTCTTGTGGCTCTTATGATATTGTTCTTTGGGTTTTTACTTAATTGTGTGTATTCTGACTAAATCTGTTGAAACAGAACAATACCATGGACTATTTCTAGCAATTTGACAATATAAAACATCGACCTTGCTAAGAAGCAAGGATATCCGTTCTCTGTTTCCCAAGATTAAGAGCATCACCAGATTTACTCACTAGCATTACTGCTCCCTCCCCTAATAATGTATTTTGTGAATTTGTCCTCCAAGTTTAATGGAGGACAGTGCTAGCAATCTGGAAAATTTGGCAACATTACTCATTGTAAAAAGCCTATTTACATATATTAAATATGCCTTGCTAAAGTCTAATAACTAGACATCCCTGAACATCCTGGCAGCACTGAACCTCTCAGGTACCCACACAGCACTCAGCATGCCTTTGCAGTTTGGCTAGGTTAATTTATGCAGCTGAGTCAGCTAATAGTCACTGCGAAGAAAACAGATCCAGATGTTTACTGTAAAGCACTGAGTTCTTTGGACAGGGACATTTACCATCGCTGCAGAAAATAATAAAGCATCGAGTCAGGCAAAAGACCCATCTACTATAATAATCTGTCTCTGGCCTGTAGCAAATGTCAGGTGAACAGCATAAAGACAGGACAAGCATATGGTGATACTACTCAAAATACTCTCCCAGTCTTCAGTCATCTGCAGCATAAATATTTCCTAAACCAGTGATGGTGCCTGTTTTGAAGAGCCTTGACTGAGTTTTGTTCCATTAATCTGTCCAGTAAGTTTTGAATTCCTATGCATCCTATGTTCCTTTTGAAACACTTACATTTACAACCTCCTGTGCCAAGGAGGTCCAATGATGTGGCAAGGATCTTCTTCCAGTTTATCCCAGTTGTCTTCCTGAAGCATTAGTTCTAGGAGAGGGATTACATGGTAGAAGGTGTAGAGCAACTCTTATTGAACTCTTTGGGCTGCTCTCAGAGACACATAAAGGAGATGTCCACACAGCAAGCGTTGAAAGCAGAAGTAACTCATGTTCAGTGAGCACACTGTAGCTGAGAAGCAAAAACAAGGGTTTGGATGAGCTCTGGTCTCCTCACTACATTTTTTCTCTTCCGTGTGTTTGCAGCTTAGTCTACTTTAAAAATAAGCACACTTGTGGTTTGAAACAACTCAGCCTCCTTTAAAAAATGATGTGAATGTTCAGGTAGGGCTGGACAGAGTACAATACATAAGAAAATTCAGAGCAGTTTTAAAATCCAGGTGTGTTTCAATTTGTTACGCTGTGGGACTGACCCACTGCTGCATGCAAAATCCTTTTTGGACACGAAGTTTCTCCAGCAGTTGCCACTCTCCACAGCAGCTCCTGCCTGCACTACTCTTGCATGTTGATCCCTGTTATAATTTATCAATGTTACATCTGCCCCATTCTGTACTCTGATTAAATTAGAATCCCATTAACCACAGTTGGCTGTCAGACAAAGGAAATGTCTGATCTTTTTTTCAATATAAGACATGCCCTCTGCTCTGCTGCACGTCAGAAAATTTCCAAGGAGTGATAAAGCTGCAGTTTTGATAGGATTCCTACATTTCTCCAAGGATTTGTTGAAAATGTGGCAGCTTGGTAGTTGAATATTAGATTATTAAATGGCACAGTGCAGTGTTGATGTATTGTCTACGACATACAAAGTACTTCCTGAAGAGCTGTCCACTCCCTTGCGCCCCTTGAGAGCAATCCTTTCACAGCAGCAGGCAGCAGCCACCCTCCAGTGACGCCACAGCAGCAGGAGGACCTGAAGCAAGCCACCCCTTCGATCCGTTAGAACAATCGCGCCAATGGAAACTGTGTCCTATTTCAGGATAATTGACAAACCAAGTTTGGCAGTCCTTTGAGAAGTACGGACAAAACCTGAATTTAATGCGCTCTGTGGTTTTTTTCTTTTTGTTGAAAGAGCAGGATATCAGTAGAGCATTTGTCTCAAGGACCATATGCTGAATATTCCCTTCGGCATTTCTAGTAAAGCCCACAGGCCTTGCCACAGTGTTCACGGTATTCCTTATGCGTGTCACCCTTACCTATATATCTGGTCATGTTCCTATAGGGATTACAAGTCACAGAATCACAGAATCACAGAATCACAGAATCATATAGGTTGGAAAAGACCTTTAAGATCATCGAGTCCAACCATAAACCTAACACTGCCAAAACCACCACTACACCATGTCTCTAAGCACCTCAAGTCCTTACTCATCAAATGTTATTTTAAATGCAACGTGATTTGCTGTTTCATGTTGAGGATATTTGGCGAATCATCGAAATCTCTGCTTACTTGCTATTGTGTTAATATTTGCTATTTTCCTTTAAAAGGCACTCTGTCTTCTGCAATCTTCCCTTGAAATCAGGTTGCTTAACAGCTTAAAGTCTTTAAAACAGTGTGAGCCCATTTTGTTCTCTTGGACCATTTTATGCTTTCTACTAAGCAGTAATAAAACAAAACTGAAATACAAGATTTTTTTTTTTTTAATTTTCACTCCTTAACTGTGCATCCTTCAGGCTGGGCTCAGCTAACCTCTGGATTTCAGCATCAAATATTATGGTATTTATCTGTAAAGCTCATTTGTACTACACAACACTCTCACTTGAGAAAATCCCCAAACCAAAAACTTTTTGTACTAGGTACGTTCATTTTCTGCTGTCAAAGGAAAAAAAAATAGCTTCAGACCACTAAGCAGCTGCAACCTTTTCTATAGACCTTATTTATCTGATATTAGCTGAATTGTGTATTGCACTTTATAGAAACAGAAAGAAATCCCTGCTCTGAAGCAGGTGTCTGCAATGCCTGTAAATGTCAGTCAGCCCTCTCCAGATCAAAAATTAATTGTGCACCCACCATGAGAAAGTGAGCAGGTTGAAGCACTTCTAATATTGTGCTCTGTCAGGTTATTAGGTTTTCACCTCAGGAAATTCAGCTTCAAATGCCATGTAACCTACCTTAGCTGGTCACTCTGGAGCATGTATGCAATATACACAAAAAGTTAATAAAAATACATCAGGCACCCCCCACTGACAGCTATTTAATTACCAACCATTTGCTGCTCACATCGAGGAACAGCGCGTTGTCCTCTTGGGTGCTTCATTAGTACCATCCAATTTTGGCTATGTCAAGCTTTATTTTGTGGTCAGTCCTTTGAAAACAGAAAAATCAAATATAATAAAAATATAACTTGTAGTGTTATAACTGTCAGGGTAGCAAATATTGCTCTACTGAAATCAGACCTTCCAGCCTCGTTTTCACATGCTTACAGTTTCTTTTGTTGTTTCAAACTATTTTGAGGATAAGGAGGACATTTCAAAAAAATTTCAGTTTATTTTGTTCTTCAACAGAGAGTAATGCCCAGGGCTTTCACCTGCTCTGTCACGACAGACCTGCAGGGGATTCTAGGCATGCTCAAAGGATTAATCCCTCTCCTTTCATCCACAGCACAGCTCACCAAATTATTTGGTCCCTCAGTCAACCCAAAGGCTAGTGAGCACCAGTGAACATTACAGAAATGCAGTATTTGCAGCTGATTTAAGATGGGAGAGCATCAGCTGTGATGCAGTGCTTCCTCCTCCTCCCTTAATTTAGGGCTCCATTCTGGCCAGTGGTGTTTAAATAACCAGATCGCATCCTATGTTCAGAAAGAATGAGATTAAAGTGAGGGACCTCTTAAAAAATGTCGTTGGAGCATCTAATAGATTCTTGGGCCTCTTCTGCTGTCACATTTTTTGGTTTTCCTTGCTCAGCATGATAATCACAACAGCTCCTGGATTTATATACTGGAAGGGGATTAACACATGCACAACACTATCCTTCAGAAGGTGCAATTTATGTTTATCTTCCTCCTGCTGCTAGTCCCATCTATTGATTTCCAGCTGCTGCCTTTTTACCTAAGCCTTGCTGCAGAGGGAGATTTAGTCAAGTAAAAGGTCCACACCGTTTTCCTTATGAATGACTCAAGGTTCTTTAAATCTTTTCCAGAAAACGGACTGTGGCTCTGTGCTGGATCATCTCACCATTCATTCTACCTGGTCAGCCTTGTTTTTCATGTCATGGTCACTTAATGAGGATGGCAGCCCTGAGCAATTGGGCGCTTTGTCTCTGGGTTGGATCTGTTCTGAGCTGCCTGTTTAGACTAAGTTTTGCTGGGAAGGAATTAGGTGGAGAGTAATGGATTTGTTTTCCAGGACATGTCTGTATGCCACTGCAGTATCTGCTAACCACTGTGAGCTCCAGCTCCAGATGTTTTTCTGCTTTTTCTTGAATAGTTGACCCTTCATTTCTGTTGTATCCAGTTGTTTACTAGGTAGAAGCTATGTGCTGTCAGCCAGTCCAGGTTACTAACAGCTTCAGTTCATTTTGCTAACTCTTTTATCTTGCCATATTTCCAGCCAAGCCCTGTGAACAATCATGGCATTCTGTTGTAGTCAAAGCACAGTAAGCTCAGGCTTTGCAACTATATCCAGGGGATTTGCTGTCAGTGACTAATTCTTTTAGGACTTTCTTTCTAGAGGCTCTATGACAAGTTTCCGTGCTCTTCTGAAAGCTGCAGCCATCCGAGCTGGAGAAGGCTCAGGCTGGTATTCCTCTCCGCAGCTGTGTCCCCTTCCCAGGCTTGGTGAAGGACTGAGTCCAACACTGATGCTCCAACTGTGAAGGAAAAGCTATCTGCTGAGCTAGCTCCAGCACACCGAAAATGTCCTTTGGAAAATAATCATGTTTGGGATCACTGCTGTTCTGTACGGCTGTTGCTGTGCACTAGCAGTAACTTTTTGTGTCTTGTTGAGCTATTTCACGGTTCAGAAACGCATGGTACAGACAGTGCTGTAGCACTGTTGGTTCCATGCTTTTCTATTGCTTGGTTTTACTCAAGATCGCTTAACAGAAGTGATTCTTTGGCTGGCTTATTCCCTCAGCTAGTTTAGATTCTGGACATACCAAATGCCGAGTATTCACTTTTTTTTCTTTTAATTCTGTTTGGTGAGTTTTCTGGACCCAGTGCTGATACGCATATGTAGCAGTAATTAAGTAGGGATCATGAAGTAAATTTATTTGTATAATACAGAAAAAAGTTATTAAGAAGCATTTTTATACCCTGTTTTTTCATTAAGAATGTGGACTCATCAAAGCAAAGTGTTTGTGGGAAGGTACAGATTTTTAAGGATAATTTCTTGGATCCAATTCTGATTAAATCTAGAGAGCTGAATCAACCTCCTGAGTAACCAGCTGCTGGTATTTAAGGTAAAAGTCTTGGGTTCAATTTCCTCTTTAAGATCAGTGGACCAGGAACTTGAATCCAGATTCTTTGCACACAAAATATGTTCTAATCATGTTGTGGCTGCTAGGGAGACAGCAGCCTTTTATGATCTTATTTTGCATAGACTATTTTAGAAGAATTTGTGCTATTCCTAATGCAGATGGGGGCAAAAATGTTCTCAAATCTCAAATATTTGTACAGAGGGAAGCATTTTCCTGCCCTGCTGTAGTGCAGACTTTACAGTGGGTAAATGTACAGATATTGCAATGGTATTTGCAAACTCTAAAATACAAATCCTTATCTTTCCTTATTTCATACTTTCACAACCCAAACCTCATCTTTTCCACAGCTTTTAAAGAAAAGTTTTGCTTGTTGCTGCGGCAGGAACAACTAAATCTTGTAATATGGTCTAAAAATCACCCATACAGAGCTCCAGGAACCAGGGTGAAATGTTAATTGCACCTTCTATGCTCAAATGTAGCATTGTTGATTAGGAACATTTCTTTAAAAGGAAGATTTTTTTCATACTTCCAAGCTTTATTGCCCAGATAGTCAGATCTACTTTCAAAAATCAGTGGCTTTGAACTCCACTCATCAGTATGAATTCATTCCCCGAGTTAATCTTGGTTTGTAGCAAATAAGAAAGGTATATCCAGTATTATGTTCCTAGAAATATTTCCAATCTTACTTTGGCAAAACACTGTGTTTTTAGTGGCTTGAAATCTTGTTTTAATCTTGTTGCAATTGAGATGGGAAGAATATGCTCTATAATACTTTTCTTTTGCTGTATCTACTGAAGTGCCAACACTGTACTTTAAAAATATTCCTATACCTAAGGTTTTTACTGGCATCTATATACTAATGGAATAGAATATGTATAACTTATAGATGTAATTAGTCACTTACCCTTTTTTTTCCATCTTTCATGATGAAAGCAAATTCTAACTTTCTTTTCTGCCTCTTTTCCCAAATTCAACCTGGCAGGCAAAGATTCACCACAGGAAATAATGCCAAGTGCTTTCTCTGGGGATCCCTTTGCCTTGGCTGCTGATTTACAATTTTTTTTCCCCTTGTTTAAGGTCTGATTGAAAAAAGCCATTCATTTGTAGTTTGCTAAATTTAAGAAGGAGAAAAATGCAAGGTGAGAAGGAAAAGCACTATCCAAATCAAGCCATTAAATTTCACTGATTTAAGAAGTCACAGCATCTTTTTGAGATATTTGCTCTGTTATAGTCCTCGCAGAGGAGACAAACTCTTTAGTTAAGCCAGCTGTCAGGTTTAGTGGAGCTGAGCAGTATATTACCCTCCCTGCCCAGCGGCACGCTAGTAACTTCAGAGCTCTGCCGCAGATCATGTATAAATGGTACCTTGTTAAAGTATTACCTTCACATCTAGAGATATTAGCATCTCTCAGTGCCTGGCATATTTCCTAAAAGTTTACAACAGCCAGTTCAACTACTAGAATAAAAATTAGCACAAGGATGTTGGCACAGCTGCTAATATAGTCAGTTTGAAACTCTAAGAAACAGTGAGATGTAGTTACACTCTGCATCCTACTTACTCTTCTTCCTTCCCATGAACTAGTCTAACTATAGAGACAAAAATCTTCATCTGAGCTTTTTAATCAGGGAGGTCATGAAAGCAGCCACAATGACATAATCTTGACTGTGAAGGGGAACAAACACGTGTGCTTTCCAGACATCCATGTATTGGGTGACTGTGACAGAGCCTCCAAAGACGGACAGCATCATGTTCACCACAGCCTTTTGCCACAAGAAATACACCATCCCTTGAAGGACCTTTCCTAAGCAAGTGAACTCTGTAGCACCATTCAAAATTGCCACCTTTAGGATAGTCATGAATATTAAATCACACTCTAAAATGATTATATGGAAGTTGCCCCGCCTTGCTAAGTAAATGAGCTTTTCCTCTGTATTCAGTCTCTTTGGGTGAAATAGATTAGTAGCAGTGTTTTGGTTTTGTTAGTACCGGAGAGTCAACACAGGTCAGTGAGCAAACTGAATTGTCATCTGCCTGCGTGAAACAGAATTGCTGGCTACGTCTTAATCGGCAGCGAGCCTGGGGAGTCAGAAAAACCCTTCTCAGCCCAGCCCGTCTTCTCTGCTGCCGGGGCAAAGGGACTTTCTGGGCACTGGTATGAAGCATGCTCACAGCAAACGGCTCCTCAGGAATAGCCGCTGCTCCTTGGCTTGTCCAACCCTTGTAGAACCACTTTGCACAGTGAAAGGAAATTTTTTTTTTTTCATTTTTATGTTCTCTAACAGACATCAAAAGTGATTTCCTGAGATTAGTGCAGTATAAAATTTTAACTCGCTTTGTATAGCTTCCCTCTTTTTAGACAGGAATTTTTTTTGTCCTCTATAGTATGATGTGCTTTGGCAAAAGCAATTTTATTCTTTTATCAGCGGCAGCTTGGGATGGGCATAATATTTACAAATGATGCCATGAACAAGTTACGCAAATCACCCAAATGAGAACCAGTAAGCTTTTATATCCTGCCAAACAATCGTGTATTGTAGAAATGCCACATTTTACAGTCAATTTGAGAAATGTTTTAGAGACTTTAAAACATTAGTGCCCTATTTTTCATATTGCTCAACATATACAACAGGATTCGTTAGTACCATGAGGCCAACAATACAACCTTTGGAATACGGAGGAAAAAATAACCGTAATAGATTTTAGAAACCTAAGTGACTTTGAAAAGCTTCTTGGAACTTCATAATACTGTCAACTTTTTAAAGATCTTGTCTAAAATTGAAAACCTGTATGACTGCAAAGAGGCAATCTGTGCCTTTCTACTAGTATAAAAATACCATTTCTTAGTACATGTAAATGAGCCATTATAAAATAAATCAGCAAAAAGTAATGGATTCTCTTAACGTATTAAGCTCTCCAAAGGGCTCATCTACACTGCAGAATTTACTAGTGCCTGAACTGAGCTAAGGATCGGTGACTGCATGGCCACATTAACCGTGGTTTTTAGTGTTGTTCCATATTCCCTTTGGCGGTGCCCTGAAGAGCATCAGTTTTAGGAGGTTCTGGCTACCCGAAGTAGGGTTTCTGGGACCTAGCCAAGGGAGATTTGCAAGCCGCCCCCTTTCCTAATTCACTGTGGGGCTATTAGTGAAAGACCAGCAGAGCCAACTCAGCTTGTCAGCTTCTACACTATCACTAGCTCATTTTCGAGTGGCTTACCTAAATTTGAAGACACTATTGAATTATTTGTAAGCTTTTCCTTTTCCAGCTCACAAGGGGCATGTGGATTCTTGGATTAAAGAATAGCGCAAGTTTTCCCTTGGAAGGAAAATTGCTAATCACAATAGTAATCCACAAAACTGTCCTCTCCAAGTCAAAGGAAGAAACAAAGGAACACCTTGGGGGAAAAATAAGCAGCAGCAAATATTTAATTGATAGGTAATGGAGAGTTTGTGGGAACTAGAAAATAATAACAACTTTTAAAAATATATTTCCATGTTTTTTTCCAAGCAAAAATGTTTTCATGCCATAGTACATCTGAAATCCTTACAACAGCTTTCCACCTTCCCTGTAAAGAGCTAGTAGAAAGGGCTTATTTTTTGAAGCTCTTCTAAGACTTCATCTTCCAGCCAGACTTTACTTAAAAGGTTACTGAGTGATGATACTTCTTTTCTGGTGTTTCACTCAAGTTTGTGTACTGAGCCCAATGCCCTTGCTTTGCATAAGGCTGGCGGGGTGTCTTTTTTTTAGCAGTGAAGTATGTACTACTGGATGAGGGCAGAGTTGGTGATTTTCTAACCTTGGTTTTCCAGTAAGTCTTTTTTGTTAAGGCACACGGTTTTGATTGAAACCGTGACAGAAGCACCTGCGCTGAGTTTCCGGGCTGGACGCAGCTGCGTGCAGTTTCTGGCCGTGCCAGCAACAGGGATGAGGGGAGGGCAAGAGGGGACATTTGAGAGGTAAGAAGAAGTGCATAGGGTTAAGTATGCGGTAGAGAAGAGGGGGGGAGGGACGCCCATCCACGTGGTAAAACCAGTATGAAGAAAAACGGGGGGGGGGGGCATCGGCACAGTTACCAGGTGAGGCGACAGAGGCGGCCATCTTGGCTGCGGAGGCCTGCAGTGCACCTGCCGCCGCCTGCTGGAAGCAGAGCCCGTCCCCTTCCAGAACCTTCTCCTCAGCACGGCCTCCAGTGGGGCGGTGCAGGCTGCGGCTCCTCCGCACCACCTGCCTGTCTCTGGCAGCCTCCTCTGCTCGGCAGAGCTGCGGGGGGTAACTGGGACCAGCGAGAGGCTGCCAGGCACCCAGAGGAGACATCAGCAGGGAGAAGCCACTGCTGGGGCCACACGGTTGGGGCGAACTTCACAATTCGGTCCAAGCGCTTCCCTTCAGCTTGGGGCACCAAGGGGATTAGTGAAGCATGGAAAGGTGAGATGGTGCCGGTGTTTCAGTTCTCTCAATTTAATTGAGATGTAAAAGTTACTGAGTTGTGCTCCCCTGAGGGCAGTACAGCCCTGAGTACTGCTGGCTACGGGCCGAGGGCATCATACTGCCTGTACAGCAAGCAATTACAGGTCATTTTTGTGACAACATGCCTTCGGAATGATTACTTTCTACACAAATTGAGTTCAGTATCATGTGCTACCACACAAAGATATTAAAAATTGTACCTCCTTGTACCCTGAGGGACTGCAGGGCCTCTCTAGCGGTATCGTCTTCCCTGCACTTTTCCCCGTTCAGAAAACGTCCTCCCCTCTTACTGCACAGGGGAGTAGGGCATTCCCGGTCCAGCCTGAAGCTCATCACAACACCTCCTGTCCTAACTGCCAGCAGCAGCGACATATTTGCAATAACTTAATTTGTTAGGCCTAAGCATTGGGACTGAATGAAAATGTTACCACTTCTGTGAAGCACCCTACAAGTTTTTGGCATTGAGAAAGTAACTATTATACTTAGTTCTGCTGGCAATGCTATATTATGAGCTATTTCACCAGTGCTGTGGCATGTGCAATATATATTTCATGTGTTCCCGAGACAAGAAGGGATGATGAATGAGTAATATGTGGCCTGCTTTCTGCTTCTGTTGATAAGTGACTGATAAAGCTGACAAATAGCTAGATTAAGTAAACAGAGCCTACATAACTCATTCAAAGTGAATAACTGTTTACAAATTATCAATTGTTATCTGCAAAATTTTCAATTAGGAATGATGGATCCCATTCCTGTGCAGAAATAATGGGCCAGTGATTACGTGTATCAGGTATGTGAACAGTAAAATTGGCCATCTGACAATGCTCATCCTCAGGATAGGAACCGGCAAGAAATAGAAGAGAAACAAATGCTCTTTGGACCAAGGGCAGCGATTCTGACTCCAGCAAAGAACAAGAATCTGAATACAATGGAGGCTTCGGGATTTGGCTCCTAAATACAATCAGAATAATTTGTAGGCTCTTTTAGAAGCTATTGTAACTATTCACTACTCGAGGACCAAATTCCATCTCATTCCCATGAGCAGTGTTTGCAGAAAATGTAGAATGTGTATCTTTTTATTAGAACAGGAAGAAATGCCTGCTAATATAATACCGCTTCATTTCATAATTCACTGTAGGATGAGAATGGGATTTCAGAGCTGCTGATGTTTAAATCTCATGTTTCTTTGTCCAAAGTAAAAAGCTGCATGCAAACGATGTTAAGTTAAACAGATTCAGTTCATCATCGGCTGTGTCGTATTTGTACCACATGTTAAAAGTGGGGGAGGGTTTATGCTCGGCTCGGTATGATCAAGTGCTTGCTTTTAATTTAGTGAGTCGTCTCTGCAACATCCTGATAACAAAACACGGCTTCAGATTCCCGAGATAACATTGAGTGCCAATTGCACATCAGAGAGAAAATAACTTGGCTTGCAATAGCCTGGATTGATCCACAAAGTAAGAGGTTATAAACTGTAATGGAAGTGCTGACACAACCAAATGAGATAATACACTCCAGTACAGCTATCAGCAGATGGAACATGCGGCTCTGAAGTGTCTCGATGTGGCCTGACCACTCCTGCAGGAGTAGAGCTATCAACGCGGGGGAATTAAGGTGATGCATGAGAGCGCAGTGGGCCTGGGTGCTCTCCCTCTTGGGGGTTTGGCACCCTCTGCTGTCCAGTTTCTGAACCAAAACATAGAAATCTGTCTATAGAGGGGACATAAAAGAGCAAAGGAAACTCTTAAATCGGCAGTTTTGGTAGTCAAACCCCCACACTCTTGCTGCTGCAAACTGTGAATGTTTAAAAAAAAAGTATTTTCCTTGCTTCACAGTAGTAATTGCACTGACCCTGTTTCTCATAAATAATGTGACCAAGTCTTGGCTTCTAGTCCCACCATAAGGCTTCCTGCCCATTCATGTTGGATGCAAACAAAGCACAAAGGCTCTGGTCCTGGAAGGGTCTCAGATACGCTGGGACATAGGGAGGCTTTTACTGCCTCAGCAAGGTCTCTGCACAATTGTCACAGGGTTAAAACAACCCTACCACAGTGGAAATGCAGTGGAAACAAGCGGGTTCATACCTAACATCTGGCATGACTGTTCTCGCTACGCGAGCATCTTGTGCTGCAGCTGATAGCGCTGAAAATTGTGTAGGGCACCTTATGCATGTTTTAGCTATTTAGCTAAATGTTTATTCACTCTAGGTTTTTTTGGAAACAATTAACAAATGCTCTCCTTGACAGTGAGACGCAGAGCTTCACTTCTGTAACAGGAACACGAAGGGGCACCTGGCTCCGCAGTAAGGGGAATTTAAACCTGAGAACTCTGGAAAACAGGATGCCTTTTTCTATTGTGTAACTACCTCCATTGAATACCTCCTATATTTGATTGACAAGGTGAAAAATATTCCGTAGAGTAGGCATAGCAGCCTGTAGGAAACAGCCTTTGTGTCTTCCTTATGTATTTCACTTTTTGGATATGCACTTGCACACTGTATTCAAGATAAAAACAGAAATTTATCAACCAGATCTACAACACACACACAGTGCCAGTCTTCCCTTAATAGGATACCAGGAAACCAAGGCTGCGCTTCCCAGGAGATGTCCTTCAATGGCTTCAATTACTAAATGGTTTCAGTTATGGCTTTAGCAGTTTTGAGTTATCAGTGGCTTCAAGTATGAAATCAATGTTGGCTTGACAGGAGTAGGACAAAGCACCCTCCTTCTGAGGGCACAGAGATAGCTAGATCCTGACAGACATTGCTTCATTCCTTCTTGGGTTAGCTCAAGTCCTGAGTAATGTTCCTCTGGCAGTTAGTCCAGAAGATACACATAACCCAAGGCAATATATACATATGTCTGCGTAAGGCATGTTGCATGGTTTTCGTACATGGTGGGGAATGCCTCCTCCCATACAAGCAGGGGGGCAGCAATAACTTGCCCTGCGTGCCCTGGAGCTGTGTGGTTCTCAGGGCACCAAGTTCAACTAGAGGCTGTTGGCTGCAGCAGCTGGCTGACTGTGCCTTTGCCTGCTCATGTCCACCGTGTTCCTAGGGAAAAATAATTTGGAGAATGCAGCTATATAAATTGCCACTTGTTTCTCTTATGTTTCACTTCACTCCAGCGGTCTCCACTCTGCTTCCTTAACAGAGCATAAATAAATGGATTTACTAATCAACTGCTTTTCTTTCCATACCCATTCTGCTTCTCGTCGCATCTTCTCAGAGCTGGAAGGATAACTAAAGACTCAGAATGCTCATACTTGTTTCTATTATAAGCAGAAGAAAATACATTCATTCTAAGAAATTTCACTTTTGGAAATAGCTTTGGTTTTCTGCTGCAACAACGATGATCTTCTAAATAGACTGCAGCTCTTCACATTCAGCCTCAATAGAAAATAAAATGGAGGAAGTGCAGAAGGCAGCACTGGCACAATTTGCATACAGTCTTTGAAAACAAACATCGGATAGTGGCAACTGAAAACCAGCTTTATATTAGGCTCTTGCTGCAAATGTGTTCAAGTCAAAGAAAGAAAACATGACCTTGTGGAAAAATAACCCTCACTCTAGCGTATATCTGAAAAAAAAAAGATAAGAAACTGTTATTTTAAAAAGGACACAGAATTAGATGGCAACCTGAGTGGTGGGAAAACGCTAATTAAAAAACAGACTCCTTATTTGAGATCTCCAGTGAGTGGAAGCCATGGTACCTAGTGCTGTCTGCACACGGGGCAGTCTGTTGCAGAGCTATATATTCAACCACAGATTGGTTTCCCCAAGCATCAACCAAGACATTGTTTTCATTGATTTATTTTGCTATCTTCCCACTGCAGTGATAGGATGACAAAAGAACCACCTGTGGGTATCCTAATATATCTAATGCCAGCAGATTTTCAGGTTGAATAAAAACAATAAATCTTTCTAGGCACAAAGGGGAAACCATGAAGTAAGTTAATTTGGGAAACTAAAGAGCATGATTTAGGAATATTGGGTTTGTTAGAACGGATCAGACTGGTCCTCCTGGTTTACTATCCTCTCTCCAGACATAGTTCCTAATGGATGACATGCAAGAAGACAAAATAAGCCCCCAAATAGTTAACTGTTCAGTGACACTTCAAGGGAAGTGTCTTTCTGACAGTGTAGCAATAATTGTGTTACCAGTAAGCATGAGGTCTGATTCTCACTGTATTATGCACATTATGCACAAGTGCTCCAAAAATTAGGTGGCATTTCTTAAAGAACCCAGATATAATGCAGATGCTCGTGGCTGTGCTGATCACTGCATCTACTGTGGGACGCAGCCTGTATTTTTCCCTACGGCAGTACAGTTAGATTTGTTGTACAACTTCCCGTAAAATTAAGGGAGAAAATGAATAAACATGTAAACCTGTTCAATTGCTTAATATATTCACAAATCAATTCACAAAGAAGGTGTAGAGTCTAGCACATTAGAAAACAAAGTTCTCTTTCTCAGCGGTTCTTCCAATGGGTTTTCCTGTCTCCTCACTTCCATGAACAGGCTGAACTTGTCTTGTGAGGTGCTCCTAAAAATGCATACTAAGCCATCATGCTAACATAAGGCTCCTCAGTTCTAATCTACTTCAAACCAGTAATTTTGCACTCTTTTGAGCTTCCTGCTAGTAAAAGCTTCCAGAGTAACACACCTCTGAGACTGTATTGCTCTGCTTTCCCCTGAACAGGTACAGAATGGGCTGCAATGGATGTAGCTCCCTTCAAGCACTGCTTTGCTAATGTATCTCAGTCCTGACCCATCCTTGGAGGTGCATCTGGAAAGGTTAGTTTTTGCTTTATAGGAATTTCAACTCCTGGTTTCCACATTATATTTCTGTGTCTAAATTTTGATTCTGACCTCAGGAATCCAGGCATTTTTCTTAATCCTGATCTTAGATTTTTGATAACTTGGCTATAAGATGATATATACATGAGCACTGCTATTTATGTAGCTCAAGAATGCAGTTTTGCATGATCTCGCAAATTGTCTAATATACTTAAGCTTCTTTAGATTGCTTAAAGGAACATGAATAAAAGCTCAGTATATCTGCTTTAATCTATGCCCCTGAAATCCCAAATAATACTGGTACTGGTTGCCTCTGTAGAGTCAAGGCAGTAATACACACCTGCCAACTTCAGACGGGCATCCTTCTCAGAAACAGGAAAAAAAATCAAATGGAAGTGAAGACATAAGAGCTCAGGAGATATTTCAAAGGAAGCCAATAAAAGAGAAAAACTAGAAACTGACACCAATAACAGGATTCTTAAAGCCTCAAATTCGATAAACCCACAAACCAAAAGAAATTAAGCAGGCTTTGCCGCTTCAGGACGGCATGCTATGGGATTTTAACAAGATTCATAGGTATTAAAAAGTAATGGCATAAATTGGTTATTTAAAGTCAATATTGATTTGTTGCCAGATTCTGCATATCAACAATTGCACTTGAGTGTCCATTTAGTTTGCTCAGAAATAAATATTCCTGCCCAGCTGCATGTGTTAGTTGGAAGAGAATCAGTTTTCACTACTGGCAAAGGGACAGGTTGTTATCTCAAGCCACATGATTCATTGATTTATCAGTGGTGGTGTAAATACAGAAACTTATAGGGATGCTGTCAAGATAATTTATTTAAAAGCTTTTTTTGGAAGAAGGATTGATAGCATGTTCCCAGGTAAGAATGTGAGAGGCTTTCTGAGCATTTGGACTTATTAGTTGGTTGAGGTAAATTATCTCCATTTGATGTTTCCGGCTGGCAGAGTTAATTTATTTGTACAAAAGTATTTAATGATGCAGGGAGGTTGTTATTGGTGGCTTAATTATTGTTTTGATCAGAGCTTCTGTATGGGTGGTAGTATTCTTAATAAGATAATCATACTTTTTCATCTGTTAATGAGTCTTTGGAGTATTCCCAACACAGTTTTAAGTCTTAGTTGTTTTCCCGCTCTTAGTTTAATTTCTGTGTTTCATTTGGCTTGCATAATGAAACGAGATGGGCTGCTTTACTGCTGTTTATAATCTGTCTTCCTAATCTCGTTTTCTGTGCTTGGGCTGATCAGGATTTTCAAAAACTACATAAATATTTCTAATCTGGGGGGAAAAATCACTTTGCCCATAAATTGAAATAAATAAATTGGGTATTTGTTCTTAGGTAAATTGCAGTATTGTTTTTGCACAATCTCATTGTGGTATCTAAACTCTATCATTAAAAAGTATGTTGTCTGCCTCTCTTTTCCATCTGTATCTCTTAAAAAAACCCAAAACATTCCCTGTATCTCTTCCTGCCAATACTTGCTAATCAGTATTGGCAAGATCACAGTCAAATACAGCAAAATACTGACAGTACGGGAAGCGTTTGGAAGTTAATCTTAGCAAGGGTATGCCCTTACTGAAGTCAAGGGTACTTCAATATTGGGTGTTGATGGTCACTATCTTGTACAGATGTTAAGTTGAATTCTATGAGAAGCTGGAAAGTGGATAGAAATGTTAAGAGGAGAACCATAAAAGAGCCAAGTTAATATCATATAAATAGAGGGGCTTTGCTCTTCTATAGAGATGAATATTCTAGTTCTTATAGTATCTTCTATATAGAGTATTTATATACTCAGCTTTTCAGTTTTGTGACCGTACTTGCTTTCCCTCTATTTCATTTTTTATTCTGAGTTTATTGGGCCTGGATCTTACTTGCTTTGAAGTCAACATTGGTTGTGTTACAGCAGTGTGTGCATATAGAGATGGCCCACGCTGCAGAAATATAAGAGCCATGGGGGACCTGAAGAAGCAAGTGGTGTCCGAATGTTCATGTGTGCTGCCTGCCACAAGCACAAATAGTATTTCAGTCCTCTACTATATTCATACAGGTGCCTACTACAAAAATTGTACTGGGAGAAGGGGACAGTTAGGAAATTCGTCCGTCTCCTCTGGAATGTTCCCATCCTCTTGATGCCATGGAAAAAGAAATGTAAACACCGACACATATACTAGAATATGATCCTTCCCCTTCGTTTGCCTGTTGTGTTAACATCACTTGTTGACTGAACATCTCACAGAAACTGGAGGAATTATAAACCTTGCAGAAGTCCAAAGTGAACATCACTCAGTGAAATCTGACCCTGTTTAATCAGTCTGTAATTAAAAATAAATCAAGAAAGCAAACTCAAGGAGTTAATGAGAAGCACAATCTGATTGTAACATTAGAATCCAAATCTGTCCAGCCACTCCAGGAAGCCTGACCTTATGGTGAAATGAAACAAATCTTTTCTATAACGTACTATTCTTACAGCAAAAAACAATTTAATATTTTCTTCATTAACTAATGAACTTCCGTTTCATGTGAGTAGGTTTCTTCTAATGTGAGAGCAACACAGCCTTAAACATACCTTGTGAATGGCTACCGGAGGGGTTGAATAAATCTTCTTGATACCAATGGCTATTCTTGGGCAGTTTTTAATGTTTCGGATTAGCTTACTCTACAGCACAGCCACCAACCCTACTCTGCACACGGCGTTTGTGCTGTGGTGACCAAGAGCATCTTTATATCTCTTACTGCAGTCATAAGCATTTTGTAGCAGTTCACACATGCATTAGATAACTAGCAGCACTCTCATAGCTGTTAAGCACAGGCGATACTTGTGCAGTACTTGGGTGATGTGACCATCTTCTTACCTGCACAACTTCAAAAGCATCAGCAGGAATTGCTGAAGAATATTTTGCCTTTGACCAGAAACAAATCCTACTGCATGTCAGCATGCAGTCAATGTGCTGAAGACATTACATGGGCTTGGAGTTTAGAACTGTGCTAGCAGAGTACTTAAGTACTAAAGGAAGCACTCCCAATCCAGCTTTACCTTCAGAGCTGGGCGATGGCTTTTCATTAGGTCATTGTTAAGATCTCTTCGGGACTGCTTCACTGTTTCTTATGTGATGAAGTGTTTCACTTGCGCCATCTTGGAGAGCTTCCAGAGGCAGCAGGAGACAGAAGGAGGCCCGGTAACGTTCTGGAGATTAGTTACCAAAAAAAAAAAGAAAAAGAAAAATAAAGGACTGGAAGGAACTAGAGCAGAGGAACAGAGCTTTCTGTATCTTCTTGTATTTTATCAGGTATCACAGATCTGCAGAGTTAGCAATAATTTTCTATTTGGTACACACAGTGAACTGGGGAAAGGGCATCCACCACATATGCCTATAAGTAACTCGGGAAAACTGCAAGGTTACTTACAGTTTCTTCCCCCAGCTCTCCCAGGCTTTAGCCTGAGAAGGTTTTCCCTCTCTGTTGTGACCTGTATAATGTGCCTTACATATGCAAAGTCTCCAACTGTTTAACTATGAAAAAACTATGAAAAGCTGGCAAGTATCCTAACATCCAGTCACAGGAAAGATGAGGAGAGACCATGCCCTGGGGAAGGTGTAGGATGGCGTGGCACTGCTTTCTGTGGCCAGTATGTCTGAATAGGGGCAACATTATAATAAAACTTCCGAAGAGAGCTTCAAAGTGCCCTCTTCTGCTGGTAGCCTGGGAGGAGAAAATATTTATACATGCCCCTTTGCAGAATAGCATTTAAGCTATGTGAAAGATTTTGTGCTTTGATCTCCACCTGTGTGCAGGGGGACTTAGAATAAGGAGCAGGATTCCAGATCTGAAATAGCGGACTCTCGCAAGGCTCAGCTTGAGGCTTGTATCACTTCATCAGTGACTCGTTTCCTTTACGGGTGAAGGGTTCAACTTTCTGCCATTATTCAAGAAAAGTTGTGAAGGAGTCTACTTTGTGTCAGCTATCTCCATTAATTATTACCATATGAAGCTGGGGAACCCAGCTAACGCTGGACCTCATATATGGGGAGCTGTTGCACAAGTGCAGATTAAAGCAAAACCTCTCTGAAAAGCTGTCTAAATAGACTAAACAAAGGGCAGGGGAAAATTACACATATGTAAAGTGAACAGCATCATGACTGGTAAAAGCCAGGTTTCTTTCATGAACTTGTTTTTCTTACAATGTTGGGAATTAATCTGTAGTGTAAAATAAACCAAGCAACCCAAGCGAGGTACAATAGATATGAATAAGAAATAATAAAAATTGGGTGTACATTAGTCAGGTGAAATGAGAAAGAAGCAAAACTGCAGGTGGAAAAAGCAGTCAAGCATAAAAGAGCATGCCTAGAAGCTGAACTGGAGAGAAGGTGGAAGGTGGGTGTCCCATGCTGCGGGGACCAGTCTACAGATGCTTTCTTCTGCTGCTGCCAGCTGAGCATCTAACTAAAGGCCCTGTAGCCTTTTTTCATCACTTACTTAAAATGACTGATTAAGGGAGCTATGTGGGCCCTGAAGCCTTCTTGTGCCAAGTCTGGAGTCTCGAAACCAGAAAGCAGGGAAGTGGTGAAGGGACGGTATGGAGCAAGCCACCTGGATCTCAGTTGCTTCCTTCCATCCTATGATCAAGTATATCTGCACGCCAATGAAACGCCTTTTAAAGAGCGCTGTCTTGAATATTTGAAACAAAGGAGAGTGTTGCCTCAATAACTATTAACATCCCCAATGTCCACACCATAAGCTACCGGCACATCTGGCACCTGCTGCTAACAGCGGGAGCATCTTTAACAAGGCCGCTGAAGGAGATGGATGATCTGAATTGCACTTACCTTGTGTGCCACCAGCATGCCTCTGCAACAGCGAAGGGAGGAATCCGAGTGGCTCTTCCCTTGTGTCTGTATTATGGTTCCTTTGGGGATGAACAGTTTGTCTTTCACAGGGCTGTCAGCTAAGCCTTTCACCAACTGTAAAACCGACATAATTTTCAGACTAAATGAAGTCTGAAAACAGGAAGAGCAAAGCAGAAGTCCGGGGATGTCACTCAGTCACCCACAGGAGGTTATGTTCTGGGTTAGAGTTAGTCTGATTCATTGACCACAGAAATGGCAACTGCAAATACTTCAACATATGTCTCTGGTTATTATCCCAAAAGTACGAGTGTACATTCATGCTCATGGGAACAGCGGAGAGCACTGAATGTTAAAAAGTCTTTGGCAATTTTTGTTCTTTAGCACTGTAGTAAAATACTGTATATTTTGGAGTAAGACATGCAGTTCTAAGCTAACAGCTACAGCATTTCTAAGCTAAACATCAACAGCATTTGCTGAGAAAGTCCCTATAGTTAGGGAAAACTTAATGAGTTCAAACAACTGTGTCGAGTTCCCTGTGGAGTAGAGAGTTAGACTAACTCGACTTGGTCTCAGCTCCCCTTTGGGCATCCTGGGCCATGTTGGTTTGCCCTGCAGCTCTTCTAACATCCCTGTTTCCTTCACAAACACCAACATTTGCCTCATTAAGGGGTCGGGTTGCAGATAAGGGTTGCACGGGGTCCCAGGATTTCAGAACAACTCTTGGATTCCCCATGTAAGATACAAATAGTAATTTTCCAGTAAGACCAGTATATGGTACTCGTGTATATATTAGGTCCAATCTCACAATCTTTACTCAAGCAAATCTTCTACTCTAGAAGTAGGGACAAAAAGTTTTAACCAGTTTGTATCTAATTTGAATGAATATATCTGTAACTTAAAGCAATCGCCTCTGCATTTTGCTCCCGCAGACACTTGCAATGTTCCTGTAACTGAATTATGCCCACTTCGCTGAAAGGCAATGCTCTGCTCCATGAGTTACATCCAAGTACAAGCACAGGATTGCAAACCCGCATCAGTCCCGCTCTCAGCACAAGGATGTATGCTTGAGCCTGCTGTCTGTGCACGCAAAAGTTCAGTGCAGTCAGAGGGACTTCTTGGCATTTGCGGTCTATAGGAGTGTGGTCCTAATTAACGTAGCAAAACAAAGCCAAGCTGAATGTTTCACTGAAAGGAGCAGAAAATCCTGCTTAGGGAACAACTGGCTGACACTTACGCCTAGGTACTGATTATCTAATGCTGTTCACACAGCTTGAAAACTTAGCTTCAAAAAAGGTTTTCCTTAATATGGACAACAGAAGGAAAAGGCGGTATGATGCTAACAATATATGTGACTTACTGATTCCAGTACTGAGGATTTAGAGAAATTTTAGAATCTGTCTTTAATCACTTAACGTAAACAAGAAAAATAAGTTTTTAATGATTATGAGGCTGATGATCCTAAAAGACACATGGCTTATTTTGCGTGAAGCATTCAGGTTTAATTTTGTAGAAGAAATGGCCTACCATAGTCTGCATCAAAACAAAAACGAGTGCCAAAACATAGTAAGAGGTTGTAGGGAAACAGGTGAACCATTGTGGTTCTTGGAGATTAGCATGTTGCCAACAGTAGCTTTGGTTGAAGAAATGGAGCATACTGAGAAATTTGTGGGTAGCCTCGAGCCAGGAAGTTTCACAGAGGCTGAGGAGCAGACTGCTTTACAGGAACAGCGTGTTTGCCACCTTTTTGACATGGCCAAGGGTGTGGACAGGTTGCACACAGAATGAGCTGCCATGGAAGAGGGGAAACTTCTGAGCAGGCTGGATGGTAAATAATCTTAAAAATAGGACAAGACACATTTTTTAAGGCACAGTATCTTCTTAAACTGCACTAGCACAATTGCTGAAGATGATCTATTGCCCAGAGTACCAGAAATGGGATGGAATATAATAGCAAGAAGTCATGCACTTAAAGATTAATTAGAATAACTGCAAGTAAGCTTGGAGGTTCATCAAATGTGAGATTACGAGGAGAGGAATCCAGGTATGTTATTGGTTGTAGGATAACTACGATGCCACTGTAATGTGGTCTTAAAAATGCTAATGTATTCTGGGATGCATCGAGTGAGGTATTTTCAGTAGACGGCAAGGTATTAATATCATTGTACAAAGCAGTTGTTAAGACCTTGTTTAGAACAGCGCACATAGGGTAGAAGGTATAGAGGATGCTGGAAGAATGGAAAACCTATTTAGAGAGAAGATTAAAACACAGCAGAAAGACTGAGAGATGATGATCTAATCGCTATTTATAGCGACATTTTAGGTAAATATCAGAGAGGCAAAATTATTTAATTTGAAGGGTAATAATGGTAAAGAACAAATGGCTATAAATTGGTAGTGAATACATTTAGATTGGAAATTAGAAAGTTTCTAGTTTCAGAAAAGTGGATGCTAGAAAAGCCTTGAAGATAGAAGCAAGGCACCTAGGCTGTCTGAAGGCAGGGTGCCCGTATGGCAGCGTAGTTACCCAGTTCATCCTCCAAACCGGATAATAAAATGGTGTCCTGTGTATTAGCATTCCCGCAAAAGGGATATAAAGAGGTTTAATCCCCGTACGATGAAATGGGTATGTGCGGTGTGTTAGCCCCGTGTTTCAGGAGGTTTGCTAACACACTAGAAGGGCCAGAAAGGAAGATTCAGCTTCCTTTTGGTGCCTTTCTAACCTCCTCCAAATCACCTCAGATGACACAAAGCTAATGTGTCATGAAGCTGGCCTGCTGAAGATTTTGTAAACAGCTACCCTTCTGTGACTGACAATTAATAGGACATGGAAGTCAGTGTGCAGTGGCAAATCAGGCCTTTTAGGTGTTTCACGGATCAGACTGGTGTGGATCATGTTTCTTTTTCTACGCTGTTTGTCTTCCCCTGTTGTGTGCACCACGGGCTCATGTCCAGGATCATCTGAGCCGTTCAAAGGGGCATGCTTCTTGCTCTTGCCTGTCTGAGAACTTTGCGATACTTCGGACACTTGCGGTTTTCTTCCTGTTGCACGCTGTAGTTTGGGCTCTTGCAGGAAAAGCCCTCAGTTTCTTAGAGGCTGTGCTTCGGGAAGGGGGCGGCTGCTGTGACTCGCGGTGGATGTGGAGATGTTCTTCGGGACCCACGGAGGCTGGCCGGGGTGGCCCGGGGCTGCCAGGAGCTGCACCCGATTACCCAGCTGCTGCCTGCTGGGACTCGATTCGGCGGTGCCGAAGCAGTTTAATTGGAATAGTTAATTCCACCTCGCCAGCCCGACGCCGGGGCTCAGCCCGAGCAGCGCCGGCCGGGGCTCAGCCCGCGGCGCGGCGGGCCGGCGGCGGCGGGGCCGGCGGGGCTCCCCGGATCGGCATGGCGAGACCCCCCTCTAGCGGATGGCCCGGGCCTCGCCGCGCCCCTCGGCGGGAAGGGGAGCGGGCGGGCCGCCGCGGGCCTTGCTCGCCTTACCGGGAAACGGAACCGCGGGGAAGAAGCCCTGCAGCGCCGAAGGGACCTTCCTCGGGCAGCGCCGCGGCGGCTGCCGAGCCCCGGGGCGGCTCCCTGCCCGGGCGTGGGCCCCGCCGTCCCGGGCGGCGCGGGGCGGCCGAGCGCGCCGCGCTCCCTCCCGAGTGCGAGGGGAAACGTCTCCGCTTTTTGACTTTAAGCCAGTGGGAAGCGGAGGTTTCTTATCTGCGTGGAGAGCAAAAGCTCTCCCGTGAGGGTGCGTGGCTGTGTGCATCCCGCTTGGTATCGCGCTGCATCGCTCGGGACTAATTCGGGCTCGGCGTGTCTCCCCGATGGCACCGGGTACAGACCAGTTTCTGTAATTTGCCCGCTGGATGCGTAATTAGCAAGTTCACGGTTACATTTGCTCTTCCTGCCTGCTGTTCCGGCACTGTTAGGTCTATTTATTTCTCGACACTTCTCCACTTCAGAGACAAACGATTACAGCGTATTCTATTCCGCCCGCTCTTTCCCTCTGAACACTTATTTCTAGTTGCTAGCAACTAGTGTCCACCACAACGCGAGGGGCACGTACGCACGAGTAATCCCCGCCGTAGACGTTCAGACAACGGCAAGGCGGGTGCCTGCCCCGCCGCGAGCGGGCTGGGCGAGCCGGCCGAGCGCCCGCGGCCCGGCAGCGCGTCCCTCCCGGCGGCGAGGGGAGCGCGGCCGCAGCGCTCCCGCCGCCGTCTCGGCCCGCCGCCGCCGCAGCCGCAGCGGGCGGGTGGATGCGCTCCCGGGGAGCGCAAGGGCTTTTCGCGCTTAGCTCCCGCTGTGCCCCACCGCCGTTCGCCACGGCCGACCGGCGGGCTCGTTGCCGGCCACCGCCTCGATCGGGACCGGCTGCGCGGATCGGGGCGGGGGGACGCTCCCTTTCCACCCCTCCGTCTCCGTCGCACGGGCAGGAGGAGCGCGGTGTTGCACAACCCGCTTCCTTTTTCTTTCGCTTCGCTGCGCCGCGGGCAGCGGCGGCGAGTGCGCGGGGCGCCGGTCTCCACCCTGGGGGGGGGGACGGGACCGGTGCCGCCCGCCCGCTCTCGGCAAACTGCGGCGGCGGCGTGGCTCGCTGGCTGCGCGGCCCCGCGGGGAGGGTCGCGGTCGCGACCGCGCGCGGGGGGCACCGCCAGGCCCCGCGCCCCGACCGACGGGGCCGACTTAATCTCCGAGGGGGAAGGGGGCTGAATCCTCGCCGGGGCACGGGGGGGCACGGAGACGGGACCGCGCATCCCGCGGGAGGCACCGGCCGCCTGCCGGGCTGTGCCCCTGCCCGCGGCGGCGGAGCGAAGGCGGCCGGGCAGGGCGGGGACGCCCGCCCCGCCCCGCCTCGCCTCGCCTCGGTCCGGCAGAGTCGCGGCGGCGGCGCGTCCCGTTACCGGCGGCTGAGCCCGCGCTGCCCCCGGCGCGGCGGGAGCAGGTGTCCGGGGGCAGGAGCCCGGGGCAGCGCGGCGGGGGCGGGGCCGGCGGCGGGCCCCGCGGGGCCGGGCGGGCGGGCGGCCCGGGGGCGCGGCCCGGGCGGCCGGCGGCGCGGCGGCGTACTCGGCGCGCCCGCGGCAGGAGGGAGCCGGAGCGCCCGAAAAGCCGTGAGGGGAGGGGAGGGCGGAGGGGCGGGAGGGGGGAGGCAGGCGGGCGGGCGGCGGGCGCATGCGCTCTGGCGGGCCGTGCCATATTGGAATGAGGCAGTGAGCGGAGCGCCGGGGAGCCCGAGCCCCGGCAGCGGCGCAGGGCTGGAAAAACTCCCCGCAGGTGAGGCGGGCGGCGGCGGCGCCCGCGCGCGGGCGGAGCGGCCTCGGGCGCAGCTGCTGGGGGCGTTTTGCCGGCGGGGCGCGGGGCCCGGAGGGTTTTTCCGGGCTCCCGAAGTTTGGATGCGAGAGAAAAAGGCGGCGAGGGAGGAGGAGGAGGAGGAGGAGGGAAGAGGCAAGAGGCAGGCGGAGCGCGGCGGGGAGGCGGCGGCAGCGCGGGGGGAGCGCGCCTTCGCGCTGCGGAGCGATGCGCGGGGCTGGCCAGCCGCCGCCGCGCAACTGCCCGCGCGCAACTCTGCGCGCGCCCGCTAGGGGCCCGCGGCGTCCCGCGGCGCGCTCGGGCCGAAGTTGCCCTCCTGGCCGGCCCCGCGCCCGCCGGGGGGGCGCCCGCCGGGGGACGCGCCCGGCCCGCGCCGCCCGCCCGGCCCCCGCGGGAACTTTGTGCGCGCCGCGCCCCCGCCCCGGCGCGGCCGGTCCTTGCCCACGCCCGCGGGGGGCCGAGCCCACCGAGCGCCTCTCGCTCGCCCCCCTCCTCCTCAAAATGGCGGTGGAAGGGGACCTTTAAACCCCGCTCCGCTTCGCACCCCCGCCGGGCGCGGCCGTGCCCCGCTCGGCGCGGCGCGCGTCCCGCCCGGGGCAGCGGCTGGCGTCGCTCCCCGTCAAGTGGCCCGTCAACGGGCGGCTCTTCGCCTCCCGTTCTGGGTGGGTGGGTGGGTGTGGGGGGAGAGGGGCGGGCGCCGCCTCCGCGGCCGCGCCGCCGGCTCTCCCGCAAGCGCCGCCGCCCGCGCTGCGGGGCCTGCGCTGCCGCGGGGCCGGGCATTGTGTGCGCGCCGCGCCCGCCGCCGCCGCTCCGCACCTCCGGCGTCTCCGCGCCCGGCGGCGCTCCGGCGAGCGAGAGCCTTTGTCTCTCGGGGAGTCGGTCTGCGCTGCCCGCCGCTTCTGCACCTGAAGTCGTAAATCCGCCGCTGGTGACACTGCCGGGGCGGCCGCCGAGGTGCCGGGGATGCCCCGGGACGCCAACTTCGGGCTGGGGAGGAATCGGCGCTGGGGCAGCGGCTGCGGGAGGGCTCCCGCCCGGGCAGCGGCGGGTGGAAACGGGAAGGCGGAATGCCCGCATGGGAAGGACTGTGCAAGTTTTCCGTCTGTGGCTTTTGCAAACTTGTTACCAGGGCTCCCCCCCCCCCCCCCCCGCCCCCCTCCACAGTGGAAATAATGAAAGGAGAAGAAAAACAACGCGGGCAGTTAATTGTGAATTTTTAACTACGTTCGCTATTGCAGTTCCACAAGGCCCTTATTTATTCGGAAATAGGCCAGTGATGCCCGTTTCACAGTCACATGTGTGCTTTAGGGGAACAATTATATCTACTTTGGAGAAACTTGTTGCCCTTATAACATGGTTTTACATGGTAACCTTTATGTCTGACAGTTTTACCCGCTCTGACAGCAGAATTCTGGTGGGAGAGGTTTTACAGCAAAAGAAAAGGCCTACCTTGCTGTTTCTTTGCTGTTCCTTCCTTCATGGGAACCGGCTGCTGTCAGTAGCCCAGGAGGTTACCATAGCGAACATTTCCGTAAGGCAGAATATAAGGTGTACTGTGCAAAAGTCATGCGGCAGAAAATGATAGCCCATCTTGTAACTTCAGAAATACCGTTGTTTTGCAACTTACTTATGGTTTACGATGTATGTGAACTGATCAGAAACATCTGATTTGTGAGAGGAAGAGTTGTTAATGGGAAATAGTCGTGTTCTTACTGGAGCAGGGACTGTAACTTGTAGCGTCTGCAGCACCCGGCAGGATGGAATCCTGATCTGGCTAAGGTCTGCAATTGCTGTTTCAAAATAGCCAGCTTTTTGGGCAAAGTAAATCAGTATAAAGATTAAAATATATCAATTAACTGTGGAAAACATAAGTTTCCTGTGTGGTAGGTACTACTGACATGGATTTTACAATTAAGAGTAAAAAAGCATCTACCTATCTAAAAGGTCATCTCTGGGAAGAAGACTTAGTGGGTTTCCTGCCTTCAGTTCAGCCATTTCCTCTTTTACTTTTGGTTTGTGAATTGTTGCTGTGATTGAAGGATGAGAATGAAATCTAGTTCTTCCCAGAATCTGTGTTAGTGGAAAAACAGGAAGATACTTCTGGACAAGACAGACAACAAAATAAAACTGATAGATCTCACTCTACCTTTTTTTGTGAATCATACCTAAGAGTTAGCATGGAAGTGTTGGGAGAATGGCTTTGCTCGTGTTTGGTGTATGTCTCTGCTGGGCAGTTACACTGGAAGACTTAAGTATCCCTTTATGTTAAAGCCAGCATGCACGTTCTCCACAGGAGACAGCGATGCAAGACAGATAGCTGAGTAACAGTGGCAGATCTTAGTAATTATTGATCTGTATAGTTTTTTCTTTGCGTTTTTTTTCCCCTCTACTATTAATTTGCTGGTATTGAATTATCTTGTCTGATTCTTAAACCTGGCAAATCTCCTAAGCAATCGCTGTGTGGAAAAGAAAGGTGGGTTAAGTGTAAGATGACATGTTGATGACTGATATAGTTTGCATGGTGTAATCTTCATATTCTGGGAACCCTTTTACTGCCTCGTGGGGAAAATGTTAAACAGTATTGCAAAAATAGGTTTATCATAGTATGTTTTGATAACACATTATAGTGTTTTGTTGTTGTTGTTTCATGGCAGACCAGCGACAGCTCTAGACCTTAGCCTTTCTGTCATGCTTACTTTTTGAATCCACTCTATTTATTGTTGGAAACCACTTTAACATCATTACTGTGCTTCCACTTGTGAAGTTTGGCCATGGCACGATCATCATGCGGTGATGCAGACATCAATAGAGTCACTTTGCGCTGGCTTGACTTAAATAATTGTCCTACAAGTGATGCACTTTAGACACATGGCAACTTAATTACATGAACACGTTGACAGTGAAATGGCTCATGTTAAATCCACTAAAGTGTCCTTTAAGTGCAGGAGAAATTGAAACCTGGGAGATGTTTAGTAAGGGGCATTTTGGGGAGAGAGCTTTCGATACCTGAAAACACAGGGCTTGCACATCCATTGTTCCTATATTAACATGGCAGTCTTAGTGTTACAGAATAGTCTTCAGATTTGGTTTCTTGACCTTTTAAGTGTGCATTTCTGTATCTTGCAGGCTGATCATTGACTTAAAACTGTGTAGCCTGTGTAAGTTACAAATGTTTTCTGGAGCTATAAGGTCTTTCTTTTGTGCTGTCCATCTGACTCATCTTGCTTGATGATTAGCAGATTTCATGTGTCCTCTTTGTTTCGGTAGCTTTGAGCATCAGTGTTGCTGCTGGTAGTGGACTTGCCTTTGTGCCCGTTTCCTTCTGCGTTTGGGAAATGGCTATCAGTTTTTAGGTCATTTCTAAAGCTTTTGGGTTTTTTTTCCCCCCTCTCAAGATTACTTTCTTACTTGAAAAGTCAGGGGGTAAAGTAAGGGGGGGGGGGGGGGGGGGAGTTGTTTGGTTTGGTTTGTTTTGATTCAAATGCTTGCTGAAATTGTCCTGAAGGCAAATGCTATGTTAGTATGCAAGATCCTGGAAGGGAGATTTAGCAGTTCATGTTCTCCAAGTTTAGCAAAAGTTGAAAGTAATTTTTTATGTTAATTATATATTAATATGTTATTATATTAAAAGCCATGTCATCAGTGTAATGGTATTTTTAATGTAATTAGATATTTTTACTAACTTTAATCTATAATTCTTTCCACTGCTCAGTTTTCTTTATATTGATAAAGCCTATGAAAGAAGCATCGAGATGTTACTTATTGCTAATTTGATTTTAAAATGTTTTTTATTCTAAGGGTACAGAGTATTTTTTTTAAAAAAAAGTAAGACTCTGTACATGTAAGACACACACATTTTGTGTTCACTCTGTATCCATGTTGATTTTTCCTCCCTTTTCCTGGACTTTGCTGACAACCTTTGTGGTTTGGTGGTGATTATGGGAGAATTATTATTATTATTATTATTATGCTCCTATCTTATGGACGAGATTATATTTTTTTAAGTGTACTTAGCGAAGGCTAGTCTGTGGAATTGAAGTATTACAACGTGAATACTCTGCATTCTTAATAGGGCATCTCTTAGGGGAATCACTTGTTTGAATATTTTAAATGTTCCCCTATGAGAAAGGAGGGTGTGAGCTTAGGCTGGAACACAATATTCTGCATATTAGTTGGGACTCTCCAGGTAACTCTCCACGTCTCTGGGAAATCAGTGTATTTTAACTAATGCAAAGCTGCATAGTAGTTATAGAGTCCTAGATGAATGCTTTAGAAACACTGTGAAGATGGAAAGCAGTCTTAGGAGTAGCTTTCTGCTTTGTTTGTTTTAGTAGTATTGGATTATCACCCACAGACACCACTGAGGAGCCTTTCGCTACGAACTGTGCAAATAAACAAGGCCTGGGAGCCACAGGACTAAGGAAGCCCTGGTCCCAAGGTCTCTTTCTTCCTCTGTCTCCCCCTCCTCTTTTTCCTTTCTTACCTCTTCCGGATCCTCTGCGATATCTGCATTAGTCTTTCTTCCAATGGAGACAGTGATGTTTAGATTTCTTCTCCTTGTGAAAATAAGCGTCCTAGTACAACCCTTGTAGGATCTTCATATCATTGAGACCCCTGCCCCTCTGTCACGTTTTGCTGACTGGGTTTGATGAAGAGTCATGAGAGGATAAGCAGAAAACTGTGTACATGCAGACATTTCAAATTAATCAAATGAGCCTTGTTTCCTAAGAAAACCAGGTAAGCAATAATGTTAAAACCTGAAGTAAAAGGACTTTATCAAGGTTTGTAGTAGAATAACCATCTCTTCTGTAGATGCCTGGACTTGAATGCTAGGATTTCTGCTCTTTCAAGCTCTCTTTTGTTAATAAGGCAGAGCGGTCTTAAATGACACTACCTTTTTGCTGCGCAGATTACTTCTTGTAAACAATGCTCCAACAGGAGTTTTACCTTCACTTAAAGTGAAGGTAAAGTGGGTGCCATGTGTGTTTGTTTTGGCTTTTTTCACCCATTCAGATTTGGCAGGTGAACTGATTGCTGATGCTTACCTACAGTTCAAGCGAGTTGCTAGTTACAGAGGTAATCTTAACGATTTGTTCAGATTATGTGGACATTTAAAATGTGATTATTGTCCCTAGAGTCACCCTGAGCAGCAGCTTGCTGGTTTTCAAGGTCATTGTTTATATTGCTGTGGCACTTCATTTACGCTGGTTTATTTGCTGTTACACTTGAGGACACTCTTGTTCACTACAGAAATGATCTCTTTCTTCAAACAGATGAGTTGGGAAGGAGACTAGTGGAATTTGATGTTATCTAAAAATGATGCAGCTATTAAACCAGCTTTGAGATTCTCTGAGAATGCTGATGAGAGAGAGGAGAGATGCATCTTGGATTTTTTTTTTCTTTAAGAGTAAACTATGCAGGACTGAGCGACCTCCTCTCCCATTTTGGCTGATTGGAGTCGAGGGCTCTCAGCACATCTCAAGAGGTGCTCTGTCTTGCAGAATTGGGTCACTGGTTGAAAGTAATGGTGGTGGTGGGGAACCCTGCAAGGTTTTGCTGTTTGTCACTTAATCTTTTTCAAGGATATAAGGGACTGGAGCAGTGATACTGAAGTAGATATCAAGTGGATTGGAGAAGATGAACTCCATCCTGATGTATTTAGAGGCTGTAGACTCTATTTCTTCTGGGGATGTGTGAGAGAAAGCCATAAATAGCACCTTCAGATTTGTCATTGTTTCCAGAAGAAACCGATCAAGTCAGGAAGTGAAGGCACTTCCCCTCTGATGCTGGGTGCACATTTATTACAAATGGCTCCTAAGTTCTGTGGGTGTCTCGCCTCTCTGTACTGGAGTAGGCGATGCCTTGGCATTTCTTATCTAGTTCTTGGTCTGTTGACCTGTGAAAATATGTATAAATACAAGATTTTCCTTTTTTTTAGGAAATATCCTGGGATATTTTTTTCTTTTTGTAGCTTGGCTGAAGTAAATACATTTAGGAATATCTAGCTCCTTGGGAATTGTGGTAATGTGCACACTTGCTGCTTGAGCGTGCTCTTTGCTCTGTGCATGGGGAGCCTCTGGTTTAAAAAAAGAAAGTTATTTGTCTTGAAATCATAAAACTTAGAAAGTATTTTAAATCTAAGGACTGTGAAACTCCATTGTACTTGTAAAGCCTTGTCTGAAACTAGGGTGGGTTTTTTTGTAAGTATCTTTCTCTCTTGTCAAAGCATCTTGTCTTGAAAGGAGGCCACCGTTGGCCTCAGTGCCCATTAACTTTGCTCCGAGAATGAGGATGTGGTGCTGAAAAAGCTGTGGTGTTTCTAAGCAGTACTGGGAAATGCTATTGAAGCCTGACAGGCGTGTGTATTATATACATAGGCTTTCTCTCTCATATATATATATATTAGTATTTATTTTTTCCTAATGTCGAGTTCCAAATATGCCACCATTCATGTGTAAGTACTAAACTGTTTAAGCGGTGTTTTAATACAAATGACAAGATCTGTACAACAAAATTCTTAAAGAAATGTCTGGGTAGGAAATGCCTAGCAGACAGGCAGGGTGAAAACACGGGATGCTTTCTTGCAGTTGGGCCAGCAGAACTCACATAATGCACATCCTACAAGAGAAATTACTGAAGAAGGCAGTGGTTCCTTCCAGGATTAACTCTGCTCATTGCTCTTTAAAGTGTTACCATGAGGGTTAAACTAATGGCCCTAAGAAATAATGAAAGTGCAGGATCAGTCAGAAGTGTTACATATATAGCACTAATTGGCCAATTGAACGGAACTAATCAACTCCTTTTAAACGAATGTGGCCATGGGCACAGGCATATGAAAATCTTCCCCCCTTTCAGGGAAGTTTTTTCTCCTTTATTTGCAAAACAAGACTTAAATCAAGTGAGCAGCGAGTATTTTCAGTCCAGCAGCAAAGAGCAAAAGTCTGCTTTTTAAGGTAATTATTTTATGTCTTAAGTTATTTGTTAAACTTTTTTAATAGGTTTGGGTGAGGGAGGAGGAAATGAATTTTGAATTCTCCTTGCTGTTGTGGCCAAATCTTACTTTTTGAACTTACTGTCTAGTAAATTTAAGTATGTATTTTGTCCCTCCTCTTAATGAAAACCAGTGTGTTTGGGTAAGTGACTTGACTAAGTAATCCAGAGTTTATTGTGATAATAAGCCAGTTCTAGATAATTCTAGCCTCACTGTGAGTGTAGAGGGAGTGTGTCCAACAGCTGGTTCGTTTGGGTTTGTTTTCTCAACCAGTTCAGCTTATGTAAGTAAGAGACTATGATTGAAAACTGAAAAATCAGGGAAGAGTGTGTCTTATTCTTCCCACCTGGGTACAAAAATAAGACAGCAGCATAATAGCTGGAAGGACAAGGTGACAAGAAGAAAATCAACTTTATTAATTGCAGTTAATGTTGCTTGGTTTCACTCTTTGTACTTATTAAATTGAAAACCAAAATACTGTTTTCTTTGTATCTACTTTCTCCGTATATGCTTTTAAGGTAAGAATATTACTTAGCTAAGTAAAATGAAAGTGCAGTTTTTCTTTCTAATTGGAGTCCAATTTCCATCTAAACGCAACTTGACATAAATTATAATTCTTATGATTATCCAGTAAGAAATACAGAAATTATCTTTTTATAGTAAAGCTAAGATTTTTATTTAAATATTCAGGTTTAATCTTTTGCATTTATACTTTGTTTCCAAACAGCGGTTGAATCTTATTGGGAACTATTTTTTAGGTTATTGAGGAATTGCAGTATTATGTAGTTTAATATGCTTTTATTTAAAGCAATTTATTTAAATGACCTTCTTCGCTGCTGTTACGTAGATAGTGACATCAAAATATGCTGTCAGTCTTGATCATTGTGTGAGTGATATGTGAGCAAATGTGAGTGATATGTAATATAAAAAAACAATATAACAGCCGTCTATCGACTGGCGGAGGCACCTTCATGGAAAAATAGCAGCGTTGATGTTTCTAAATAGGTATCTTTTCAGGAAGTGGGGTTACGGTGGTTATGATGGTCAGGCTGGGAGAGTCTCTGAAACAAGCGGGATATTTTGGATTTCAAAGACTAATAGTGTATGAATTCTTTACTATCTGCTCAAAAGGGAGAAATCTGTCTTACTGCAATGCAAAAACTTGATTTCTGACAAACAGCATGACAAAATCCACTTTAATGTATAAAGTTAACTCTTCTGAGATCCTACCTTAGCAGTGGGATTTGAAAGAAAAATACCAGTGTGATAGCTGTTGGAGGTGGCCGAGAAGTTTCTCTGCGTTGCTGGAAGAAGAGCGGCTTCAAGTCTAGCTTAAGTTGTGATGAGTATAAAAATTGCTGTAATGTGTCAGACCAGTAGGACACCTAGTCCCGTGTCTCACCTCAAAAACCTTTTGAAATGAGGATAAGAAACAGTGAAGTAGAGCACAATCCTTCCCGCAGTCGGTGACGCGGCTGTGTAGGCTGCGTAGGAACCAGTGATTTGACCTGTTCTCTGTGAGTTCGTCTAATCCTTTCTGAATCCACAACTTCCTGTGGTTATGAGTCTGCAGTTTAATTACGTGCAATGTGAAAAGGTGCTTCAGTTTGTGTTTTCTGGTTCTTGTGGTAGGAGAAATAGTGAATAACCTTTCCTTATTCTTCTTTTTCATGCTAGTTTTAATTTTACACATCTCTGTTGTACTCTTCCATAGTTGCACTGTTCAGCTCGAAGAAGGAACTGGTTTTATTGTACAGAAGATGCTGAAGCTTATCCACAGCTTGTGTGGGTGCGCAGTGCTGGACTGGGCAGGACTGCTCTTTCTGGCTGTGGGTATTTCTTAACTTTCCTGTAAAACTGAATTATACATCTGTCTCTGTTAGTACAGAAGTATTCCAAGCCTCTGATCTTCTTTGATACCTTTCTTGTGCATCTTCTAGTCTCGCCATGGCTGTTTGACACCAGCACTACATGCTGTCTCAAGGTGCTCTGGATTTCTAGAATTGCAGCACAGTGTTTTCTGTTCTCTTCTCCATTCCTTGGGGCTCTTAATGAGTATGGAATTGGTGCTCTGAGAGAATTAGTCATAATAATTTCAAAATCCTGAGTTGCAGTAGCTAATTTAGATCTCATTGTATAGGTAAGGTTATTTCTTTCTCTATGTCTTATTATCCTGCCTTTAATTTCGTCTTCTATTATCCTTCTGTAGTTCTTAGCAAACATTTATTTTTCATCTCTTAAATAGTTCTGTATTGTCTTAAAACTTTGCACTTAGTTCATGTTTGTTTGCTTCTCTTGGAAAGCAGGACTCAGTACAGACTCATTAGTCCTCCTTGTATTGTGAAAAATTACTTTTTATTTCTGTCATTACTTCCTGTCTTTATAATCAACCTTTAAAGTATGAGGTCATCTTCCAGAAAATGCTCCAAAATGATTCAAGTCTCTGTGGATGATAGTAGGTCCTGGAAAGATGGTGCTGTGTTTGTGGACACCCAGCTTGCAAGATGTTTGCTTTCCTTAACTTGTGTTGAAGACACTGAATGGGAATTAAAGGTGCTCAGAGCTTCCCACAGTGGAAACCTGAACAGTGTGCACCAGTCTGATGGATTTTCTTTTTTCTGTTGCAAGGAGGTATTTCTGTACTCAGCTCCCAGCAGAGGACATGGGAAGCAGTATGCCGGGAGCTCAGGGGAGATCCGTGTGAGGTGCTGGCCTTTGGGTTTATGTGGCCGCAGCTTCTGTTGTTGTTGGCCTTTGGACATTCCTGCAGGTGTTTTGCAGGGGAGGGGGAGAAGGAATTAGGTTGGATAAAACTAAGTTGTATCCTTACAGCAACATTAATACTGGAAAAAATATTTCCGTATGCAAAAGACTCTTAAACTACCAATTCTTAGCAGTTACAATGCACAATTATTTTTTTTTTTTAATTTAAGAGTTTTCATTGTGATGGTGGAGGATGTATAAACCAGAAATGCTGATATGACTTCTTATGTGTTTCTGTTATGTTTTTGACCACCCTCTCAGCTGAGGTGACCATTAAACTTGGTTTTGGCCTTAATGACCAAAGTCATATCCTTAGTTGTGTCATATCCTTAGTAAAACTCTTACTTCTTGAAGTCATTAAATGAAGTTATCTTTCACTGAATCTGCTGTGCAGCATGTAGTAATGAATTTAATACTGATATCTTCAACATTTAAAAAAATCTTATTCTGAATTTCCCAGGTCGAGAAGTTTTTAAAATGCTGTTAATTCAGATATGTATTCCAGGCTTCCACACCGCCACCAAGCCTACATGCTACGGTGTGAATAGATCACTGGTTAGTTCCGTTTGGAAAATGGCAAAACGGACGTCCCTAGTCTAGATGTAAGAGGTCAGATCAGTCTCCTTGTACGGGGCCTTGTGGAGTTCCCTGTGTCTGACACCTGTGCGACGTGAACAGGAGAACATGAATTTTGCATTTAATCCATATTATATGGGAATATACCACAATCCAAAGGATTTTTATTCCACATGAATTACTTTTGTATAATGTAGTAAAGTACATCGGAGATTGTTGAATCGAGAAGCCGGAAAAGTGATTTCATTTTGCTGTTAATGAGTGTTTTTCTGTCGACCCTTTGAAAAATCCATTCGTTATTTCTCTGTACCTCAGCAGTTTTCTGTTCATTTTGTGGCCATTCACTTCTGGGTGTGCCCAGTCCTGGTATAGAAGAACAAGCTTTTAATCTTGTGTGTTATAGAAGACTGTTTCTGTAACCATAAGGGCTAACAAAGTACCTTACAAGAATTAAAGTTTAGATATTGCAGAGGTGTTGACCTCCGCTTTGGAAAGCTTTTAGGGAGTACTTTTTTCTAGGCCAGTTCTTCACTCAGTTTATGTGCTTGCTTTGCACAGAGATCTGATAACTCATTTTTTTACATTCTTGTTACTCCTAGAAGTGATCATGGCAATGCTTGTCTGTGCAATTTCCGGTTGCAGCTGAGGGCAGCACTTAAGCGTGAGATGGTATAATTTACATCCAATGCTGCACTTTCCGCTTAATGTTTTGCTAGCAACTCCCTATCTGTAGGGAGCAAATCAAAACAGACTTGGGCTGTCAGCAGAGATGTTTCTTAAACACAACCGGGCATACGGTTTTCTTTTCCATTTAATCAAGAGTACGTTTAAAATTGAATCTCACAGCAGAAGCACATGATTATGATACATACAGGTATTTCTAGTGGTTTCAGCTCTTAAGAACTTCCATGGGCCCACAGTTAGATGCAGAATATTGGCATGGGGGAAGAAAATCTAGGAGACTTCATAAAAGAACTTTTCAAGGTAGCGTTTTCAGGATGAGGGTATCCTTTGATTTTTCTGAGGCGCTGTGTTTATTACATCCTGCTCTAAAATTAAAATTCTGATTTAATAATCACAACTATTGATTCCAAAGTTGAAATGGAACTTGAATAGAAAGTCTTATCTCTCTCTTGTATTTATATGTTAAAGCAGAAATAAGGTTGCATGTGCCAGCAGAGTGAAGCCTGAAAAAATATCCACTAAACTTCGCAAGGATGGGGCTGCAAAAATAATTCAATGAAAAAGAAATGTTTGGATTTGAAAACACTTTACGATAGTGTAAATATTCCAGTATTGTCAGGATCAATCTTGAAATTGTACTCCTAAAAATAGAGGAATCTTTTTCAGTTGCTCTCTGTCTTTTGAGCCCTTAGGCTCAAGTCTTGTTTTTCTCTCTGTATGAACAGAAGTGCAAAAAAAGTCTTAAAATGAGAACAGATTTTCATGCAATTTTACCACTCCTGATGCTGGGGTAATAAGAACATCATCACTTACTGTGAGCTCTTCACTAAAACCCTGTGCTGTCACTATTCTTAGGCCTTTAGGCCTGTTAATGTTCTTGTGATTTGAAATGTGTATCGTTGAAAGCTGTTGTAATTTTTTTTCTCTGTTTTTTAGCTTTGAGTACTTTTTAAAGGGAGGAATGGGAAAGAAGCATGTCAGTTAATGAGCAATAACAAAAGGCAAGGCCATATTTTTGTGGCATTGCCTGGAGAGAGAGAATTCCATGATTTAGCACAGCTCGTAATGCTGTAATTCCATTTAGGAGGAAAAGATACGGGGGGAAAGCCGTGTTTTACCATCACAGTTTGTACGTGCAAAGAGTGGTAGAGTGACTCAAATGGAGTGACTCAAATGGAGCTTTAGTAGTGACTCAAATGGAGCTTTAGCAAGTTAAAACAGCATTTCACTGGATAACGCAGAAACAGTTCACGAGCTACAGTGAAAATCGGTGGCCATTTGGCTCCCAGTCAGAAGGTTTGAAAATCATGGTTGGTTGAAGATGTTCCAAGATCAAATGCAGAGACTTTTGAGGATTATTTATGTTGATGCCTGAAGTCTCTCAGAATTAATCAATCCACTAAAACCTATACTGGCTTCCTAGCCAGCCCAGTGTGTCTGTTTTTCTCAGTTTTCTAGACTTAAAATGCCACATGTAAAGCCTTGCTGTTCTGAAATGTTTTTTCAGCCTATTATGAAACTTAACTTATGCACTTCATAGAAAAGGCTCGAGTGCTGCTTTAACACCCAAAGTGTATTAAGTAATCCAGTCTGTAAGGTGCGAAGTAACTGTAGTTCTGTGCTTTTAGCCTCTTTATTATTGCTGCTTGGACTTGATGTTAAGAGATGTGCTGGCAGTGGAACTGAAATAGTGGCCAACTTCAGCATGGTAAGTAATGATAGCAGGAAAAGGATTTTCTTTTCCCATATGACAACTTAAGTGTTGGGTCATCAGACAGTCAGGAGAGTGCGTTAGTGGTACAATGGCAGTGTATTGAGGCCAGCTTGTCTTTATGAGATTTGTTGGGTCTTACAGGTAGAATGAAGAACATGTCATGGTACCCAAATCTGCAATTTCAAATAGACTGTAAATAAGTGTGTCCTGTAAATATCTACTGGTTGAATAGAATTTTTCTAAGCCTCGTGATGGAGCTCAGGACATTGGTATTTCTGGGATCCCTTCAGATACAAAAGGGAATTTTTTTTTTGTTATCGTTATAATGTCCCTCCTTTAGATATGCATTTATTTCCATTAAAAACATATTTGCTAATCTGAACTGGAACCTTTTAAAACAAAATGCGAATGAAATCTTGGAAAGCAGTGGGAGACCTCAGGACTCTGCAGTGAAAGGATTGAACTCTGCCATCCACAACCTCTTATGAATAAAGTTAGCCTTCTAAAGATAAAAGGAAATTCAATTACAAAGCAAGAAGGAGGGTGAAGGGGTGTAATTAAAACACATAATCCTAAAAACAACATGAACAGTGCTTTTTCATGTTATACTTAAAGCAGCCTGCTTTGTGTGTGCAGTTGCTATTGCTTAAGATTGTTGATTTAGTTTCCTAGGGGAAACGCTTTTTGAGAGGATGCGAAAAGGATGACGTCTGTTGGTGTAACTGGCAGCGTAATTTTATTCAAGCGTTGTACTTATGGGCAGCTTGGTGGAGAGTTTTCCTTTACAGCTTGCTAATCTTTCTTTAAAAAAAAAAAAAGGGCAGAAAATGAAGTGCTGCTTCTGCTTTTTTCTCACGCTAACGGCAGTTGTCCTGCCGGACAGAGGATGAGTGCTTCAGGCAGCAGGAGAAACCCAAGGCAGCACGGGGGCAGGTTGTTCTCTCCCGTTACAGCTACACCAGCGGTTGGTTCCCAAAGTTTAGTAGTTTGGACCCTGATTCTCAAAGCATTTGGAGTCCAACTCCCATTGACACGATCACTGTTGGTGCCTAAAACCTTTGATAGGGTATATGGCCTGAGGTCTACACCTGAAAAATCTCTTTTAGAGTTTTGTGATGCTAATGCTGTGTTGTAGTAAATACACATCTGCTCTGCGTCACTATTTCTCTGCTAATTAGCTGCTTAGTCTTATACTAATGGCAGGAGTTGTGTTAGAGCACCTATCTTGGTAGTGAAGCATTCCCTGGCTGGAGCTAGAAGCCTTTCATTATCAGGACTGGCTTTTATGATAAAAATATTCTGATTCCATCTAGTGGGGTGAAGTTGTACGTACACACGCTGACCTGCTCACCGCAGCTCTGTGTTGGAAATGAGTACGTGTAGGCATATGCGAGTAATTGAAGTTGGCAGGCTGTCCCTCTTTCGGACCTCATTCCTTCAGGAGCTGTAGCTGTTTTGATTTCACAAACATGGATGATGTCTGATTTGATGGAGAGGAAGAAGCTGTGGGGAAGGAAAGGTGGGAGGGAGCTGGCAAAAGAAAAATAAGGATGAGTATAGAGATCAGGACTGAACATGGACTTCACAGTCAAGATGTTTCAGAATGTCTTTTGAATGCTCTTCTCTTATGCTCTTAATACCATTCAAACCCCCATTTCTTTATTTATACTATATTAATATGCAAGTATTACAATTTCCTTGGGGTATTTAATACTTCAGACTGATAGCTTGATCAAATACTAGTACCATTATTTCATGAGTTACTTTGTGCGAAAAAAATTCCTCTGTGAAAGAAATATTTTGAATTACTGTAAAGAAAGAGTACCAATTTCTTGTAGTAGTTGATGTGTGTATCTCGTTCTCTGCTCACATATTGTGTGCAAGTTTATAGAAAAATTGCTGCTTATATTGAGTGAACTTAGTAAAAAAAGAAGTAATGCAAGTTTTGTAGTGAGTTTTATTAGTCAATAAACATTCTTCCCTCATTGAATCTTTTACCTGGTATACCTGATGCCCTGTTTGTCTGCTTTTGTAAAAATAGCTTGTGCTGTCAGTTTAGTTCCTTTGATAAAACTAATAATTAAAAAATACGCAATTAGAAACTAAAAGCAGCTATGCTTTTCAGCTGGAGGAGGCAAGTGTGTAATCACACTGCTCAGATGAACGGGATCCTGGAATCAGGTTGCAACCAGTGCCTTTGCATTTTGAATCTATAAAAAAGGCACAGTCCTTTCAGAAAAAGTCACTGAAAAACCTGTTTCTGCAAGAGATGAGCATGCTTATTTTCCCCTGATCTGGTAGGGAGTATAGGTGAATGAACCTAAACTTGTCAATAGTATTTTCCATTAATTGAAATACTTTTATGTGACTCAGGTCCTTCCCTGAGGACATGTTTCCTGGTGGCTTGCATCAGACAGAGAAGTCCTGGGATTCAGTTTGGAACTTGTATTTCCCGAACATATGTCTTGCAATTAAAACTTTGAAAGTTTCACAGTGGCTTTTAAATGACTTGTGACTCCTTTGAGGAATTTAATCTGTGGTGGGTTTGGTAATTGGCTGTTGGCAGTGTGATGGTGTTGCTGGGGAATGGAGCTGGGAGTGGGGGCAAGATCTTTATGGTGGCTAAACCAACTTTGGGGGTGCATTGAACTAATGGTGGAACTGCAGCGCAAATATTTGGGTCTTGAAGACTGTAAGAGTGACTTTCATGTATTTCATTAAACATCTTAGGGAGAAATTTGAGTATTGGCAGAGAACCACAGCAAGGGGAAGGTAGACACTTCTAAAAATCAAATATAGAACTTTCCTGAGTTTTTAGCAAGTCTCATGTGTAATGCTGAATGTTGAAAATCTTTGTGGATCATCATAATAGCTTGGGACGTTGCTATAGTGCACTATCTTATTGTACAAATGTGTTCTAGATGTTTCTGATGTTTCCTCATACAAAAAGTTACAGGGCTCAACAGTTTCCACGTGCTGTAGGTGCTGAAGAAGCATAGAGAATGACCTACAGAACAGATTAAATACAAGGCAGTTGTACGTAGTCACAGGTGACTCTCAGTTCCAGCACAACAGAAATTTGCCATTTTTACCATTGCCACTTTTATAAGAGTTAGGTATTTTTATAAGAAAACCTAAGGCACCAACACTCTGTCTTACCTTTTGTGCATGTTTGTATCTTCCCACTTTTGACACTGGGTTGTTAACTCTGAAGCCTAATGATTATTGCCACTGCAATTCTGGGGATATACTTTGCCAACACTTGCTTTCAGCAGTTGTTTTGTTTTGTTTTCTTAATCATTAGGGTTGTTCTGTAACGAGGCATGCATGTATGTGTTTGCAGGCTGTAGATGTACATTTGAGATGGCTCCCTTAATTGACTTGGTCATAAAATATCTTCTCTGCCAACAGGCTGAATTATTTCATACAGTATTAATATGAAGTTACACAGAGTCCCCAAATGTGCATGAAATTTCTCTTTATCTGTTGTCTAAAGTTTGCTTCAGAGAAGCAAGTGGAAGTTACTTAATGAAAAGTGAGCCTAGTTTTAGTTCATCCACCTGAAAAACGTGAGGAGGGGTGGCCTGTGGTTTGGAAAATTAAAAAAAAAAATTATAAACTGCAAAGGCATTGTCTTAATTCTGCTGCAAATATGCTAATACAGAGTTAATCCTTATGACTTGTTATCCTGTTCCCTTCAATAACCAATCAACTGTAAACCAATAACTTTTAGCAAGATTATTTTAACTTGAACTTTATTTAAACTTCTCTCTATAGTTATTGCCTTACATCAGTCAGTAAGGCTTCATGTGTGGCTGTTCCTTAACCTGATTTTATCAAAATAATCCAGTTTTAGAAATTGTTTTAGGCCTGCAAAGGTAGTTTTCACAGTCCTCTATAGGAAGCTGCAGTGATAACTTTCTCTGATAATTTTTCAGTATATATTTGTTAACTTTTTATTTAAAAAGCAGAGTGAGCTTAGGCTAAAACTCTTCCCGTCAACGTAGACACTATAATCTTGCTAGATAGATAAAATTTAACATTGGCAAACCAAGCCTTTGCTGGTTTACCTCTTTACCCTCTTACCACCCTCTCCCCTGCAAAATGACAAAGCCTTTGCAGACTTTATATAAATAAAAAAAGGCTGAAACAATTTTGTTCTGTCATGAAAATAACACAAAGTTTGCAGTAACGTTAGTTCAGAGTTGCAGCAGATAAGAGGTGTAATGTGCCTTCTGGGTTTTTGTGGGTTGCCTATCAGGTTTTAAAAACTGAAATGGAGTATTGTGTTAGAATAGAAACAAGATCGTATCTACCTGAATACAAGAACCCCTTAAAAGTTATACGGAGTGACATGAGGAAAATCAGGGAGTTTGTTTGCTCATTCATGCTACCAGTATGCTTTTGGGCAAAAGATGAAGAGTGTTAGAGTGAATACAGTGGCTGGAAGAAAGATTTTGAATCTTGATCAGAGGAAGGGGAGGTACTAGTGCATGGAAGGACCCCGGCTGTATCTCCGCTTGTCAGGGTTGCGTTGGGGAGTCTCGTGTCCCAGAAATAACAGTATGCCGGAGTGAGAAGACCTGGAATGGAGCGGCTGTAGTTTAATGTGCACGTAACGCACAAAATGTAATGATCCATATTCATTACCTGCCAGCTCTTTGTTGCTTGAAGACCTTCCATATAACAGTCTTCTCCTTGTGAGGACAAAAAAAGAAAAACTTTAAGAAAAATTCTTGGGTTTGCCTGTTGCAGCTTTTCAGTCATTGTTATATGTATATAATTGCAGCAAACACATTTGCCTCTTCTAGTTAAAGCAGAAAGGAAGCATATCTAATTTTTATTCATGCCAGTTAAGCCTGGTTTCTGGCCAATATGAAGAATGCAAGGAGCACATGCGGGCTGTTGTTACTGCCTCATGGTACCTGCCTTACTTCATATTAGGCCATTTTACAGACATCACATCAATGGTTTTTGACCTTCCAGCTTGAGCTGCCGTCATGCTGGCAGCCTGGAGCTTCTTCACATGCAATGATTTCTCTCTATATCAAAATGCGTTTAGTAACAGGTTTCCTCTTACACCTTATCTCTGCTCACCCTTGCTTACAGTGCAGTTCAGCTACAACAGCAGGGGGTATTCTTAACCTGCATTAAGCGTATGTGCAAGATACTTATGCTGATCAAACTGTGGACCAGTTCCTAGGTGAGCTTTAATGTCTTGCAAATCCCTTGAGCCATCCAGCTTTTTCAACATAAACGTGTCAGGTGGCCTTTTCAGCTACTTGACCGTGACTGATTATTAGTGTGTGGAAACTTGTATGCTGTGCAAAATTTCTATCTTCCTTTTACTTAATTACAGTTTCTCCCTAACCATGAGGTTTCCTGTTCTTCTGATGGTGTCTGCTTCTTCTCCTAAATTTATATAATCTATTTCTCTGATGTTGTCATTATATATATATATATATATAATGTCAATATATATATATATAAATGACATATAAATATGTATATATTTATTTATATATATATATATATATAAAAAGCTGAAAGATATTTCACTGAGCAGGTGAAAAGCTACATATTAGGTCTTGTTTAATTTGATATCTAAGGCAAAACTGTTGATAAATATGTTTTAATAATTTAATAAACATTTTAAGGTTTATCACTGAATACATTTTCATATCTGAGATGGCAATCAGAACTTGCTGTTGGAGTAAGTGCTCCCTGGAGGTCATGTAGAAAAACTGGGTAGAAATTTTGAATAAGGAAGGTGTGGTATGAATTACTGTAGTGAGATTTCTAAGAAGTGCTGACATGTTCCACATGCTTTAAGCTGCGCTGAAATCTGATTGTTTTGACCAACCTGAGATCTGTAATTCCTCCCATTTTTTATTAAATTTTGATTTCCTGTGTGACATTCCATCATCATGATGTCATGCTGCTGGGCTTCTCTTGCAAGGTCTCATTTACTCTGTGGCAGAAGTGGCCTGTATGGATTAGCTTTGGTCATGGGAGTCTGCACTGTAGATGGAGATGCTTTTAAAATGAATGTACTCTCTCTTAGCTTTCCCTTTTAAAAAATGACCCTTATTATTGTCTCTTTGCAAGAATACTCTTTTTTATTAAAAGGCTGATACTGCAAATTACAATAGTGTTATACAGCAGCATCACTTCAAGTATTATCACATAAGTCCCACATAACCTGAGCTGAATTCTCCGTTTTCTGTTTGTGTTAGAAGGAGAAGGCTGTTGCAAAGTAAAAGTACAACACAACCAGCGGTAGGCACCTGTTCTCTCTTGGGACATCTGATACAGTTGTTCAGCAATTTACAATAATAGTCTGAGTCTCTAGTAAGTAGAAATTTGATGTGAAGACTCCAGTTGTACCTGGGGCATTACCCAGCTCTGCCACCAGATGATTTGACTCCTTTCGCAGTCTGCCAATACGTGGTGTAAAGAGTCACTTCAAATGGGATGCTCGGAAAGCTGCCAGATGTTGTTTTGCTGTCTGCAGACAATGCTCCCATATTAAGTCTTTAGCTTGGTGCATCAGAGAAGAAAAAGTACATGCTGTTAAAGTAGGAGGTTATTTTCAGCTTTACTGTTTAAAACAGAAGATCTGGAGTGGGAGCCTGGAATCCCATATTGCTAAAACAGTGAAGTGGCAGTGAAGAGTAAACCCAATTTCTCATTTCCTCTTAACAACTCCCCAAGAGCATTTGATTTCAGTAATTTTTCTTGAGATACTGATAGTGGATTAATTCAGTTATATTATAAATTAATAAGCCCTCATGGCATTTAACTAACTCCTACTTTATTTATTCCTATTGCATTTATTGTCTTTAACGTCAGTGCTGCCATAAATTGTGGAAACTAATTTTGTGTGTCCTCTGCCCACAATCTCTTGATAGCAAAGTACTACAGGCTGTGCTATAGTGATGACTAAAAATCACTGTAACAGAACTGGGATTTTTTTTTTTTGGTAGGCATCTGTTTAAGATCAAGAAGATGTTTCTAAAAGACACTGTCATTGATGTGCCTTTTGGGTAGTTAGGAATTCTTGGTAATAGATGTTTATGATGTGATCTCTCTGTCTTAACTGACTGTAAATGCACCAGCTATGAAAAAATTAACTTGGGGTTTTGCATTATAAGAAAACGTACTGAGAGCAGAGGCAGTCAGGCAGTGTGTGGTTTACTGAAATCGAGGGCATGTCCAATATTGTGCGGTATTGCTAAGCTAGTCTAAGTTGTTTGTGTTCAGTGACAACTAAAACCAGAACTCATTACACTTTTAGTAAATGGGATTAAAAGAATGAGAAGATTTTATGTCCGCTGAGCAGTTCTGTGGCAGTGCTGGATGTAACCACCTGACTGCTCTTCTTCATACTCTGGCTTGAGGATCAGTTAAATGAAAGCCGGTCATATGCGCTCTGCTCAGGCATCAATGGTGTTAGACACGTGGCACTGCCACTACTTAGGGTTTTTTGTGTTTGTGGTAACAATAATCAACATGACTGTGGAGCAGGGAGGTCAGGCAACTTAAGAGCGGCTCTTAATTTTAACTTAAAGTCCTGAGCAGCATTTGGCTCAAACTTCTTTAATCCCCACCTGCCTCCTAGGAAGGCAGTGGCCTTTTGGGAAAGCTTTTCTGATCAGCCTTACCTACATATCTGCAGGCAGTGGAACTACCTGGAAACAGCCAGCCTGAGAAAAAAGCCATCAGTAAATTCCAAATTTCCTCATTTTTCTCACAGTGTTGTCCCCCACTTGGGAGGGAGGATTGCATCCCTCTCTCTGTATTTAGATGCAGCACTTTGCTCAGACCTTTCTAATTTGTATTATTTTTGTCTTTTCTCCTGGGTAAGAAAGAAGCCAAGACAAAGTAGACAAACTGTCTGATACACACTGTGGTTTAATTTCCTTTCTTTTAGAGGAGAATAGTGCTAGGAAAGCAGCACACTGCAGGAGAGATGGACTATCACACTCCCATCTCTAGAGCTTGGCTGCAGCTAGCAGGCAGCCGTTGTCTTGCCAGCTCTCTAGAGGCAGCAGTCTGCCTTGATATGCTGGGCAATAGGACACCTTTGAACTCAGCTCTTCAGATCTGTTCTACTTGTGTTACTCTAAGCCCAGGGGAAATAGTCCATGTTCACCAGTCCAAAGCAGATCTAGCATCATAAACCAAAGGCAAATGGAGGCAAAAAAGGCAAAAAGCCTCAATTAAAATAAAAGAGTGGTTTCCCAAGAAGAAATGTTGGGTAAAACCCCCAAAACAACTTTATCTTGTATCCTGAGCAGTGAGTGAAATGGCCAGGCTGAAGAACCATCGACTTTCTCAGGTTGAACAACTGGTGCTGTTTGTGCCAGGAGCCGGGAGGCAGCCTGGCTGCGGCTGCTGCGTGGCTTCACAAATTCAGGGCACTGACTGCTGTGTCCATGGCAGTGCTGTGGTTTACCAAATGGTTTTTCTGCTTAGCCGCAACAGAAGGCTCAGAGATGATGCTTAAAGGCTGATGGCATTCCCCAGTTGGGGGTTTACTGCTGTGGTGGTCCTGTTGTGACAGATCTGGCATCTTCAACATAACTTATACCATGGTTTTCAGGTAAAAGCAAGTAGATTTTTCCTTTTCCGAGTAATCACCTCCACGGTTCTGGTCCAGCTGGCTGCATCGTGCAGAATAGATGTCCGAAGCTTTTGATAGTTCTAGATAAAGTGTTATTTCCCATTCTGTTCGGTGAGTGCTAAGAGGAGAAAGGAAGATATCCACCCCCTGAGCCTAAATCAATAAAAAGTAACACTGAATTATCTTGACAATGGACTTTTTTTTTTTTTTTTTTTTTCATCTGAAGAAAACTTTAGAGGACAGGCGCTCTCTTCCTGACAGTGACTGATGGATGCAGCTCAGAGTCTAAACTGTAAACTGGCTCTCGTATTGATTAAAATGTATTTGTGTACCTTGCTGGGGGAGAAGGGAAAAGTTTGATCTGGTGAGCACAGATGAATTTTCATATGACACTACTCTATGAATGAAGCAACCATTTTCAATATATTTTGGTTCAGTTTGTATTCCTGGTCCATGGTAAATGAAGTTGTGGTACCTTTAAAAGCAGTTGAAGTAAAGATTTTCATTTAACACAAGACACTGAAGTATGTTTCTCCTCCTAACAGGTTTTTTTTCCCTTGGAACCAGCATAGTTACTATCGGATATAAGTTCACTTGAGTTTTGGAGGTACCAGACTGTGCTATAGTGTAAACACAGCTGCCATCGAGTAAAATAGCTTCAGTTTTCTCTAAAGTATACAAGTTCAGTGTTAGTGCAATAATAGATGCTTACTTTATTAACTGTTAGTCTGCCTGTCGGCTTTCTTGGCAAACTAAAATGATGAAGTACACCATATGCCTGGCCTTCCATTAATTGGTAAAGGATGTACATGGAGAGTACTGCTGTAGCTTAATTGAGAAAACCTACATCTTCTGGTCACCCAAAGGAATGAATAGAGGGGTTCCTTCCTCAGATTGTAATATGGAAAGAGTACATGTAATGATGTGCAAGCCCTGTTATTTATGCTGGCTAAGTTAGTTTATATAACATGTCTGAATGTTGGGTACAGTTGCATGTACTTTAAATACCAGCGTAGATAAGGTCATCTTGTGTTCAGCACTGCATGGGAAACTAGTCAGGGGCAATTATCAAGTACTAGTGAATGCCGAGAGACATAACTGCTCCAAGTGCTTGTCAGTACTGCTGTCATCAGGGAAGCAGAGGTAACCATCATTATATAAGTCTTCTAATTATTGATTTTTATTGCTGTATGAACGCTTGTATTTCCAGTGGATCTTTTCCTAATTGATACATTTTCTTTATTTTTTAGCTTATCAAGGACAACTTACCTAATACGCAAGTTAATGGCATGATGATACAACTTAGCTGATAAATGCAAACCCCTGCATGGCTGTGCCTGTTTCATATAATCTGGGCATAATGGTTCTCTCATCAGAACCAGCTTTAAGGAGACTCCTTCCATAAATGGATGTCTCTCAGTTCCACAAGTTCTTGGATTAAAAAAGTAAAAGTGCACAGTGGAATTTTATCCTTATAATAACTTAAATACAATTTAACTAAAACAGCTCAGCTTTGTGTGTGTGACGGTACAATGGTTGAATATGTAGAGCTTGTCAAATATCAATATCAACATTTAACATATTTAACAAGACCGACCTCCCTTGTGCTGGTTGTGGATTGTTTTTTTGATTTTGAAGACTGTGGTGTTTTAGTCTCCTAAAGCTATCTGTAACAGCACTGGTGTTCTCTTCAGTCCACAACATATTATATGCATATGTAGAGCTTGTGAGTGGAAAGGAAGAGGGGGAAGACGGCTGCTAGGTGGCAGTGGGAAGTTGCTCAGCACACGCTCTGCCGGGCGGGAAGCATTGCTGCTGAGAGCAAGCAGTTAGAAGGGGAGAAAAAAAGATTTCAAGGCTTCCTGAACATTGTTTGAGACTGGTGCTTAAAGAAATGGGTTATTGCTGAAAATGCAGTTAACCTGAAAGTATGATTCAAGCTACTGTTTTGCACTCTGAAACTTACTGAAAGCGTAGCTTGTAAGTCAGATTGCATTGGTTGGCGAAGTCAGTCTGACAGTCAAAGTCTATACTGTCTTCCCATGGCTTCTCTTGCCACGATGCAGGGAGAGATTTACAAAAGAACACTCTGCCAGTCTGTTGTAATGCTCAGTGGCAACCACCTGAACCTCTGCTCAGTGGCTGCAGAACAAGCTCGTGTTTATGCCTCTGCTGCACATCCCTTCTCAGCAAAAACAGCATCGCTGAGCTATGTGCCATGCTGCTTCAGGTGCTGGTGTTGCAAGTTAATTCCTGCTTGAGAAGTTTTGGGAGCTCATGTAAATGAGGAATGTAAACATTTTTTTATTCCAAGCTCTGTAGTTTCTGGTCTGTGCTTAAATATTTCTTACGACTCCATCAGAATGGAGCCTTTGCTCCATTGTACTGTACCATGCAAAATGGGCATTATTGCCCCAACAGATCACAGAATGTACACCTTGTATGATAGCCAGGATGATGTGACACTAATGGCTTTATAAATAACTGAAGTTATGAAATCTCCTTCATCTTTGCTGCTAGAATTGAGTGCTGTACCTGACTAGAAAGACAAAGGGGGTAGTAGTTGCTTATAAATCTTATAAACGGGGGGAGTTTTAGCCTGGAGACAGTCTCCTGTTTGGTTTTGCTGTGTGAGTTTGCTCCAGTGGAAAGTTTAGTGTGGAGTAGGGATGAATGAGTGGGTGTGGAGCTGCCTTTTTGGGGGTAGTGCAGCCTTATTCTGGTTTAGTTATGTGTGAAACTATAGCCAAGTTGTAAAGAATGCTCACCAGTCTCTTAAAAACAGCTAAGGGGTACAGTCTAGAAGCAAACATCTTTTTGAGGTATGTTTCCTTGTTCCATATTGAGGCTGAGCCCTGAGGAGCTGTCATTCTCAAGGAAAGCCTGACCTTTTCTTCCAGGTTCCTCCTCTTTCTGTAACATCAAAGGTTCTCGTAGCACATGTTGAGGCAAGAGCTTACTTGGACATTAACTGTTAGTGCTTTGATGTCTGCTCTCTTCATTGTTACTTGTTTGTGGAGGCATGATGCAGGTGGAAGATTTTTCGTGATGTGGACCCAGGGTCAGCATGATGTCTACTCTTTCTTCACTGAATCCAGGTATGGAGGTGAACAAAGCAATTCCATGAGTCTCCCTGTGTGTGCTGGGGTATTTTGAATCGGAAGCATGAGACAGCTCTGCATTTTCACTTCCCTTCACACACCAAAAATCTAAACTCTGCTTTTCATCTTCATCTGAAAGTGAGTGGTAGACTGAAATAAAATTTAGGAGGGGAAAAGGACAGCTCTGAAAATTTTACATTTATTCTGGCTTTTTCCCTCATGCTGATTTCTAAGAGACAAACTCCCTCTCCTGCTCTCTTCCCCTTTTCTCCTCTTCAGAAGCTGTCCTTTTTGAGTTCTGGGGCTTGAGAGCTGAAAGTGTGAATCACATTGAGCACGTCCCCAGCCTCGTGGGTTGCCCTAAGCCAGCATAAAGCCATGATGCGTACAACCAATTTGGACCAGAAACAGCCAGTATATTTTTTTTCTTCTTCTCAGTAACTGAATTTTGTCACAGTAACTGACATACTAATGAACCAACTTGTAATTAACGTCAATGAAAATTTAACTCAGTTGTTGTTTAAATAATGCAGTAATCTCTCTAGCAGCATGTGTGGGGTTTTGTACCATCATGCAGTGAAGACAGAGTGTGGAAAGTTAAAGATAAAATGGTAAAAATTGTTGAAAGCTGACAATTTAGGAGGCTGTGAGAAATATTTGCGGTGTTTATTGTAGTAATGAATGCTGTAGGGTTCATGGATGCAGGAAATGAATAAGCTTTTTGGGACATTGGTCTCGGAGCCTTTTCTCACATCACAGAGGTACAGTGCAATGGATTTGTTTGGCAAAGTGAAGAAAAGCTTCGAGTCCTGAAAGAAACTGGGTACGTGGACCTGGGGTGGCTACTGCCTGGAGAAGAGCAAGAGTTTTTGTTTGCTCTTTGTTTTTACTAAGAGTTTGACAGAATGAGACCTGTATAGGCAACCTGATTTGATTTGATTTGATTTTACTTTTTCCCTACATTCTTTAGATCTAGGAAGTGCTCACTTTCACCCTGAAGTGCCAGTAAGCAGGCCTTGTAGGGCAGGAATTTTACGTGGAGAAGAGATTTGCTACAACAGTGTGTTGTAGGTCAGTAAAATAAATTACCAAGTCTTCTGCTAAAGCATTTGATTTGCTTGGTCCCCAACTCCTCCGTGGACATCTCTGGACCAACTGGTTAATGTTTGTAAGAGAAAATTTTGTTTCTGAAGTAGCTGAATATTTTCTAGGTGCTTATTCTTTCTTTCACCTTTTGTTTCTCTGATCCTTAGGACAACATTGCAGTGATTGCTTTTACTGTCACACACACACACCCCCCCCCCACTACCCCCTCCCTCTCGTTTTCCCTCTCCCTTCTCTGGCTCCCCCGCTCCCCAATTCTGTGTGTTCCATGGGAAAGAGCCTAACACCCTTTCCTTCTTGAGGCTTTTCTTATCAAATTTAAGCTTATCAGGCATGATACTTCTTTAAATACATATGATAGAATGCTTCTGTGGTCAGGGAATTGAGTGGTGCTGAAAATAATCTTTTTCTTGTTTGAGAAATATTCTGGTATTCTCACTTTTGAATCCAAACAAAACTAAGGATGAAATAGTGCTATTTCCAAAGCAACAGTCAATCTCCACAATAAAAAATGTTGAAAAAGTAACTAGTACCACTAAATGAGCACATGCAGAAGATAACGTTTAAAATCCCATGGTCTGGAAAGAAAGACTGCTCGGAATCTGCTTTGCTCAAGATTTCAGAGTAAGGTTTGAAGAAGAAAAGCTCCTGATCTCCCTTACCCGTTGTGTTTGCAGCATATGAAGTGCAAACGTATGTTTTTGTATGTTCTGGCCTTCAGCACTGCATTGCTCTGCAAGGCTGCAAGAGCATTGGGGTTTTTTAACTAGAGTGCTTTCTTAGTAATAGCAGGTCCAAAGCTGCCATGTTGGCAGGCTTTAGCCTTCCGGTTTCTGAACACATCTTTTTGACCTGCTTGGTACAAGCCCGTTCTTTGTGGGGTCCTCCACAAGTTGGTCCTCTTTCTGCTTTGGAAATCCTTGCTCCAATGTAAAGGCTGGTTCGCTGTGATGCCTGATCTCCCTTTCCTCCACAGCACTGTTTTCCTCTCCTTCCCATTTTCCTAGCTTGCCTTTTAGGGAGCTACAAGTTATGATCTTGTTTTGCTTGGCAGGTGAGGAGCCTCGGTGCAGTTCACTGCCACTATAACCTTACTGTGGCTTATCAGTGTCTTCACCTTTGCCTTCTTGCCTTGAGCGCTTGGACTTCGAAAAAATAACCTGTCCTCCTACGGCAAAGCCTCCTTTACCTTCAGTCCAAGAATTAAAATTAATAGGACTCTGGGAATTGGTGGACACTTCTTAAAGTGCAAGATGCCATTTTTCTGTGGAAAATAAATAGCTTGCACAGATAATCTACAGCATAAAGCTATGAAATAAGTTCTGCAAAATTAAAATTCAGGTGGGGGTTATGCAGATTGCCTTATTTGAATATTTAAATCTTCTGTAGCTTTTTGATGACTGCTTTATCATTGTTTTCCATATATATGCAATGATGCTCATTTACAGCCTTCCCCAATCAGTTATACAGCAAATACCACTGCTATAAATAAAATGTCATTTGCAGGAGACAGAGTTTTGTAAGTTAAATGAGGAAGAAATGTTCCCTTTGAAGAAATGTTAGCCGTGATCAGTTGGCCAGGATTTTCTCTACAGGATTATTCAAAGGAGTGGTTGAAATGTACATTTTTCTATTCCCCTTTCCCCTGACACTAGCCAAGGAGTACTTTTTTTTTGGTAGTGTTTCAGAAAGATTGTGTAAAAGCGAAAAAAGTCTTTGAATGTTGTTTCATGTTGCAGCTCTGTCAACGTAGTGGTTGGCTCTCAGAAAAGACCAGTGCTGCTTGTCACCGTCCTTGGCCGTGCAGTTGCACCCTCCTCTCTGCCATGCCTGCTGTCCTAATCCTGTGGTCAGCTGTTTCTTCTCTTCAACAGAAAACTAATCACACTCTTGTTGTTTTTTCTTCTTTTTCTTTTATTGGTCAGATCATGCTTCGTCTACTAAATAATTCCAATCTTTCTGTCTAGTTATTCAGTATCACTGGCTTTGCTGTTAGCATTTGAATAGTGTCAGTAAACTCGTATTTGCCACCATTGGGGAAAAATACACTTATTTTTGCTGTTACAAGCTGAAGCATCATTAGTATCTGACGTACATCACTTCATCAGCTCATACAGCCACACATCGGACTGCTGAGCTGCTTCTGATCCTGGTTTCACCATGGGCTTTCCTGCGCCTGCAAGGAAATCACATAACCTTGTCTGCAGTTTTATCATTTCTCATGGGAGTGATAGATCCTGCACTGGGCTGGTGAATCTTGTTGAATCAGTTTTAAAGTAACTTAGATTAGATTAGTTTGAGGTGATTATACTGAAGACTTCCTACTTCTACAGGGACCATGACGTTTCATCAGCGACACTATCTTTGGAAGATACGGAGCGGCTCAGGTCAGAATGCATCTCATGGTAACAGCACTGGAGTTGTTTGCGTGCACAGGAAACCTATAAAACAGGTTGGGGATCAAAGTAAAGATCTGGCTGCCAAACTCAAACTGCAGAGGGCTTTTTTTGAACAGTTGGAGGAGGTTAGGATGTAGGATAACCTGCCCCAACACTCTTTTTGTTAAGGGATCTTTAAATATGCATTGTAGGAAGTTGAATTTTGCCTCATCTAGGATTTCTGACTTGAGGTGGCAATTTTTACTCAAATAGTTGAGACAGAAAGTGAGTATATTTAATAAAAACGGCATTAGAAGTTCTTGTATTTGCATTTGGAGACTGGAGCAAAGGGACATAGCCTCTGACATACATTCCCTGTTGGCTCCCATGCATGGTAGAATCGTGGTTTTGTTTTTGGCTTCCCCCCCATTTTAAGATGGTAATTCACAGTCATGTTTTTGCTTTTAAATTAGGGAATGCCTGTGAGTAGGAAATAGTCCTCTCAAGGTCTAACGTTTGGATGGTATACAGGTGGCATGCTTTGAATTGATGCTTGAGCTGGTCTGCTAGAGGACAGAGAAGAGAACGGGTCCTTATGGAAGAAGTGAAACCTGCTACTGTTTAATTTTCTGTGCTGCTGGTGTTTCTGTACTATGCTAGTAGTGGACTTTGTGAAGAGGGGTCAGTCGCAGGTTGCAGGAGCTGCGAGGGGGAGAAGGGGGTGTCCTCGCTGCTCCTTGGCCCCAAGCTGACATAGTGCAAGGCACCGAGAGCTCTCCTCGCGGTGAACTGTTAGCAGGGGGAGATGATACCTTTGTGTTCAGCTGCTACAAACGTCTGCTCCATCCTGAGATGTTGATCCAACCCTTTCTCCTTGTGTAGTACCATCATGAAATCCGTGACGCTGCACGTGAGGCAGCGCGTGCTTTGCTGGGCCCCAGGGAGGAAGAGCAGTGGCTGGAAGGAGGAGTGGAGGTGCAGCCCCTGCTCAGAGCCTGTCCTGTGCTGTGGAGCAGGAGGGGTACATGCACGCTGCTGGTTCCAAGGAGTGGGTGGGGAGAGGGGAGTGCGGAGCGGGGCTGTTGCAGATGCTGTGATAGTGCCGGCACCTGCCGTCTGCAGTGCTATTTGGTAGGGTTCCAGTACTTCTGTGGTAATGAGACACTGCCTTTCACAGTAATGAAACAGTGAGATTAAGCTATGAAAATAAAAACCTGAGGCATAGAAGTCCTGATGCAATGCTGAACTCTGAAATGTGGTATTGTGAAGACAATGACACAAACAGGCCTGGAGTCCTGACTCTTGAAAGTTTGTAGTCTCATTTTCTCTTGGGTTTCATCTGAAATGAAAAACTGCTTATTAGCATTTCTGAAAGCAAGGCCTGAGCGCTGATGGTCTTGATGATGAGGTGGTTTTGTAGAGTGTGTTAAATGAGTGTTGGGTGTGGTTGTTGCTTTGTAAAATCCTCCTTCCATTTATCACTTCCCAAATGTATTAAATCCAGCACTTGAATTCACGTGGTAGGTTGAGGCTTCTTGATAGTGGATAGCACAGAGTCCTTGCTAGGGAAGATGGTACTCGGTTTCACTTGCCAAAGACAGCTTCTGCAGCCACAGGCTTTCCCCGTTTTATTTCCCTGTTCTGTGACCTGTGCTGGCTACCCAGGAGTAAGTTAGTTTCTTCATAAGGAAAACTATGAGTTCCGAGTCTGTTTTGATCCAACTTGATGTGTTGTGGTGAATGCTTTTGATAAAACTGTGTCCTGTTTGCTTCTGCAGCTTTTATTTGCAATCACGGGGTTTTTTTAGTGCTGCTGCTTGTTAAAATAGGTTTTCCATCTGTTGGACAGCAGTTTGATTCGCAGTTGCAGCTGTCTACATAGACTGTATGTTCAAGTATCATTAGCGTGCATAAAAACAAATACAAATTCTTCGTTAAGTTTTTTTTAATTGAAATTATTTAAACTTGAATTATTTAAATTGAAATTGTATAGTATCAAGACTACAAACTTTGAAACCAGGTATTTTCCATCTTAATTTTCACTCTGGCCTACCATTGACAATTTGACTAATAGGGGTTAGCTGTTGCTCAGGGAAGAAAACCTGACACGCCATGTCTGTAAGAAGTATGAATGAGATGCCACTCCCTTTGTTGACCCCTAATACCAGTGCCAATATTTTAAGAATGGGAACCTAAGGTTAGACCAGCAAGTCTATTTTTAAACCTAAATCTAGGAGGTTGGCTATAATTTCACAAGTGATGTGCACCGAAGAGCACTGGTTGAGTTGGAGACCTGTTGGAGGTCTATTTAACTAGGCATCGATGTGTTGTATAAAATGGGTTCTATATAACTAGGTGTCGATGTGTTGATAAATAGGTTTAGCTCCTACCTATTGGTGTGGTGAAGAGTGACCTTGGGAATAAATATCCTTGGTGAATAAATATCCTTGGTGTTAAGCTGGGCTTTATTGTGGATCTCAAATGTCTGGAGGTGATGTGAGCCCACACTGGCTGATGAGGTCTGTTTGTCCTGTGGTTGTGTTGGCATTTGAGAGAGAGTTGCCCTTTCTGTGTGTAGCTTGTGGTTTAGGAGCTCTTCTGAGAAATGAGTGTAATATATTACCTTTTTCTGTATCGTGTACTATTTCAGTGATGTGACAAAGGAAGGAAACAAGTAGGAGTATGCTTTTACATATTAAAAGCATTTTATACGATTGACTGTTTTTTAAATGTCATATTTGCAAAGTACCTTCCTTCCCCCTCCAGTTCTTCTCCTTTAATTGTTGTATTGTCTGCAGTGGTGACATCTGTTAGGTGATTCTCTGGAATAGGAGTTCACTTTCAAAAAAGGATTTGGAAGATAGCGCGGGGTTATTTCCCTTTACCTGACTTGAGTGCTCAGCGAAGTTGAGTGTCCCGCTCAGATTTTATTCAAAGACTTTCCTGTGACTTATGCACAGAATATGAGTTGGCAAAGAGGACTTGTTTGTATAAATTGAGCCTCTTAGCAGTATTATGGAGGTATTTATTGTAACTTTGTTAAGACTGCATTGACCTTCATACTTTATCTGCAGGACTGACATCTTTCATGCATTGAAATTAGTTTATAAATCTGGTGTTCTAACAGATGAATTTTTGCAGATTTCTCCAGTAATTTTCATGTTTGAGACACTTACAGGTGAATTTTTATCTTTGTTAATTGCCTAAAATATATGTGCAGTGAATGTACTTTTTGGTTTAAAACACCTTTCTCTCCCATAGTAGATAGCTGAGTATTGTATCCTTAATTATGTTCATCTGTCGGTGCTTTGTCTTCTGCCACTTAGCAATGGAAGTGCTCTTCCTTGAGACCATGGAAATGGCGTGATTTTCTTTTTTCTTTTGGAACTAATAGTTGTTAAGTGCTTATGCAGTCCGCTTTGCCACCTATAGCTCGCCACAGGTTGCTCTCTAGGGCTCTGTACTGCAGATCTCAAATCTTGGCATTGGCTCAGAGTTGTCTCCTGAACAGCATCTGAGTGAGTTCTGTGCATTTTTATTTCAAGCCAGAAGAATGAGGCTGGTGGTGACTCTGACAAAAAGTTTAGTAATTTCACTTAAAAAGCCTAAACCCTGGTTTAGGTACCCATTTATGTAATGTAGTGACTGTGGGGAAGCTGAGAAACCAGATATTTCATAGTGCTGTTTCTGGTGGTGTACATTTCAACTTAAAGGCTACTCAAACTAAGGTTAAAGGGTCCTTTAATCTGATGGCTGGTACATTGCTGCTGGCAGTTTAACTCTTGCGTACGTATCACCTTCTGTCGGGCAGCCATCCGTATCACATCGTTATGTCGTGTGGGATTCAATATTTAAATGCCCTAGGGATTCAGAAGAAGTAGAGGTAGGAGTCATTTTCTTTCCCTTTGAGCACTCTATTTTACCTCACCATGAATTATACTACATGTTAGGGGCAGAATATTTACTCGTTCACGCTGCCTGTCTTTATGCAGAGGAGAAGAAGTTGCCGAGCTGTTGTCTGGGACTTGGGAGCAACAGGAACTTCACATCCTTTCTTCACCTTCTTATCCAACTTGTAACTTTAGGCAATTGTATTCGTTCTATAGGATGTGTAATAAAAAGTCGACAATGAAAACACAGCAGTGTGTTCTGTCTGGTTTCTTTATTTGGCCAATAACCCCCAATATTCTTGTAGTCTGTATGCTGTAGGAAATAGATGGAGAAAGCAGAATAATGCTGCAGAAATGCAGAATAATTGCATTTAAAAAACAAAGCAAAACCTGAATGACTTGGCAAAAACCCACTATCTTAAACGTTGAAGAATTAAACTAAGCAATTCTTAATAGCTTCTATTTGCAACCAGTTGTAAATCACAAAGGAACTTTTTGGGACACCCTGTTGTGTGGTGTTCCCCTGTCAAGTGAATGCTCTGGCTGCCCAGTGGCGTCTGAATTAGCTGGGAAGGGAGTCATGACTTTTACATTCTCACCTGGACTTAAGGTGTAGTCTCATGGAAATTGCTTTACCAGCTGGGTAGTGCAGCACAGGTTGTAAAGACAGATCTTGTAATTTGTTGAGCTAGACCTGAGTGTTTCAACATTTATTAACCAGGCTTTCCAGGTTTAAGTGTGTTACGTGTATAGTCAGGCATATCCAGGCGGTAAGTCAGATCCTGGAAGCAACTGGACTTCAGGCAGGGCTTGGAATTGGAAAAATTGCATAAATTGACATAACCTAAATGAAAGAAGAAAAAGGCCACGTATCTTATCAGCAGAATTGTGTTAAATAGATGATTGTTTGTTTTTTCTCTGTTGTACCAATAGCTTTAATAAAAGGTTGAGTTAAAGGTATGAGCATTGGTCCCTTTTTGTGACAAAAAGGGACTCCCCTTTTCTCTGGTAAATATTTTTATGCTAATAAAAATGCACATTCACAGACAACATTTCCACGTTTTCAAGGCAGAAAGGATGGCCAGGCTGTAACCTTTCAATCCGCTGCAAGGTTTTTGTTTATTTGTCTGCGTAATGCCAGCAACTTGCTGTATTTAACCTGGTGTGAGGGGCTCTGAGTTCGCTAGCGAGGCAAGCTGTGTCTGCGTCGGCTGTGTGCTGGGCAGGTGGTGACGGGACCCCGCGCCTGTCCCGCAGCTGGCTGCGGTGACCCAACCGCCGCTGTCGTGGTGCAGGCCGGGTGCTGCAGATGCGTTCGCTTTGCTGCGGGCAGGGTTAGGGCTCTGCTGGAGGGATGGGGAGCACAGCTGGGGTGCTGCTGTGTAAGTGCATTGTACGGATACCTGTCTGAGTCCTGAAGGTGGGTGACGCAGCAATGATTTAAAAGTTTGTGAATAACTTCGGGGTTGCTGGTTCAGTGCAGCCAGAGCAGCGTGTGCCGGTGTTCTGCCCGCTTTGTTTGTGGGCACTGGGCAAACCCTGGGAAGCTGTCATAAACAGAGGCTTTTTTTTTTTAAATAAACCATTAGAATAAAAAAAAAAGTTTATTATTGCAGTGGACTGCAGACTGGCTAACCTCCCCTGCAGAGGTGCTTGCAGTCCTGTAGTTACTTTCATTTGGAAGGCGCGGAGCATGCTCCGGAGCCACGCGACTCACTGTAAGCCTGGGTTGCTACTGATGGTGATGTTCTGGATTCTCCACAGCAGATCCTTTGCCCCTTTTATATTTTCTGAGAATTTCTTTGGAAATGTAACAACATAAGGTGTCTTCTTTAAATGCAGTTCTCTGGAGGAGTCTCAGTGTTGCTGTTGCAATGGGAGGGATGAACAACTTGGAGTTCTGTTCTGCTAAAATAGATTTAATGGAGCTGGCAGGGAAATGGAAGGGTGGAACTGTTACGAGTACCGGTCAGTGAGCGGAAATTGCAGTGCAGCTGTGATAGAGGAATATAGTAAGTTTTAATAATGAATCTAACTCTGGTGATAGTAGTCTTATTTGCATATATATACATATATATTCTTCATGTTCAATGGGTTTTGTTCTCAGAGGCCATACAGAAGCTGTTCAGATAAGAATACTTGAGCATGCTCTTTGCAGGCAAAAAGATGAAAGGGATTGCAGGAATCCTGTGCCATGTCTCCAGGAAAGCTTCCTTGGCAGAGAGCGGGAGTTGAGTGTTGAGATGAACACAATTTTTGCAAGGACAAAGCCCAAATAAGTTGACAAGAGCAGAGACTTGCTAGAGAGAGATTAGAGGGGATGAAACTTCAGAAATTTTCAATGCTTTTGATGAAATAACAATTTCTCATGAAGTATAGCTGGTTGTTGGTTACTACTGTGGTCCTTGGACAGAATGTAACTACGTAAGGCCAAGTCTGCAGCCAGAGCTGCTGAAGAATGGTTTGATCACCAGGACAGTGTACCTGTGGCCTCTTACAAAAGAACTAAATTGTACAATTTGACTGTAAGAGACAGGTTAGAGGGGTGATAGCGGAAGGTGGTAAACTCACACTGGGTTTGGTTACAGTTGGTCTAGCAACTGCAAAAAATGTGGAAACATAGCTGCCCCTGTTACTTATTTTTTAAATATAGAAATAATATAGGAAGGTTTTGCTTTTGTTTTGGAGCACCTGATATGCTATCAAGATGGCCTAAAGAAAATGGTGATGATCATACCTACAATAAAGGGTCACTCAGTGATCTGTTACTTTTTGATAAATCCTTACAGAAACAAGTAAATAAGCTCCTGTTTACAGACCCCCTGTTCCATACATGTGTGTAAAAATAATGCTTTAAAGAACTGCAAGTCAGCCAAAGGTTTCTGTTCTCCACGTTGGACAGGATAATTTCTTCAGCAGCTGTGACTTTAATGAAATCAGTAATATTTTTATTACTTTGTTCTAGAAGCAACAAACTTTATTTTGCCTATCAATAGTCTACTTCGTGGGCTTTGCAGGGCTGTCTTGGAAAGATTTGGAGTGCACTAACAGTGCTGAGCCAAGGCCTTTGTGGCAGGTAGTTTTCTTTCCTGCAGAAGCCACTGAAATTGATTTTTGCTCGTCACAGAACAGCAGTTAATATAGCTTGAAAAATTGGAATTCCAGCATAAATTGGAGATTGGGAGGTGTCTCCCACTTTGCCTTTTGTTTGTGCAGGGTCAGATACTAAGAAAGCATACGCTTGTGAAATACTTACTTTGTTTATACAACTGAAAGTTAGAAAATACTTAGGTGTTATCCAGGCTTCCAACTGTTAGTGACTAAATACGAGAAGACAAAATTACAAGAAAGGTCTTAAACCTTGTTTTGACTCTAAAAGGCTTAGAGAACTAGGAGCTTGCATGAAGTATAGAACTCTGGAGAACCTTTCTTGGAGAAGACAGACCTCTGTTGAGGGTTCCAGCAGGGAGAATGATTGGAGGATGGGGTAAGAGGGAAGGGCGTAGAAGTAGGTATGTATAATACTTTGCTTCCCAAGAAAATAATTTTAATATCTTGTCTGACAGCTGTGTACTGTCCTTCTGGTGCTGTGGGTATGGAAGAACAGTTAATGGGTGCTTAGAGAAGCAGTGATGTGGTTGTTGAATCACAAAACACGAGAAGCGAGAATCGTACTCCCATGTGGCAGGTTAGACAGAGGCTGGGTTTGTGCCTGCCCTGCTCTTGCACAGTGTGAATGGAGTTAAAAAATCCTTGAGTGGGGAAGAGGAGAGTGAGCAAAGCATTGGCGGCTTGCACGCTCCTGCGGCAGTGCGGCTTTGCGGGGTTTTGGTGAGTTGCTTATCCAAGTGTAGCAGAAGTGATCATGCAGACGTTTGCTGATCTGTGAATTTTAAACAGTTCCTTACCATCACAGGTATTAAAGATTTCTTACACTGAATGCTGTTCTGAATATTTGTTTCCTTTTGCCTCTCTCAGTCCTGATTTCAAGGGTGCGATTTTTTTCAAGGGAGGCAAATATCTGCCGTTGCGCCCTGATGGAGATGGTTGCTGATTTGCTATGGCAGGTAGTCAGCTGTATCCTTCCACTGAGCTGGCAGCGGTGTCTAGCCAGAATCTTTGACATTTTCCCCCAAAAGGATATGGCTGTTTTAAGGAAGTGTGCTGGCCCTAATGTGGGGGATTTGGGTGTTTCTGTACTGCGAGTGCATTGCTACAAAAGAGTGAATGAAACTTGTACTGAATAGCTTGAAAGTTAATTTTCTCCAGGGCTGTTGATTTTGGTTCTGATTGGGAAATTTGCTTACTAGGTGTCTTACTTTCTTGTGCTGAAAATACTAAGTAATCATACTCCAAGCTACTGTGATATGAAATTCACCAGTGTACCTGTAATGGGTTTCATAAAAATGTTTATGAGGAATCAAGTACCACACGTAGTAAGTGGAGCTAAAATAAAGTTGGCTCCTACCCGAATAGTTTATTATGCTGGGTTCTGTTTGTGCTATAGATTCCCCCCCCCCCCCCCCCCCAAATAAATTCTACTGGAATTTAAAACACTTCAACTTAAGTTGTTACCCTGTATGGTCCTTTCAATTTTTTTAACTTTCTCCTATCAGTAAGGGGTTGGCAGAGACTCAATTCAGGCTGGGTGGAGTCTCTTTGTCCTTGGAGAGGGTGCAAATGTGTTTTCCAAAAGCCTGATGTTCTCTGCCTGGCTTATCTCCTAGGGTAAAGGACCCCACGCAAACTGCATTTGGGCTAGCTTAGATCTGCTTATATGTTGATAAGGTGTGTGGCCTGCAAGTACCCAGACGCACACTTGATTCGAACATGCCCCCGTTCTCCCCTGGAGCCACTGTCTCATCTTCTTGTAGCAAAAGGGGCAGCTGATGCCTGTGTTCATGATTGACTGTAGCGGTGTTAGATTAGGAAAAAGGTTAAAAAAAAAGCTTGAAGTTTTATTTCACAGGCTGTGAAAATTGCTTATTTCTGCAGTAATAATAAAAGCAGAGGACAAGCGAGCATCTGGAACTGGCCGCAGGTTGTAACTGCAACTGTGTGCAGCAGCGTCAGGAACAAGGCTTGAGAGGGTCTGTGCCCCTGCGTTTTGGAGATCCGTCCGCTGCAGCAGCAGGATTGGGCCCGCTGGCGTGTAGTGTTGGTGCAGTCTTCTGTCTGTGAAGGAAAAGTCTCTCCTTCCAGGTAGTTTTGTCATAAGGGTTCTAGATGGTAACTGCAGAAGAGCTTTTATGATCATCTTGTACGTTAGTAAGAGGAATTGGGAATATTCACTGAAAGGGTCACTGAGTTAAAACGTACGAGGAAGCACAGGCACGACCGGTTGTTTCCTATTTATAACTGTACACTGGGAAAGGGTTGCTGCTACTGCTGGGCGCTCCTCTGTACCTGTTTTGTACTTCGCATTGTTCTTTTTGAATGTTTTTCAGACACAAGTTTGTAGTAGAGGGGTGCTTTTGCCCTCAATAGTTTTTCTTTCTGAAATGCCAACAAGAATCTCCACTGCAAACATGGGACCTAATTAGAAGATCTGCTGAACAGGGCACTGTTTATGCCATAGCTGTGAGTCCTACAATAAAGAATTTGTTACAAAAAGTCTTTAGATGAAGAGCATGTACCATCTCCCCTCACAGGGAATGCATAATTAGTATTTCCTTGAAGTGAAAAAGCACAGGTATATGTGTGAATGGGCATAGGGACCAGGAGGACATTTCACCCCTCTCCTCCCACCTCCCAGGTATAGTCCAAGAATAACAATAAAGGACCTTTACCTTTCCTTGTTGCGTTAGCAGTAGATTTGTCTCAGTATTCAGTGGCAGAGTTGTAGGTTTCAGGCACTGAAGAACCGCTTCCCCGCTCTGACGGACCTCTGCAACAGGTTTTCTGCCTGCCTGTGCAGGGTGAAGCTCTATATGGTAGACACAGGGTTTCGAAATAGATTTTACTGGATGCCTTTGCATGAAGGAATTTGCTGAAACCTGATCCTTTCTGTAGCTTCTTCCCCAGTCTGTAGGGGTGTCTCATGTCCCCATTGTCTCATGCGGCTTTGTTTTAAAATAATATTAAGCCTCAGACACCAGCTGATTTACTTTAATTCAACATCCAACTTATGTTTGATTTCTTTTCATATTCAAGTGAGCCATCTGGCTTTAATGAACTGTAACTGTTTTTAATGCTGCCTCCAGTTGCTAACATCTGAATATTTCATGTGTTGAAAGGAGGTTTGAAATGCAGAAGCGAGACTGAAGAGTCCAAAGTATTTCCAAATCAGCTCTGTTCCAGCAGCACTTGTGCTCCCCTCCCCTCGAGATTTATCAAAAGATAATCGTTGGGGTGCCAGACTGTAAGCATCAGCCATGGCGGGTGCTAATTACAAGTACTCTCGATTTTGTGTACATAAAACACCAGAGCTGCTTATGAAATCCTGAATAACTACCCAACTTGACTTGGGCAGAATATCAATCAACTTCAACAGGAGCTGCCAGTATTTGGCATCTTTTAAATAAACAGCCTCTTTGGTGTTTGGGGTTGGGGGGGGGGGGGGGGGGGCGTGTCTTAAATATTTCCATGTTGCAAAAAAACATGAAGTTAGTTTTACATCACCTAGTTTGTTATAGAAGTTAATTGAGAGCTGGATCCCATAAACTGAAAATATCTTAATTGCAATTAAGTTCTGAGGGTACTTTGCCAGGGCTACACTGTTAGAAAGCAGTGGCATATCCCCAGATTTGTTGGACTACGTGCTTCGCACAGCGTTTTTCACAGCGTTGCCTTTGTTTTGGCTTAGCAGTGTGACGGCTGATAGACTTAGGATAGGCCATTACCAAGAAATATTTTGATTAATGATTTAAAAGTATTTTATTGGTTAGTTCTTCACTGTATGCCAAGCATCGTGCAGGTTGCCAGTGACATCATCTTCCACCATTACTTCATAAAGGATAGAATAAATGGAAGCTTAGGCTGTCAGCCTGTCTACAGGAGGAAAGTCTTCAGAAAGGGTAGGCTGGGGTTGTGCGGTTGCATTAGCTTACCCTGCGCTGCCTTGTCCTGAGAGCATGGAAGAAGTATGTAAGGAACCAAATGGAGATTGATAGAAGTTGGTACCTGTACTTAATTTCTCAGTAACTTTCTCATAGAGACAGAGCTGATATGGGAGTTAACTTGTGACCTTGTGGGTATATGCTGAGCACAGTCTTCTTGAGCTGGAGAGGAGTAGGTTAGAAACAGTATAGCAGAAATTGGCAGCCGAGTTCCCTTCCAGATGCATTCCTGAAGCTATAATGAATAGAACTGTATTAATATCTTCTACACAGTCGATTTTTGTGGCATTAAGCTACCACTCAATAGGAGCTCTTAATGATATCTCTTGCTACTCTTAAAAAATTTTTATTCTCACATGTAATGAAAATTTTTAAAGTTGGCTGTATTTTTGATTGTCCTTGAGAACTTCCTACACCGCTGAGTACTGCTGGTGGATATTTCTTTAATTCTATTCAAGTTTGTTGTTTTATTTGTGTGTGAATGAAGCTACCAGTGTGGTGTACAGGAGATTTCAGCCAGGCTTTTCTGTGCTTTGCACTGCAGTTCCCTAAAATTCATGCCAAAAACTGTAGCTCAGTCTACACTACAACTTTGGCATCTCACTTTCAGTTGAAGTGTGACTTGAGTTTGGTTTGACTTGTGTGATACTGCCAGCTAGCAAGCCTGGATGCTCCACAGACATGCTCGGGACATTTGCAGCCTGCTATGCAGCATTTTACAAATAAGCCATGGAAATCCTCCACAAAACGGAATTCTGGTACTTTGGGAAGGTTAGTTTTTTTTTTTTTCCCTTTTTTTTCTTTCCAAGGTTTCTGTGTCTAAATGGTGGAGGCATGTCTTGATAAACTTGCTTTGCATGGGGACCATGGGAGCCTAAAGATACTACTATCAGCAGGGACAGTGACACTGCCCCTTCAGTCCCAGCCACGGGCATCTGCCTGGTCCTCTGGGACTACGGGAGCTGCCTTCTCTGTTCGCTCTGAGACCGCTGATGAACTGGGCAGGCAAGCTGCCAGAAGCAGTTGCTCTCCCACCTAAACCTCCCTGTAATAGAACTACTTCTTCAAAATACTTCAATTTTTAACAAATAGACAGATTTTCAAAGGAAAAAACATTTGGTTAGAATTCTTCAGACCAGCTGTAGTTCACAAGCCGCTTATTTGAATTACAATACAAATGCAACTGCAGCCTGCATAAAGCTGCTTAAGGTCTGCTTGCAGTTGTGGTGGGATGGAAGATGCGCTTTCAGAGAGAGAAGGGCTGGATAGTGTCTTCATATTTGTAGTTACTGTGTGCCCAGTCCAGTTATACCTTCAGAAGTGAAACCATGGTTGCCCCTAGAGAAGCAGTATCGTATTGGAAAATCTCTCATTTGCGATGCTCATTTTGAAGTAAGATTTTTGCGTTTCCATCTGCTAGGCAGCTTGTATTTCTTACGGATTTGTCCACGCTGTAGTAGAAAAAAGGCCACTTAAAATAGGTTGGTTTCTTTAACCTTAAAAAAAAAAAAGGGACCCTCCCGCAAAACCTCTCTGAGGATTATCAGGTAGTTTCCATAGACGTGACAGGTATACAAAACTAAAAAAAAAAAATTAAGACTTTTCAAATGTGTAGGGCTTATCTTTTTAAACCATAGTTATTTAAAATGTATTTAGGTGAGAAGTGCAGCCTATGTTTTTTAAAACTTGATTTTTAGTCCTCTACATTATTTCTGGTATCTTGCTTAAAAAGAAAAAACAAGTGCTTCCCAGATGTTCAACAAGAATGCAAAGGGTATTTGAAGATTATCTTTTTTTTTTTTTAACAAGAATTTTTAGGCCAATAATCTGGTTCTCAGGGCCGCCTCATGCTCCATCTCATTGATTTATATAAAGTTGTCAGTCAAAGTGTGATATTAATAAAGAAACATGTAACCTAGGCTTTTATTTACTATACAACTTTGCTTTAGTGGAGAATTTTGTAAGGGAAAAATAACTCGCAGTGCACTGCCAGTGCAGTGAACTAGTGTGGGCTTGCTTTAGACCTGTCCTTCCTTGGTTTCTACCATTAATAATGAAATAATGATCTAATTGCTCATAGGAATAGGTTTGAAAGTTATGTCTTCTCATCACAAAATGTTTAGGAGTGTATTCTGCTCCCTTCTTTTTTCTTTCCTTTTTTTTTTTTAACCTGATAGGTTTTTTCTTTTTTTTTTTTTTTAACCTCGTAGTGTTAAAAAAAAAGGTTATTTTCCCCTGATACACATTGGGGCAGGAATACCTTCAGCTTGCACAACTATAAAACACTCTGTGTGTGCACGCACATTGGTGTAGTAAAACAAAGGTGTGAAAACCAGCCAGTTTCAGGGCATTTTTTTTACATGTGCCATTCTCAGATGTCCTGCAGGGCAATAGTTTCTGGTTTGGAGTAACAGAATAAGATGTTAAACAGTTCAGCCATCTACATTTGTACAGCCTCTGTATTTTTAGGGTGGTTTTGTCAAAACAGACTGCAAAATTTTCTTGTTGTGCTGTCTCCAAAACAATTTGCGGCTCTATTGGCAGAGATGAGTATTAAGAGAGTAGAGAGGGGCTGCATCTTGGCAATGAAGGTGATGCTTAAGAAATTTGGTGAGTGGAAGGACCATGTGTTACGGGTAGGCTGGCATTCTATCACTTGCTTGTTTTTTCTCCTACTGCAGGATCATAATTTTACTGTAATGTAGTTAGGAGCAGTCCTCTGCTGTTGTACAGGACTGCTTCTCCTTGAAGAACCATTGGCACGGGTGAAGTCAGTGCAGACATCTTTTAAGTATACAGAATGACAGGTGACTGCACCTGTATTGAATATCTTAAAATATGTTTTACCAGCTAATACCCAGTAAAATGAACTGCCATAAAAAACAAAGAAAATTTTAAGAGTGGTAAAATATTATAAAATTAAATTAAAATACATATCTTGATTGTATCTTGGTATTGTTTTTTCCACTTATATAAGACAACATTTTGATAATAAATGAGCTACTGTGCCATAGCAGAAATGTTTCACTGGTGTCTTCAAGTCCTGTTAAAGTGATGAAGTGATGGCTCCTTGGTTGAACTGTTAAGAATCTAGTATGTTTGAAATGTATGCGTATATTTAAACTTGTCTTATAGCCATTCAAGACCAGAGTTGCAAATTGCCTGAAGGCTTGTGGAAAGCAAAAGGCTAAAGTATTAGAAATCCGCAGCCTGAGCAGACATTTTGTAAAGCCCTATTGTGCTCTTTCTTTGCCAGCATCAGTTTGGCTTTCTTGACTTCAGACATTTTCGTTGGTCCAGGTGACAAAGGAGCTGGATTCTTGTTTTGTCTTGTTCCTAAGCCATGACTTGGTTAGTTCCCTGCTTCTTTAGCCTTGTGAAGGGCTGAAGGAGCTTTTGAATGGGGTGGATTTGTTGGGGGGCTGAAGAGATGTTGAAAGTCAGCTTTAAAATTGACTGATTTAGGAATTTTTTTTTTTTCTGGAATCAGTTTGGTCTGCAGATGAGGGGTGTGGAATAGCTAAACATATATAAATGCAGTGAGATACCCTTGTTTGCTTTAAGGTTTCTGGCTTATTGCTGGAGTAATGTTTTTAATGTATCTTAAAAGTAGTTAAAATCCGATAAAGGTTTTCTTATCAGTTCTTCCTTTCAGTTTTTTTTCAGGATCTCTTATTGAATGTCCTGGTTGCCACTAGAATCGAAGGCGGGAGGCAACTCATGACCACCAAACCGTGACAGCCTCTGATTCCCCTGCTTCTGGCTGCTCGAAATAACCACTGGGCTACTGTGGAGATGAATGGAGAACAGCAGTATGATGCAGGTAATAGTCTGGCTGAGCTCCCTGACTAACGATTCTCAAAAAACTTGGCAAGCGAGATGGAACAAAGATGAGCATAGTGAATGTTTCATAGTGCATGTGTCTGATGCTGTGTACTGTATGCAGGGAGAAACTCAAATTTCAATGACTGTGGCATAGATTCTGGCTATGGGGCTGATGTTTGTTATTGCTCTATTTCAAAAGCAGGGTGTATCCTTGGCTTGAAGGAGAACAAAATCTGACCCACCTTAGTAACTGTGTTTTTAAGAAGCTGTGTCTTTCCTCTTCACGGTACCATTATGAGATGGGCTTATGAAAAGCTCAGTGGCTTTAACGCTACTGTTTTAAGGCATTTGTCTGTCAAAGTGGTTAATATTATCTTGTTCTGTCCTTGTGTTCATCTTGTTCTTAATATTTTGACAAGGTTGTGCTGCTGGTTTAAAAAAAATCAGATAACTGAAGTTGTTTGCTGCCATTGTAATCTGTTCTGTTTTTCTGATGTGCCTTGTGTGCCCACTTTGATAGGCTTGGGATATCAAGTCCTAACCTGCTGCAGAGTGGTGTATTATGATAAATTAGCTCAGGGTTTGGTTCACCTTGAAACACCAGGCTGGGAAGAGTGTCGGTCTGGGATGGCTGGGGATACTAACAGCTTTCCGAAACGGTTCTGGGATTGTACACTCTTACGGGGGCAGGGACCATCCCTTTTTCTGACTTGCCTGCCATAGTTTGTTCCTTTTCCTTGAGAAGGTCCCTACCTATAGTGTCGGTATAGTTAATATAAAGTAAATTTTAATTTGTAGTTACCAGTGTAAACAATTGGATTAGAATTTTATCTGAGTATAACTTTCTGTTGGTACTTGTCCAACAAGCAGCTCTTCTTGTAGGACAATTCGCTATTGGTAGTTTTTGTACCTTTACTTTATGGAAGTCTAATTGCTGTCAGTGTTGCTGGAGAAATGTTAAACATGATTTTAATCTGCAGTGCTTTTAGCAGAATGCTATCATCTGCTTTATGATGCTGAAATATGCTTTTTGATTATTAATTACAGCAAATCAGTCAAGTTGTTGTCAACGTTACATCCTCAAATAAGCAGGAAAAAGCAGCACGCACAAGTATGCAGAATGTCTCCAGGCACATGCAAATACTGTTTCCTCTGCTAGTGGAAACTGCTAACTTCTGTCATGTAGCGTAAGAAAGAGAAAAGGCTTTGAGCAGCTGAGAAGAATGGTAAGGAGATGTATACATGGTCAGCGATGGGGTGTTCACAGGCTGATAGCACATCCCTCTAAAACCTTTATTGACATTTTTCCATCTTCTCAAAAAGTATCAGAGGTCACACAGTCCTCTCTATGTGCTTTTGGAATAGCTAGGAAGGGTTTGATACTGTCTTGAAATTACTCAACAGTCACTTTCCTGAGCATCCTTTTTGTGCCTGGTTTGAGTACAGGTGGCTGTGAAAAGCAAACAATAACTGAAGAGAGCTTTACTTGCTGAGTTGAAAGCAAGTTTCCAGCAAATGCTACCCATGTAAGCATAAGCACATTGGTTTTGTTGTGCTCTCTAATATTGTTTTCTGAAGTGCTTTTGAGTTAGACCAGTTCCAACCACTACTGGAACATTCCCTTCTTATTCTTTGACTGGTGTAATTTTTTCCACTTGATGGTTTTTAGCAGTTTTTTGAGATTCCCCTCTGTCTTTTTGGTTTTTACATACAGGCTCTCTGCCTACAAGAACCCAGACAGTGGTTGAGGTTGTTGGTTATGATGCCCTCCTGCACTACGAGGGGAAAAGACAACTTTCATTCTTGTCACAGTCTTTCTCAGCTGCTGAAATTCCAACCTGTCTTTATTTATTCATGGCCTTGCAGCTGGTATAGATGGAAAAGATTAACTGTTAATAAAATCAAATTGAAATGTATCTAAGTTTCAGGGTGAGAAACCTTTAGGTTAGCCTTAATTGAAGGTCTTGCAGACTTCAGTGTGATGTACTTAAATGTCCAATATGACAGTCTTCAACTAAATCACATTAAAGATGCATGAAAATTATTTGCAGTGAGAATTTAACTCGAATCCAAAGATCAGAACAGTCTGGTGTAGACTGTTTCCATTGCAGGTATTTTTAAGGGCTAATGTCCTTAATATTTCACTACCTGCTTGTGTCCAAATGGTATGATTCAGTATTCTTTCTCTTCCTGTATGTATCAGAGAGCAGCAGGACATAATTCATGCTAAAATTCAGAAAGGAAGAGTTAGTGTTCACAATAATGCTAGTAGGAATAGTGATAAATGGGAAGCGATATACCTACCTAGGAAACTTCTAATATTCTTACAGACAATTTTCTCACCTCCAGAGTAAATAAGCATTCTCCACAGAATCTCTGTAGGACACTTCTCAGATTTTACTTGAGAAAGTATTAGTTTGATTTGAAAGCTTTAGTGACAAAAACTAGTTGTATGGCAAGGCCACAGAGATGAGAATCACATCTAGTTTCTTTCCCCGCCTTTGCCAAAGTTGTGCTTTGCCACTGAGCGAGTGTGTGGCTCAGTCATCCTGTCTGATATAGAAAAATATAGCTCCGTGTAGTAGAAAGCTGAATTCATTTAGGACTTGTAGCAATTAAGGATATGGGGAGAAAGAGAGAACATACATATATGTATGCCCATGCAGCATTAGATTAATAATTTACGCTTTAGGATTAAATGGATTAAATATGGTTTTGCTTGTTGTCATCTGTCATATTAATTTGCAGGTTTTCTCACAGTAGTGGGAATTTCTGGTGTAAATATCAGTGGTTTTATTGAGTAGTTTGAACTCGGACTGATCAGGACATTTAATACAGACATATGGCCCCTCAGGAATGTAGCTTCATTAAAGTGGTCCTCTGTGTATCCCAGGATCTGCTAACCCGCGAGGACGGTGCTGTGCAATAGGGTCTTGCAAAAATACCAACAGACTAGATCAAAGGCTTGATTTAAACAGGGCCTGCTCTGCTGCAACTGTCCTGCCAATAAACCAGAAAAGCGATTGGATTCTGACTCTCAAAAGACTTCCAGCTAGCGTGAGCCTTAGCAGAGAGATGGTCCTTCGCCACACGCTTGGAGCGTTTCTGCATTCAGATGTCAAAAAGTAGATACTCGATTTCTGAGATTTTTCATGGTTTGTGTAGCCCTACCACATGCCACAATTAAAAAACTAAGTTACTGCTCTCACTGTGAAACCTCATAGAGTATTTTTGCTTGGAGCTTTATTCAATGAGCTTTTCATGTTCCACATTGATTCAGTAAGCGCTGCGCTAAATAACCTGGAATGCTGTGGCAGGGCTGTGTATGGAAGCAGCAGACGGATTTGTTAAATCCTATAGCTAAGCGCAGCCCTCGGCTGTGTCAGCCTCCTAAAGGAAGGAAAGCACCTGAACTCCCCAGCTCTGTGTGCTCAGGGGCTGAAGCGCGAGGCTGATCACCTAGCCTCATTTAACTGTAAAACCTTGGTAAAGTGTAAACCCCAGCTGAGTGAACTCTTATGAATGAACGAACAGCAAAAGTTCTGGGTGCTTTTTTAAAAAGTTTTTAAAAAAAATCCCTCTGACTCAATGAAACTCCCTAAAATAAAACAGAAAGAGTATTAAATTTGCAATGAGTGTTGGACAGGAATTTGTTTGGGTGGGTGGTTTTTTTGTTTTGTTTGGTTTGGGTTTTTTTCCCCTATGAAAAATTAGTTGCAAGAGAGTTTCTGGGTGTGCTGGGGAGGTTTGGGCGCTGTACGGTACAAAGCAACCCGAGTCCTTCTCACCGCAGCGCAGACCTGGAAGGAAACGGCTCTTGTGGATATGAAAATACACAGGCTGCAGAGACCTGAAGTGACAAAAGTGGAGTGACAAAGGACCTGTGGTGACTCTGATCCAGTTGGGAACTGGTTTTAACCGTAGTTAAAGGCAAAAGGGTAGCTGGAGCAGCGTGCAAGCTGGCTTTCTCAGGAGCTCCTTGTAGCAATTAAGTGGCAACATAAGTTACTAATTGACCCTTTCAGTGTGTTAAGTGACCTGTGCCTCATTTAAGGAGCTTAACTGCCCCTTAGACAGTTATCTGATGATAACACGTTATTGAAGACTTGGTGCTGCAAGCAGCTTGGTACAGAACACGGCTGGAAAGCCTCAAGAGCCGTGCAGTATCCCCAGGTCGAGGTACTTGGCTTTCAAACTCCTTAAAAAGCACAGAGCAGTCACGTTGCTTTATGTTTCTCTTCAAACAGGAATGCATTAGACATTGCAAGTAGTGTTTTTTACATACAAAGTGCTTTTTGGAGTTGGATGAAAGTGGGGTTGTTGCTGCTGTTTAGCAGCTGGGTGCTTTTCAGTGGGAAAGGGTGAGGGCTTTCTCTAGGCAGGGAGAAAAACCAGACAAAGTTCGCTCTTGGTTTTGACTGACCATAGAAGTTGTGTTCGAGCTGATGTTTCTTCCCACTTTGGTTCTGCAGCTGTGAACTTAAGCACTTTAATGGTTAGAGTAAAGTAAAATGCTGTTTTGATGACTTAAGAAATCTTAATCTGTTTTAACATAATTTTGGAATGAAATAATATTTTTCGTAGAATGACTTGCAGCCAAAGCTTTGATCAGCTCCACCCTAATTTGCAAACAGCTGTAGCCTGTGCCTTATCCTCCTTACTCCCTCAAAAATTTTTAAATAAAATTACTTACTTTTGTCCTTCTCTAGGTCTGTTTCTTCAGTAAGTTAAAAATTATCCCCTAAAAGTGATGGTTATATTCAAACTCTGAATTTTTTGAGCTCTGAGGCTTATGAAAGGCCAATATAACCAACTGTGGTTGTTTAAAAATAGCAAAATGAAATTGAGTTTGGGAGAGATATGAGCTGCCTTTAAAACAGATACTGTCATCTGCAAACAAAAGGTAACTGAATATACATTTCTAAATTTGGGGAAATGATAATTCCTAGAATTACAATGAAAAGTCAAAGATGAGCTTAACAATCAGTTTGAAGATAAAATGAACCTACTTTACACTCAAGACTTGTACGTTTTTTAGATGATTTAACATAGCTCAGACTTTTGGGCAAATATTTACCCCTCTCTGTTTGAGGACTAAGAACTGTTGTGGAGCATACTTAGCAGGTTGTCAGCATGTCCACTGCTCTGATAAGGGCATGTAATAGTACTTCTTTCATTTTTTTGGACATGTAATGTTTCCTACTCAAGCTACTACTCCTTGAAAGAACAGTTACCACCTGTCCTGAGGAAAGGCTGAGTGTGTAGGAAATGGTGGTGTCCTATAACCTTTGCTGAGCTCTCCTGAGCTCAGCATCACTGAGCTTGTGATACACAGAGATTTCTGTTTTCAAATCTAAACAAGGTGTCAGGTTTCCTGGTACTGAGAGATGGAAATCTCTCTGTTCATTCATAAAGACAGCTATGGTACAGGTGGTAGAATCGGTCTAAAAGTGAAAATGAAAAGCTTTGCTTTTATGTCATGTTACTGCCATCCCATTTTGCTGCTGAACCTGAAGCTGTAGTTTGTGTGTTGAGGTTAAAAATGCTGCTTGCATGAGGTGGGACCCTCCCTGGTCATCCCACACTGTGCCTGCAGGAAAAATATAATGTGGCTGCGTGCTGAACTAAATAGGAGACCTGAAATCCAACCTGTGTTGGTTGTGGCGTCTTTCCAGCAGAGCGGGTTACATGTTGGAGAAAACGGGAATAGGAGGGGAGCAGGGAAGTGAGCCAAGCACTGAAGGGGAGACAGGGGCTGGGGGACAGGCTTGACAACAATAATAGAAAATCTGACTAACTGGTAGTGTGGCTCACTACAGCTGCTTGCTTCCTTAATGGCCCGAGTGAGTTTTGAACTGTAGCTTGAGTGGTTTTAGCACATTTTTGCTTTAAATGCATCCAGAAATGAGATTTTCTTGGTCTGAAGAAGCTGTTACACCTTAAGAGCTGGGGTTTTTTTAAGTGACTAATTTGGGTGTTCTTGATTTCAGTTGTGTCTCGAGCTGTTTTATTTAGAACTACCCTGAATCCTTCTCTGTGCTTTTGGTGTTTTATAACATCTAAATAAATACTATCTAACTTAAAAAAGAGGAGAGTCATATTTGGGGGGGGGGGGGGGGGGGGTTGTCTGTCTTTTCAAACCTCGTACTATTGGTATTGCTGTTTCCTGGGTGGTTTGTGTTTTAAGACACTGATCAGTGTGTGCCCAGAGTTTTGAGTCTCTCACATTTGTTGATACAAATACAGAACTCTTCTGCCTATGTTCTCCTCTCACAAATTGTAAATAATTTGTGCTTAACCAAAATCCTCAGGTTCTCACTATTTTTCAGACCATTCCCAACTTAAAGTGCCCTTCACATACAAAGAAAGGCTAGATAGTGGTGTCTGTGTGCTGAAATGTATAACGAAGCACTGTGCACTTGTGTACTCAGTCATTTGGCATTGAAGTGGGTTTTGCTGTAGTTCTTAGTAGCCTAAAACTTAAGCCAACAGGTTGCTAAATAGGAAGGGTTTGGCTTCTCTTCCAGATGCTGGTTCCAGTGTGGAAGAAATGGAATTCAATTGGGATGAGTATCTAGAAGACACAGGAGCGACTGCAGCCCCCCATGGATCTTTTAAACATGTGAGTAAGGGAGTGTGTGTTTACTTACTATCTCCTACATTGTTTTTTTTTATATACTGAATGTTTAGGGTTTCTTTGAATGAGTTGATGCTCTAAAATCTGGAAGACTAACTAGAATCATGTTTCTTAGAGTAATGTGAAATGAGGAATTTCACCTTTTTATTATTGTTTCTTGTCTTCCTCTCTGTACATAGCACAGGGTTATCCCATCTGCAAGTGCTGGTAGTTAAGGGGCTCCTAGTCTTTTCTGCACCAGAAGATAAGCTTAATTTTTCTCATAAAGCCCAAACTGGCCAGTCTTTCTCTTCTTTTGGTGATTGCTACTGGACAACTGCTGTGGAGGAGCTAGCTTTAGAAAGTTGGTGGCATAGCTTTTGACCAGCAGAATTCAAATGTGCTTTCAAAGAAGGTTTTAATGGTGGCTCTCAAGGAGGCCAAGGAGAAGATAATAGCTCTGCCAAACACTTGACTGTAGTAGTTAGAAAACTGATTAGGATAATTGTTGATCACAGGCTTAATGGATAGGGTGAAGTCTTGATAAGCCCTTGTCTTTGCCCTTGGATATCTTTAGTCAAATGTTGGTTGGTAAAATCCTGGAGCGCACTCTCCCATTGGGTGAGATCTGAATGTGAAGTCTGCCTTCTTGTACAGTCGTCACTGAAGGTGAGCTGTATAGAGCTGTTTTCCAAACCTCTTGGATCTCTTCCAACAATTGAAACACCTTCCAGGCTGCCAGCCTGTATCCTTATCCAACTCTTTATTAAAGTTACTATTTAATAGTCTTTCGAAGGCTGGCTGTGGGTCTTTTACTATGGCAGTGAGGGCAGTGGCACCTTGCTTGGAAAGCACTCTGTGGTGCTCAGGCTTTTGGGTCCAGTATCACCACTTTCAGTACAGGAGACTTAAATCAGCAGGAAGACGAACTGAGGTCTGTTTGTGAAGGATCACAAAGCATTTTGAGTCCAATGGTAACCTGCAGAAGTGCAGAACATTAAAGAATCTATTAAAATATGGCAGTTGTGGTAGTAGTAAAGATGCACAGTAAATGTAAACTTCGCAGAGGCTCTCCCGTACACTGGGATGTAATTGTAAGCTTTTTGTTCAAGATAAACATTCAGGTACCTCGTTTCTGAAGGGGAGAGGTCTGTGCTTGCTTTGTTTTTCCTTAGTGTACTAAGGCTCTGGGAAGAGCAAGCTTACTCGAGAGCGGTGGTGTCCGTGCAGCCCACATTGAGGGGAGCAGTATGGAATCAGAGCAATGGTTTTGCAGTAGTGCAAGGAGAGGTCTGTCTGCTCCTCAGGTGTGGTTTACCTTATGTGATCGCTGTTAAAGCAGCTTGCTGTCGTAGCTCGGACATTATACAAACTAATTGTAATGCCAGCTTTACAGTGGTGGCCAACTGAATTAACATTGCAGCTCTATTTTGTTAATTGGCAGGAGACATGCTTTGCATGACACTGTTACCCCTGCCCTGCACTCTTTGCCAACTCAGCTGTGTCAAACAAGAGGTCTGATTGCTGTGGCCATCGTCAGGAAAAATGCAATTAGGTTAAAAAAAAAAAATCCCCATTTTTTAATTGTTGTTATTCCCTCCGTGTGTAGAACACGGTGCGGTTTTGCTGGTGCGAGTAACGTTGTCGCGGAGAGAGCTTAGCGAGCAGGGTGGGCCCAGCCCAGCCCTTCCCGGCTGCACCGGGTGCCCTCTTGCGGGCAGCAGCACGGAGGAGCTGCGCCTGGGCAGCCCGGCGGGCCGCGCTCCGCGCCCCGGCCCGGGGAGCTGGCCTGGGGGCCCGGGGTGCCGGCGGCGCTGCGCAGGGGGCCGTGGGGGGGGCGGGAAGAGAGATGCCTGCGTGTGCAGGAGGGGAGCCCCCAGGCGTTTGCTAGCGGAGTTCCCTCACAGTTTGTCTGGAGGCCAGTTTTGATGTTCTCTGTAATAAGCTTGGCATAAAATTGTGGAAAGTTAATGCTGACACCGAATTGACAAGCAGAGAGGAGCATGTTTACAGCAACGTCACATCACCTAGATCTTGCTGTTAATAGAAATTCAATAGTGTTAATAGAAATTCACATGCTCAGGATTTCTGCTGTCCGTTGGAAGGTAATGGTTTGGAAAAGGGAGGGGAGGGGAACCTCAATGCCTCCCAATGGATAGTGACAGCCCATCTATGTGACAAAGCCCTAAAAAAATGTTAATGTGATTCCAGGATGCATCAGGTGAGAGATTTTCAGTGGAGAGCATAAAGGCACTGATGCCTCTGTGCTAGCAACTGGTGGTCCCTCTGGCTGGAATCTTTGTGGTTGCTAGTTGCTTGACTTGAAGAATGACATATTTTTATAATCTACCATCAGGAGAGCTAAGAGGAAACTACTTTTGTACTCTCGAAAAAACAGAGTGGAAAAAACTAAGCTGAACAATAATACTGGCACAAGAGCAAATGGGCATGTATAAATAACTAAAATAATAAATATAAATAAATTTTAGATGGAAGCTTAAGGTTTTTGTTTCGTTCTTTTAAAATATTGGAGTAGTGAGACTGTGACCAGCCTCCCGTTATGAGTGGTGGGTGAGAAATACCTAACCCACATTGTGGGAGAGTACCTGATGAGGTTAAGAAAATGTAATCCATGATTCAACAGCCTGTGTTAGCAAAGAACTAGACTTGCTGATGGGGGAGAGGACTTTTTTATATTTGTATGCTTGTATTAATTCTGAAAGTTTTGTTCTTACTATGAGCAAGACGCATTGGAAAATGTAAGCTACCTCCTCAAATTAAGCATGTTCTAATGTTTAATTTATTTGCATTTTTAAAATTAAGCAATATTGAGATCAAAGTGACTGTTTTGCCTACAATCTAGCAGGGAAAAGAGGTTACCAAAACCTGGAGTTGCACTGGATGCCAGTGCTGTCATCCCACCCTAAGTCTAAATACACTTTCTGTAGAACTGTTGAATGCTCTTTTTTAATTCCTTTCTGCAACTTGTGTATGTGTGTAAAGATACACTAAAAATAAGTTAGTGTTCAACATCATCTGAACACAGGTATTTGCTATGTGTTCTTGCATGCTCTTAATACTTTTTGTCTGTTCTTTATCATTCTCTCCTTCTGAGCTGAGTCAGATCCCCAGGTCTGACCTGTGACATGGCACAAGGCGGGGTGGGGGGACAGTACTCGATGGGAAGGAGGGACCGGGGTTGGAGCTGCCTAAGCAGTGCTGTCACTAACTGCTCATGGCCATCTCCGCTTGCCATGTGTGCAGCAGGAAGCTGCCGCTCTCAGACCCACTGCTCCAAAGAAAATACTCTCGGGGCTTCCACAGCACCTCCTGCAAGCCAGTCTGCTCAGGGAGCCAGCCTAAAGAAAGGAAGTTTTGTGCTTTAAGCTGCTTAGTGGTGTCGTCTTGCCCAGCTGCCAGGAGAGGGTGCTAACTTCTTGCTCTCTGCTGTATCCACCGGGGGACATAAATGACGGTGTTTGAAAAATGCACCTGACTGCAGGGAAAGCTCCATCTGTTGCTGTTGGTTTTGTTGAATGCAGCTCTCTCCGCCAGCAGGCTTTGCTGAAAGTTTGGGCACAGAGAGCTGCACAGATTTCCCAATTCCTCAGACTTTGTGTTGAGCTCGTGGCTTTTCTTTCAGGAATCAGAATATGAAGTCTTTAGTTGCCTTGCTGAAGAGATATTACTATCTTTTTGAAGAGATGACCTCTGTAGTATCACTTCGAAACATCTGCAGGTATTGGGTCCTGCTGATTTTGTTCTTAAGAAGGGTTTTCCCCAAGTGAAGGGTATTAGCCTAAAGGATACAAACAGTTAACAGAGGCATATGCTTTTCTTTCTGATGTGGTTCTCTTAGTTTTATTTTTAGCAAACCAGTATGGGCTGGCTGATGAGACTATAATAGCTATGGCAGTTACTGAACCGTCAGTGCAGAACTGGTAATAAATAACCCAGAAAATATCTACTGCATCTGCATCATACTGAAAGGCTTTCTTGCAGTTGATTCAAAGAGGAAATGGAACTTGGGACCACTTAAGAAAGAAAACACCAGTTACATTCAGCTGAGAACAGGGGACTGACATGTTAGATTTTTAATTAAGACTGAGGCCATGGAACTAAGCATAGCTTAGAAACATACTGTAGTGAGAGCAGAACGAGGTTCCTCTGCTCTTTCAGGAGTGTTTCAGCTGGGAGAAGTTAGGGATACGAGAAATGTAATGTTTTGCTTTCTCTTTTTATGTTTACTCTTCAGTGTCTGAGTATTGTGCAGTCAGATTCCTCATCAGCACACAACACACACACACCCACAGAGCACACAGTATTGGGTGCTTTATTGTTGTCAAAGCATGAGTTCACTGGAGAACACACATTGGTTATGTTCTATGCAATTTATGTAACAGTGCTACATACAGAATTACTTAGGTTCTTGGATAGAGACATTAAAATTCCTTATTCTGCAATTTGTGCAGATTCATGCCTTCTTAAGTGAGCATGGCAGAAGAGACATCTTCTGTGGTATCGTTATCTAAAGCAGTTGTATGTACTTTAAACAGGCTTTTTGTCCAAAGAGGTTGAAAGACATAGTTTAACAGAAAAAGCCAAAGTTGTGTTCCTGAGTTTGACCTTTAGTTTTGCCTAGCTTGACAGCCCAGTGAGTTGGAAAGCTTTTCAGTGATGGGTGAGGTATTGTCCAGGGCAGGAAGATGAATTGCAAGATATTGATTTAAGGTTGAAAAGATACTCTGAAATGCAAAGGAGATTTCATTAATGATGATTCTGTGTACATTCCAATTTGGGTCACATAATGTGACGTAGTTGTTTCTCTGAAGAGACTGGGTAGCATTTGGCTTGAGGTTTTTCGCTAATGAACATGTCTAAACGGTTCCCCCTGTTGTTCCGTGAAGTTTCTGGGAGGTGCTCAAATGTGATGATCTTCTTCCTCTTCAGGTGGATACAAGTTTGCAGAATGGTTTTGCCCCCGGTATGAAGCTGGAAGTTGCTGTCAAGTCTGACCAAAACACCTACTGGGTAGCCACCATCATTACTACCTGTGGGCAGCTGCTCCTGTTGCGCTACGATGGTTACGGGGAAGACCGCAAGGCTGACTTTTGGTGTGATATCATGACAGCTGATTTACACCCCATTGGCTGGTGTGAGCAGAACAAGAAGATTCTCAAAGTGCCTGAAGGTATTGGCTCCATATGGAGGAGTGGGGAGTACATACAAAAGTATGCTTTTGTCCTTTGTAAGCCTGGCAGGTAGTCTTCATAATTGCTGTTATGTGCAGGTTGAGATGTATGCTTTTGTCCTTTGTAAGCCTGGCAGGTTGAGTCTTCATATGTGCTGTGTTGCTGTGATGACAAGTTGAGGTTGTCTGCCATGTTCTTCTGAAATCCTGTGACTTACAGTAGGAGGTTGCTCTTTCACCAGAGAGGAATTAGCTTAATTTCAGAATTTGACTTATTTTTAGAGGCTTGTGGTTATCTTAATCCTCACCCACCAAATTCTACTTCTTTGTCATTTCCTTTAAAGATTTTGTTGTTGTTTTGTTTCTTCTTTTAAGGTGTTAGTGGTGAATGCGTGGCAGATTCTTGTGAATTAGGCAGTGCAAGAGTGTGGTAGTGCCTTGTTGTCTGAATGATCTTTAATTGGCAGGAAGAATCACAGTCTTTCATCTTCACTTTTCACTTAGGTATCAAGGACAAGATACCTGACCAGGAGGAATTCCTTCAGCGGGTGCTGAAAGGAGCATGCAGTGCTCCTGCTAACCTGCTGGAGGGGGTAAGTGCTGCAGTGTGCTGCATCTTGGGTTTTGTCTTGGTTTTCCCCTTTGTCATTAAGGGAACCACTATTCAGATAGTCAGTTCAATTCCTTTTTTAAGGTTAGGGAGCATTGTAGTGTGCTGCTGACCTTAAAGTTCCACTCTCTAGTGTTTCCTATATACAGTAGTTAATTTTGATAGTGGTTGCCCTGAAACATATCTGTCACTGCAGGTTTGGGCTGTTCATTAATGCTATCAAAAGAAAGACTTTTTTTAAACTCCCTTAGGTTTCAGTCTTCCTCCTGTTCTGCTCCTCCTTCATACAGCTCTAAGGATAATCCTTTATTTGTCTAGCTTTCATGTTATCCCCTTTCTCAGTTGACTCCTTTCACTTTTTTTTTTGCTAATGGGCAGGTTACTGTTTCACTTAAATCTTGCATCTTTGCTAATGAAGAACCAAATTTGTATCACCTCCTCTGCACTTAAAACAATATTTGCACCTCATATTAGTGTCTGGTTGTAAAGTACAGAACATAATTTTTTTGAAAAATGCCATTGACATCTTCTTTACAATTAACATTTTTATCTTTGTATCTTTTCTGTCTAGTCATCTTTGTATGCTAGATGACTCAGTTTTAGGAAGAGATTATTCATGTTTCCTTCAAACCTTGAATATATAAGTGATAATGCTTCTGAAAATGATGATGAGTACTTAAGTGAAATGTGACTGTATCTACAGGCAGTGCAGAAGCTCTGATGCAAGCACCAGCAATTCTAAACTTTGTCATTTCTGTTGTCCTGTGTTAGTAAGGGACCTGTATTTCTTTACTTCTGTATTCATACTTTATTTATGCAAAAAGAATGTGTATAAAGAAGTGGAAGTATGGGATTTGTTTTGGTCTGTTGTACAGAATAATTTGTGTTCTTTTTTGTAGCTTCACAGAGGGAAAAATCCATTGGATCTCATTGCACCAGGCTCCCGACTAGAACTGCAAAACATCCGGGATTCCCTGGAAGCCTGGGTAGTCAACGTGGTAGAAAATGTTGGTGGGAGACTTAAATTGAGATATGAAGGGCTGGAGGATTCTGACAAATTTGACCAGTGGATATTCTACTTGGACCCTTTCCTTCATCAAGTGGGGTGGGCAGCTCAACATGGATATAGCCTGCAACCACCTTTAGGTATTTCAAAACACATATCTTTTATATGGTGATCAGAGGCTAGAGAATACTGCTGCTGCTTTGGTGCTCTAAATATGCCTTATGGGTGCATACAGTCAGTGTGTGATCTGACAAATATTGTACCTAATGAAATGCAAGTGAAAACACTGGTAAATAGTCCTTACAAGACTTTTCACCTACTCATTCAAAAGTTGCTAAATGGTTTTGGCTGTCAAAACTTTCCTCCTGTTTGTGGAAGGGGAGGAGCTGAGGAGGGGATTGCCTTCATGGTTATTTTTGGTAGGTTTGTAGCCTGGGCGAGAGGAAAGTCATCTGCTTTTGAAGTACTGCTCAACAGGAGCTTTTGCAGCTGGGACTCCAAGCCCACTGGGCTAATTAAGGCCTTGTCTAAAGAGGTATTACGTGGATATGAAGATGTCCTTAAAAACGGGTGCCCAGGGAATGAGTGCGTGGAAGCGGAGGCAGAGGGTGGGACAGATTACCATGTTTACCAGGCATGTGCATGTCAGGGTGGGTCATCAACGAAGTGGGGCATAAAATGACTGAAACACAAATGGATTGCTTATGAGCTGAGCAGTGATGTAACAAGTTTCCTGATGAGGGGAAACCTTGAGGTAAAGCTGGAAAATGTTGAGCATTCACCCTAAAGCCTTTCTGCAAAGGCAAGTGTACATCTAAGGTTCTGGCACACTCTGTGCTATTAGTTGGGGAAATTCGGGTTGTTTAGAACAGTTGTTTTTGTTGTGGGGGTTTTTTAATGTTTTCCCCTTATGGCAAGAAGAAATCATGCTGAGGAAAACAAAACAATTTCCACTGAAATGACTGATCATACTGCCTTTGCTAGCGCTTGAACAATCTCTGCTGAAATCAGGATTGTGAACAGGGAGACGCCAAATCACTGAGAGAAACAAGATGGGTGGATTCCACAGCACTATTTAGGTGAATAATGGCTTTTAAAAATATTAGTTAGCTACTAGACTAATTTCCTTTTTATGTCTACGTAAGAGCCTTTGATACTCTCAGAGGCTTGACTTCAGGGATCCTTTGTGCATGATGGCACTGGTACAAGTAGTTCCTCTTCTATCAGAGAGGTGTGTGGTCTTCAATTACAGATGCTAAAAGAGTAACTTAGGCAACTGGGACAGAATTGTGGAACATTTATTGAGCTTTTTGCTTGCTTAAGCATAAAACAGACTAGTGTTATCCAGGTAGGATTTGTTTTCTGGTCATACGTTTCTCCAGAAGTTTTCCTCGGTGTTGATGTGACCTGCATTTCCTCAGAAAAACTAGACTGGGCAGCATATGGGTGATACTGCTGCTTGACTTCAGTCCCTTTTTGTAACACATCCGAATGGCTAAGAAAACAGTAAGTTTAAGGAAGGTATTTGCACAGATTCTGAACAGATTATGAACTTAGCACTTGGAGGAGCACAAATCAAACAGTGTTTTTTGAGGGAAAAGAAGAAGAAAGAAGATTAGTTCATTCACTGTTTTCCTTTCTTTTTACTCAAGCCATTAGGTCCTTGAAGAGCGAAGCGGATTGGCAAGAGATCCTGAAGAAGGTGAAAGAGGAGGAAGAGGAGTCGTCAGTTCCTACAGATCTCTTTAAGGTGAAGATGCGATATGTGTAATTTAATTCTGTGGATGATATGAAAATGCTATATTCCTAAGAAGTGATTCAGGGAAGTCAGTCACTGTTACTGAAACTTCTTAGGCTGTTCTGGTTTGGTTTTTTAATTTTTTTCCTTTCTCTCTCCATTTTAAAAGATCATACTATAATACAATTCTTGTTAAGTTAGACAACGCATCCATCACACATATGTGAGCAAGTAGTTGTCATACTGGGAAAAATCCCTGGTTCTGATCCCTTATAATGGTATCTCCAGTTGTTCACCAGCTGGTCTTGTGTAGATTACTGTCCTTCTAGAGGAGCGCAGGGTTACTGCAGTCTCTCTAATTGTGCAAGTACATTGGAAAGTTTAATGTGTAACACCTAATCCGTAACCTGATAAAGTCACACATGCTGTATAAGGTGTCCTCTTACAACCTGAGTGTCAGTAAATGTTACTAGTGAGTCTGAATTTAAGTACACATGAATTAAAATTTAAAAAAACCCAAACAAACAAACAAAAAAACCCAACAAAAAACCCCACAAAAAACACCAACAACTTGACACGTTTTGAGAAGAAGGAGTGTAAATTTAGTCCTTCAAGTTCTTAGTTCATTTTTCTCAGCTTCATTTGGACCTGTAAGCAGAACAGAACAGGAGATGCTGTTGCTCTTGAATGTATTGGGTCATATACAGATCAGGATATACATAATTCTGGAGCAGGAACCCTGTTTTGCAGGTTTTTGTTAGGCTGAAAATGTAGACTTCTATAGTTCTCTTTTAGATTAGCTCATGATGAGTGCTAAAGGTTAGGGGGGAAAAAAATTTTCTATTGACTTACCAGACCACCCTGTATTATGAAATCTTGCTTTTACGTGGAGAATATCAGAGGAGGAAATCTTTGGGACTCAATTTCCTAAAACTCATAGAAAACTGTGAGTCTCAGAAGGCATAGTTGGCCTTTTCATTATAGAGAGGTTGCTGGTACTCCGACACGTTTGTTTCTTAGAATGAACTAATAAAAACTCAAATTATCCTCTTCAGTTGAATTACATAAGGTACATCTTTTTGATGGAGAAAGGCAGGTAATCACTCTGATACTTCATTTTTCAGGATAAACCTGTGATTGGAGTGCATTCGTTCTCTGAAGGCATGAAGTTAGAAGCTGTGGACCCAATGGCTCCTTTTGTAATCTCTCCTGCTACAGTTCTCAAGGTACTAGGGTTCTTTAATTTGTCCTGTTAAGAGTCAATTCCATTGCTACTTCTCTTCTTAAATGCTCAGGAAATTCTCATTAATTGATTATCTTAAAATCTTGAATTAGTTTTCAAATTCAGTATTTTATATGCTTCCCTTAGGGGACAGGTTGCCAGGAAAAAAAAGAACTTAACTGCTGATGGTGAAGACATTGGATTTGAAAGTAGGGGAAAAGTTCCATAAAGATACAAGCTCAAAAGGTCAAATGGCTGAAATTGTCAAACCCAGATTTTTAAAATTAGATATAATCCCTCATAATCTGAGTATCCACTTGAAGATAGATTTGGAGGTTTTGTTTTTGCAAAAGTTAACGGCATTACTATGTACAAGCGCTGACGTTTAAGTAGCCTGGTTTTCAAACAAGGGCCCATACATGGGTTTAAAAGTTAAAATGAAAACTCCCAAACATAATCAGGTTTTGAGCAACTTCTGTCTTCCTATTTTAGTAAACAGGTGAAAGGTTCTAAAGAGACCTGCTTTGATATAGTAAACCAAAATGTTGCTGTACAACATAAAGCTAGGACATATTTTAATATCGTTTTTTGTATATTTTCTAGAAACCATTGCTTTTTCTTTAGGACAGATAGTCTGTCAATATGATATCTTACACTTTGGTGATCTCTCTTTTTTTAAACTCCAGTATACAGTTTCTTCAAATAAGATGCTCGCTTATTACTAAAAAGGTACAACTAGTTCCAAACAAAGCAAAATCATTTACTTTTCTTTATATTTTCTTGTCCTGTTCCTAGTTACTTTGGGAGCATAATGGTTTTACTTGTGACAGTCCATCCTAGGACACAGTTCAGCCTTGTTGTAATAAGCAATTTTGTTATTACAGAACGGTAATAAGACCGCAAACTCTAATTTCTCTGCATTTTTCATAAGAAAATTTCATATAGCATTTGATCACCTTATTTTTCAAGTGCTTGTACATTGTCTTTTATTATTACTTATTTATTATTACTTATCTGGAAACCTTTATTAAGTTTCCAGATAATGCAGAGGAGTCTGCTGGTTTATGAATCCCATAGAGTCTTTTTTAATATTTTTTTTTTTTTTTTCCCCTCACAGTATTGCAAGGTAAAGGGTTTCCATTGTGCAGTGTTGCTGTTTAATAAAGTTATCAAAATGGGGGAGAGGGAGCAGTAGATCAGAATCTGCTACTTACAAGACCACATGGTTCTCTTTTGGCTAACTACAGGTATACAATGAAAAATATTTCATGATAGAAATTGATGACTTGAGACCAGAGCGTACAACCAGCCAGTCTTACATTTGTCATGTCAACAGTGCTGGTATTTTCCCTGTGCAGTGGAGTCTGAAGAACGGCTTGCATCTCAGTCCCCCACCAGGTATGTTTGTGCAAGCTTGTCATGCTCACTCCTCTTTGAAGGAAGTAGATTGGCAGTCCCCAGAGTGCTTTGTTTAGGACAACACCTCTGCAAAAGTATTACATGTAGTAGCACAAGCAAAGAACAAGAAAGATCAAATTCTGAGAAACAGGAGCTTTGAGTTAGTGAAACTGAAGTTTCCTGTGTACGTGCCTGGATTTGAGAAGATGACAGTGGCTGGGGATGTTGGTCATGCATAAAAACCTGAACACTTGAATGAATGGAGTATGTGTTCCAGGGCTGAAGGCAATGTTGATTTCAGCATTAATTAACATGATATCAGAAGACTATAGTCTTCATATTGGATTTTTCCTTCTGATCAAAATGAGACATTGTTATCCAATGTCTTATAATATTGTTAGAATATCTTATCACTTAGAAGTTAATGAAGTATTTTTTTTCCAAGGACCTATCAGGCAAGGTAGCAGATTGCTGAAACGTTGCTTCGGGACATAAGGGAATTGGGGAGTGATCCTCAGCTACTGAAATATTTATGCATTTTCTCAAAATGGAAATGTCAATGGTATTGTAAAACCAGGGACTCGGTACTCTTATTCACTGTCACAGAATTCAGAATGCTTTGTTTTAGCTGCCCGTGACATCAGAGGAGCAAAGAGCATAGGATGTTTGTCTCTTGCCTTTCCTTGGGTAAGGTACCAAAAGTAGCTTTGCTTGACCCAGCTTTACCTAGAATTTTGCATGCGAAAGATGAAATCTCACTTTTTAGGCACGTGACTGGAGCTGACCAAGATTTTAAGCTTCTGTTCTCATAGGTCCCCCGGAAATGGTGGGCATTCTGAATTGTCTCGAGTCCTACTGGCACTGATAAAACTGAGAAAAATAAATAGGTCCTTCTGTGGTTAGGCCCTAACCAACTACTCTGAGGAGCAGTTGAACTTAATGTTTTTAGATTGTCATGTTAATCCTATATTCTTAGACTAGTTTTAAAATTTTGTTTGGTATCTTAAACCCTTGTCACAGGTGTCTCTTGTAGGGGAGTGCTTCCAAGGTACTACTGGAATAACTGCGACAGTTGTCTCCTTGCTAATATACTGCCAGCCTCAAACTATCACGGCAGCACACTTCAGCACCCAGTTCCTTCCAGTTGTTTGCTTTTTATTAGATCACAGGGAAGCGAAGTATTTCCTCTAAGTAGAGTTTAATTTGTCTTGTTCTTGGAGAGATGCTCTGTCCTGAGATGTCCAGAGATGTCTGACTCTATTAAGACTCTTCCCTTCAAACGTGTATGCAGATTTACAGCTATTAGCAAACTTGACGAACTTCTTAAGACGACTAACTGCTCTGTTTAATGGCTTGGTATTTAACATGCGTTTGAGAGAGTAATATGTTGGTATTGAGCGCATTTTGGGTGCTCTATTCTAAAAAAATTTTTAAAAAGTTTCAGAGCTGACATGACATTAATGAAGTAATCTTGCAGAAACTTTGCCAGAATTTCATCTGTACCTTGTGTAAAGGATGCAAACGCTTCCCCGTGTTTCGATTGTTGCCCTTATCTGCTTAACAGATGTGCTTGATTTGTGCTTCAGGTTGCTCTCTGTGAAGTCACTTTTAGTTTGACACCATTTCAAGTCAAAAACGGGAGTCAAGGTAGACCAGTGCCCAAAAGCCCCTCTGCAATGAAAATAAAGAGGGTATCTCGAATATGTGAGAACCATGCTATGGGCTGACCTCAGATGGCTCAGTGAAGCCCTAGTCAGCTGACAAACTTGAGTAACCCAAACAGATTTCAGTGACCTATACTTCATGTCAGCTTGAAATGAGTCATTTGTTCTCATGCTGTTAAACTAATCCCTTTGCTTTTTCTTCACTTAGGTTATCCTGGGCAGGACTTCGATTGGGCAGACTACCTCAAACAATGTGGTGCTGAGGCAGCTCCCCAGAGCTGCTTCCCTTCGGTAAGGTTCTCTTGCAGAAAAATCTCTTTCCTGTTACGTGAATGACACTCTTGATTCCAGGGAGAAGAACCTTTTGCATGTTTTTTACTTAAAGTACCTGTGATAACTGAGGAAATGAAAGAGTTAAGAAAGTGCAAATGGATGTGAACAGTAGTAGGTGCGTGCCCACTTCCTAGATAAGTAAGTGGTGGACCAAATGCTTCAGTTGTGATAAAGCAGATCGAAAAGAAATGAGCGTTTTGTAAAAATGAGATGTGTCGGAGTTCATGGAATAGTCGTAAAATAGTATCAATCCTTGGCACTCCTGTAATTGTGGAAACAGGGCCTTTTAATAGACCTTGTTTTCATTTACTTAGTGTACTCTTTCAGTCTTCCTTCCTTTCAGCTTGCAAAATTCATTCCATTGTATTAATCAATACCAAGTCATCTTAAATTAGTACCAGATAATCATTTTACATTAATCAGTGCCTGAAGTACTTGCTAGATTTTGGGCTTTTGTTGGTTCAGTGACAGTATTGCTGTGTCCCAAAGCAGCATACCTTGTCAAGCAGAAAAGGGTACTATTAACACTGCCTTCCAATTCCATTTACAATACTTGGGCTATTGCAGTGCTTAGGGGAAGAAATTAAAATGAATAATTACCATTTTTTGAAGAGGGTGTTGCTGGCTATGAATTCTTGTTGCCCTTGTTCTGTCTTGTAAGCCGTGGCATCCTAGAACAGGTCATTGAATTTATTATCCCTTTTCTGAGAAGAGTTGATCACTGTAGGCTAGTTCCAGAATTCGTAATGTATTGATCCTGTAATTATGTTGCAGAGCGGCTCTGGGAGGAGAGTCCTCTGTCTGGCTGTTACTTCTTATCTTTAATTCAGGTGCTTCAGAGCCGGATAAATACTCATTCTTACATTTTAGGAATTTTTCGATAAATGAGGACTAAATTGGTGAACAAAGTGAAATCCCACTTATCCAAAAAATGTAAAACGAAAAGAAAAATTCCTTTGCTGTCTGCCAGAACTCACTTGGATGAGGCAGGAATGTTATTTGCATACGTAAAATGGATTTTCAAGCTAACAGAATAGAATAGAGAGCCTGGTCAGACTGTTTGTCAGACTTACCATTTAGGTAGCAAGCAGCAGAGAATTCCTGGTTGCTCCGAATGCACTCAATCCTTTCAGAGAGTCTCAGCATCCTTACTTTTGAGTACAAACAGGTTCTTTTCTAGGTCTGTCTGTAGAGCCTTTTTTAACTTAAATTCTTTGTAGTTCATAATATATCTATCTTGTATTCAATGTGCTAATTATCTGAAATTTTCTCTGACTGCATGAGTATCTTTCTATGTTACTCTAACACTGAGGCTTTTTTGTGTTGCTCCTGTTCCTGGCTATTCATATTATATACTAGATATACAGATGGTATTTTACTGAAGTATTCTGTCTTTTTCCTAGTTAACTTCTGACCATGGATTTAAAGAGAATATGAAACTTGAGGCTGTGAACCCAGTTGATCCTGAAGAAGTTTGCATTGCTACAGTCACCAAGTTGAAAGATTCCTACCTGTGGCTTCAGCTGGAGGGTAAGCCTGATGTGGGAGAGAAGAGTAGCACTTGTATTGGTTCTTCCATAGTACCATCATCAAACCCGAAGAGTATCTGGAGCAAACTCACTGCCTGCTGAATATGGGCAGGAAATCACCGTTTCCTCAAGGAAAACACAGCAAAAACCCATTTGCATTGTCTGTTTCCCAGTTAGCCTTGGATGGCAGGGCTTATTTAAGCCAGACGAAAATGGCATTTGTGCATTGCAATGTGTTGGTGCTAGGCTAGTGCACTGTGCGAAGTGCTGATCAGTGTCTTTTAGAAAGCAAGGGCCTTGTAACATTTTTACAAATGGGTGATTTGCATTCTGAGCAAGCTTTGGCCGGACCTAGGAAGAAAACTTTTACAGAGGTTCTTCATTAAGGTAGAATAGGCCTATGTCAGCCATTCTCCATTATAATCCCATTTCTTGATTGGAAGTACATCAGCATGCACTTAACTATGCACTGTGCATCTCTGCTAAACTGTGGATGGCAAATTCCCATCTCCAGCCTTTAGGAGGAAGCAAATGAGGTCAGGAAAGAATCTGGTCAATAAAAGGGGATGAATAAACAATTGATACTGTGTTCCAGATATGCCATAAGTAAAATCAGCTTCACTGGCAAACATATAGCAAGCATTAACCAAATGAGGTTTTTTATTTTTATGAGTTGTTTCAATTTTTGCTTCTCTAAATTAAACAGGCTCCAAGAAGCCCGTCCCTGACTGTATAGTGAGCGTGGAATCAATGAATATATTTCCAGTGGGTTGGTGCGAGACGAATGGATATCAGCTCAGACCTCCTCGCAAAGCAATAGGTATGAGTTCTGTTCTATTTGCAGCGGTTAGCTGGTGAGATAGAGATGGCGAGACCTTCAAAGGCAGGCTACTGCAGAATTATTGCAGGCATCACTGAGTTCGGAAACACTTAATGTACAGAGAATCCATGCCTTGTGCAACTGTTCCCTTGGCTATTAGGTCCAGTTGGAATCCATACAACAACTCCAAAACAGGCAGTGTTGGCTTGAGACCCTTGCATGCTGTATGAGCACGTGGAAACCATCCATTAGTCACAATAAAGAAATCCGTATCTGTGTGTATGCACACACACCCATGCTATGCATATACTTTTGTCTGAGCTGTTCTTGCCATGTGTCTGACCCTGATACTGATTTTACACTTGCACTTGTGCAAGTAAAATTAATGCCATAACAAAACAATGTTGAGTGTGTATATGTTTTAGAGTTGAAATAAAGGGGACTAGCTTTCTAAATGGGCCAGAGGGTTATGATCCCTTAATGACAAAATGTGGCAAAGTAAATCCTACCTGGTTTAACTACACTAGTGTCTTCTCTCAGCTGGTTAGTGAGCTCTGTTTATTAAAGTTTAATGGGAGTTGGAGAAACTGAAGAACTTCCTGAATGTTTATTAAGTAAGATATTAAAATTGTAAGATTGGAATGAGCTGTCATTTATTGCAAGTCAAAGCAAGAGAAACTAATCTGAGACATGTCTGCACTGCCAAGGACAGAAGTAGGGGGTGAGGGGGACCTAATTAGAGAAAAGATGCTTTAGAAAGAAAAAATCCAGGAGTTTGGGGACAAAGCCTGAAATTGCTGAAGAGGCACATATTGCATTACCTTGTTTAATAATATTACTTGATTGTGAAAGCCAGAATTAGCAAGTGGACCCATCACCTAGTTGACTTTCTTAGTTGCAACATTGTTTTCCTCCATAGTAATCAGCTTAAGTCATATATGTTTCTGACCAGCTGATTTCATTCCGTTTCAACATTAAACGGTGTTGAAGTTCCCTGTGCCAGTAAAGTGGTGAGTTGGGCCTATGAACCTAACCTTTGGTTAGGTTTCAGCACCTTTGGATGCTGAAAAAGAAAGCAGATAGTTCCTTTTTGGCTGGTATTACAGGTAGTTTAGGGGCTATGATGCAAAGAAAGATGCACAAAAAGTGAGATTTCCTAGAAGACTGGGAATATGCATGCCTGATTTAATGAATTTTTAGTGAAAGTTGAAGTAAATCTTTTGGGTTACTTCAAATTACATGGGCCAGCATGTCTCTAGTGCAGATGGGTCAGCTATCTAACCTTGCAGTGACTTTCAACATGGATTCTTTTTGGCATGTAACTTAGAGGAAATGAGTCTAGTGTATATATTGTACTAGAATTTTCATTTGTTTGTCTCCCATACTTTGCTGTTTATGTTTTCTTCTTCTTCCTTTCAGTAAACAAGCAGAAAAAAATTGCAGTAGTTCAACCAGAGAAACAGTAAGTGACGGGTTTTTTGCTTTTATTTTTTGTTGGGGTTTGGGGTTTTTTTTCTTCTTCTAATTGGTAAATCATGTTGTCTTAGGGGAGATTTAGCTTTACAGAAGTGCTGTACTGAGGGCTGAGAGATTCCACAATCCATTTATCTTAATGGTGGTAGTTCTGCTGATCTTGAAAAAGACCTCTTGCACTGCTATAGTAGGAGATAGAAAGCATGGAATTTGTTTTTTAACAATGCTAGTGCAACTCAGCTGAATTATTGAAGTCGTCAAGTCATTGAAGTTCTGGGGTTGAAATTGTTGATCTTTCATTTTTAAAAGATTGCATTATCTGTGAGTACTGGAGTGCATTTAGGAAAAACTAGCCTGACCTTAAGACTGTGTTTGTAAGTTTGTGCTTGAGCCTTTTTTTAATGGTGATTAATAGGGAAAATTACTGGATTCCCTTTTGGTTGTATTCCCTTCTTAAATAATACAGTTTCTGTAATGTAAACATGCTTAGAAAATGTGGCTGCCTTAACATGTAGCTGTGATTTTGCACAGCTGATCAGAAAATTTGGCTTTAGTGTGAGCACTGTCATTTAATAGATGAACTTCTAATAGTTCCTTCCCAGATTACATTTGGCCCAGACTAACCAAAAAGGAGTTTTGCTAATATCTACAATTTGTCTATAAACTCTGTGTCATGCATATGAAACTCCTTCATGTGAGCCTGCTCAAAAATGCTCAGTAGAATGCCTGACAGTTGGTTTTATTGACTCTTACAGCTTTACAAACACCAGATCTGTCAGTAGTCCTGCCAATGTTTTCATTGCTCCTAAAATACCGAGCAGACTGTTCTTCCACGTTTTGTAATTGAAATTCTTACCAGAGTACTTGAGTCATTTTGGTTGTATTTTGTTTAAAATCCATCTTTTTCAGAATGCATAAGGTAAGACTGTACGCTTGACTTGTGCCATGAAATGTGAAATGAAGTTAAAAGGAGGCAGAAAACGTAGACTATTGTCAGTAGCTTTGCGTAGTGTGTTTATCAGCATGGTAGCCCATACACTGCAAGCAAGGACGGATTGCTGCTAGCTGTAGCAGTGCAGTAGTCCTTTCCAAATTGAATTTGATAGTTCTTGCATGTTGTTATTGTGAAACAGGGGAGGTATAAAAAGCAGATTAATAAGGCTGGACCTGGAGAAAAAAAAAATTAAATGGTTGCTTTTAGTAACTGAGAGGTGGCTATCCTTACCATCTGTCCCTTTTCCCAATCTTCTTCCTTTCATTTCAGAATTTTGTCTTCAAGGACAGTTCATGATGGACTAAAGAACCAGGAACTGAACTCTTCTGACTCAGGTATTGATCAGAGAGGGCGGGCTAACAAAGACAAAATCCTGTAACAGTTCAGCTGCCTCATCGTTCAGCTGCTCAACACTCTTCTGTTAGGAGAGGGGAGAGGAGGAAAGGGTTTGAAGATTTTCATCCCTTGATGATTTGTTGAACTTCAAAAAACAATGAAACAAACAAAAGCATACAATTACTTGTGCCCTGCAATTGATATGTGCATTAAACCTGGAAATTAGATTTTTACACCAGAACATCCCCCCCGAGCAGAGGATATGTGGAGCCAAATGTGTACTGTGACCCGTGCAAATGATTTTTTTTATTGTCACCTGTTATGTTTAATAATGTTGGGAGAAACATAACAGGCATGCTGCATCTGTGCTCTTGAGTTGTTAGATTCTAGCTTTGGGAAGCAGGTTTGTCTGTTTTTTATGATAACTTCATCATCATGATAAACAAAAGCAATTCAAACAGTAAACTGCTTTGTGTGCCAGATGGCGAAATCTAATAATTTTCTAAACTGTTGCAAGAATGAATATGATGAATAAGTACATCTGCTGGTGAAACAGTCATACAGATCTATCTGTTTGGCAACAAAATGCCTCTTCTGCTGTTTTCTGTACAGTGAAATGCACATCTGAAGCTGCACCAAATGCAAGCTTTATAGAAATGATTCGTGCTTGCTTAGCATTTTAATTAGCTTTTAATAGAATCATAAGGTAAATTTGACTTCATTTATTTATCTGCCAGTTACCAACTACTGAATTTAAGATCTTTAAGTGATAGTGTTGCTCAATCAAGAACAACTACAACACTGCTAAGGGTGAAACAGTTTTGTATTTATACATAAGTATCTTGCAATACATATTTTACATAACTTTAATTTTGAGCAGCGTTGAACCGTTTAATAGGTTTAGAAAACTTGATGTCACTTCATCAAAGATCGCTTCATCAGTTGCTGCATCTTTTGTTTGCTGAATGAGGGAAAAGAGTCTAAAAATGCAAAGCAATGTGATATTGCAGTTTAGGATAAACAGCGGAGAACAACTTTGCCAGCTTCTCTGGTGGCAGAAGTTTGGGGGAGAGATAGTTACTTGACTGGAAAATTTATCCATAATTGCTGTGTAGGAAGTGCTTCTCCTACCAAAAAGTTGGGATTGTCGTCTTCTTGCCTGTTCTCACTGGTGCAATACCATGAAGCATCAGACTAGGCAGGAAGAAATGCTTCTTTTCTGATAAATGACCAACTTTATTTCCTGTAGTTTGACAATTTGCAAGCATGTGTGTGAAGTATGAAAAATATTTTGGCAACATGGAATAATTAGTGCTGTCATTGCAAATGTGACACTGAAACCACCCCAAATTCATGTCATTCAAGACTTTTTTCCCCTCGTTTTTTACAGCAGGCAAAATATTATGTATTGCAAGAAGTCATTCTTTGCTGGGGAGGTTGTAGCAGGTGATTGAAATCTTTGCTTTCTCATTTCTCAGTGGTAATTAATGGAAAGTACTGCTGCCCAAAGATCTACTTCAACCACCGGTGCTTCTCAGGGCCTTACCTTAACAAAGGCAGGATTGCAGAGCTTCCTCAGTCTGTGGGACCTGGGAACTGTGTTCTTGTTCTGAAAGAGGTGAGGTGGTTGCACATAGTGAACCTGCGTAGCAGTGTATCATAAATGCTAGAGTGTGTCTCTAATTATAGATGGATAATTAATGAATTTAATTGATAATGAGTAAAGAGGGGGGTTTGTATAAAACCAATTGTAAATCATGGACTGTTTTATGAATGGCTGGAAAGAGTAAAAGCATCTTATTTATCTGAGTTACAGGCAGCCTTCTACTGCTAAACTTTATTTTAGGTTAAAACAGAGTAACGTGTAATTACCACAATTGAAGGAGTTAGTATCTCTTTATAGCTGTAATAAATGCTTCAATTTTAATTAACAGAATTTAGCTTCAGATAATCCCAAAATTCCTTTACAGTTTGCACAGTTGATGTTAAAACAGGAAATACAGATTTTCTTAGTAGAAATGGCAAACTGTTTTTGGAAATTGGAAAATTAAAAGAATTCTCTGTGTTTTATAAGCCAGATACGATTTGCAAAGATCAGATGAAATTGTGGTTTTGCTTTCTAACGTAACTGAGGGAAGGGAAGAGGGAGGAAGAGGCCATTCTTTAATGCCAGAGAGTCTCTTCTGCAGAACGTGTTTCACAGCAAATTTACAGATACTTTAATGCAATAATTATTTTTCCAAAATCTTCAAAAAGGTCATGTTGGGTCGTTATTATCTGACCTGAGAGGCTGACTGTTGCTAAAAGTTCAACCAATATGCTTAGTTACATTCATTTCAATTATGACTCTTGCTCAATGTATGAATCCTAGAGTGAGTTTGGTACTTGCATTATATTTAATACTCTTCTTTTGAACTATAGACCTCTGGACTGCTGCATTAGTAGGACTGAAGCTGCGAATTTGTTACGTCAAGGTTCTCACGCACCCAGTTTGGGAATGATTTGGAATAAGCACTTACTGAAAATAAGAAATACAGTTTGAATGCACACTTTGTACTATCCCCCACTAACTTCAGGCTATTCACAACTTTGAGTTACTTTACAGCACCAGAGAAATTCTCATTGTATTATAGTACAGGCCTTATCGTGGCTCATGAAAGCAAAACAGAGGAGAGCTTAAGATTCTGCAGGATGACTTTGTAGCAAGTAGTGGGTTGGCAGGCAGCAAAATCCTGCAGCATTTTTTGGCACATCTTCACATGTCAAACAATCTCTGAGATAATCACTCAGATTTACCCAAGGTTATGCAAGTTTTGTGGTATTCAGCCTCAGGCTTTAATTTAGTGACGTGTAATTCAAGGGCAATGACTTGGAAATTGCTAGATACACTCGTGACTTTGCAGACAAATTCTGAAGGTTTGGCAAGGCTCAAAGTGTCAACTGCTCTCAGTTTTCATTTTGGCAATATCGGGAGGTATCTGTCATCCTGCTGTGAATGAGTGCTTTGATGCTAGAAAATTTGGATGAATAGAAGTAATTTCCTATTCTACCCTGGCACTTTAAAACAGATTTATTGTACAAAGAACTTAAACATGTTTTCTCCTCTTCCCTCCCTCACTGTAGGTTCTCACTTTATTGATCAATGCAGCTTACAAACCTAGTCGTGTCCTGCGAGAACTGCAGTTGGATGAAGAGGCTGCATGGCATGGGCATGGAGAGACCCTAAAAGCCAAGTAAATTCTTGTCGTGTTCCCTATTTAGTTGATCCCAATAGCGATGTTCTCTGCAGTCTATGCTTTAACTTCTCACATTTCAGACAAGGAAAAATTGCTTATAGCATATCAAGATGCTGACAGCCATTAAACTTCCAAATCTTTATAAACTTCTTTATGAATTTCTGGTGAAGTGCATCTGATTTCAGTGCTCCTTTATGCCAGGTGTGCTCTGCTACTGGCATGTAAGCAGCTAGTGGTGAAGAATGGTGTGGTACTAGTACAACACAGAATATGCACTGGTACAATATAGCATATACACTGCAGGTGAGGTTTAAGGTAATTTAATTCACCTGAAGATAATTGTCAGTATTTTAAAGCAGAAGCACATCTGCTCAGGAAGCTTCTCAGATTTCCATGGCATTTCCACACAAATTTCTCTGTGGAAGAAGATTCCTCTGAATTTAAGTTATAGCAGTGCTCTGAAATGGCCTGGCATGGAAGTCTTTCTACAACAGCCTACCCTAAAGTGCTCCCTAGTTTTCCTGCTGAGCTATTTGGGTTGGAGCTTCTTTGCAAGATTATTTTGTGGCTAGGAAAAAAGCAGTGATCATATTTACATATATTTGATAAATCCAGATACTCCTTTATAGTCTAGTGATGGTCTTGTAGTTAGGTCGCTGTGTGTACTAGAGATAAGATTTTCCCAATGTGCCATAGCACACTTTCCCACATAGTTTTGAACATGTCAGTAATTCTTTTGTTGGATCAGTTTCATATGTAAAAAGACACCTTTCTATGTATTGAGGAATTGCTCTGGATTTGGATGATAGGAAGATCATGTGAAAGGTTAATGTAAATAGAAGATGTAGCTGAAGAATAGAGGAAAAAAAAATTGTTTGGTTTTACTGAAGTTGCTGTGTGCTTTCTTTTGTCACAGTAGTGACACCAGGGATATCTGGACTATGATGATATAGCTCTTTCTTTCAGTGCATTAACTAGATACTTGCAGGCCTGAGACATCCCTAATAGATATCAGCACGTGCCAGTAGCTGTGCTGTGAGAACAGAGCAGAAATGATGAATGGCTCTGGCAGATAATTTCACCGTGTGGCTCTGTCAGTGTCATGGCAAGGCTGATGAACAAAAAGAAATCTTTTCTTAATTTAAATCAAACAGGAGCAATATGTGGAGTCATGGCAAGTGACTGTCCTGACAAATTGTTTAGCAATTAGATGAGAGCTGATTGGAAATGTGACAGTAGTTCATTTGTTTGCCATAGTATGTGCATAGAATGGCTCACTAGAAGCTGACTGCTGTTACCTTTATTAGCTGAATTGGTGCACTCTGTCTTGGGTTTAGGGACCAGCTGTCTACATCACAGTGGACACTTCTGCAGTGCCATAAAAACAAAGAACAAACCATCTGTGAACAAAGAAAACAAAACATCTAAACTCTGGGATGGTCCTCTCGGGTGGTATTTTATAGTCGCTGGCAGGGCAGTGTTGCTGTGTTTGGTACTGCAGGCATCTCTCTGGTGCTGGCTTTGTTTTTTTGCTCGAGGATCTGTCATGAGAGACAGGACTACCTGTTTCCTGGGCTTGTCCGTCCTTAAAGTTCCTCATTGCTCAGGCTTTCCCCGAGTTTGATCTCAAAGCAATATTCTTGTACACCTCTCAATGAAGTACTTTTATACTGGTAATTAGAGGATTCCTGAATTATGATGGTATTTTCAATGCTAGGTACAAAGGGAAGAGCTACCGTGCAACTGTGGAAGTTGTGAGGACGGCAGATCGGGTGGCAGATTTCTGTAGAAAAACATGCATCAAGCTGGAATGTTGTCCAAACCTCTTTGGCCCTCAGATGGTGCTGGATAAGTGTTCAGAGAACTGCTCTGTCCTGACAAAGACTAAATACAGTGAGTAGGCCGCTGATCTCAAACCGAGGTGGGGCTTGGGGTGTTATATTTTGGTTTTCTTCTGGCTTTGCCTCCAGAAGGAATCCAAAATGCATTGCTTTGTTTACACAAGGAGCAGCTCAAGCACTACATACACAGGCCTACAAAATATCCATGTGCCAGTGTGTAGTGGAGAAAAAATTAATTCTATATTAAGTGGTAGAAGCATGGCTTAACTTCTTGTTGTGTGCTTAAAGCTTTATCATCTTAAGACAACTTTTGGGACAAGAACTGACTCTAATACTGTAATTTAAGTGGCATTGTAATTGCTTTTACCAATTTGTTGTGGAACAAAATAAAACACCTTCAAGCTCTTTTCTTAGCTTTTTGGGGTTTTAGGTTTTTAGGGTTTTTTAAACTAACTTTAACCATTTGACACTGTGAGACCAAACAGTGCATTGAGGCCATGTTTAAAAACTACAAAACATCACAAAAAGCACCATTAAATTGGATGAGTCTGTGGCTGATGATTTTGATATAAAATCTGATCATTTGGGGCTTCTCAGAGATAGAGGAAGGAAATCTTCATAAGGCAAATAAAATTGATGAGTAACTCTTCTTCCTTAAAACAAATTGAAGAGGAAAATATAGACATACTCATTTTGAAGTTTTGCAGAATTGGGATTTCTATTGGGAAATGTCCTTCTACTGATTTTCCAGTCCTGATGATGGACAAACTTAACTAGTGACATTGAAGGTGCATTTCAACATGGTGCTCCTTTCTTCTGTCCTGGTAGCACACTATTATGGAAAACGGAAAAACAAGCGGATAGGTAGGCCTCCGGGTGGCCACAGTAATCTGGAAGTAGCCATGAAGAAACCAAATAAAAGACGGAAGAGACGAAAACATTTTTTTGTTCATAAGAAAAAACGTTCTTCTACTTCAGTGGATAACACTCCAGCTGGATCTCCCCAGGTAAGAGACTGCCAACAACTTTAATAAATACGGTATGTGATCTTCGACCAGCTACATTTGAAACACCAGACTGTTAGTTTCTTGTAACATCAGGTTACAGCTGAAAAAAGGGTGGCAAATGTAGCTTTTGTCCCAAACTTCCCATTTTTTTTATTTCATCAGTTTTTTTTTTCCCCCCCCTACCTCTTCAGGGCAGTGGGGGAGAAGAGGAGGATGACCAGGATGAGGTAGATGAAGAATCTCTGACTGAGGATAGTACCTCAGAGCACCAAGACGAATTGCTTGAGGAATCAGAGGTATCAGAGAAGAAATCGCTGTCCTCCTCTCCTACACAGAGTGAACTGTCTCATTCCCTGGCTCAGGACAGAGACAAGCGGAAGAGGAAGCTCAGGACCTTTTCCTTTTCTGATGATGAAAATAAACCTCCTTCGCCAAAGGTAACTTCGAATGTAGATTTGCGTTCTAGCTTGCTCGCTGTTGGGCAAGCATGAATATCTTGGGAGTATTAAGCATCATACATGTGTTCTCATAAAATACTCTGTTACCCCATAAAGGGCATTGTGAATACACTACAGAATAATTAAAAATCATGATTTTTATTACAGTTGTATTACAGGACTGTAATAAAGATTAAACAGAAAGCTGTAGACAGAACGGTGAACTTTCCATTTCCCAGCTTTTAGTGCTCCTCTTGGTTCAACCTGAGCAGTGATGTTGTGTTGACCAAATCCTGGTTTTATATCCCTGCTTACTGGCTATAGCATCGTTATAGCCACCCTCAGTTCGATGCTATTCTGCACATCTCTGCTAACCAAGAAACCTCTACAGTTTGAACTCTCATTAGAGCTTTATTTGGCAGCTGAATGTTTGAGTGTGGGAGAGTAGAGGGGAGTGTTGGTCCATTGCATATATAACATTTTGGGAATTCTTCTTGTGCTGGGTGGCTTGTCTAGGACATAAAGATGGAAGTTGCTGAAAAGCTGCAGCTGGACAGTAACCCTCTGGAATGGAGCGTGGCTGATGTTGTACGATTCCTCAAATCCACTGACTGTGCGCCACTGGCAAGAATTTTCCTTGATCAGGTATGATTTTCTGTCTGTTAAAATGTTGAATCTGTTACTTTGCTTCTTATCCTCTAATGAATCACAAAAAGAAACTAGTTTAAATTTTATAACAGGATTTTGAGGAAACAAACGCATGCACAACCTTCTGCAGTTTGGGAGGGGTCGGTTAAGGGAATGGCCAGAATTTTTCAGGTTTCTTAATACTCAGTGGAGGATGTTTTGGTCTGTGGGGCATCCGAATCCCAAAACTATAGAGAATGCCTACAACCAAGCAGCATGAAGGCAAGAGCTATTCTAGGAGATACAGTTTTGCCACTTGTGTTGACTTTTCCAAATGATAAATGTTTTCCATTCTGCAGACTAACTGCAGGTATCAGAGTGGTGTACAGCTGCACAACAGGTGAACGTATTTGTCATACTTCAACACAACTAGAGTGCAAACATGAGTCACATTAACATTGTTCTTGCATCTTGGTTAAAATTTGCCATAAAAAACATCATCGATCAAAATTGTAGTAGTGGAACTGGTGATGAGTATGATTTATGATAGGTGTTCCAGAAGATGTACTTTTCCTTGTAGAACCTCTGTTTCTCTAGAAGGATGCAGAGGTTAGGTAAAGTGCACTGCATTTTCTTGGTTTCTGTTATTAGATTTATTTTTTAAAAATAGCATCTCATGAGGTTCTGTCCCTTAGCCAGTGAATTTGAGCTGACATTTTAAGAAAGGAGTTAATTTGTTGAGAGAGAGAGATTTTTTTTTTTTTTTTTTTTTTAAGCTGCCTGGAGTAGCATGAAAGAAATGTCTAATTCACAAACGGTCGTGAGTCTGAAATTACAACAAGTCAAAGCTGAAGGAGCAGGGAAAATAAAAATGCAAAGTCACTATGGAGTTTTTGTCTTCTGACAGGAAATCGATGGCCAGGCACTGCTGCTGCTGACCCTGCCCACCGTTCAGGAGTGTATGGACTTGAAGCTTGGGCCAGCTATTAAACTTTGCCATCACATTGAGAGGGTCAAACTTGCCTTTTACCAGCAGTTTGCTAACTGAGGAGCAGCCAAGTTGAAGTGGACCTTTGAAGCACAACTACAAAAACATGCTCCTTCTCTCTAGCAAGGAAAGCCAAATGAAGTTAAACTGGGGCCCTGGTGACCTAAGAGCATCTGTCAGCCTCAGTTTTTCACTTTGAAAAAAGGAAGACAACATCTGGAGCAAAATGCCAATGCAAACACAGGGGCTACTCTACCAGCTGCCAGCTCGGGAACACAATAGTCTCTTGCTCTATGGTTCCCTTTTTTTAATGTATTTTTTAATGATTACAGAAAAGTCTCCTCTGGTGGGAAATGACATTTCAATAGTTCTGTTGGCACGGAACTTTAAAAGGAGAAACGGATCCTGTTTACGTTAGCATGTAGGCTGCCAGAAATAACCTTTCTCTGTTCCTGATGATTCACAGAATCCCCTTCCTTCCCTGTGGACGAACACTTGCTTTACCACAGCACTGGCTTTGGAATGTGCTCTTTGCACATTCACGTGTTAATGTTGAGTTTTTTAATGAATTTGTTCATCGTTAGGACAACAACGTGGCCACAGGGTTCTGAATGTATAGTATAGCGAGACTGTGGTTCCTTTGGGGTTTTTTTGTTTATTTTGGGCTTTTGTTTCATTATTGTTGGGGTTTTGGTTTGTTTTGTTTTTACTACCTCTGTAGCCTGAACAGTAGAAGTGATGAACTGAAAAGGGAGGGAACTACTTCTTCTGGACAAATCGTCTGTAGCTGCACAGCAGCCTCTCTTCTGTAGGCATGTCAGGAGTACAAACCAGTATCAGCACACAGAGCTTCTGTTCCAAAGCTTTAGCTGAAACCTGTGTAGGCTTAACCTGGATGTTACCTTTTTCTCAGATGTCAGAAAACTTAATTATTTTGCACTTCTCTTAGAGACAGGCTGTAGGAAAAAAAGAAGGAAAGAGAAAGTGCCTCTGCATTTTCTGTATTTCAGTTGTCAGATTTTTTTTGTGTGTGTGAAGTTATTTCCTTTTTCTTATAGCAAACAATGGGGTCATGTACACAGAGCCTGTCAGCAGACTTTTGCTTTGCTACCTGAACATCTTTTTAGAGAATAAATTAAGAAAACTGCAATCAATAGAGGACTGCAACTTAGCTCTGCCAGTGTTTGCATACTGGAAACTGGTATGAGCATGACTTTGTATTTTTAACTATTTACAGCTGCTCAGGATCAGACTTGGTGAAAATGTGGGGGGTTGGGAAGGGGTTTGTGTGCTTTTTTTAGAGAAAAGGAAAAGGACCAGAGGGACGTCTAGTTCCATCAGTAGACCCACAGTAGGATGAACTGCTGATTTTAATTTTCCAGGGTAATAAAACCCAATCAGCCACTTGCTGTAGACCTGTGCTTTACACTTTAAGTAACAGGGCTTACCTTACTTTCCATTCAAGATGCGGGAAACTTGCTTCAGGCTCAAGATCTGCATCAAATAAGCATTAGGTTTCAGACGGCCTGCATTCATTCACTCTGCCTGTTCTCAGAGCATTTGGAGGAGCGCAGGCAGGAGCTTCATGTGTGCAGCCCTAGTTCTTTATCTGCTATTCAAATATATTTTTGCAGAAAGCCCCTGGCATACTAAGGCATTTGAGGTAGGAAGGTGCTCACTGCAGGAATTTGTTTAGGAAAGATGCATTTGCTGGTTTCTGATAAACACTGGTTACTCTGGTCAAATTGATTGATTCAAGTGTCTCTTAGGCCTAACGTGATCGGTTATTCTGATGCTGTGAGCTGTAGGATTCGGTGAGGAGGTCGTCTGTAAACTAAGAGCTGAGTTTGCACAATCTTTGTGTCTATATCTGCCACATAGGTGTTGGGCTGAAGGATTCGGCGACGAGGTCGTCCGTAAACTGAGCTGAGTTTGCACAATCTGTGTGTCTGTACCTGCCACATAGGTGTTGAGGGGGAGCAACCTCCAGTGAAAACTGTTTAGAGTAAGCAAAGCTAAATAACTGGGGCTTATTTCTTTTGCCTCTTAGAATAACTGCCTAGTCAAGGCAGAACTATTTACAGAAGTGCTAAAATCAGATTATTTTTTTTCCATTCCAGAATCAAAACGTAAGTGTCAGACAGACTGTTTACTAGCTGAGTATTCTTAAGAAAGGGAGGGCAGTGTGTAGCTAGGACAATTTTTTTCTCCCAAGTTGTAAGCAAAGTCTGAAAACATAATTAAACTGAAATCAAAGTGCCCCTTCTTCCTCACACCAGATGCGTGGCCAATAAATGGATGTTTTGGCTCTTCATGTTGTGCTTAGGTCATCTGCCTGTACTCCAGTCCCTTAGGACAAGCTCAGTGATAAGCCATTAGGCCTGAAAAAAATTTTTAAAAGAAACATTGCTGCTTTGCTGTCAGCATCTTGTCTTGAGAAATTTGACCAGCAGAGAACTTCCGGGCTGGAAGATGATGCTTTTGGATCATATTTGTCATTCTTCAGGGTTTCCAGAGTTCTGTTGCACTGATGCCCAGCAGAATTGACCTGCATAGCCAAGAGATGTTGCTTCCACTTGTCCCCATGGACAGATAGATGTCTTTTTAAGTAGCTGTCAGGAGAGAACAGAGCTTAAAGGGTAATTTAGTGAACCTGTAAACACTGCGCCTAGGGTTTTAAATACAAATGTCATACTTCTTTTTCTCAGTAAATAAAGCAGTCAGCAGTTTCAGAGGTTAGTGGGATACTTACTGGTCACCTTTGGCATGTTTTATAGGCTGGGTTTTTCTGCCTTGTTTTGGGAGGCACTGACAGTCTGGTCCCAATGGGATCTATTTTTGTTGAGATTTTCAAAAGGGATGTTTTCATTATTTGTGAAATGTTTTTATGCTGCACACGGGTACTGTACACTCTGTTTCCTGGAAAAAATGCACTCTGTTTTATTGCTGGATTTAAAAGGGATAATTGGGTCTTTATCTTGATGGATGGTGTTTCTACTTGACTCTGTTTCAAGTTCCTCTTTCTCTATGCGTGGCAGAGAGTGCAACTGCACTTGTATTTGTTCATCTTATTCCAACATGACTTGAAATCAGCTCACATGCTGCTTTAGTTGCTCTGTGTCTTCAGAACTGGATTTTGGGCAGCTGATGGCTGAATCTTGGCTTTGGGTGATACCGATGTTTCACCAGCAGGAGTTGCTGGGACTGCAGTGATCTAGGCTTCAGGGATTTGTGCTGTCCTCTACCACATCCATTCACCATAAGATAAGACAAAGCTGGAGTCCAGGAGAAAGGCAGTGGTGTCTTGCACAAGTGTCTTCAGTACAAGAAAACGAGCCCTCCATTGGGCCTCGTGTTCTGTTTGTGTGGATGGTAAAAGGAGATTTCCCTTGGCTGACCCACTGAGGTTTTATATTCCTTCTTGTCTTATTTTCATATGCATTGTACAGTCTTGGTTTTGCACATCATAGCTTTAGAAACCTCGTGTTGCCTCCATATGGCATTTGTACTGTGCTAAGCTTAGCCTTGTCAGGCAGAAAGATTTTGTTGAGTTACTACAGTGTGCTTTCTGCACCAACACAAGGAGTCCATAATAAAGAAGTATTTGACCTCCAAAAATGTCATGGAAGGTTAATGTGGTAGAATTATCCCCCAAAGCACGAGCAGCTTGCAGTCCATCCTAAACTGAAAGCAATCCTTCCAGAAGAAGAGAGGTACGGCACTGATTTGGGTGAATGAAGACTACTTTTTTCTAACGCTAAACATTTCTGAAAGTTGCTCTTTGAGGCAACTTTCAGATTGAGGCAACAGATAAAAGGCAGATTCATTTGTGTGTTGTATAGAACTCCAGGAGTGTTTGCAGTCTCTCCTGGGATTAATGGAAACAGTACATACAGAGTTCGGGAGTGGTTGTTAAGATTACTTTCTCTTGTCACAACTTTCAGCAGTATTTTGTTGTTGTTTTAGGATTTGCTAGTGTTTATTCTTGATTCCAATGATGCTTTAAAGGAGGGAAGGAGTATTTAGCTGCTAGGTCCACAGAAGTGTAAATATATTTACAGTTGATTGGACTGAGCACTCCATTCTTCTGTATAAAGTACAAAGACTTGGTACGTTGTTAGCAAAAGGCAAAGTGGCTTGTGAGATTTTTTGAGTGTAATGGAATAGGCTTCAAAACTGTCAAGCTCAAATTGGAAACTGGATACCTTTGGACCAAATCTGTTGTTAGAGGAGAAGTTACTGGGATGAAGTAGCCTTACCAGAAAGCCAAAAATACGATGATCCTATACAAAGCTACTCCTTAACCAGTCCTGCACATAGTGGCAGACTGGTTACTGCCTACTGTGAGCTCAAATTACCTAAAAGTAACAAAGCACAAAGACATAGGCTCTGTCAGGAGACTTCAAATGTTGGCTGAAGGCTCCATTTTAAAGGGATTGTGTGCTGAACCCACATTTCAGAGTGCTGCCAACCTTCCCCAAACATGCATGTAGCCTTGTTTTCAAAGGCAGCCTTTTGGGTGAAGGATGAGAATGGGACTTGGGAACACCAGATACAACACGCCTCTTTTATTGTTATGTGTTTTTCTAAAAAAAAAAAAAAAATAATAATAATCTGTATGAAATATAGCAAAAATGAGTTAAGGTTATTGACACTTTGTCTCCACGGTCATTTCTAGCTTCCTCAACGTCACATCTGTTGTTCTGAAATGCACCAGACATATAAATGGACTTTTTGATGAGAATACAAAGTTATTCTGTTAGGTGCAAAGCCAGCAGTGTTTAGCTTAGCTTTAAGCCGTGGAAGCGAGCAGGTCTTGCGCTGACAAAATTCAGAGGCAGTAGGTCTAACTGACTTAGCACAAACATGGGCACAGAGCCTGTGGAAGTCCTCTGGCCTTGCACAGTTCAAGAGGAACAGGCCTTCTGCTTGAGACACGGGGACGGCTCGCTCAAGTTGTGTGAATGAACAATGAGGTCCGGGCACAAATGGATTCTTGCCCACTCTGGAAGTTGTTGAGCACCAGTTTCCAAGAAACCTCGTGGAAAAAAAAATTCTGGAGGTGTCATGTTTCTCCTCTCCTCTTTCATTTCTTTCTTGTTTTTTATTTCTGTTTAAAATAAATTTTAAATAATCTTTGTAGACAATCAGAGGTCTTCTAGGAGACTCTACCCTAAAAGGGTACCAGCTCTCCACCTGTGGGCCTCTTTCTTATACTAACTCATTGGAACTGATGCACTTTTCCTGTATTTTGCCTTTTTTAATTAGCTGCTTGTTCTTAAACAAAGATTTAAATGCATATTGTGTTGTGTCCCTTCTGCTTGTTGTTTTATCTTTCTTTTAACTTTTAAATATATATATATATGCAGTGAGACTGAAGTACTACATGGAAGAGAAACATGCACAAGAAAATATGCCTATTAAGTCCCACCATTGTTTGAGCAGGTGTAACAATTTAATCAGAGGATTTTTTAATAATATTTTGGATGGATATTTTGCTTTTTTTGTCTGTAAATAGTGTACATAAGTTTGTGGTATATGACAGTTTTAAGTGGTTGTAAGAAAATTAAAAAAGATACTTAAACTGTTACTGATGGCGTTGGTGTTAATACAATGACAAATACTGCTGCTTACCATGAGCGATTTTTCCATCTTACAAAAGTGTGAGGAGAACTGTATAGCATGTTCCATTACTTGCATAAAAAGTAAATGCAGACCACGTAAATACCACTTGCACGAGCTTCATGTTAAGAGCTCGATTGGGTTGTATACCGTTCCCTCAAATGCAGGAATCCTATTTGTCTAAGCCTTCTTCTAAGGTAACAGATTCTGTGTTTCACAGGATGCTGAGGCTAATATACAGGAGCTGAGGATGGAACCTACGAATCGGGGTAATTTTCTTTTATTGCTTTGAGCGTAAGGAGCTGCTTGGTACAATCCGAAGCAAACCCTGCAGATGCTGCTGCTCCTTCTGGATGGTTTTGTAAAGGTTTACACTATCCCATCAAGTCAAAATTTTAAAAAAGAGCTGGCTTTGCTTTCTCTGAATAACATGAAGGTCCACAGGATGTTTCAGAAACGGGTCAGCCTTGCAAAGTTCTTGTTTCCTTACTTGGCGTCCCAACAGATTGTAGTCGTGTGCTCCTTGGCACTTGTTTCTTGGCTGTGCTTCAGTTGTCTTGAGCTGATTTTATACCGGGTGCAGAAAACGCATAGGAGTGGGATGAAACTGATTTGCTTAACAGTGTCTTTAAACATCTATAAATATGTAGGATTTAAGGTAAATCTTTTACTTGCCTTCACAGACCACTGTCTACTTGAGAGAAATCTGAAGGCTTGTGAATAGCACGTATCAGGAGGCAGTGTCTTGTTGTCTGCCACAGGTTTCAGAAGGGCTTATAGGAGTCATGAGGAGCTGAAAACCCTTGAAGAGGTGTTTTTGGGGAACGATCTATTTTAAAGCATGGAATATGGAGTAACAGAAGGCATAAGCCCTTCAAGTTATGTTTCCAGATTCATGTCTGAAACATAAATTTTGTGTGTAAAAAGCATTCGGTAGATCTTCAACCAGTATAAGCGTCCAGGTCAGGTATGTGTGGAATGTCTAACGTTTAGCAGCAGCTGTGAAAGCTTAAAAAACACTCCTGGGCCACAAGTAAATAGGTCAGGCCCACGTTGGAGGTACGATGCTTGATGGCTGTGATCCCTGCATGCAAGGGGGAGAACAAATAACCTACTTGGTCCTTGCCCTTTCTTTTAGATAACTCTGTTTGCATTCCTGAACTCTTGTTTTTGATGCAGCTCAAAACAGAGGAGTGTTGACTTGGGGTGCAGAGGCACTGGACAGTGCATTGTGCTCTCCAAGTCAGAGAATTGAAGGCATTTCTTTTTCTAGCCGCAACTTCTGGGAGTCTGTGGCACAGCCTAAATACCAGAGAAATCACTGCTGTGTGCCAGTACTGTTTGGCATCGCCTGCCAGGAAGGACAGGTGGGTGGGTTTGTAAGATAGATGCAACAAATGTCATTATTTGAACAACTATTGCTTCATGTGCTCTGCTTAGCTTTCCAATAGACTTAAACATGTTGTACTTTCTGGGTCGTACTTACAAGTGAATTCATATTTAGATTGGGATTTTAATTATTTAAGGCAATTTGAGAAACAGTGTAGAAAAAAATCTACAATGCAATGTGACCTAGGCTGATCCCACTCTAAAAATGAGAACCTAAACTTGCGTGCGGTTCTGCCTTGCGGCTAAGGGTGTATGGTGTGATGGGATCAGTCAGACTCGCTGGTCAACAGGTACATTTTCTAAATGTTATGTTTTGTCCATTGTGCCATTGGCTGCTCTTTTAAAAGAACAAACATCTTTGCTAAAGAACACAGGTCATGATTTTTTCTTCCTCTTTTGATGTCAAAGTTGCCTGACCTGTGGGTCTGAGCTGTAGCGGTGGGGTAGGCCAAACCTCGGCTGGGGGTGGTTCTGACCTGAGGGTTTCGTCTGTCAGGGCTACAGCGCAGCCCTGGTGCTGGAACCAAACAGCGTTTGCGGCCGCTGCGAGTATTAGACGCTGGTGAGCGCAGCCCAGGCGCGTTAGGAGCTGCCTGCCTGGCTGCCGGCTCTTGCCCAACAGCAGCGGGAAGCCTGGGGGAGCGCTAATGCGACTGAAGCCAGCCAGCGTTCCGGCTGAAGCCCGCGACGCCTCTCCTCTCTCTCCTCCCACACCGCCGCGCGGGGGGAAGGAGCCCTCCTCTGGCGGCGCTGCCGGCCGCAGTGGGCGGGCTGGGGCCTGTGTTGGTTTTCCCTTGAGGAGCAGCCGGCCAGCCGCCTCCCGCCCTCCGCCGGCCGAGCCCAGCCCCCTGCCCCTGGTGCGGGCTGGCCCGGCCCGCCGGCCGCGACCCCCTGCTGCGGCGCAGGCAGAGCCGGCGGCGCCGAGGGGCGGCCGGAGCGGGCGGCTCCGCCGGGGCCGGACCCGGCCAATGGGGGAGCGGCGCGGCCGGTGACGCGGCGGGGCGGGCGGCTCGGCGCAGGAAGCGGGGCGGGGGGCGCGGCCTCGCCCGCCGGTCGCGTCGTCGTCGCCGCCGCCGCTGCCGCCATGCGCCGCTGAGGCGGGCGCTGGCCGGGCCTGGCCTCGCCATGGGGGCGCCGCCGCCCAACGGCAGCCTCGGCCTCACCGACAGCCCCCCGCAGCCGGGCGGGGGGGCGGCGGCGGGGCCGGGAGACCGCGGCTGCGAGAACGGGGCCCTCATGGACAGCTTCGGCATCTTCCTGCAGGGGCTCCTGGGCGTCGTGGCCTTCAGCACCCTCATGCGTGAGTAGCGGCGGGGGCGGCCCGCGGCCTCCGGGCCTCGCCGGCTCCGCGCGGCCTGGCAGCGGCGGGCGGTGAGCGGGAGGGGGCGTCACCCGCTGCGGCCGGACGGGTCCCTTCCTCCTCGGGGGAGGCTCGGGCTTGGTTAACGGTGCCGCGACCTCGCTGCTGTGTCCCGAGGCCGTCCCGGGAGGAGCGCCGTGCTGTCCCGGCTCCCGGCCGAGCCGGGCCGTGAAGGGCCGCGGCGGCCGCAGGGAGCGCAGCCGTGGCCGGGTCTCTGTTGGAGCCAGGTGAGCGGGAGCGGGGCCGTGAGGTGAGGCTGCGGGACGCGGCCCGGCGGCCCGGGAGGCCTCGCCGCTGTTCCCCGGAAGTCTGTGTCCCGCGGGGCTGGAGTGGGGCGTTAGCATCAGCCGTGCTGCCCTAGGGAACGGCTGAGGGGCTCCGAAGGCAGATGTTCACGATGAACAGCGTTGTTTCTGAGAGGCTGTTTCAAGTACTTCAAGCAAATGCACTTTCTGAAGTTTGCTTTCCTGATATTTACACCCGTGCTGATACAGTTTATCACTTTGGGGGTGGTCACGTATTCTGCTTTGAGTACAACCGGGAAGATGTGGTGGTGTGTGCGGGATCTCTCAGGTTTGAAATATACAAAAGAAAAGGGTTAGGCTGTATCTGTTTACTCAAGCATACCTTGTCATGTAATCAGCAGCAAAGTAAGACACGCTTTTTAAATCACAACACGCTATGCTGCGCTTGCTTAGAGCATGTGCCGTACCTTGGAGTTGGAGCAGGCGGTGAGCTGGTGTGGCTGTTTACAGCAGCTCAGCTGAGGAGCAGTAACTTGTTACGCTGCTCGTTTGAGCCTGGTGGAAAGTCAAGAAAGGCTGGAGGCCATAGTGATTCCAACCTGCCTGCTCTGAGGGAATTGCAACAATGTGGAACAGTTCAGGGAGATTTTTCTCTCTCTCCCATGCTGTAGTTAGCGTCCTTTCGGCTGAGGAGTGAGAAACAAGCCCAGTGCCATTACTCAGCTGACCATCAAGTCGCTGTTCACAAAACGTGGGGGAGGGAAAAGGGAACATCAGCTACAAGTATTGAACAGTTTGATCTAAAGACCAAGATCCTGTTTATGTTAGAATTGAACTGATACCCTTTCATGCTAGTGTTATACTATTATGGTCAAGTCAAAAGTTTGCTAACACACTATATTTGCATACTTTAGTGTTTCGGTCACAGTTAACAACTGCATTGCTCTTATAAAAGCTATGCGTGTAGCAGTCATCATTATGTTACTGAATGACAACAGTAGTCACTGGTGTAGCATTTGGTCAGTCAGAGCATCCTCATAATTAAGAGTTTTAGCAGTACCAATCAAAAATACCTCTCTTTAAGATAATGATGTGTACCCATTGTTGTTTTTGGAATTAAGAGCTACAAATAGATAATTCTTATGGATTGTGCATCAAAAGATGAAGAACTACACATGTCATTTGTCAGGATAGTATCTTTTTTCTGGAAATGGTATCACTTATCTTTATATGTTTTACAGTAACACTGGAATACTCAGTGAAGATAAGAAAAAGTGAATACAGAAAGTATGGACTAGGAAAATGAAAGCCTAGTGGTTAGCTGCACTTCCTAACTTTGGTTAGGTATTTTTAAACCACGTACTATTAGAAGGAGATTATCAATGAAGTACTTGCAATTATGGAAGAAGGGGGTGAAAGGAAGGTAGCCAGTCCTTGCAATGGTACTGGTGAGAAAAGGAGTCTGTTTCCAAAGGTGCAAAAGAGCAAAAAAGTAGCAACTTGTCATGCTTACAAGTGCTTACAATTAAAAACAGAAGGATAGGTCTGTTTGTCCCAGTTTTGACAGCTACCTTCTCTTCCAGTTTATTTTGGGCCTCCTGCCTAGCAGGAGGGGAAGCTGCCCCCCCCCCCGCATGGACCAGTTACACTGTTAAAAGAGCAGTTGTCTCTCAGTTAAGTGCTGTGCTATGCTGCAGGGCATGGTTCTGTTCCGTCTGCTAGTTTTGTCTGATTTGTTTCTATCCTTTTTCTACCATATGCAAAACATCGGGTATGTTGTCCCAAAACCTTTAAAAGTTACCTCAACAAGTAGGACTTTTTGTCATCCACGTGACAGATGTGATGTGACAGAGAAGCAGGAACTTGTGGCTGAGAACAGGAGGGAGAGCGTGACCTCTCCTCAGCAGTCACCTCAGCACATACAGAGTTGTTCCTGTCTCTGAGCTGCTGTGGCAGAAGGGATGGAGCTGGATCACAGAACTGATACAGCAAGAATAATACACAGGGAGACGTGGTTATTTTTCAGATGGAGTATTTCCTTGCTCTGGTCCTCTAGCTGTCCGGCACAACAGAGGGGGTAGCACTGAGGAAGAAAGAAGCGGCTGTAGGCAGGGACTGCTTGAGAAGTGACACCGCTGTCAGGGCAGAGGTAGGCTGCCCTTTTGAACAGCATTAATTCTCTGTATGTGGCTGTATGGCTTCTCCAGCTCTCCTCCATAAAAAGTCAGAGAACTGAAGACACATGACTGGCTAGTATTTAAATTTACCTTATAAAGGGCAAGTCACTTGCTTTTTAGTTGTTGTTGTTGAAAGGGAACCCTAGAAGGAGATACTCTAATACTTTGGTTCCAATTAATGGTGCAGAACCCTCTATAGAAAAAGAAATGAAAGTAACAGCAACGGACATACATTGTACAATTGCTCTTTATGCACAGAGGTGGTTTTCCTTTGAAAAATATTTGATTTGACATGTAAAGAATAAGAATTTTTGGTAAGTGGCTAAATCAAAGGATGACCCAGACTTGCCCTTTTCTAGATATATCTTACCATGCTTGCATTCAGTGGAACAAAGACTTTTTTTTTTTTTCCCTGGTCATAGTAACTAGCTGGAGGAGGAGGACCTTTTCTGTGCCTCATTAGTAGATGTTCATCTACAAAAGTGTGAAGGAGTATTGTTAAAGCAAAATTGTTTAAGATCTGACGCTGCAGTTTGCCACCTTCTTGTGTGTGTGCACTTATCCAATTGCTGGTCAAGTTACGCTATCAACTGACCTGCCAACGACATCAATTAAACTTCATCTTTTAAGGGCTAAAACATAGTTAAGCGTCAGGTTTGTGATTTGTTGAAGACATGGTGACTCTCTCGCAGAGGGAGCATGGAAACTGTATTGCTGCGACTATTTTCTAATACTTCAAAGAAAGGTTTTTATCCCAATCATATTATCAGCCTACCTTGTGTGTCCCCTCACTACTAAATTCGCACAACCAAGAAGTGACAGGCAGACAATTTCTCTCACTTTGAGCTGACAAAATGATCAATTAAATCTGAAATTTCCTTTTCGTTGTAGCTCTTGCCTCTTTGTTCTGTCACACAAGGAATAAAGAACAGTTTAAGGTACTGTCTTACCTCACAGCAGCCTTTTAAAGGATTGACTTCGTTCTATTATCTTCAGATTCAAATAAACAACCTGTTGTAAACCCCTAATCTTTTTCTTGTAGAAGATAGTTTAGCTAGTTATCATCTATCCTGGGCTTATACAGGAGACTCCCTAACCCCCTTAACCACAGAGTAGAAGTTTGCATTTGTTTTTATTGCTGTAAGTTGTTCAAGGCCCTCCTGCTCTCCATGTAAAGCGTTGTTCACAAACTAGAGAAGTGAGGTCCTCTTCTGTTGTCTGAATCATCAGTGAATATACTTAATACTGTCGGAACCCACTAGTGTGTTGTCTTTAGTCACTGAGTTAATCTTAACTGCTCTGCGTGCAGCGCTCTGCTGCAAGAGGCACATTGAAACAGTTTCACCCAAACACTTCAGATGTTCTAGTACATCGAAAGTCGTACTGAAGTCGGGCTAGATGACTTCTGTTGCATCTCTCCTAACCACGGGCTCTAACTCCCTATCAAAGCAAACTAATTGATTAAAAACTACCTCCTTGGCAAATCTGCTTGGTCTGGCAGCTCTTTTGGATTCTGACTGCTAATTCTCAAGTCTGTTAGCCTGCTCTTTTTGAAGTCTGTTGCTTAATTTTGCTCTTGTCCCTCCTGCTTAAGTATGCATTATTTTCCACCCTAGTTTGTTTAAGCCAAGCCACTTCATAACAGGAAGTCTTAATGGCTTTCTCTTGATGGAAGAGATGTATGTTTATGCTTCAGGTCAGTAAGCCAAAGATAAAGTTTTTTCAAAGTTTGCCATTATAATGCTTGTATCTTATTTCATGGGGATCTTGATTTAAAATGACAAGTTTGCTTCTTAGTTGTTTTGGGGGTTTTTGGTGCCGTAGTTGTTTTTTATTACTGATTCCACAAAGCTGGTTTTAAATATTTTTGTGTAATATGGTGTGTTTTGTCAGTAGCCCCAAGCACTTTCTGAGCATTCTCTGGTTGGGCTTTTATTGGTAATGAGTTATTAGAAAGTGGTGTTAGCACAGTATTCCCACACGTGTATGATGTAGGCACAGTTGTAAATAATACAATTTTTATTAGCCAAACCTGCAGAAAGGTATGAGGAAAAACCCATTGCCCATTCCTTTACCCTATCTGACACAAACTGTTTCAAGTACTTAATCTTGAATGTATGCTTTACTTACTAAGCTTGTTTGAAGGTTGATACCTTATCAGAGCATGGCTATGTTTGTTTCAGGATACTTAGGAATGGCTGAGAAATCAGGTGTGAGTCATATCGATGAATTATTGAAATAGAAGAGTTGTTTGGTCCTCTGCAGGTAAAAGGTGTGTGTTTGTTTGTGGGGAAAACATAAATATGTTGTTAAGGAGACCAAAGTACGTGGGACTGTTACTTTTTATGGCTTTATTACAGTTTGTGTCTGTACTCAAGGGTAAAAGCTTCTGTGTTAACAAAAGTGGAATGATTGGGTACAGGTGCAGTGAATAAGTGAGTAGGTGGGTTTGCTGTTGAGGGTCACAGCTAAAAAAAATTAATATAGTATCTTTTATAAGAATTGTTTCTGTTTAAGGTCCTCTCTGCTTGCAGTCCCTTGAAGGAAGTACCTTAAAAACTACATCCTTAACATCAGTTTACTTTACAGCAAGGTTTTCCCACCTGATAAGCCATGCAAGGAAAATGAATGCTTCTTCATATAATAAGCTATCTTAGTAGGTAGTTTAGTAGAATTAAAAATGCTTTTGTAAAAATACACTTTTCAGATGAATAATTCTATGTTTTCATCAAGGTAGGGGAGTATTATTATGGGGAATAATGTTCTGGGGAGCATGGACTTGGGAAGGAATTAAAAGTAATTCCAGTGTCCTTTCCAAAAAAAAAAATCAGATTAAAGAGAACTATTAGATACAAAAGAACTAAAGTATATGATTTTCTGTTGTTTTCCATAGCAATTTTCTTTCTGCTTGAGCAGATCTAAAAAATGAGAAAATGGCGGGGAGTTGACTTTGATACTCCCTGACATCAGCAGTGAAGTACAGGCTTCTCAGTAACATAACAAGTTTATTCTACAGGGCAGTTTCCTGCGGTGTAGGGCAGTGGCAAGGTGGTGTTTTATTAATCAAGGCATTATTTAAAAAGACTCGATATTATCCCAACTTGATAATAATCCCGTCCTTGTATGTATTTGCTGTGAGTGACACAGTACGTGTTCACATGAATTGCTGAGGACCACCTTGGAAAATGTTCTTTGTGCGACTGATTTTAAAACTTGTCTCATACAGCAGTTTCAAATCACAAATAGTGTATTTCCTGTTTATGAAAATATGAACAGTATTGTGCTTACACATTGGATCACGCTTTGTTGAATGCACTTCATGCTTTTTGCTAGAACTCTTCACAAGTGCGAGTTCCTGGTGAATTACCAGGTACATGCAGAGCTTGCATTCCAGTGTGTGTTTGGGCATTACCTAGTGTTAGGCAGTCTGAAATGGCTTTAAAGACCGCTTTCGGGTATGACAGCGACGGGGATGAATGCCTCTTAGGGTAAGGGAAGACTGGTAAGGGATGCCATTGAACGGCGTTAAAAGGCGAGGTCTGGGGAGGGAGCGAAGGGAGAGCACGCTTTTAAAAAGGAGGAGGCGGAAAAAAAATCCGGAGCGCGGCAGGAGCAGGACTTCTCCGTGGGACCGCGAGCGGCCCGCTGGGCTGCGCGGTCCCTGCGGGGCGGGGCCCGGCGCGGTCCGGCCCCGGCCCCGGCCCCGGCCCAGGGGCGCGGGCGGCCCCGGGGAGGACCCTGGACAGCTCCGCCGGGGGCCGGGAGCGCCTCCGGCTGCGGGCGGAGCCGGCCGCAAACCTCAGCCGGCCTCCCCTTGCCCGGCGAGCTTTCCCTTGGATCCGGAGCCGGGTCTTAGCTCAGTGCTGCCTATGTAAAGTGAATAATACTCTTGCTCGAGTCGGCCTGCAGGTTTGGCTGCCTGGCTGGCGGCCGTGAAGGGCTGGTGCGATCCCCTCCCATCTGGCTGGAGGCCAAGGAGGAAACAGGCTGGGGTGATGAAGCAGAAAGAAGGTGTTCGAACCTCTTGCCCCTTTGGGCTCAGTCCATGGTAATTAGTAATGATCGATGTCTTCGTGGGGTATGCTGGAGAACAGCTATTATTCTGCAGGTTAAGTGGCTGCTTGTGGCTGCAGGACTCCGAAAAGCCCTGCGAGGTCACTTTGGTCACGGCCAAGTGAATTATGCCTTACAATGATCAGGTGTTTTGTTATCCCCAGATGGTGAGGTATCACTTGCATCTGTGTTATGTGGCTATTTCTTGTTCGTTGTAAATAAATCATCAGACCTTTCAGTATCTCTGTGACATCCTTACCCATGTTTGAGACAAAAATGAGAGGTGCACTAGGAGCTGTAGCAGAAAAAAAAATGCAGCCACATGGGTGAATTAGCTAAGTAAATTACTTTATTTTACTGTGCTAATATTGTAGTACTCTTTAATATATAAAATACGTAGTTGGGATAAATTCTGTCCATTGCGAGCTCTGCAGAAAAAGACAAATCTTGCTGACAAACTTCATGTTATATAAAAGCAAGTAATAATAGTGTTGGGAACAGCTCAGCTGATCCTTTAAGTGAAGCAAATGACCTGAAATGAATTTAGGAATAACAATTTTGGAGTTGTTTCCTATTTTGAAAACAGAAGACCAGTCTTGTTTTGTAGCACAGTTAGGTATGTATCTCTGCATTTACTGACCATAGGAGAAACATGTTTTCATAATGTTTAGTCCTGCTTAAACTACGTTTCCTTGGTTTTTTGATTAAAACTGCTTGCAAGATGTCTGATTCTTTGTTGGATGTAGATTGTAATAGCACTTTATTGGGTGGCTTAATGTCCTGATATTAATATTTTAGCGTCACTAAATGCAGCAACTATTCTTGAAATGCCATGCCAATAAAAGTTAAGAAAAAAAAATAAGGTATCAGTTTAGACAAATAATCTGTAATCTGTAAGTAAGTTGCACTTTTCATTAACAGTTGTCTGATGCCCTTCTTTGTCTTGTTGGCTCAGAACGTATTACATTTTCTTATTACTCAGCTGATTGCTGGATATAATTGTGCTCCAGATAATAAGATTGTTCTAAGTATAATTACGCATGTCATTCACATTATGAAATGTTTAGGAAAAAGGATAAGTTATGTTGACATTTGGAAACTATTAAAATGATAAATTATCCAGAAACTCCAAAGCTGTGTTTAATTAGAACTAACGTCTGGACTGTTAGCTAGACTGTTGTTTAACTGTAAACTGCATAATGAATGTGTTCTTGACTAGTGTTTTATAATTAAATTTGTAAGGAGCTGATTTGTACAAATACACAGCGCACATTTTTGCGTTCTGCAGCGATATTAATTTCATGGTTAATGAAGTTTGCGTTCTTAAACTGGTATTTAACAAGGTCTTATCTGTGTGGATTTTGTTGACGAAATGAAAAATCAGGTCTGCTTTCTCATGCCTGCTGGTAGGAAATGCTTCGCATTCTCAAAGATTTCTTGATCGCAGCAAAATGTATTCCCTACGAACCTTAATGTGTTAAATCTCACTGGCGGACTGAATATAAGCTTGGAGCTTGCATGAGACTGCCTTTGCAGATGGTGTGGTATAGGGATGAGGTTTTAGGGTTTAGTCAGGAATAATTGAACGTGTTTGCACTGTGGCTCAGGATACTGAAGACCTGTTTTTCTACCACTGACTCTCAATCACACATTTTATACATATTTGGTGTCATAACCTCGTACATATGTTGTCATATGTAATGAATGTTGAGGATGAAAACATGCTAAAATGGATTCACAGTTCAGATTCCTCATAGTTCACATTCATGGTTCAGGTTCATAGTTCTGGGTGTAAGTTAGTTCACAGAAGTGTTGAGTTACAGTAGGGAAAGGTCATCCCAAGGAAGGTGCTAAACTGTTGGGTTTTTTTCTATTGTTCATGATGTTTTTTTCTCTAGAGTTGCTTTTTTTTTTTTTAATAATCAAACGTTTTTGTAGTTTGAAATGTTTTGACTTTGGTCATCTTAACTTCTGTCACGTTTTTGGCTACCCCGGATTCTAAGGCCAACCATTCTTCCTCTTCTAGTGATTAATATGTGTTGGCTCACCTGAGAGAAGAGGAACACAGTACTATGTTTCCTTGTTTTACCTGGTTGCCAGGCATTAAATAGAGCTCAGGAGGACTTGGGGAGCAACTGGCCTGTAAGCTGCAAGGTGCTCAGGACATGAAGATTTGTGGCAAGTTTATTTTTATACTTCTTCTGTTTGAGAGGTCTCTCCGTTGTGGTGATCCACTGACACTGTTGAAAGAGATGAACCAATGGAAGTAACTAGAAACTGTCGGTGAGAGGTGAACTAGAGAGAGGAGTTCCTGAATTTTTAAGCATTTCAAATATAACAGTAGGTATTATAGGACTGACATCAGTTTGGCAACCGGTAAAACTTAAGAAATCATTGTCTTGGGCTTGAATGCTGAGAACTTGGCCAAACATTGTTTTATAGGGTTCATCTTACCAATTTTGGACAGGCTAGCCAGTCACCTTGAATGAGTACTTACAGAAACAAACTTTGCTTGCTTTTTGTTGTTCCACTCTAGTTATTTTTTTTTCATTTGTCAAAAATACAGGGTTTTTTTTCCCCCCCTGGAACAAAAATGACTGTAAAACTACAAACAACTATTCAAAACTGACAATATAGATCCTCTGTCTCTAATAGTTTTTGGAAGATGTTATGCTCTAAAATTTTAATTCCTTTTTAGAATAATTGCTCTTAATTTCTTACTTGTGCTGGAAAATACCAGCTACTATGCAACTTCTTCTAGCATACCTTTCTTGTTTTGAGGCTGATGGTGTAACTAGCAGCATATGCTAGTTTATATGCAGAGGGTTTTAATGCTTTCATTGCAAGGTAACTAATGTTAGAAGAGGAAATAATAGTCTAAGGAGCTTTAATTTTAAAGGGGGGGGGGGGAGAAACCACCCTCCTCCATCTGATCTTAAAAACTTGAGCTTTCTTATGGCAGTATGTTTTTAGTGCTGGCATTAGGTTTTGGTGTTGGGAAGCTTTTATGAAACTTACACAAATGTTAAGAGGTATGAAGCTTTGTCATTAAGAAGAATGTTCGTGCACGCAGAAATTATTACATGTTTTCATCTTGATTTCAGAAATTTAATTTACGCAGTAAATACCTAGTTGTTAGATACGTTATATCAAAGAAGTCTACATAATTGGCCGCTGACTCTCCTTTCATGATATTTGATCATGTGTAAAGAGAATGTATGAAAGTAGGCTGTGTATCTTTTGTTCTTTTTAAAGTAGTTGGTGTTAGATGAAATGTGTCTTGCTTGCAATTCAATGCTTCGATAGTTTCAGCAGCCTAGGAAGAAAGAATCTGGTAAGCAAAGCTATTCAGAATTTAAATGGACTCTAAACATAGTGTACATGTACCTTTGGCCTCCTTGATTTAATATATTTGCTGTTTATCGTTTTCTACAAATGGAAACACAGTTTTCCTTTTACATTCTTTTTGGGTATATCTGAACTTATATTTTGGGTTTGCTTTCTGCTTTTAAAAGTGCTACAGTTACTGTCTTAATTAATATTTTAATCAATGATGGGTGAGTTTGTAGCTGTGCTTTGGCAGTTCTGTCAGTTCCCAAGAGCTGGTTTAAAACAACCGGCTTGAATGACTTAAAGTTCATTGATATCTGTTGTCATACTACTAACGTTAGGAAAGCTTCATGTATTATTGAGTGATCTTGTGAATGCTGTATGTGAAAATGGTGTTGTGAATCGTAAATTGCTGCTTAGTGCACATTAATATGGATTGATTCTGTTTGTTTTGTGCTAAATAATTCATGTTTCCCAAATGGTTCTTATTTTTAATAGGAAAAAAAAAAATCCACTTGAATGCAGCAGACTGTGTTTTTCAGCTCTCACCAGATGTATGTATTGCATGGTAGGAATGGGCTGTCTGTTTCTCTAGCAACCTACCTTTTTTTTTGATAGTTGTTTAGTAACACCTGGTTCAGAGTATAAAAGTGTTTGCAAGAAGGCTGTGTATTAAACTTCTAAAGCCAGTCTTACAGGCACTTCGAGTACTGGAGGCTTAGATTTGCTTTGCTCCAGCTACCTCGTACTTGTGGAGGAAACAATAGCATATGCTTCCGTCTCTGAAAGTGCTGGGAAACTGTAATTTATTATGACCTTTCAAATAGAGCACACCTTGACCAACAGTGCTACGTATGCTAAATGCAAAGATAACAAATGCCTGTCTCTAAGATCAAATCTTGTCTTATAACTTTAATATTTGGATAAATATTTCCTAAGCTACTTGCGCTGTTTACCTTAGAGTTCTTAAAGCAGTTACTTGCAAGCCTTTATTTTTAGTATTGCTGTAGCGGTGGCTTGTCTTTCAGGAAGTGAAGGGCTGAATGCTTTTGTTTACATCGTGCCTATTACATGCATTTTCTGACTTCGAAAGTGCTGCTCTCTCTGGGGAGATAGCAAATAGGTTAGCAATTAAGAGTGAGAACTTGTGTCTAATTCTTTGTCTGCTAAGTTAGTTTAGCTATTTTAAAAATAAGGTTTACCTTTAAAAAAAAGGAAGAAAGCTCAATTACAATGGCCATTGATGTGGTATGTCTGGGCTGCATGCTCTACTAAGACACATTTGTTTCCTTTATTGACAGCCAAGTTAATGCTTCTGTCAGAACCACACTATCGTGTGCTACCAGGATGCATGAGGTCAGCCTTGGTGAAGTTGTCTTAGACTGAGTGGTATGCGACAGGTAACGTGACTTATTTGTGTGTTCCCCCAGCCAATCTTTACAAGCTAAGCATTTGGAAAATTTTTTTTGAGCTTAAAATATGTACGTGTTAGGAATAAAAGCTCACCAACCTCAGGTAATGCATTTGGCTGCCCTTCCTGAAGAAGCAACATTTTTTTATTCCAAAGCTCAGGTAGCAGGGCTTTGGTTTGGTTTTGTTTTTCTGATAATGATTTGTCATCTCCTCCCCTGCACTGTGAAGGAGAGCTTCACTTTGGGATAGCCATTCCCTTAGCTATCACAAAACTTTTGTCGGGACAAAATTTACAGATAAGCTTTTAGCTGGGTGTGGAAACAGGTGGGAAGTAAATGTTTTCACAGAGGTAGCTTCCAGTAGCTGTAATTCTCTGGTGTTTATCCAGCAAGCCCTGCTGCCCACTTGATAAATTATGTGAAATCCAATGTTGGCACATCATTTTGCATCATCTTCTGTCATCTGTGTTGTGACAAAAGAGCCCTGGTCATGACATAGCTGGGCTTGGCTGATGCTCAGCACTAGCGTATTTAACTTTGCAGTAAAACAAAGTCCTTTGTTCTCTGCTCTAATAAGAGTGCCAGTTAGACCCATTTAACTATCGCTAAGTTTTTGCTGCCTAAAAACTGTAGGCACAAAATTATTCTAACTGCTGCCATTGGAATGAAGAGACTGGGATAAGATCTGCAGTTTTGCAGGTACCGCATGGCTGTCCAGACAGTGAATCATTAGTCTTACGATGTCCCTGAATAACTAACCAGCTGGGTCATTAAACTTTGTGTCCAGCATTTCTGTAAAGTTTCTCCCTAGGTGACCGTCTTTAATGGACAAGTTCTTAATTACATACGTATCTCTGTAGAACCATTGAGGCCAAGGACGCAGTGGCATTAAGAAAAGAGGTTGAGTACTTGCATGGCTAATACTGTTTTCTGTCTTACCAAAGTTTTAAAAAATCCTTTTTGCAGGGGAGCAAAGCTGGTGAGCTCATGCACTTCATAGTATGCCAGTCTTTAACATTGATTGGAACAAAATTTTCCTTTGAGTGAGTTATTCCGTAACTTTCTTCATCATTAAGAAACCATGGTCCCTGGTATCTTTCTCCAATACAGCTATATTACTGGATGTAGCTGGAAATCAGTTTTTCTAGTCCAGTATAATCTCTGCTTTAGTATAATTGGTGTCCAGGAGTGTTGACAAGTCCAGGTCATTAAGCAAAAATATAACAAAGAATTTTGAGGTTCTTATGTAGGGAAATAAGCAGCAGGCTTTCAGGGTATCCTATATTGAGCATCTCAGTTGTAGTTAATGGGGCATAGGAAGAAAAGGAAGCATTGCAGTAGGGCAAAAACTGAGTTACCAAGAACATAGTGCATTGCCTTTTTTGTCTGGAGAAAAGAGCAGCAAGCCAAAAACACTGGTTCTTTTGGTCTTTTTTGCAATCACATTTATTACCTCTCTTTAAACACACACCCCCTCCGTGTTCCTGGTTTTTTTGAACTATGAATATAGGGAGATGCTGAGCTCTTCAAGTCACAAAAGCTTTTGGCAATCAAGTGATACATGGTTTACACGCTTGTACACCTTTTTGTAAGGTATCGTTTTCGCCCGTTCTCATTAGGCATGTTTTTTCTTGCAAAGTTAATTTAAAAAAAAAAAGTTCTGTTTTGGGGAAATCTGTAATTTCTTATTCCCTCTTTGCCGCGACCAAGAAAATAATGGGGGGGATAAAGTGAAACTGCAAGACAAGCCTCTTAAAAGCTTTGCTTTAGTGGGAAAGGGAAGTAAGTTCAAATGTCTGCTAAAGATCACAGGTAACATAAAATTCACCAATAGTTGTCATTCCATGGTGGTGTGAATTTTCAGGAATTATTAGTGTGCATGTGCTTATTCATACCAGACATGGTTCCCATGTTGTGGGAAAAGTGTTGATACTAACAAGCAGAACAGTGTTTTTGACAGTCTTCCTAAATAGAATGTTTAAAAAATTGAAATCTGGCCTGCATATGTAGTTGATTTTACAAGTTTTTTACAGGGTTAGAAATTGCAGGATCAAATTTATGATGCATATGTTCTCCTGATAATCAAATGTTCTGAAAATCGTTCAGTTGTCTGAGAGTAGCCATATGAAACTCTGTATCCAATTCTGAATTTGGATGCTAATGCTTGGTTTAACTCTTCAGCTGTTACTCCATACATAGTTAGCAAAATAGTGTTTTACTGGAAACTTTAATACTTGTCTTGAATGTTGGAAGTTATGTGAATTAATATCAAAGTAACCCTGCAGATCACAACAGTCTTGCACTATGAGGGCTGCATTGGAGGGTCTATCTGGTTGCAACATGTTATTCAGGAAGCCCAGCAAAGCCAACCTGCTGGAGGAGATTCGACACTCTTGTGATATAACACTGTATGGATGCTCAAACTGCAGCAGATTTCTCACTGTTAAATTCTGTGCATACATATATGTGTGTCTGTGTATGTTTTTAGTTAGCCATACTTTGGTCCCTTGGTAATTGGCTCAAATCTTGGAGCTTTTAAGCATCCTGTCACAGAAGGATGATTTTTAGACTTACAGACCAATTTTTGCTGGAAGGGACCCCAAATATCACCTGCTCCCACCTCCTGCTCAGAGCACGGCCAGCCTATGTCCCCTTGCTCAGAGCATCATCCAGGTGAATTTTCAAGGTCTATGAGGCTGAAGTCACTGCATCCTCTCTGGGCAACTTGTTGCAGAGTTTAATTGCTGTAATTGGAAATTTTTTACTTCTATCACGCTGGAATTTCCCTGGCTGCAACTTGTGGCTGTTTCCTCGTGCCCTGTGAGAAGGGTCTGATTCTGTCCTCGCTGAAACTGCCCACGCACGTGAGCAGGTTTGCATGTGTGATGTGCGAATGTGACCTTATCCTCGCTAACCATTCCTCCTTTTGGTTGTCTTCCTCTGTTTGGCTAGCTCAGCTGTCGCTTTGCTGAGGTCTGATGACAGAAATGTGTAGGAGGTTTATGAAATGAAACATTTTGTATCATGCTTTGACTTTGACCTATTTTTGGAAGTTTTGAGAAGCACTGGAAATACAGGGGAAATTCCCAATTCTCTCGTCAGAAGAGCAGTGTTATTGTAGTACAGCTGCAGAGGACATTGAACATGTTGAATATTCTTTAGCTTATTTTCCCTTTTTTAAATTTCAAATTAATGAGCTAGAGAAATCTTCTACATGATATGTAGAAACATTTCAAACGTTCGAGTTGGGCCAGTTTTGTGCTGCTACAAGAGCAGCCATCCGGAAACTTGGAGTTCTTGAATCCATATTGAAGTTACTTCACATCAGCAAAATATTTCCTGTGGGACTTTTTGAGGAGGTAAAGGAGGGAGAGAAGGAAAGGCTGAATTCAAAGTACAGATTCGAGTGTTGCTTTTCACATCGACAGTTTGGAGAGGTTTTACTTTATTTCTTGTCTCTGTTCTTATATATGGCCTTTATTCTTCCCTATGAGTCTTCAGTTTTCTGGAATACTGATTGCAAAACTCCTATGTTAAAGTAACTGTTGGATGCCCTTCCACGGTACTCTGGCATTAATTATTCCTAGAATTTCAATGAAACAAGAAGACAATTTAATGAAGTTGAATTTTGCATTAGTGATACTCTGCCTTATACGCTTATCTATTATCTGTCCATCTGGTAGCTCACATGCTTGTTGGCAGAAGTGCTTTTATTTCCTTTCCTGAAAAATTCTGGCATTGAATGTATAAACAAGCAGCACTTCTTTCTTCATTTATAATTCAGCATGAAATTCTGAACATTATTAGTTAATTAATATTAAATATGGTGAATTCTTGCTAGGGCGAGTGTAACGCTCCGAATTGAAGCATATGGAGTGGTACCACCTCCTCACAGTGAGAAGCTGGCAGATTGAGATCCATCTGTCAGCTGACACACGCACCAGTGCACGTCTCCGAGTTTACGCTGAGGCAATGCAGACTGCCAAGAGAAACTGTGAGTGGGGCTGAGAGCATCTACAATCATGACATATTTTGGGGTAGGGCAAGTGGAAGAATTGCTTTGCCCTCCCCAATTCGATAGATGCTTAAAAAATTTACAGAATCTTTATGTGAAAATGTGTGCTGGCTTTTGGTTGCAAAATTAATTTATTAATAGCAAACACACTATGGACACTGAGCTTACCAGTATGGGTATCTACAGCCTGTTAGTTTTTTGCTCAGTTTACTTACTGGGAAGGCCCCAGCTGTATACAGCCATGCAGAAAATATGCTCCCTTGCTGGGGGACAAGTTAAATTGCTCTCAACTTGAACCACTCTGATGTGATAGTATATTGTGCTGGCTAGGCAGTGTAACGCAGATACTGCATCAGGGGTATGTAGGAAAATACCTGGCAATATTTGTGTACGTCAGAAATACCTGATGTTCTCAGACATAGAGCTGCAAGAAACTAGGCTGAAAAAACCCTGTTTCGTATGGATCTACTGGGCTTTCAAGTGTACAGGTACATATTCATCAGGTAGCAACTCCTAAAGCATTTAAACAGATTGTCTCCTTTCATTTGCAGGGCATAGAGGTTTGTGATGTGATCAGCTATTTAATACATTCCTAAAAGACATCTGTAGAGGCTTTCAAAGTTAACTCTCCTGTTTAATGTTAACTCAAGTGAAATGTTATGTTTTCAGAATTGGCCAGAGAAACATGGACCTTCTGAAGTCTTTTTTCTCAGTATGGATAAAATTTGAAATGGTGTTAGTTGAATTGGTTTTGCGTATCCTCTTCCAAAACGATTTTTTTGTGAATACTTTAGAGAAAGAAATGAATCCACAGGCTTATACAACTTCTTCATAGTAATAATAGACAAAAGCCTAAGCTTGAAATTTCCCATCCACCCCCACACACACCCCCTGAAGTATGTAAATCCTTACCAGTTTAATTTATTTTGTCTGCAGAAAAGCATCTTGCACAAACTCCACAGTAAGTTGAAACTTCTGTTTCTTGCATTTATTTTGTGATGCTTTGTGGCTTCCTGTTGTTGTGCAAAAATGACACTGATTAAAGTAATCCATAGTGTGACTGGGGAGGACTTGTCATAAATAGCAAACTGGTTAACTTAGCTGGGCGTTGCTCATTTTTAATGGAAGTTTTATATTTATGGCATGCTGTACACGGAGAAAATGCTGGCAAATGTTGCTATTACAACTTTATCTTTCGTGTAAATGTATGATCTTTTCCTCTTGTCACTCCTTAATTTCTAATGGTTGTATTACATGGGGGTGAAACACAGTTTCTCTCTCTGGTGTCAGAAGCAGTAACAGGACAGACAGTAAAATGGCAAGTGTTAGCCTGGTGCTCCCTGCAAATGCTGCCCCTCCACCTTGGAGATTAATTTTTTTTATATTTTTTTTTTTCTAAGGCATTCGGGTAATTATATTAATGCCGTATTGTATGAAGACGGCTGGCTTTGGGGAAAATTGCCTTACTTGTGAAAAGGTTGATTGGTTCATAAACCAAAATGTTTTCTAAAGGCTTGTAAGCTAGGTAAGTGTAACTTATATACAGCATCCTATTTGGAACTTAAATTAATTGCTAGTACTTGGAGAAACAGGTTAAAATACATATCTATATTTTGTCTGACCTATACATGCTATGGTTTGTGCCTTTTAAGACAGAATCTCTGCAAGTTGAAGGGGAGGAGGGGAATCAGGGCTTAAAATGTCTGTCTTTTTTTTTTTAAGAGATAATTTCTGAAATAAGGGCCTAAATAATTATTTTTTCAAGACTTATGTTGAAGGAACTGGTGAGTGACACTGAACCTTGGACAGAAGAAGGAAATAAAACCCATATATAAAAACCCATCCCTAGTGGAAAGGTTTTCCATTACCCTGTTATCTTTGGTCTGTCTTTGGGATATATAAAGAATTAGTATCTTGCAGCTGTAACAGAAAATAAATCTGTGTTACGGAATTAGGCCAGATCCAGCAGAGGCGAGGCTGCTGTGGCTCCCAGCCCCAGGTCTGACCTGTGGCAGGGCTGAGCATGTGTTCCCAGAAAGGAAGAAGGTTTTCTTGCCCAGAAAGAGTTAGAAATGGAATTTACTAAGAAGATAGGAGAAACTGCAGATCAGACAGTACAAGTGTATGGACCAGCCGCTGTTTATGTATGAGTGTTTTTATCCCCTTATCCCTCTATTTTCCCACACTTGTTCCTCCATGAGTCATCTAGACCCTTCCCTTTCCCTGCCTTTGGCTCCTCCCCTACACAACCCGTAGTAAGTCTTGTGCAATCCCAAAATGCTCTTTCCCCGCATCCCGTACCTGTCCTGTACCCTGTTGCCCTGACCACCTCCCTCCCAGAGGTGCTTTGGAGCTGGCTCCCCCGGATGGGTGCCACCCCTGGGCGGTGGGGCTGAGGCTCTCCTGGGACAGCCGCCCCTTCCTCCAAGTCCGTAATTTGTGTTCCCTCATCTGCCTTTGGGCTTCTGCTCCTCTGGGCTTGTGGGGGTGGACCTGGGGTGGGCTGATGGCTCCTGGGATGGACCTGGGGGTAGCCAGGCAGGGTGTGATTTGGGCTCCCCCTCCTTTGTGGAGGTGCAGAGGAGCTTTCTATCATATCCAAACAAAATTGTTTTATAAACTTTGTCAAGATTGAAATAGTCAAATTTGTCTATTTTTTGCCTTTGTATAGTTGGCATTAATTTTAATACTGGATTTTTTTGAGTTTTTAGTATGTTAACAAGTATCAACCTTTTTGTGATGGGATTATCTGACTAAAAAAATCTGTCCTGCTTGCAATTCAGTTTGCCCACAAAAGTCTAATTTGTCATTGATAAAATAAATATACTTTGTCAGATAATATATTTGTCCTGTTGCTAATTCACTTGATTTATTTCTGATATTATAGATTGCCCCTATACTGTGAGAATACTTTCCAATTTGACTTTTGGTCTCCAGTGAGCAAAAGAAACGGCTTTTTCTAATACCTGCTTTACTATCGGAAATTAAATTTTCTGGATGGGCGGTCATAAAAGCTAGGGCCAATGAAATAGTGGTTGGTAATAGATTATTTTTTCCTGTGAGGTATATTGGCAGTCAGATGATGGATCTGTAGAAACTCGAAGGTGATGGAAGGGAGCCAGTTTCTTCAAAAATGTATCCTTAGAGATTGATAAAGTGAAATGCAGTTGTGTAAGATCTAATTTATCAAGGAATGTAATGTTTCTACAGGATGATTTGCTTTCAATTTTGTATACGTTTGTTTGTTTGGGAGTTGCTGATTGTCTTCAATTATTACTATTTTTTTTTTTTCTTCTTAGTAAAACGCTTCAGAGAACCAAAGCATGAAAGACGTCCCTGGAGGATATGGTATGTTTCTGCATGTTTTATTCTTAATTTTTTTGTTTCTTGCATGTTTTAGAAATTGAAGGAATGATTGTTTGCATATGATGATAAAAAAAAAAAACAAGTGATGACAAGAAATTGGTGACTGACAGCGAGGAACAAAAAAAGTTACCAAAATACATGAGTCAACAAAAAAGTTACCTTCTGTGTGTTTCCCTGCTAGTTCTTTCTTACTAAATGCTTCCACGAAGCTCTACAAAGATGTGCATTTAGACATAAAGCTGAAAGTTTTGCTTCCTCCTGAAGACGGAAACTTACAGTTGCCCTAAAATGCATCTGAACATCTACAAATTTACATAAGCTTACAAGAAGCTCTCAGCTGGGCTTAAACAAAATTCCATGTTCCGTAGCTATCCTACTATGTATAAGATAGAAGACAATATGGTAAAAGATATAAATACATAAGCCATAAAAGAATACAAGGTATAAAAAGTATATTTGTTTTTATTACCTTTTAAAAGTTGTTAGATTATAGCAATGCCAACATAACCTATACTAGTTTTGAGATTGGTGTAAATGTTGAGCTGTTATTCCAGTTGTTGAAGACTTCACTGGTTTAAATTAATCTCATACAATACTGCTTTTCATAACTAATCCTGACCTTTATTTTATTGAAAAAATAAATACAAAATCTTTGTGTACTACAGTCTACCTCAGCCTGAAATTCTGAGTAGTGTGGCGATAGCTTTTCATTTTTAAGCAAAGAATCTTGCTCTGGGACCTGAGTATTGTTATTTGTAGCGTGGTGTACTGATTATATAAGTAACTCACTGGCTTCTTGCCTCATCTCCAACACTTTGCTTTTGATGTAGTCCAGTGAATGCAAGAGAATAAAGTTTAAGACAAAATTGTCAGGGAGAGGAGATGAATTCAGGCATAAAATGTTATTTGGATCTGTTGGCGTGTTTGGATCTTTTTAGACATGGAAACAACAGGCAAAATGGGTGTTGGTCTGTATAAAGAACACACTCTTGCCTACAGAATACTTTTGACATGATTCCTATATTTAACATTTACCAAAACATCCATTGGAAGTTTTGGTTTTGTGCAAAAGTATGATGATAAAAGAATGGTAAGGGCTGGAGTCAATACTGAATCAGTACCTAAGTGGGGTGTTTTGTATTTTCCCTGTAAGCAGCAAACTATTTTCTCTCTAACTCTGTCATCTGCTTCGGAGATAATGCTTTCGAGTTTGTAATTCTTTTGCAGTGTGGTCTAAGCTATTGTACTTTAGATATAACTCAGTGAGAGGACTTCATGCTTTCAGGTGAAAAATATGTTGGCTTTTAAGCAAAATAAAGGAATCATTAGCAAGCTATTAAATTGTTCACCAACAAGCACATGATGAGGATTTTATTTTACTCTGTGCCATAAACTTGCTAAAAATGCATAAACAAAAGGACTGAAATATCTAGCGAGGCTGGGATACTCATTGTTTACAGGAGGTTATTAAAGACTTAACTAGGTTTAGTGAGGATTAGCTCTTGGATAATGGATGTGATACCAAGAGGATATCCCTAGACTTTAAATTTACAGTGGTAAGGTTCCAAGTTAGTGTGATTTGGTTTGTTGATAGCAATATTCAAGAAAAAAAGGGCAGAATTTAAAATGGAACATGGTTAAATAAGCTAAATACCATGACACTTTATCATTCTGGTGTTCTCATTTGAAGAAAAAAAATGAATAATTGAGATGGAATTTTAATTAAAATAAATTTGCAATGTCTGACTGTGGTGTAAACAGTTTTGTGTGTCTTAAACTGTTTTTACTCTATACAGGTTTTTAGATACTTCCAAGCAAGCCATAGGGATGTTGTTCATCCATTTTGCAAATGTCTATTTATCAGACCTTACAGAAGAAGACCCTTGTTCACTGTGAGTGTTTAATTTCAGAATAATTGGTCTTTATGGAAGTTCTGCTGTTGAGTTTGATGGTGTATGTGGATGATAATGCAAGACAGAGCTGAGAAACCAATTTTCATGGTAAAAATCAATCACTTTCAAAAACCTGTAGTTTAAGCTTAGTTAATCAAGAATCAGAGTTCTGCTCTTTTAGTTCATGGCTGGCAGGACCTGGGAAAGCTTTTTCTGGGCTGTATATAGATATTTTAGACCGAGGGTAAACTCTTAATACTACTCCCTCTCCAGTTAATGAATGAGGACTTAGGATGCACATTGTAATATGAGGCTGTTTACTGAAGGAGGTGCTAGGGACCAAAGGAAATGAATATGAAGTTGCGTACACTGACCTCCAGCTGCACTGTTCACTGCAGCAAGGCTTTAATATAAAGTCAGGTTGCTTTCAGGGACATTTAGCAAAAATCATTCACCCTTCTGTTTTCTTCTAAAACCTACATTAGCTACTACAGTATTATTTTCATTTTGTTAAAAGCAAGAAATCTTGCTTGGTACCCAGGCAGTACAAAAATTAATTTTGCAATGTTATGCTTGGAGCAGTGTGACTAAGTAGATAAGCATTTCACTGTAGTATATTAAACCTGAAGATTTTATGACTAAGATCCCGTCAGGCTCTTTACAGGAGCTCCTGAAGTAAATGTTAATTGTTTGGGTTTGTTCTTGATAGAGCTCATGCTCAAAGAAGCTTACATGTTCCTGGTAATAGAAGCTGTGAAATTACTTTTAAAAGCTTAGTAATTTGCCCTTTAAAACCAATCCAGTTCCTTCAATGGCATCTGCTCACTGTTGTCCTTTGGTAAACAAAGGAGCTACACAGCTCAAGGAATATGCTTGTGTTGCTTCACAAGCCTGTTTTATTTCCCTTGTTCCTTCTTGGTTTCTTTTGTGTTCCTACGTGCTACAAATGTGCAAGTAAAACACTGCTTTTCTCTTCCCACCACAAAGCATTTTGGTAGGAAAATGCATTTATTTTAACACACTAACTGTAAAATTTAAGTCATAATTATGACAGTTTCAGTAATACTAGGCACTATTGTAGGATTTTCCTTGCTTACTGATTTAAGAATTCCCTGATAGATTTAAAAACCAGCAGGTGCAAATTGCTTTCATTCCATTTTTATATATTAAAGTATATATTCAAGTAAGCTAACCAAAGCATGTCTAAAGTTGTCAGTGTTTAAAGCTAAAGCTCAATAGTTTATTACAATATTTTAAAATTAAGAATAACTTTGTGCTATATACTGAATTTTCAAAATAAAAGGTTTGCTGACATGTGCGTTCTCTCCTACACATTATAATATAGTCTACATAACTTTCTTTTCAAATACCACTTTTCATGTAAGTGTAACGTGACACACAATAAGTAAGAGGGTGAGGTAGAGAACTGTTACTCGCTGTTCCCAGGATAACAAAAATTTCAATGTGGAGCTGTATAATTTCTCAGACAAGGGTGCAGGTCCTCCTTGTTAGCAGAAAAAATAGCATGTTGTATCGACCAAAGCCACTCGTCCTTTCTTGGGAAAAATATATCTTAAGTGTGCAAATGGGTCAAAATTAGTGAGTGAAAGCAACATTTCTGTCTGTGACTTTAATAATAATTTTATGCAGCAAATTCAAACATGGATAGTTTTCTGTTCTTTCCTGTTTTGTAGTTTGTGGGTTATTTTCAGAACAAAACCAGAAAATGTAGATTTGGTTCATTTGGTTCAAAGCTTCGTTTGGTTCATTTGGTTCAAACATTGTGGTTCAAAGCTTGGAAAGAGCTACAATTGGAAGTTGCCATTTGTTAGTTTGGGAATGTAGTGCTGTAATTCAGGCAGGTGTGTGATAATATCAAAGCTGATAAAACATCTGTTAAAACACCTCAACAGATGGGTTGTTGTTTGAAGAATTTTAAATAGAAAAAGCAAACAGCACTCTTCTTCTGTAGTGCAGGGTGCTCAGCTGCCTGTATGCGGTACACCGGGAAGTTTGTATGAACCCCAGCCTTTTACTCGCTGAACTCTCAGCCAAATGCAGTTAGCCGATAGTGGCAGCAACTTGTTTTGTTGTTTGTGCTGGTGCACTGGTTACACGGGAGCAGGGTTAACGCAGTGCATCACAGAATGAGCATGTTGCCTACATGTAGTGAGCCTGATGTGCTTGGGAATATCAGGCATACTTGGCCTGTGCTGCGAGACGTAATTTGATGTGAAATAGGTGTTGGCACATCTCTTCTCCCTGCTCCTGATGGTTGCCTTCCTGCTATAGACTTACAGCAGCCCCTTGTGGCCTTAACATGACTTGTGTAGTCTTGTAATCGCCGAGTTTCCTCTGCCAAGCACTAAACCTTGATTTTAATGTTTGTCTAATACAAAGTTCATTAAAACTCTGATTTGACACACAACTATTAGAAAATAACTGTTTTTTAGAAAGTTTATGGGTAAGTCTTGGCTGAAGCAAGGCATGTCCGCCTCATTTTTATTTTTGAGCTGCTCTTGAATGGGATTTTGTGGGTCAGAACAGCTTCTCCTTTACTGTTTTGAATGCACGTATTCTGTCTTTGCGTTACACTTTCCGATACTATTTCGTCCACATGGATTTGTCTCTGCAGCCAGCAGAAGCCGGCAGGTCTCTGATTTGCTGTTTTTATCCCTGCAGAGAAATTCCTATTGACTTTAGAGTTTACCTTAAGTATTTGGAATTACCAAATAAGAATCTCGGTAACAGGGGTTTACTATGTGTCTTATAGCTGGCTCTTAGCTGCTGTTTTGTTCAGTTAATCAGTAAATAAACCAAATTGACTTACAAAATGCTTTGAATTTCCGCTGCATCGTTTAATGAACCTAAGAATTAATTTGAAACCCATGGTAATCTCTAGTTTCTTGAAGCATAGGTAAGATCCCAGAAGCTGCTCTTGAAACAATAAAATTAGTAGTGCAGTAGTTGTGTGTCCGTTGAGGGGCGGTTTGGTTTTCTTTTTTTCTGGGAAGGCTTGTTCCTGATTATTACAAATGTTTATTGGACAAGAACCGAAGTGCAAGAAAGTAAATCACTTTTCTTCCTAATACGAAGTTGAAATTTGGCCTAGGTAGTGACTGTACTCTCTAGGCATGGGATTCCACTGCTCATTGCTCCTTGTTGAGGCTAGGAGGGGGCTCCCTTGAGTTGTGGTGTCTTTTCCCCCTCAGAATGAAAGTGTTTTGGGTTGGGTTTTTTACCTTCAAATTCCTTGAGGTGTCTTTAAGATAACTTCTCTTTTTATTCCTTTTCTCTTTATTCCTTTGGTTTTATTCAAATACAGGTTTTCCGTGCAGAACGAACTGAGCAATGGTAAAAAGGAAATCTGATTTTAATTTAAAGGAGTAAAATGAATATTGGAGTTTATATAGAGTATGGACATGCACACATCAGAGTTCACAAAAATAGAAGTTGGAGCTTAACTTTAAGGACAGAAACAAAATATTGAGACTCTTCTAAAACTATTTAAATTTTAGGCTAACTATGTAATTACAGAAGTGAGTAAATGATTATTCTCAATACTCTGGTTCTCACCATATATAGAGATCTTTCATCAATTGTGGTGTTAAAATACACTGAACTTGTAGAAAGTGGACCCTTGCTCCATATTTTCTTTTACATTTTTCCTTTCAGGTACCTTATCAACTTCTTGTTAGATGCCACATTAGGAATGCTGTTAATCTACATTGGTATACGTGCAGTCAGCAGCATTGTGGAATGGCAGCAGTGGGAGTCCCTTCGCTTTGGTGAATATGGTAAATGTTTCTGTTCTTGCACTGAAATGATGTTCATGATAGAATCTCAGAATATTTCACCTAGTGATTAACTCATCTTAAAATCATTATACAAGGATTATAGTCGTCATTTTAATATTTCACTTGTCACAAGGGTTCTTTTAAGTTCTGTATCTCGGCATGCACCTTCTGTGTTGGAAAGCTCAACAAGTCTAAGCATTTAGTGAGTTTGGAACGACTGCTTGAATATTTATTTTTTTAGGAGTGATTGAACAAATTACGATATTGGCTAATCTCGTGGAAAAAATAAGAGCATGATAAATTTACTCTGAAACACTTTTAAATAAATGATAGCTGGAAGGTCATTTCCTATTAAAGCTTTCACTGAACCACATGCCGTTGTCTGAAGATACGGGCTAAGAGTTCTGCCAGCCCTCTTTAAAGTAAACAACCACATATCTTCAGTGCAGAGAATGGCAACATGGCCTGTGCTTGTCCTCAAGTAATGATCACTTGAACTCCTGCATGTAGGGCTTGTATCATTGATGAAAAATGTGTATGTCTTTTGTACAGGCTAAGGGATAGACTAGTGAAATCACTTTCACGTGAAGTTGTGGGTTTTATCTTCCATTACGTTAGCCACAGAAGTCCACTGATCTGCAGAAATTGTGGATTTGCAGATGCAGTTGAGTATCATACATACTCAACGTGAGCATTTAATTGTGTTCAACCTGTTATTTTCAGATTGCTTAGTCTGGCTGGCTGGGAATGGAAGTTCTGTATAGATGCTAAAAATTACATTTGAAGCTCCTTGAGATAGGAATGGGGGGAGATGTTGCCTTATAAGAGAGCTATGGCTCTTCATCAGAGAGAAAAACAAACAAAACCTATGGTTTGGAAAAAAAAAAGTTAAAATAACATTTGCCTAACAAAGTAAAAGCTTTCATAGCAGTTTCATAATTATCATTGGTACTTTTTTTGGTTTTTTATGTTTCTTTGTTTTTAATGATCCTAAGTGGCTGACAGAATTAAGAATAAATAAATAAAGACCTTGCCAAGTTGAAGTACTTTAAAAGCTTGGGAAGCTTACAATTAAATCAAATAGCACTAATTGCTATTTGTTTTAATGTCAGAGGTTTAAAATAGAGATGATGACAAGCATCTATCTTAGGAGAAATAATTGCCTACACCATTAGGGCATTTTTTGTTAGACTTATGTAGATTTAATGTGTATCTTTTAGGGTACAGTTTATGACCATTTAAGCTGTTTAAATCGGCACTGCCACAACCCTGTTTATCTGCTTTTTTCCCTGCATACCGCAGTCCAGTATTACCACTTTTCCTTGGACTGATGCACATCTGACTCTTCAGGGAACTGATTCAGAGAGCTAAACCATCAGAAAATTCACCATATGTAGAAAAGTAAATAGTTCCTCCAGATCAGTCCCCAGACTTGGGTCTCTAAGGGATTAGGTAAGCACCAATGCCCAGGGAAGGGAAAAGGGCAAGGAAAGAGCCGAGACATTGCTGAGCCACACCTTCTGACTGAGCTTTGAGACCTATTGCCCAAAGTCCCTTTTTCTGATTGTTGATTTGGCTTGAAGCCATTTAAAGATGTTTGAACAGCCTTCAGCCCATATAAAATTGGCTTTCCACTCAGAGCAAAAAACTTGGTGTATCTGTTACAATTATCGGTAGGTACTTGTAATCGTGTCAAATACCAGATTTTATTTCTTCCTAATAGCATTCTGGTTTTTCTTGTGTAATCTGTTCCCCTCTCTCATTTTAATGTCCTTTTAACAATAAGCGGTCTGTGTGGATGGGAAGATTCACTCTCCTGACATTTGTCTCTATCTCTTATTGACTTCCAAAATGAACCTGGTTTTATTTTAGTTAGTTATGAGGCATCTGTGATTGCAGTAACTAAGCTCTTAAAATCAGCAAATGAACTTGTTACTTGTGTTCTGCTGTGGAGGTGGTGTGCAACTGATCCGTTATTGTCATTTTGAGTTAGGAGATCTGAAATGCCTAAACTTGATACACACACACAGAAGAAATACGTGCTTATAAGTGACGTGTGAATTTATATAATTCCTCTTTACTTAGTTGTTCTTTCCAATATCGGATCATTTTATTAGTGACTAACTTTCTTTTCTGTATCTTTGTTAATGTGCTGTCTTGACCTTAGTGTGTTGGGGTTTTTTTAATCAAGCTATCATAAGGACTGTTAAAAAGCATATTGTAAATCTGTGTTTCCATTAATCATGTAGGAGAGGCTTCTGGTATAGAGAACTAGATAGCAGATGGAAAGTTATTAGTAATGGCTGTGCAGTAGGGTTAGACCCTATCTAAGAAATCTGTCTAAAAGGACAAGTTGCATTGGATTGTTTGCTGCCCTCTTCTGTTAAGTACTACTGTTGTTTCTGAAGTGAAAACCCTCATATGACCATTTTATTTCAAAATTTTCACCTTGGCCCCAAGAAAACTCTTGTCTTATTTTTCATAAGATTCTTTAAAATAATTAAATTAAGTCGGTGGAAGAGAGGACTAAAATGCAGTCCTGTGGGGTTGCAAGTGTGTTTAGACTTAGTATTTTGGAGTTAAATATGGATGTTTAGCATACATGGGTGGTGAGGTGTCTGCTCTTGAAAGGTATTTTTTGTGTTTTATCTGTAGTAGTAAAGTCAAGTCTTCAGCTTGGAGATCAGTGTGATTTCAGTTTGTTTGCAAGTGTGGGAAAACAAACAAGAGCCCCCCCCCCCCCCCCCCCCAAAAAAAAAACCAAACCCAAGTCTCTTCTTGTGATTGAGTGATGTTGTTTGTGTTTCTAGAGCCTAAATAATCATTTGTCTCAAGTTAATTCTCACTGTGAGCTCATTTCCCTTCTTAGCTCTATTACTTGATCCCTAGTGATTCATTACTTGAAGCTGTCATAAAAATAGCAGTGTCCTGCTGGTTTTAAAAGCCTCTTCTTTATATGGAGGATAGTTTTTAAGCATAAATGCCTCGAGGAAAGAATGGATACCAAAATATCAGCATTCATAAATGGTTGCTATTTGTACAGCAAAACAGCACTGCATGCTGATTTACGAACAGAGTAGCATGACGCTCCCTCAAGGGCGATTTTATATCAGAATTTTTAAGTTTATTAGATTTGTCTTCGTATTTCCAGTTTTGCATTTTCAGATTCATTACCTCAGCAGCTGGATTTTAATAGAAGTGCAGAATCAGTTAATATATTTGAGTATGTAAAGAGGAGAAAAGCAGTCATGATCTGTACTGAAAAGAATGTTCCCTGCGTTCTCCTTCCCTTCTTGTCTTAGGCTACTTTAGCTGCTGTGAGTAGAAAACAGGTGACTAAATCCCTCTTGGTGACAATGAACTCTACTGGCAACTAAATTGTGCTGTGATCTCTTTGCTTGTCTTTGCTTCTCAGATGGCAAAGCTTAGAAATTGTATTTGATGCAAACAAAGAGCTAGAGGGAAAAGATGCAACTTGCAGAGCAACTTACTTACCGCCATATAGGGCAGATAGCACTTACTTTAAAACTTTTTAAAATTTATTTTGGAGTAGTTCTGCGAGTTGGCATTTTCTTAAGAAAATTTCTCAGGATTTGAAGAACGGAGAGAAGTTACAGGATAGAGGAATGACAGGTATTTTGTTCTAGAGCTGTCTGTAAACGTGCTTCTACAAAGTGGCTGATGAAAGTAGTATACGTGAGTATAGACTCGTTTTTCATTGCCCAGCATTTTCAAAAAATGCTGCTACAGTTGTTACTGCTGAGGACTCCAAATCTTTCCTTTTCAGTCTTAATGCGCTTTTCTTGCAGTAACAAGATTTCTACTGATTTGCTAGTTTCTCTAGACATGTAATTTATACATGGCAGGTATAAAATCAGAATTCAAGAGAGACTGTCGGAGACTTTAGAAATGAAATTAGCGCTTTATGGCTTCACCATTAACTTTAAAGTTCTAATTTGAGTTTGGGTACTGAATCTTTGAACGTACAAATGCCCCAAATATTCTTGGGAACACCTCCTGGAGGTGGTGATGTTATTAACTTCTACTTTTTCCCTTGAATTGCATAGTTTATAAAATCATAGAAAAACTTTGGTTGGAAGGGGTCTTCAGAGGTGATATAATCCAACCTCTTGCTCAAAGCAGGGTTAACTTCAAAGCTAAAGTGGGTTGTTCAGGGCATGGTCCAGGCCAGTTTTTAATTTATCCATGGTTTGAGATTGAAGAACCCCTCTGAACAACCTACTCCAGTGCTAACTACTCTCATTGTGAAAGCATTTTTACTTTTATGTCAGATTGTACGTCCATCCACCCAGTCTGTATCTCCCCAACTTTTCTACAAGGATGCTAGTAGGAGACTGTCAAAAGACTTGGTAAATTCAAAGTAGACAGCATCCCTGTTCTCCCCGCTTGTAATTAGAGCTGAGAGATAATTTTGTAGATGCAGTAGGGCACGCAAAAATCCTGAAGTAGAATTTAATATACACAACTTCTAATTTCAGTCATGTACCAAAAAAAAAAAAAAAAAAAAAAAAAAAAACGAAAAAAACAGCACCCCTCCCCACAAAAACATCATGGAACAAAACGTTCATTGGTGATAGTGCACAACACTCTTAATACAGAGTTTCACAATTTTTGGACATACAAAATCTCATGTGACAGAGTTGGAATAGAAGCAAAATTGCTATAGCTGTCTTTGCTTTTAGGAATTAAATACAGATTGGAAAAGAGCTTAGAATAAACTTCCCTTAAGTTTTTCCTTTTAAGAAACTTAATACTTCATGATAGAGGGTCAAAAATAACAATTTGAGAAACAAATGTAATGCAACTATATCTGTGTTGCTTTCATCCGATCACGTAAAACAGTGAGTGTATAACCAGGTAGTGCTGAATCAGATAAATACCTGCTATATTCAGTTTCTAACTGATACTTTTTGAAAGTTGGGATGAGGCTGAGGGAGGAAAAGGAGCAGCATTAAGGAAATTGGAGAAGGCACTTTAAGAGGATATAGCTGCCCTGCCTCTTCTAATGCTGCTTTTCTAAAATGTTTACTGTGAAGTAAAATGAACCCTATTCACATATTGAACCTTTGTTCTTTCTTGCAGGTGACCCATTGCAGTGCAGTGCTTGGGTGGGCCAGTGTGCTCTCTACATAATGATTATGACATTTGAGAAAACCATCATCATTATAGTGCTTCTTATACCTCAGTGGAAAGAGGTCTGTATTTTTACAGCATTTTGCAGACAAATGAATTTCAGGTGCAAGCTGTAAAGCAATAGACTTCTAATAGTGTTTACTGGTTTGGCTCAAACATCATAACTGTCTACAGTCAGTGCTGTTTAACTCTGTGGTAGTGATATGTTCTTTTAGCTCGATTAGGATACTGCTAATTAGGCTTTCTGGCATCCATTGCGAGGAATATCCTATCATATTTTGGAGGGTTTTTTATATAACGCAATATATAAAATTTTATTCTATCTCCTTGTCTGAGTGCTCTTGAAGCTACTAAGTGATTCTTCCTTTTCTTAATTCTTTAACGCTTACTTAAAGCTATTTTGTATTGCTGCTTGTAGTATTTTAAAGAATTTTCTTTGCCTGACCTTGTTGATAGATCTAAACTGTAGAATTTTAGTAATTTGCAATGGATTAGTGAAGCCATTGCTGATGACTGGATAAATATTTATTTTGATAGAATCTGCGCAATGTAATATTCAATGTGACGGTGCATGGGGTTATAGCCCATTAAACCAGTTAGTCCCTGTTGTATGCTCTGGACCACTTTGGGAACTCTGTCTTCTCCTTTAAGTATTTGGGAAATGCTGGTCTGTTTAAATTTCCTGAAGATGGAACTTAAAACGTGTTCCCGGGGAGCATGGAGCTCTAAAATGTTCAAGATGATTCTAACACAGCTCTTCAGACTTCTGTAAACAAAAATGACAGAGATAAGTTTCTTGCTAGCCTCACTTACTTATCTGTGGTAATTTATAAGCTGTCCTAAGTATTTTCCTTTTCTACAAAGCTGTCCTTTTTTGGTTCAGATGAATTATTTCTGTAGTGTTAGCTAGTACATGAACAATTGCACTTACTAATCCAGTTATGTGCACATGCTGCCATGATCTGAACTTAATCCTTTTCTTTTCACAGGTAGCTTTATTGAACCCTATAGAGAACCCCCAGTTGGAGCTGGCTATCGTCATGCTGATAGTTCCCTTCTTTGTTAATGTTAGTACAACTTGCATGCTTCTGTGAGATGTTTACTTGGATATCTTTCTGCCATGTCTTAATTAATTAACGTTGGTTCTTAAAGCACAGTGTACCTTGGCACTTAAGTTAATTTTTAAAGAGGAAGGGTGTTAAAGAATGGATAAAATGTCTGGATATGTAGATTTTACAAAGCTGAAATCTATATTGAGCTAAGTAACCAGGAGAGGTGCAGAAATGCCTCATAGATCTCTTTGGGCTGATGACTTCAGTAGATTGAAAGTAATACTGAAATACTGACACAGAGATTTTAAAATTACAATGAAATTTGCTTTAGGAAACAGTTGGTCTAAGGATAGCTGTACTGTGAAGTATCCTGTGTCTGACCATAGCTAATAGTGGCTGGCCTGTGGTGGAGCAGAGGAAAAGGGCAAGTGCGCAATCATCCTTCCCAAAGTATACTCTTCCAGTAATCTGGGATTTAGGGACTAGAGCCACAGATGGTGGGTGTCCTTGCATTTAATAACTGCTGGTGGTTTTTTTTTTTTCTCTTTCATTAATTTGTTCAAGCATGGATTTTATCCTTTGAGAAACAAAAGTCTGTTGCACTAAGATGTCTCCCTAAACCGTTCACATTTCTACATGAAGAGTTAATATATGGTCACTCTGAATAGCAGCTACTTTTCTTATTTTCTTCTCTTCTACAAAGGAATAAAGTAGCTATGTTCTAGAGCATTCATGCAACATATAGTAAGCCATGTGACTGTATGCCTATACAAGATTTTACCTGTTTGGGCAATTCATAATTATTGTCAAGTCTTCCTAATTCTGTCCAAATACTGACCAAATTAATATATTCTACTCTGATGAAAACTGAACTGTCACTTCTCCCTTCTCTTTAACAGGCATTAATGTTCTGGGTAGTAGATAATTTTCTTATGAAGAAAGGGAAGACAAAAGCTAAACTTGAAGAAAAGGAAGCAGGACAAGATTCAAGAAATGGAAGTAAAGTCCGATACAGGAGGGCAGCGTCACATGAAGAGTCAGAGTCAGAAGTATGTAGAGTTAATGATTGCAATTAATGCAATATCAATCCAGTTCATCACTCATGCCATTGATTTAATTGTAACACTGTCAACTTAGTTTGATTTTCTTTGCATGTACCTCTAACAGTAGTTCCTAGCATTTGCAGTTAAGAAAAATGGCATTGTTGCAGAACTTATGGTAGTTAATTTCCTTCCAGATGGGCAGGAAGACATAATAATATATTTAAATATCACAGGTGAACTGTGTTACAAATGCTTCTGAAAAAAACCCCCACAGAATACAAAACTAATAGTTCTAATTCAAAGAGAGGTTAATAGCTTAAAGTGAGAGGAAGCTGGTGGAGGCAACTGGCCTCATTTTGGAGAAGTATTTACATCCTTGCCTTACCAGAATTTTATACTAAATTATATTAAATGGGCAGTTTTCAGTTCACCAGAGGGATGGGTGGTATCTTTGAAGGTTAAGTTGTTTTAGCTTTAGTTGGTTAATGTAACTTTTCTGTGTTATAGACAGTACTATTTATATGGGGTTTTCTTTAATAAAATAACTGCCATATTACCAGTGTGGATAGACAGCTTATAAATTCTGTCTCATTTTAACAGCAAGCCGCCCCCACTGTCCTGGAGGTGCTGGAATCACTTCTTTGGGTTTAGAGTCAGTGATTGTAGTAGAGACTAAATGCATCCTTCTTCAAAATTTACTGGGGGTTCCAGATAGGATGTGTGACATTGTTTGATAGTACTGGCAGTAAATCTAAATTATGTTCTGTAAGCTCTTTCTTGTGTAAATAATAAGGTGCTTTGCAAGCATAAAAAAAGGAAAAGGTTAGAAGTAGAATGAAGAAAGAGTGTGACTTTGACCCATGTTACTCAGAAGCCGTAATTTGTTTTTAGATCCTTATTTCAGCAGATGATGAGATGGAGGAATCAGATGCTGAAGAGGACCTGCGTAGACTGACCAACTTAAAGCCCATTAAGAAAAAGAAGCATCGTTTCGGTCTGCCTGTATGACACATTCCCTGACCTGCGTGTTTGCAGGTTTCGTGGCAAAAACTTCAGTCAGTGGGTTTTAATGTTGCAATTGCATCTCCCTTGTCATACAAACTGACTTAAAAGCAAGGTCTACCAACAGAATGCAAGCGGTTGGAAGACTTCCAGTTCAGTTGCACTACAGACACACTGACCAATTATGCAAGAATGTCTTTTCATCATGTGTGAAAAACACAGTGTTGTTAAGGACTAGTCGCTGAAGGGATTTGTATCTGACGTTTCAGAGAAGATCATAGAAAACAGATACAGCAATGTTTCACTTATGGTTACTGATGATACAGTTGTAAGAAGTTCTCAAAAAGGCATCAGAATCAACTAAGTTAAAAGGAGTGTGTTTTATTACTAAAACTGGCTTTTGCAGCATAATTCCTAAAGCAGAATAGTTTATGGTTACAAGCTGTAACTTAACGTTATTTTTTTAAGTACAGAAGTTTACTTGCTACCAGGTACCTATGGAACTAATAGGTGGAACAAAGATTTTTTTCCAAGTCTCCTCGAATCTATTTGACTATTTTATATTTAAGTTATATTTTCATACAGTTGTATTTAAAGATTCTCTTTGTCAGAGAAAAGGGTGCAGTTCCCTTTTTTTGTGCAGAAAAGGTCAAAAGATTTGTAGTGAAAATCTTATTTATCCTTGTGTCCTGGTTTAAGACAAAGGGATTGCAAAGGGAAAAGCTCTCTGTCACTGCTGAAGTCACCAAATATCACTAAAAATGCAGTCCTAAGTGTGCTTTTGACCATATAATTTGAAAATACCTTTTTTAATAGGAGGTGGTGTTTGCATATTTGACAAACGTGCACTTTAGTGTATAACAAAAAACTGTTGTGATAGGTTATTTGTGAAATGAATATCTATGGATGACTCTATTTCTGTTTCTGCAAATCTCTTGTGCATACCTCTCCAATGACCCAAAAGAGATGGAATATTTCTTATACTTATAGGGCCTGCAGTACAGGACCGTGATCTGATTGAAGCAGTTGTGCTACAATATTGCAAATAATTCTGTCCCCTGTTTTTTGTTGGAAAAGCAATCTTCTATTAATGTGCTTTAAAAAAAGATAATTTCTCCTGTTTCTCTCCCCTTTCCATAAAGTCTGGTTATCCTTTACTATTTAAAAAAAAAAAAAAACCACCAAACCCAAGAGGTATAATACAGTTGTTACTACAGAAATTTTTTTTGTGGTTTTCAGTGTCTTGTCTTCTGATATTTGACAACATGTGCTGATCTGAAACCTAGCAGACATGTTTTCGGTGACATCCTTTCGCTTTGCTTATTTTCTAAATGATTGTTTCCGACAGCTTTCCTTGCTTAGTTAAACCTTGTGCAGGACAAGGCGATGTGTCAAAGAGGTGACAACAGACCTTAATTGCAAATCTGTTGTAGTATCTGGACATCAGAAATGTTCCAAGCCTTAAACCAAACAGTTTCACCGGAAAACTGCTCAGAACTTTTTAAGATTTTTTACATTTTTTATAGATTTACTAGGTCTTAATGTGATTTATTATCCAGACCCTTAAATGGGGTTCTTGGGCCTTAGTAAATACTGAACTGTGCGCTCCCGTACTTATTTTCACTATTCCAGCATTCCTTTTCACTGCTTGGCTGCCGAGGTGAACACAATGTTCTGAGACTTCAGGTACACCTCAGCGTGTCCAGCCGGCTAGAAGGGACATTTTACCAAACCTAACGTTTGCGAGTTTAGTTGAGCCACTGACCTCTGTTACTGTGCACTGAAATGTAATAACTGCAATAAGTTTAAGTACTAGTGTTTCTTTTAGACTAAATCTAGAAACTAATGACAATGGAAGCTTAATTGAGTTATTCTGAAATGGGGGGTGGGGGGATGGGGAAATGTCCCTAATCAGTGTTGCCTCTGTTTTAGGTTTTTTGGTTTTCTTCATTGATTGTGTGACTTGCATCTTCTCTTGACTATTTGCCACTGGGCGGGCGCATATCTCCAAAAGCACAGTACTTCAAGGAATTCATTTTCATCAGCAGAATAGTCCCATACAGCTCACTTTTCCAAAGGGATTTAAGAGCTAGGACTGGCTCTTGTCGCAAATGTCAGCATTTATTTTTTTAGCATAGGATTTGTTCTATTTCAAATAGTGAAATAAAGCTATTCAACATGTGCTACATACCACTGCACAGCCATCACTGTCCTCGTCAGCCATCAGAGATAACTGAGCAGCGCACACAAATTTAACTGTACGAGCTTTCATTTTATCTTCCTTTTCCCTCCTTTTCTCCAGTTAATTAAATTATCAAAATTATTTCTATTTCTAGTCTAATGTTTAGTCTGTGAAGTGTCAGTATAAAATTATGGCCTTAATCATGTGAAACATTTGTTTTGAGCAGACCTCAAACTTATTGACCAAGTACAAAACAGTATAAAGCACTATGGAGCAGTTTCTTGAAGATGGTTATAGCAAAGGTGTACGAATGCCTAATTTTTCTTGTCTTAAGTGCTTAAATGTCACTTGGTTTGAGATTTTAATATGCCTAGCAAGATGATGTAGTAAAGCACTATGAGCCAAAGAGACAGAAGTATTTTAAATACCACAGTACTAACAGGAGGAGCATATCTTCAGAGGGGAAAAAACAGCTCTAACTTTCTCTACTAAGGAAAAAATTTTATTCACAACCTTAGCCAAATAACAGAAATTTTTTCTATTCATTCTTTGTTATCATGCGAAAGAGATGGAAAATTGGCAGTTTTCCTCTTTGTAAGATAAAAATTGGAATTCTTGCAGTAGGTACAAGTAGGGCAAGTGCTTTTGCCTGAAGAGCTTGTATGTGTGCGAAGGAAGTACGTACCTAGTGCTTCACTATGTCTTACTGTTCGTTGGAATGTCTTGGCAGTACAGTCTGAAATAAGTTTTTCATAAAGAGTTGATCCAATGATAACATTATGACATGACAACATTTGCATTATCCTTGAATTGACACTCTAAATTTATGCCTGGTAAACGTACTTCAGGACAACTCATAGCAAAGGTTTAATTCAGGCTATGCTTAAAAAAATGTGATTGTGTGTAATGAAAATAAGCTATGTAGTATATGCCAAAGTAAGAGAAAGGGATTGTAACTTACAGAAGAGATGCAGAAGTATTGGTGGAGATGGAATTTACCGCAAATGGTCAACCTAAATGTATTAACTGTTTCTAGTATCTGACCTGTGACACATCTGCATAAATTTAAAACACTGGTGTTGTCTAATACGTGGTTTTCAAGTTCTGGCTTTAATATGTTCAGGTCCCCTTGTCTTACTTTAAGTAGGTAAATGCTGTATGTTAATGTTGCTAACTAAAATGTACTATAGCTTTTCTTCAGGGAAAACTCAGAAATTGAGTTGCAAATTAGAGCAATGCAAAGTGATCCCCTCCGGCAGGTCTGCTCTGATTCCAGCTGTGCCTGGGGAGGGAGGCGTGGGCTCTCCCGCTCTGCTGAGAGCTGAGCATCACAAGGAATTTCTGCCACTGTGCTTGACTAACCCATGTTTGCAACTTTGCTGTGCTTTTTACAGGAGAAACCAGTAATGAAAGCGAATAAATTCAGCCACATCAAGTCAGAGTAGATCCACAGCATAGGCGTGCAAACTTTTTTAGGTAAAGTTTCCAGTTCAATTACTGAAAATGACTACTATGGTTTTACAAAGTAAAACTGCAGTATCTTTAAAAAAGGGACTCTTTTGTAGGTGTGTTTGTCTCGCGTGGGTATCCGTCTCAAACTGAATGTTGGGTTTGTTTGTAAGTAAATTCAGAGTATAGCCTATGTGAGCAAAACCAACAGCTGTATTCTGCTGCCCTCTGTTTGGACCATATTGTTTAATCAGTGGTGTTACCTTAAACTTTTAAGGGTATCTGATGTAATTACATTGTATAATGGTTTACAATAAAGTTTGACTTATTACGGATTTGTACACTTGTTTTATACTTGTTCTGTTTGAAAGTGTGCATGTTTCGGTGTTTATAACGTGCTGTTGTGGGAAGCAGGTTTTGCTACTGGAGTTTAACTTCATAACTGCAGATCTAATTTTTTGCACTCTCATGTTGGTATTAACTTCAATATATTAATTTACCTTAATAGCAAGTCCCATTTTGGTTGGAGGGACCACTATTCTTCAGTAGCAAATTTTGTTTACAGCTGTAAGAATCATTGCAAGTTCCTCTCGGATCTGTTCCCTGAGGAGGGTTTTTGCCCTCTGTGTGTGCACACATGGAGAATAACCATCTGTATTTTCATATTGAAAATAAAACCTTCGATGTGCAACCTGAGAACTCCTGAGACTGCAGAACATTGACCTGAGGCCTTCTGGAGTGCAGGATGTTGTTAAAATGCTTTAATCACACAGCTGACCATCACAGCCTGCTTTCGGCTTTTCAGGCAAAGCCAGACCTTTTGGTTGTTCGCGACATGAATGTGTAAACTTAGAAAATTTTGACTTTCCCTTGAATGTCCTGCCCCTTGGCAGAGGCATGGACTAATTCAATAACTTGTTAACCTGTTTTATCTTCTGTTCCCCTTCTGATTTGTTTGCAGCAGATGGTAGAAATGCAGGCTGAGGGAAGATGTCTGAGGATCCTGTTGAGAAATTTGCTTCTGCAGTGCCTTGTATCACAGAACATGTAGTACCTCCAGGGGGAGACAGAAAAGGGCCACTTAGGGGAGGTGTAGTTCTAGAACCAAGTAGCCTTTCTGTCCCCTGTCTCCAGAGGCCAACACGCTGGAGATGACTGATGTCTTCCTTGCTTACTTTAATCTCTGCTACCCAAAACCATGCAAAAGGGGAAGGGGGAAAGCAGTGCTGATTCTTTTCTGTCTGAGGAAGACATCACTCCTGCGTGCTATTTATGTAGTGCAGAGTTGTCTCTTAAGCTCCAGGGAAGCAGCCTCCTTGATTACCAAAGTGTCTGCAGCAAGCGCTGGGACTTCCCTGATTATACCCAACAAAATGAGTGTAGCCTAGCTTGGTTTTTTTCTGTTTCGTTGGGCAGAAAGATGCCATCTTAACTCTCCAGGTTCCCTGGAGGTATGGCAAGGTATCTACCATCAATTTTCCAGAGTGCTGGAGGAATGAGGAGGACCATGTAGGATGAGAGCTGGCTCACTGTGAAGCTGTAACATGACCATGTGCAGGTGATCGACTTTTTTCTTTTCTTTTTTCTTGAGGTGGGGGGGGGGGGGGCTGCAAATGGTGAGAGGTTGACACCTTTATGCCAGAACAGAGCAGAAATCCTGTTCTGAGTGAGCTGCTGTTGCTATCACCCCTTCCTATCTTGGTGGGAGCAGTTTAGTGTGTTCTGCTGGGATGGACCTGCACAGTTTTGATCCGCTACTATGTCTGTAACTCCTCTATAATGTTTGCACATTGCTTTCATGACTTTCCACCTACTACACACCAGCAGCCCCATACCCACTGCATCCTTAAAGGGAATAATTTTCAACCTGTCAACTCTGTCATACTGAGGGGTGTTAGCAGTTTGCTGGAGGAGAAGTCAAATCTTCTGTAAGATCTGTGTCTCCTGGAGATCACAGTGCCCAGATGTGTGTACATTCACCAAATTCTCTGTGGTCGTAGCCTTATTTTAGCCACAACCGTTCCTCAGCAAAGGAGTTCTCCACACTTCATGTTGCAGTGGAAGATGAAAGAGGGTTAACTTGTGTTTTTAATAGCCACTATTAAATAAATGGCCTATCTTGTTTCATTGTCATTCATGTCCCATTTAACAGATCTCAGGACCTCAACCAGGTGAACAGGAACATTTCTACTCTGAAATGTAAGTAACTGGATTTAGGTTGGGTTTTTGTAAGGAAAAATTAGCCCATGATCGGTAAGAGGAAATGGTTGTGTTTCTTGTTCAGCCTTGGTTTAGGAAACGTATAATCAAAGAGAACAGAATTGTCCAGGCTATGGGGCAGGTCTTAGAAACTTCAGGATACACTGCCTAGCTCTGAAGCGCCTCGTCTCCTACCCCCGAATGGCATGCAAGCTGAAGGTGTTTTGGTTTTGTTTGTATAACGATTTTGTTTGTATAAATTAAGTTGCCGTAAAAGCATAACTCTGTTGTTTTTGAGTGAGGAATATGTAGTACCAATTAAATGAAGCGATTTTGAAAGCTGAAGGGAAAAAGTAGTTCCGTGTCTTGAATTATAAATATTTGCTTTAAACATGCAGAATATTATTTTCCTGTTGTAATAGATAGTGTCAGAATGGTGATGCTTATAGGGCTGTATACAAACATCCTAGTAGAGAAGGAGAGGTGTTACTTTGTACAATAGAAAAAAATTCCTGTTTTTCCTAAAGTTGGTATTTTTTTGCCTCTGCTTTGTTAACCTACTAAAAGGTACCGCTGTTCTGCAGAAACATTTCCTCTGGTTTACTAAGCCATGGGTTTAAAATAGAAATTTAACATAAGGAATGGCTAAGTATGTAACATCCAAACTCCTCCTTAACCTACAGATAATTCCCCCGATAGTCATGTAAATTTTCTCAGGCCTGGAAAGAGTTCAACGTAAAGGCAAAATGGGCACCCGGAGGCCTGGGGGATAATTCACAACGGACAAATCCCGTAGTCCTGATCGTATGGTACTAGTGCTGGGGTATTGATGTAATGTTTCCATAATGAAAAATAATAATTTTATTTTCCCTCCCGTGCTTCTCTGTAGCCTAAACAAAACAGGCAGAGCTTGAGAAAAGGCCAGGACAGATTTCTATCACTACAACAGTTGATGTTTCTGGTAAAAGATGTTTGGAGGTCTGCCACATCTGCCTTTCTCACATTAACATACCTGGCTGGAGTCTTGGCTCTTTGTAGGCGTCGAGTGCAGTCACAGAAGCTGATTTTTTTGCACGATACAAAGAATTAATGTAAAAAAAAAAAAAAAAAAAAAAAAATTAAAAAGGCAACAGCCTCCCACTCAACCCTCTCCTGGTAATAAAAATTAGAATTCATGCTTAGAGTTTATTCTTTTCTGTTTAATTAAAAAATTGTTTAGAGAAGAAATCTTAAAAGTTCTGGAAAAGATTTTACTACTGTCAGCAGGTACAGTGGGGAACACTGAATTTACTCAAGTCTGAGTAAGCTCTTCCTATACAGATGACAGGTGAAACGATTAAACTTACTAATACTGCTGTAAGTAGTATTTTACTCTCTCAGTTGTGTAAGAGCCAGCATCGGAGCAAGCTCAGCAATGGAACTGCGTGGGTAAAACTATATCCTGTTTTACTAACTCTCCAAAACACACAAAATACTCTTCTGTTAAAGATCCCTGTGCAAAAGCGATTTAGGGCACAACATTATGCTTTGGATGTTAGGTTTATATAGTTGTTAGAGAACGCATATTTTATTACACTGGGAAAGACAGACACTCGCTGTCTGTGTCTCGTCCCCTCCCCCCCAAAGAGAATTCACAGTCAATTTTGTGTCTAACAAAGTTTTGCCTTTTAAAATTATAAATATAGAGCCCCAGTGGACTTCCCGGGAAGTCGTTTTGTAGCGGATCGGGCTTCCCCGTGGTCCCGCTGCCACAGCTGTCTACTCTCGTCAGTCCCCAGCTCCGTCCGTCCCCAGGCACAGGGCGCAGTGAATACTGCAAACCCTAGTCATCGCTAAGAATAAACCTCTGAACAACAACAGCCTCTGTCGACCTGGATCATCCTGGGTTCTGCTTTGGGAAAATGACCCAGCTAATGACTTCATGTTAGATGCTCTATATAAGTCGAGGAAAAAAACAGGCGTTCGCAGAGTGCACAGGCTGGATTTAATCAAAGCCGGGGAACGACCTCAGAAGGGATTACGGTCGAGTGAGTACCGCAGTTATGTCACAGGTACGGGGAGATCTGTATGAGGCTGGCTCTCGTTGGAGCAGGGTGTCCGACAAATGTGTTACTGTTTTAGACGGTTTGCTTGGAATAGCTTATTAGCAAGTTACTCTCATTAACCGGTGAATTCAGCTGTTCTGCTCTATGTGACTTGTTTGATTATGTTGAAGTATTTACACACTCTGTTTATATATTTTAACAAGTTGTTAGGAGGGATTATTTGATGAAGGCGGCAAGCAGCTGCCCTCTATGTGGTTAATTAATTTAGTTTTAAAATGTTTTGTTTTACCATAAGTATTTTTATGTCTGTAGGAAGGGAAAAACCATTTCCACTACTCTGGTTTGGGATATTTCACAGAAGGCGCTATTTCTGCTTTTCCAAGATGCTTTCTCAGACAATGATTGGAAATTTTGGCAGTAGTTTTGAAAGGACATGGCTATACTGAAGTGTGCTGCTGTGTAAAGCTTAATGTATTAACATACAGGAAAAGATAGAGCATGACTGAAAATCATAACTGTTAGGATATGATATTTGAGACTGAAATTTTGTACTACACACTTACGTTCATTTTGTAACTAATGGTTTGTCTTTACTGTGTTCCCCAATAATCAGTGTTTCAAAGTGATCTTAAAATTAGCTCAGAAATTTTGAGGTTTTCACATAAGTGTTACGTTTTCAACAGAAGTTATGCATCCCTGGCAGAGTTCTCCCCATCGTGAGTTTTATGTGGTGGGTGGGATGGAGAGTAAGGACACGGGGAGGGTAGAAGAGCACAATCCTTTGACCACATACAGTAACTCAGTTCAGCTTATTTTCTTTACTCCAAAGAAAAAGAGACTTAAAAAAACCCAGTCATAGTCTTGTAAACCAGCACTTTTTGACTTGTGACAGGAGGAGATAAAGCCCAGGCTGCACTGCTGTGCCAGCTGGGAGTGGCTCCTGGCAAACCCTGCTTACAAATGACTTGCGTTGGAAGCAATTAACTGTGCGGCTGCGACACCGGCAGCTGCGGTGCTGGCAGCTCCAGGGCTCACCTCTGTGGCTCACAGTAACCCTCCTGTGCAGCATATTTTTGCTTTTTAGCTGGGGGCCAGCTAATCCACAGCAGCTGCCCTGCTGGAAAATCCACCTGTAATCAAAGCATGAGAGGTTTTATTTTAAAATAACTGGGTGAAATGCAACAGTTCTGCTCAGCCTGGCTGTGTCTCGGTGCATCTCAAGTGCCTCCTTTCCTTACCCCATCCCCAAGAAGTCCTTTGTCCCACTGGAAGGAAGCCTCACAGTTATTGTCTCTTGCCAATAATGGGTGAAGGACCTTAGCAGGTTTCGTATTCCTGTTAACAAAATGAAGGGGGTTTTTCCCTTTCTGTGTTGGAGCCAGCACAGGTCTGTGTTGGTTGCCTGTGGACCATGCCATGGGCATGGGGGACCGTTCCCATCATGTGCCAATTTTCATTACAGATGGACAAACGAAACCCTGGCTGTAGGGATGTTTGGTTAACCAGCCAACTGAACGAAAGCTGTTGTGAATTTGAAGGGTTTGCTACCACCCTTTCCCCTTGCTTGCTTTGGCTACTCATAGAGTGTTTTCCCCAGAGGTCTTGCGAATGTTTTGTTTCCCACAACACATGCGAATGGGATTGACAGCGAGCTATTCTGAGCGTTCCCGGGAATTTACAGCCAGCAGGAAACACGCCGAAGGCTCCAGTGCAGCCAGCTTGCCCCTGCCAAGAGCCAGGCATGCACGCCCTATCTCTGCAAGCTCCCCGGGACTCGCTACTCCAGCCATTCGCAGGCCTTAAGGGATTTGTTTCCCTCCACGACTGTTTTTAGCTTTACAGGCAGTGGCCTAGAAACGTACAAGTGGGCTCCACTGCTGCCAAAACCCAAATATCAGAAGCCCTACATACGTAGCGACAGTCAGAGAAGTTTCTCATTGCTGGTTCAGTGTGCAAATCTGTTAAAGTTGGAGTATGTGGGTCTTTATTCTTTTTAATCGCATCTCCTGTGCCGCTGTACCCTGCCACGAGGTCTGCCTGGTGGGACCTTGGCAATCAGTCCTTGAAATAGTAAACTGAAGAGGGAATGTTAATGGTGCCGACTGCTCCTGATTGACGTTGTGTCTGACTTTGAAGTGCTGATTTAAAGGTAGGGATAGGCTGATACGATCCCATGTTATCCTGATTTTTGTCTGGCAAGAACTGTAAACAGATTAGTACTTGGACGTTCCAGTGCACCACCTGATGATGCATCTGTTTCTGTATTAGATTTCCTTCTCCTTCTTTGGGTTCTGAGTCCAGTGGTTCAGGTATGTTCAGTACATGCTTGTAGAGGACCCTGCTGAGTGCTCAGATACTTTTGTTCCCTGTAACTAAGTATCAAGTGTTAAGTTTATTCCAACTAAATCAAGCCAGGTTTCAGAATCTCTCTGAACAATTGCCTAAAGAAGTAGTGAGTATACTGAGGCACAAGCACAATTTAGTAATGAAGTTTTTTATCCTTCCCAAACATTGGACAGATTCTTGAATTACCAGTCTGTACTTGCAGAAAGGGCCAGGACAGACTGGACAGAGAAAATTTAAAACTAAACTAAAAAAAAAAAAAAATTTAAGCAATCCACTCTCTCTTTCAAAGGCTGTACAATCAGAAGACAATTTCAGAACAGAACAGTAATAGTGGCAACAGATTTTGGGAAGGGCAGTGAAATCATGGTTGTGTAAAGATCTGGAGTAGCTGAGTGTGCAGTCTCAGAATGGAAATGGGTGGAATATTGTATTAGCAACCTCTGTATGTTAAGGCAGCTTTGTTCCCTATGCTTCTAAACATGAAATACTGATGCGTGGGCAATACATCTGTTTCTTAGCCAGCCCCTGTGAAGAAGAAGCGTCCTCCAGTGAAGGAAGAAGACCTCAAAGGAGCCAGAGGAAACCTCTCCAAAAACCAGGAAATTAAATCCAAAACCTACCAAGTGATGAAGCAGTGTGGTAAGTCTCCTTGATGGAAACAAGCTAAGCAGTCTTCCAACGTAAAACATCGACTTAATTGCTCTTTTCAAGTGAAAGGGTACGCCGGGGAAACAGCAGGCAGCAGCGTGCTCACCGACCCTGGCCTGGCTGTGCAGGGACTTTGCATCCATCATCTCGACGGCACCAAGAGGTGCCAAGAGGGCTCTGCTTGGAGTGATCGTTCTCCCTGTCTGGACAAAATGGGAGGGAGAGCCCTGGCTTTGCCTTCTGAACCAGGGTTCAAACCAAGCCCTGGGCCCATAGTCAACGTCAATGACTGTCCAAGTTGAAGATTGGAGGCTTGGTCATAGATTAGGGGATTTCTGGCCTCTCAATTGGATAAATTTGATGTGTTTTGAGATGAGGCAGAAACTGGGGGGGGATAAGGAGCAGAAGGTGAGACAGAAGAGAGTGGCTGCTTGCTCTGAACACCCCGGTGCTCTGGTTTTGTGCTGCTTTTCCACCACCAGTGAAAGAGTAAAAGGAAAAATGATGAATTTTAACCCCTTTTCAGCGTAATAGCCTCGACCTCAGTAGTTACCAAGTTTCCAAAGCACCTGCAGGGATTTGGGGCCAGTCAATGGCAGCAACCACCTACAGGTGCTGTCAGCTGCCCTGTTCTCGGGATGGGAGCACTGTGCTTTAAGGTTTGGGAAGTTGACGGACGGATGAAATATTTATCAAATGTGTATGTATGTATTTCAGCAGCACTAGTTTTACTCCCCGAATTTGGTGTGCTACTTCCCTGATTGCCTCTCCTGGTTTTCTTTTCCAAGAACAAATGGGCTCTGCCGCACCCTCCATATTCAGCCAGGATCGGACAGGGGGTGAAACCGTCTTTGAGAAACCGAAAGAAAAGCCGGCCAAGAGCGTCTTTGGCTGATGGCGGAGCTGGATGTGTCTCACCCAGATGATTGTCATAACGTTTTCCCAAATCTCTGCCCCTTGCACTAAAGTCACTGTAGCCCTAAGTAGCTAATTTCTACTGTAAGTCATTAAGTAGGGAATAGACTCACGTCAAAGGGTACAACTTCCATGTTAATTTTTATTATGTGCTTTCTTTCTATATGTTGAACTGTGTTTGCTATAATGGTTTAATAAAAAAAAGTTGTTGGACACAGCTTGGCACACTGTGGTGACTAATTTCTATTTAGGCTTAGATTAAATTCTGTGGACACTTTGGCATTACAAGCTATGATCTAGTCTGTCAAACACAAAGAATAAACATCCAGATGACACAGTTTTAGCATCAGTGCCATTTCTTCACGCTGTCCCCTTGCCAAGAGAGCTGAGGAGGAGCTGGTCGAAGGGGCGTCACAGAAACCTGGAGACTTCACCCAAATCTGCGCTGACTGCAGCGGTGCCCCGGCGAGGCCCCTGAGGCCTGGGGCATGCTGTGGGTGGCAGCTGCCCTTCAGGGCTCTCCCCTCACGGCCAGCCTTCCCCTCACGGCCAGCCTTCCCCTCACGGCTCCCTCACACCCCCAGGGCAGCAGCGTCATGGTTTCCCCACAAACGGCTCTGCAAGGAGGCAAGATGCTGGGCTGCCAGTGTGCCCCAGCTCTGACGGAGGGCTTCCAGCACATTCCAGAGTGGCTTTTTCCTCACATCCCGTTGGATCAAGTGAGAAGTGGGGTGACAGACCAGCAGCACAGGTGCCGGCTGGTGCCATGTCCCCCCTGACTGAGGAGCCGAACAACCCACAGGGCGTCTCTGTACAACAGCAAACCCACTCTGAGTGGAAGTTGGTTTTTTGCAACTCTGTTTACATCTTGATTTGCTGCATTAAACATCAAACCTGTTTTCCCCCAAGGTTATAAACTGGAGTATTTCCCCTCAGTTGGATCTTTGCGCTCAAACACAGCTAGTCCTCTGCTTTGTTGGCACCTGCCATGCTTTTCACAAGCCCCAAGTCCCTGGCAGCACATCCGGGACAGTAAGGTAGGTGCCACCTTTATTTAAAGAATAACTTTAATTTTGCACAGGCTAGACCTGATTAAGAGGTGAAAGTGGTATCAAAGGTCTCTGTGCACTGTGAAGAATATCATCTTTGTCTTTTGTCCCAAACACTTGAAGGATAAAATGTGCCAACATCCACGAAGCTCCCAGAGAGGCTGAGGAGTGGGGCATACATAAGGCAGCAGCAAATCCTTTGAGTTTAAGGGGGAGGTTTCCTTAAAAAAAATTTTCACTTTCAAAGCTCGTTATTGGCAGCCAAGACACTGCCTCTCCGCTGGACACTGTTTCTCCATGGGGCCCAGGCTCCTCACAGGTAACTGCACAGACTTTTCCTCTGAGAAGGACTCCTTCCAGAGCTTCGAAGATAAAACCAAAACAAAACATAGTGGAAAAAAGTTCTTGCCCTGGTAACACTGGAGCTGTCCCTGCACCAGGTTTAACAAACCCTCCTTAATGTGTGATGAGAAGTTGGCAGGAGGTTGGTTGTTAACTAGAAAATGGAGAGGAACAAGTGGGACAAAATGATGTTACTGCTTTCTTTTGTACAGTACAAGCGACTGAATATTGCAAATTTGCTAGACTGGGTAGCAGGAGAGGGGGGTGCTGTATTTCAGAGCCGGCTTTGGGTATGTTGGTGCCGATTTAACAAAGCACAGAAAACTCCATGTCCCACAGACTTGCAGCGTGGATGCGGCAGGGAAGCAAGGTAAGTTATCTGCCAGAAACCTGAGATTTTGCTAACAGCTTTATTTCCAGGATGTCCTCAGGTTCAATTATTTGTGATGCTTCCCAATGTGACAGTAAGTGCTCAGAACCAGGGATATTTTTTTCTTTTTCTGTCTTTTACGATGGACCTCACCTAAAAAATATGCATTGGAGGTAAAAGCGTATCCCTGGGACAAAGTTGCTCCCCATTTGTCACAGCAAGGTCTGTGCTCTCCTGTTTGAATTGCAGGAATCCTCCCCTGTCCCCAGCCTTGCTGCTGTGCTGGAAAAGACGCTGGCTGCTGCTGCAGGACAGGAGATACTTGTAGGTGAGAAGAACAAATATAAAGCTGCCTGGAGAAATTTTGGTCATCTTTTTCTTCATCCTTGCAAATCTAATAAGTCCAATTGTGGAAAATGTGTTTTCTTCCTTTTTTTTCCCTCCTTTTCATAACAAGAAATAGTGACAGAGAAGTGTCTGAACAAAGCCCCAGGATTTGAGGTTTGGGGTCATTTTGCACACAAAAGTATCTCCTGTTGCGATGGTGGATTTGGATCCTTCCTCCAAGGTGATCTGAAGTAATTTCACAGCACGTTCATTCCTCGGAGTAAGAAGCACTGGGTGCTGCAGGACTGGTGCCCAGTGCACCAGCAGCAAGGGGCACTGGCCATCAGCGGGGATGGCTGTCGGCGGCTTGTACAGAAACAGGGCAAGATGCTTGAGTCTGGGGACAAGGCTGAGTGTGAGATTTTCCTGTAGCTGCTTCAGCAAGCCACAAAGGGATGCGGGAGGGATTTCACAGCTTCCCTGTGTGCTGGCCGGCTCCGTGCAGCCAGGAGCGGGGCAGAGCCAACTACGCCGCCTAAATCTGTGCAGTTAAAGCAGCTCTTTAACATCCATGTGATTTTACATGTAGGTATTAGAAAACTGATGACAGATCCACTTAATTAAGGCTAAAGCTTTGGCTCTTGGGGATCTTAGGCCACTAAGTGTATAATCCTGTGTATTTTAAGGGATTAAAGTGTTACACGAGTTGTAGAAGTTAATCAGATGTATAGCAGTTTTAATTTTTCTCTGTTAAAATATATATATTTACATCTCCTGCTATAAACAATACAGTATTTGCAAGTAGTATAAACAGTCTGCCTGGAAGAAGATAAGTTTATTTTTAAAAGAAGTTACTTAAAGCACAAGCCTCGTAAGACTAGGCTGTGCTCAACAGACTCTTTATGGTGAACTTGTAATGTCTGTGAAAGTAATAAATTATTGAGCCCTGCATTAGCATCTCCTCGCAAATCCGAGGCCACTGGAAGCATGCTTTCCACCTGGATGCTTTGTCTGTAAAATAGCAATGAAGCAAACACAGATGCATCTATTTCCACAGGATTTTTGTGTTAATTTAGGATAATTAATGCCATCACCTACCATGGAGTTATGAAGGGGAAAACGCTGTCAAAAAGCAATATGAAAAAGTGTTTTTGTGTGGACAGACTGCAGGTCTAGTTGAGAAAGGGCTGTTCCCTGATTTCCCTGCAGGGCAGATGGGCAGGGAAATCATGGTGGGAGGGCAGGATTCAGCCTTCGCCTGCGCAGGGGAGAGGGGGCTTTCCAGATTGCATCTCTCCACAGCGCCGGCTGGTTGCACGTTAACGTACCTGTATACATGTGTTCATATACATGTGTTCACCAACCTGATCTCCTTCTACGACAAGGTGACCCGCCTAGTGGATGAGGGAAAGGCTGTGGATGTTGTCTATCTAGACTTCCGTAAAGCCTTCAACACGGTTTCCCACAGCATTCTCCTGGAGAAACTGGCTGCTCATGGCTTGGACGGGTGTACTCTTCACTGGGTAAAGAACTGGCTGGATGGCCGGGCCCAAAGAGTGGTGGTGAATGGAGTTAAATCCAGTTGGCGGCCAGTCACAAGCGGTGTTCCCCAGGGCTCAGTTTTGGGGCCAGTTCTGTTTAATATCTTTATCAATGATCTGGAAGAGGGGATCGAGTGCACCCTCAGTAAGTTTGCAGATGACACCAAGTTGTGCAGGAGTGTTGATCTTCTTGAGGGGAGGAAGGCTCTGCAGAAGGATCTGGACAGGCTGGATTGATGGGCCAAGGCCAACTGTATGAGGTTCAACAAGGCTCAGTGCTGAGTCCTGCACTTGGGCCACAGCAACCCCATGCAACGCTACAGGCTTGGGGAAGAGTGGCTGGAAAGCTGCCTGGCAGAAAAGGACCTGGGTGTGTTGGTTGACAGCTGCCTGAATATGAGCCAGCAGTGTGCCCAGGTGGCCAAGAAAGCCAATGGCATCCTGGCTTGTACCAGAAATAGTGTGGCCAGCAGGACTAGGGCAGTGATCGTGCCCCTGTACTGGGCACTGGTGAGGCCGCACCTCGAATGCTGTGTTCAGTGTTGGGCCTCCCACTACAAGAGAGACATTGAGGGGCTGGAGCGTGTCCAGAGAAGGGCAACGGAGCTGGGGAAGGGTCTGGAGCACAAGGCTGATGGGGAGCGGCTGAGGGAGCTGGGGTTGTTCAGCCTGGAGAAAAGGAGGCTGAGGGGAGACCTCATCGCTCTTTACAACTGCCTGAAAGGAGGGTGTAGAGAGGTGGGGTCGGTCTCTTCTCCCAGGTAACAAGTGATAGGACAAGAGGAAACGGCCTCAAGTTGTGCCAGGGGAGGTTTAGACTGGATATTAGGAAATTTTACTTCACTGAAAGGGTTATCAAGCATTGGAACAGGCTGCCCAGGGAAGTGGTTGAGTCGCCATCCCTGGAGGTATTTAAAGGACGTTTGGATGAGGTGCTTAGGGATATGGTGTAGTGGTGGTCTTGGCAGTGTTAGGTTTACGGTTGGACTCGATGATCTTAAAGGTCTTTTCCAACCTATACGATTCTGTGATATAAATACATACAGGAACCAGGGGCTGCTGCAGCAGCTGCATATGTCTAAGAGATCCTCTGAACTACAGCCCCGGGGGATGTTATTTTTCCCGTCCTGTTGATATTTTCAAGATTTCAGATATTTTATTTTCTTGCGCTGGGAATGAATGAACAAATGAAGTCTGCTGAAAGCTTTCCACTAAAACAAGAAGCCCCAGACATGTGGCATAGGAATGGCTCATGACAGTTTGCTCCCTGACCCCCATTTCTCACCTTGATTTCCCCAGTTGTAGAGCTGAGGAGACGAACTTTTGAAACGGGTTCTGCCCAGGGTCTGTTTACCCCACTACCTAAAAAACCCCTTGTTTTTTGCCCACAATGTGTTTAACATGCGTTGGAGAAGAGGTAGACGTTACAACTACTCGTATGGAGAAATATCTTTTAAATAGTCATGCGAGCCGTCTTGTGTTAGGAGACTAGCTAAACACCACATGAGTGAGCATGTATTTTGGGAATTGTGTTAGTATAACGCTGTCCATAATTATTTGTGTATAAAATTGGACTTTTAAGAGAATTTCTTTTTCCAGGGCTACAAGCCAACGTTGACCAACAAAAACTTCACAGGAACTGCTCGAAGTCCCTGTTGGATGAAGATTTTTATTAGAAAATAGAAGCTGAAAGGAGTCATCCCACTCAGTTTCCAGGTAAATTCAGGTGCAGAGCTCTTCCAGCACTAACCTTTTGTGCAAACAGCCCCGCCTAATTCTGCACGTTAAAGGCAGCTTTGCAGAATCCCTGGCTGGATGCGTCGCAGCTGTGGTAGGGCTGGACGTGGCCAGATGTGCTCCCGTGCACGGCTGTTGTTGCACTCATTTTTGGGTGGTTTGTGTCTTCTTTGTACACTTACGTATGTGTACGTACAGGCACTGACTTAGCGCCTCTCTCCCTAGAGAATCTTACTACTGTGTTTTTACTGTTTAGCTAAAGGCAAGCCACAACTGACTTTGCTATTTGACAAACAAGGATTATGGCTTGTCAGAGGAAGCAAAAAGGGATGTTTCAAGAGGGCCGCTCCGTACCTCTCATGGGCCAGTTGGGCAGGGAGACACAAGGTTTGAAGAAGTCACCAGCTGTAAAATCTCACGTGAATGTTTCATGTCTTGGCAATCTCCAAATCCCTGAAGTGCTTGAGATAATGTTAAGGATGTGCCCTTTCAAATCATTACTGTTGGATATGGTAGAGATTCATGCATCCAAAAATGCAGCTTGTTGCACAGACCAGTTCATCTGCCTGTGGGACTTCACGTGCCACAGTGAGATCTAAGATTAAAAAGAAAACACAAGGATTTCTTAACTTTATGCATTATAAAACATTAAAATTCTAATGTTTAACAGCAAAGATCTGTTGGAAAAATAAACGTTAACCAGGTCCAAGTTTTCCCTATGTTTAACATGTAAATATTAAGTTTCTGGGTCTCTTCAAAGTCTACTAATATCCCCAAGTACAAGTTACTCATTAACTGATTAAGATAAACCGAGTTTTCATTTGAAAATCTGGTCTTTCCAAAATGGAGGAGAGAACGTTGCTCGCATTGATGGTCTTTTCCTCACTTGTAGTATTAGCAGAAACTATTGCTCAAAAGGTATTTGCTCTATTTTTTTTTTTTTAACAGTATCTTGTTTGCTCATTTGATGATCCAGTGGTATTACGGTAGCCGGCCAGGTAATGCAGGTAACTCCTCTGGTAACCACCACCTGTGGAGCCTCAGGTGTACTCTGTCGTGATTTCAGAGCTTTGGGTCCTTTTAAGGCCTTTTTGGTTGTTTGTTTGGGCTGTTATAGTACAAATGTGGCAAGAGAGCATTTGCAGATGTGTCTGATCATGCTCTTCCCCAGCGATGTAAAATATCAAATTTGAAAGATCAATAGGTCTCCCTCAGCCGCCAGATGAGGTTTGGATCTTGACACAGGGCTGTTACAGCAGGACTAAACAAGGACCATTGTAGTGCCAGGAGGTTTCTGACAGGTGTTTAATAACTTATATGGAACAGAAAAGAGGGGAGTAGACAGTTATTTGTACTGTCTGGAGGAGCAAACTGTGTTTTGTATCATCTCAGGGTGTGTGTGACTGGTCTTATTTTAAAAATACTAATATTAGAGAAACGGAGAAAGCCTTATGTTGGCAGGTTTTTACTTCCATCGTGCCTATTCAGAAAAGTGTGAAATACAACCGAAATGCAGGGGGGGTTCTGGGAGGCAGGGACAGGTCTTGTGGCTGCCACAGGGGCAGCTGAGCACTCTGCAAGAAGCTGTGGATGTGGTCTATGGGCCTGCAGTGCCTCGGGGAGCGGCCACAAGTCACTCCCCACTGCTTTCGGGTACACACGGGGGCTGATCCTCTCCTGCCCCCTTCGCTAAGGGCACAGCGATGCCCCTCACCATGCTGCACCCCGCTGCGTGCTCGTTTGTGCTGGTCACAGCCTAAAATGCTGCTGGGGCTGGGCAAGCACAGGGGATGCAGGTCCCCAGCCCCTTGTCCCCGCAGCATTCCTTCGGCACGTGGCAGCAGGGTGGATTTTGCACAGGGTAAGTTTTGCACAGGGCGAGCTCCTCCTGTGCTGGAAGGATGCTCCATGGGCAGCGATGGCCATCATGTGCCTGTGCTGCCCCAGTGAGCCAGGGCTCGGGGCTCCTCAGTCATGGCAAAACCTCCCCTCCGAACGTGCCACGGGCAGGTTTGAGCGTGGCAGAGCAGTGAACGTGAACAGAGATGCTCAGGGATACTCGGAAAGCCTTTGGGAAGAGACGCTCCTGGGAGAGACAGCCCCAGCCTGGGCAGGGAGAGCTCCAGCTGGGCGTGGGCAGCAGGGAGGCACGGGCAGGGAGAGGCACCTGAACTGCCAGGATCAGGAAATTGTTCTCTCGATGAATATTTTTGGGTTGTATCCCGTTGTCCTGGATTGTCAGTAGGCATCAGGAGATGGAGCAGGCTCTGGCAACATTATAATGAAAAAAGAAACAGCCATCCATTACTCACATGGCGTTGGCTGTGGCACCTCCTGCCCTGATGCCCAAGCACAAAGCTGTGGTCACAGCTTTGTATTGAATGGCCATGTTTAGCTTGATTAAACTTTTGAATTTCGGCCAGTGCCCTGACTAAGAAGAGTGGATGCTATTAATTGGTGAGCAAAGTACGGGAGATGAATTATCAAAATAACTAAAGATGAATTAGCCATTCAAAAGATTTGTGAGGATGGAAAATTGAAAATAGAAGTGCTATGATCTGCTTTGATGCTGAGCTTTTTTTATTTTAATAAACTATTGGACTACTGTGAGGCTGGTGATGTCCAGATCAACCCTTCTTAGTGTCACTGCTGAAACACGGTAGGGCCTTTAAAACAGACATCCCAAATGCAAAAGGAGGGTGTTTACAGAGGCAGGTGCTCCAGTGATTCCCAGTCCAGCCAGCCTGTGGGGTGTTCCCGGGCAGCTCCAGGACAGTGCCCTCCTCCCTTGAGTGTTGGGGGCCCTGGAAGCACCAGACCAGGAGAAACACAAGCGCTCAAAGGGCATCCCTGCTTGTGCAACCAGCGAGGGGTTGGAGGCCCATGCGGGGTTTCAAACCTGCTAAACATCGTATGTGACACAAGGCACTGAGCTGAAAAACATGTGGCAAAGTCAACAGCTGGGAGACCAAATAAATAGTCATGCAAAAACCTAGCAGGTCTCTTTCCATGGGTTGAGTGCTTAAAGAGACATCTGATTTTTCTGAGGTTAATCTTAGGCAATGTATTGGGGTGACACAGCAGCTGCTTCAGAGTACCCCAAGGAGAGAAGACCACAGAAAAAGGCTTGACAGAAGCCTTCTGTGGAATGACAACACGCAGATGTAGCTGCAGATTTTGCATGGGGCTGTGGTTGCAGTGGCAGAGGTGTGAATGAGCAGATGGCCAGTCTGGTCGTGAACAATTCCCCCTCCCCAATTCTGGCCAGACCTTCTAACAGTTCGTTCCTTCATCAGACTTTTCCAGTAACATCACCCAGGTAAGGACTGCTTAGGAGCAAAACCTGAGTGTTTCTGTTTCAGCCTGTTTATTTTTTTTTTTCCAGCATGCTATTGAAATCTACAGCCTCCACGTGGACTGCAAGGTCACATCGAGATTTGCTCACACCATCATCACCAGCAAAATTGTCAACCGAGCTAATGAGTCCAGAGAGGCAACCTTTGAAGTGGAGTTACCCAAGACGGCCTTCATCACCAACTTCTCCATGTAGGACCGGTCCTTACCTGTGGTGTGGAGGTGGCAGCTCTGGGGGCTGGGGGCAGGTTCATCTTTCTTCTCAGGAGGTGCTGAGCAAAAAGCACAAAGAGCTGAGCTCTGGAGGGTCCTGCACAAAATGCTCTGAGGGGCAAAGCAGTAGGCAGCCAAATAGAAAGAAGGTGGCTAGGGCCAGGGCGAGGCTGCCTGCTGCAGAGAGTGGGTGACAAACATGCTCGGTGGTGGTGTTTCTCCTGCTCCAGCCACCTGAGACCCTGCAAGGAGGAGGGCTGTGTTGTGGTGGTGGCTCCTGGCATCCTCCTGGACAGGGAGGGATGTAGGAGCCAAGCAGTGTTCCCTGCTCATGCCCCAGGGGCCGCAAAGTGCAGCGTTCCTCTAGTTTCTTTCCCCAGCGCTTTCCTTCTAATATTAATTAATTTTTATGGAAACCAAACAGGTCCATTGACGGTAAAGTATACCCAGGAATAATAAAGGAGAAAGCTTCTGCTCAAAAGGAATATGACACTGCGGTCTCGCGCGGGCAGAGCGCCGGCCTTGTCAAGTACGTTGCTGTCCTGAGTAAGGCTGCTCCAACGCTTCTCGTTTGGCTGGGGGTGGGTTAAACCCTGAAGCCAGCCACCTCCCAGGGGGGATACATGTGAAAAGCAGCCTTGGGTTCTTGTTGGGAGGGATGGGGTGCGTGTGTATATGTATATATATTCACATACATATATGATTTATATTGGGTCCTGCAATGGGCTTCAGTGGGAGGTGTCACTGCTTAGTGTTGCCCTGGGACTCGCTGTCACCCGGGAGCGCCTTGCCGGGCTGGGATGATGCTCAGCTGTTGAGTCTGCTTCCCCGCAAGTGCAGAGGACCATGGCACTTGAGCAGACATCACGCCTTCTGGATATATTTAATCTGTGCTTCCCACGTATTCAGTCCCAGTCCCGCTTGATCCCAGTCTGAGGCATGCAGAGTTTTCTGCTCCATTTCTCAGCTTGCACATGCAGCACCCATGACATGCTAATGTAATATATGTGATGTATATAATACCGCTTGCAATGTAAAAAATATTCTCTATGATGAATAAGATTTACTGCTACTCTTTTTTTATTTATTCCATGCAGCCCCTTGGCCATTATTTAGCACACTTCATAAACTTTGGCTACCGCACACAAACCTTCCCCACAGGACGTAAATCTCTGTTCTCCCCTCCCCCAGAATCACAGGCAGAAAACTGGAGCAGTTTCACGTGTCTGTCAGCATTGCGGCTGCCAGCAAAGTCACTTTTGAGCTGGCGTATGAGGAGCTGTTGAAGCGGCAGCTGGGGAAGTTTGAGCTGCTGATCAAGGTCCGACCGAAGCAGCTTGTCAAGCATTTCCAGGTGAGCTGCCCCGGCGAGGGCTGAGCAGGGAGCACCGCGGCGCCTTTCAGGCACGGCTGTGTTTCCTCCAAGATGCTGACACTGACTTCTTCTCCGCTGTCAGATTGATGTGCACATCTTCGAGCCCCAAGGCATACGCTTCTTGGAGACAGACAGCACCTTCATGACAAATGAGTTAACTGAGGCGCTCACAAAAGTGCAGAATGAAACCAAGGTAAAGCAGCAGCTGCCAGACGTTACTGCCAGTGGCAGCTTTAAGTTATGTTGCTTTAAATCTTTTCTTCTGATTGCTTTGCAGGCTCGTATTTTATTTAAGCCAACTGTAGATCAACAGAAGATAAATCCTGAACTCAATGAAACCCTCCTCAACGGTGACTTTGTTGTGCGTTATGATGTTAAGAGAGGTGCCACTGCAGGTGATATACAGGTAAAAAAGAAATAGAAATAAAAATGCTTTCAGATCATAGATACATCTGAATGTGAAGTGCAATCAGCAAAACAGCAACATTTACTTTGAAACACCAAGAGTGACAGGAAAAACTATTTCCATTAATCTGGGGTCAGCAGGAACTGATGGTGATGTTCAGTAAATCCCCAGAGACACCAGACACGTTGCAAAAATGGATGATCCATGGAAAAAAAAAAAATCAATCTTTCAAATTTTGTTTCAATACCAAATCTATATTGCCACTTTATAGATGTCTCTTTACATTCTTTTTTTTATTATTTTGGCTGATCTAAGGTGTATTTGTAGCATCTTGTAAATGAAGTTTAGAGAAATGTGATTTATATAACTATCAAAATGACTGCTCGGTTTTCTTTTATTTCTTGTGACAACTGAGGCATAACTAAAGAGAGCAGGAACTTAAAAATATTTATGGACCAATGCATATCCTAGGGAATAAAGTACATTATTTTCCATACCATTTCACTAATGAAGTATACATGGATGTGCTAAAAGATGGCAGTCACAGTCAATGAGCAGAGAAGTGCTCATAAGTGATAATAAAGAGGTAACATAATATACAGTGATAACACAGATATATCATACATATGGCACTGAGGCGTATAAAATATATATATGTATATTTTAATATATATATATGCTGTTCTCTTGCAATTTGTTCTCTACAGATAGTCTCGCTTCCAGCTAGGAAATACATTTTAATAGTGCTTTGATTTGGGCTTATCTAGAAGAACAGAATGCTGAGTACGCACCTCCCTTCTTGCTATGCCAGAATGTTAAGATGCAATTTTTATTTATTTAGATGTAATTTTATACATGATTTCACATTCTGTATTTCAGATTGTCAATGGGTATTTTGTGCATTACTTTGCACCCCGTGAAATGCCAGTGTTTCCCAAAAATGTCATCTTTGTTATAGATCGAAGTGGCTCCATGGCAGGCAGAAAAATTGAACAGGTAACTCACCTCAAAGTCCTGACCTCTGCTTGCATCAGTCATGCACACCAGCCTTCCGAGGAAGTGACTGTGAATTTCACTTTTGAAACACATGCTGGTTTTGTACACAGCAACGTTTTCAGACATATAGAAATGCTTGAAAATACATATGCACAGATTTAAGCTATTAAAGGGCAACACTTTTCTGATACGGCTATTCTCACGGGTATCAAACATCAAGGCAGAGAGTACTTTTTCTGTCTCTATCTTTGCAGCATATTTTGCTTCTAATTTTTTTATTTAACGAAGTTTAAAGAATTAATTTGTCTGTTTTACCTTTATTGATTACTGTGTATGTAGCTTTGCTAGAGAGCAGACAAGCCGGCTACAGCCCCCATAGGTGGTTTTTTGTGTCTGTAAGTGAAGTGAATCGGCCATTTCTGATGGTCTCAACCTGAAAAATACCATTAGGACTAAATAAGGGCATTGGGCTGCATCTTGAATAGTGCTTTAGAGAAACCCCCTTATTGCACTGCAATTCCAATCCCAGTTCTGGCAGAGAAGTAGAAATATTCAAAGTGATTGTTTTCTCCTTGGAACAGACGAGGCACGCCCTGTTGAAGATTTTGCAAGACCTCCGCCCAGAAGATCATTTCACCTTTATCACCTTTAGCAGCAAAGTGGTGGAGTGGAAAAGCTCTTTGCTGCAAGCCACTGCAGAGAACGTGGCGAGTGCTGCAGGATTCGTGCAAACTCTTTCTGCTAGTGGAGGTACAAGGCACTGCCTAGGGGCTTGTAACCACAAACATGCCCCCAGTATAATATATTGCTTAGAAAAACATTATTATTTTTATTAGTCATGTACTGCCACGGAACTACCATCAGTGCTCACAAAGCAAGTAAGTTTTTAATACTTCTGAGTGATGAGTGGGATAGAAAGGCTGGTTATAGGAGTGGATGGATTGGTGACTACATTATGATATGGATATGGAGAGACATGATTACGTCACATCTATGAACCACACAAGCCACAAAGTTTTGTTTCAGATTTTTTATAACAGAGATGGCTGGAAGATTTCCCGATAGTACATTTTTTTTTCTACAGAAAAATGGCAATTCACACAACATTTGACAGCAATTTGCTGACTTTTTTGATATCAAGGGTCCCCTTGTAAAATAAAATGCATCCAAAGTTATTCTCCCATGTAAGCCACACTACAGAAACAAAATAGTCAAAATAGGCATGAAGCATTTCTATTGCTGCATCACTCGGGGCGCTTTGTTTTATTATTTAGTTTTATGCACATCTAAAAGGCTATATCTTCCGTTACTGTTACGCGGTTAGTATTAACGTAGGTTTTCTTATCCCAGGCACTAACACCAATAAAGCCCACCTGTGCCCAGCTCTTTTCTTTGACTTCTCAAATAAGGCTAGGAGACTTTTCTTAAATGTAGGTTAACAGATGACAGTGTGTTTATTTAAGCACCTTTTAATGGCTCTAGACATGTTTGTATTTCCCATGACACATGTGTGGAAAATGCTCCCAAAAGAATACTCCAGCATTGCCATTGCAATATAATACACCGTAATTAAGCCCAGTAGGCTAAACCCCTAAATCCTCATCTCTCTGAAGGATTACTTCCTGCAGAAAACTTCAAACAACTCTGCAGGGCCTCTGCAGATGAAGTGTACCGATTTGTTCAGATGATTATCCTTTTTAGGTGAGTGATGCTTGCTTTCTCATTATAGGCACAGATATCAATCGTGCCCTGCTGACTGCCGTGAGCGTGCTGGATAAAGCCAAGAGGCTGCCAGAACGGAGCGTCTCCATGATTATTTTGCTGACAGATGGCCAGCCCACTTCTGGTGAGTAAATTCTAGCCTCAGTCCTCTCTCTCCTTGATTTTTTTTTAACTTTTACACTTGCATCCCAGATGTTGATAGACATAGTCTGTGTTTCAGAAGAGCTTTGATATAAGCAGGCCGGGCTATTGCTGGATCTGTGTCAGAGAGAGGATGACTATGAGAGGGCTCTGGCGAGGGCTGTGAGAAGTGATGGCAGAGCCTGCCTGCCCATGACTACACGTCCTTTAGCTGGGAACTGTTTTGCTAAATACCATTGGCTGCCCAGTTTATAAACTCGAGGGAATTGTTGGAGATACTCCAGGCTCAGCTGAAACGTGAAAGTAAAATACTTAGAGCTGAAACATGGACATTTGGCATACATTATGTACGGTCCCATTTGAGAGGTATTGCTTATATTTCTCTACCCTCTTTGCCCCAAACTTGTGATATTTTCAAGGTGCCTCTTGTTTTGTATTCTTTTCCATGTCTAGGTCTTAACTAGTGATCAGCTGTGATAGCACAAACCAGAGGGTTGAGATAGAAATATTGGGTTAAATAAACAGTGGCCCCCAATGCAATGGCACAAACATCCCTTGTTCTGAACAGGAGTTTGTCTAAGTTTTGTGCGGCACCAGCATCTCTGTGAGGCCAGCAATATTAATTCAGCTGTAAGCCTTCCAATAAGATTGGTCTGCCTTTCAGGTCGTGTGATCTGTACTGCTTTGAGGTTGGTTTACTTATTTGGGTTTTTTAATAAAATTCAGCTTACGTTGCTGCCTGCTCAGCACAGCCACAGTGAGCCTCAAATACCCCTGAGCACACTGCACATCCACAAGTTGGCTAGAAATGAGGCCGGGGTGGAGTGCCAGGCAAATACATGCAGCATTATTGCATACGCTGCCTTCCTTGGCAAAGCAGGCTGAAAGGGAAAAATCTGAGCTGCTCCCATGATATTGCTACAGGCAGTGACAGTTCCTGCCTGGAAATGCTGATAGAGAAGCTCTCCATACAGGGCCATCAGCTCTTCAAATGACAGTGTTAAAGTCTTTTCCCTTTGTCACGCAAAGGGGCTGGGAGAGCAGCATGGCTGAGTTAATTTGCAGTTTGTCTGAATTACACCATTAACTAATCCATTCTTCTCTGAATTCACACAGATAATTTTTATGGATGGTACTTGTCTTCCCAACACTTGATCAAGCATTTCCATCCCTTGCGCTGTTAACTTGTAGCGTGTGTCCCTTTTGTCCTAAAAACCTCCTCTGGCCCCTGTAATCTTGTAAAATATTTTGCACTTAGCCATGATGACATGAGTAGAAGTTAGTAAAAGTCATTAAGGGGGAGAATCAGGTTCTGGCACTCCAAATGCAGAGTGGTGCTTTCATCTCCAATTCCTTTAATGGAATTCTGTCCCATATATTTTTAATATTTTATTCTGAATTATTTTTAAAAGACTTTAGGCAGAATTTTCCATTAAACCCACTGCTGTGTTTTTGTACTTTCAGAAAACAAACAAACAAGGGTATGTTTTTGTTTCGATTACAGGTGAGAGTAATGTGGAAGTAATTCAAGAAAACATTCAGAAAGCAGTCAATGGGAAATACGCTCTTTTCTGCCTTGGCTTTGGGTTTGATGTCAGTTATAAGTTCCTGGAGAAAATGGCCCTAAGCAACGGGGGAATAGCACGTCGTATATATGAAAATGCTGATGCAGCTTTGCAGCTCCAGGTCAGGACTAAGGAATATGCCAGAAAAGCCATGTATCAGCTACAGCTTATGTCTAATCTTACCAGCAAAACCACAGATTTTCTGAGATGAAGAGTTGGTTTTGAGTTTATCTGTTAGTTTTGGGGAGGGAGGAAGGCAATTTTGGGGTATCGGAGGGTTTGTACCCTAACCATGACTCGAAGTCCTCAAATGAGCTGAATTTGGACAAACCTGGAAACTCACACATTTCTGTATGTCTGCAAAAAGACAAATTGTCCAGGGGAGGTGATGGTGGAAAAATTTCTGTTCATGGGTCTGATTTCAAACTGCGTGAAGTACTACCACTGGAAGCTATTTGTTATGGTTTCCCTAAAAACCAGCGGGTAGTTTGAGGCACCTGCAGGCAAACTGGCTCTGTAGTACCACCAGCCTGGGTCTCTCCTGCCCATCTGGAGAGGGGTCATAACTTTTGGGACAGTTTTTTGGGGGGAAGCCACTTCTACCTGTTTTGGCTGGATGTGCAGAGACTGGATTTACTTAACACCAGCCCCAGTCCAGAAAGAGAAAGATTAATCCTCAGGATTAGTCAAGTTTAAAAAATCAGATGTGAAAAGTGGCTAAAGCAAAACACCTAACTGGGTGGGACAGTGATAATGGAATGCTGCTTGGGTACTTGAATTACCATGGGAAATACAGTTTCCAGCCTGGCTGGAGAGGGTGTGCCAAAACCAGGGAGGAAACATTTAATTTTTTTTCTAGGTTTGCAGCGATTTTACACTGCTGAAGAAAAAGCTTTGCTCCCTTCTTTTTAAGGGGGTTTTAGACATTCAACATATTGCTTTGCATAATTTTGCAGTCATTTGTGTGCGCGCTCTCTCTCTGCTTCTCTTTAGGGCTTTTATCAAGAGGTGGCTACCCCAATATTAATGAAAATTGAAATGCAGTATCCAGAAAATGCCGTTGAAGGATTAACCAAGAACAATTTCAAGCTGTTTTTTGAAGGATCTGAAATTATAGTATCTGGAAAAATTAGCAATGAGCTTGATCTTTTGCCAGTAGAAATTAAAGCTCAGTCAGTAAGTGTTTAGTTTACTAACTGTGAAAAACATATCTCCCTTCTGTCTTTTATGGTGCAATAGGAGGCTTCAGGAAGTCTTGTGTGTGCAATAAATGTTCTCTACATTTGGGCATTCAGCTGTTTTCCCATTTTACAAAAATATTTGAGAATTCTAACAATTTTCCCCTCCTGAATTTGCTACAAAAGAAAAACCTTGAAGTATATCCACAAATAATCAAACAGCTTTTTTTTAAAAAAAAAAAAAGCTTATTTTTTGAAAGGATATTAATCCTTTCAAACCCATAAAATTTTGGCCTTTCAAGCATTTTTAGGAAACTGGTTTGTATTTTTAGAATGAAGAAGGAAATCTGAATTATTCATCTCAAAAATGTTGAAATAGAACAATTTAATTACCTCCTTTTTTCAACATTGTTTCGAGTCCAGAAATATATATCCAAAATACATGCTTCTTTGGTAGTTTGCAGTTGCATTTTCCAATGGGAAAGGACAAAATTGAAGGACAAAAAGGGCACTTTGGTACTGAAAGATGTTCTTTTAAGTCTAATAATGTGACTATAAAAGAAGTCTGGAAATGTTCTTTGATGGTCAGTTTTCTCCCACTTCAGCATGCTAGTGACTTGACTCTTAAAGAAGAAGCAAATGTCAAAGAGAAGGAGCAAGTATTTCAAAATCAAAGTTACATCTTTGGAAATTTCATAGAGAGATTGTGGGCTTACTTAACCATTCAACAGCTTCTGGAAAAATCGTAAGCTATTTTAATGTTTCTTATTACAAATTCTAACTTCTTAAAACACACATTCCTTATTCACAAATTATATGTTGAGAAAACACAAAGAAACAGAAATATTTCTGCAGAGAGTATTAAATACATAGTATACTGGAAGAATACTACATTACTGTATGAGGAACATGAGGTGCCTTTCCGTTTATGATAGCGCTGTATCATTAAATGTGTATATATATGTATATACACATATGAAAATATAATATAAAACATTCTTCATGACTTTACTATGAAATAGATTTTAATTGCATGGATTATGTTGAGCTGTTGTTACACATCCAGAAATATTGTCTGTAGATAAGTGAATGGCCACAGCTAGTAAAAAGAACAATAAGTATGTCCATAAGACATTTCATAGATCATCTATCTATTATTTTTATGTCTTTGAACCATACATAGGCTCCAGTGTTGCAAACATCTCCATAATTTCATAAGCATCTCCATAATTTCAAGCACATGAACAGCTGAGTTGTCCCAATAAGACTACTCACCCTTCAATAATGAAAAATATCTGTTAAGACACAGCTAATATGAAAAGGAATCTGAAGATGACCTGCTCATAGTCTCTATATGTTATTTCTTCATCATTAACACAGACTTTAGTATTTCAGCTCAAGAAGAGGATAAGAAAACCCTGGAGGCGCAAGCCTTAGAGCTGTCTCTGCGGTACAGCTTTGTTACACCCCTCACTTCCATGGTGGTCACCAAACCCGCTGGCCAGCAGCAGACGGAGCTGGCGAACAAGCCCAGCGAAGCCGGTAAAAGAGGCATCAAATGGCCCCCCTGAAATATGCTGTTGTTATTGATGAGTTGTTGTTGACCTCTAGTATAGGTTCATTTTATAGTGATGTGACACGGTAATAAGCCACATCGGAGGCAGGAGTTCAGGGATTAGCTTCCTTTCAAAATAAAACATACAGGATTTTTTTAAAGGTGAAGTGGAGAAATGGGCACTACTATTGAAATGGAAAATAATTTGTTTAAATATTAAAAGTAATTTAACAGTTGTTACTCAGCACTGCTGCCACTGCAAAGGGATTCTGCACTTTTCTCTGTAGCATTAAAGTGGAAAAATGAATGCAGGGGAGGAAAGCATGCCATTGCTAGGAGTCTTGCATGTGCTCTGTCTACCTACTCTTTAACACAAAAAAAAGCTCATCACCTGAAGCCCAGCACCACTTGTCCCAGTTTTCTGGTTTGCACATGGGTCAAGTCATTTAGTGTTGACTGTATGACACTAATCTGTCCCTCTTCCTTGTGTTAGATAATGAGAAGCGCAGCAGTTTTCCAAGAGGTAAATGTTTTCTTCTTTTCCAGTAGCATATTTCCATAATAGTCTCTAATGGCGGGGGGAAGAGCTTGTGGTGGTTGTTCTATAGAAGGAAATATCTGAGATTTGGAAAAAATATGTGAAGCAAAATGTAAGCAATGACTGCCAAGGTCTGTGCAGGGATAACATGGTCAAAGGTGGATAACAAGGTGGATAACATGGTCAAAGGGAGAAAATCTTCCATTCAGAAAGTCTTGAAGGCCAAAATTGACTTTATTCATGAGGAAAAGTAGTTCTTCAAGTGAATGGTGCTAATGATGTTTTCTGCTTCTTCCTACCATGTGCGAAGCATCTGTCAAAAAATTAAGCTCAAGACATTTTGGAATTACTTCTGAGGAGGATTTAGGTAATTTTTTTCTCTCTTTCTGGAAATAATAGATATGTTTATTAGCTTTGAACTTCCAGCATTATTAATCTGATAATCTCAGCTATGATAATACATCATAATAGCAATGCTTTTATAGGTGAAAAGCCCTGGTTTTGCTCTAGTTCTTTCACAGAATTGTATTGAGGGAATTATAGTGCTGCCCCGTTCTCTGAAGGTTACCTGTTTCAAAGTGGCGCAGGGGAGTTTAATGGCAGAAAACTCCCTGGCCAGAAGCACGGCCCAGCGGCTGCCCTGCCCTGCTCAGGGGGCACGCAGGGCTTGGCGCTGCCCTTCCCTCAAAGGTGCCAAGCCCTGCGTGGGTGTGATGGTTGGCAGGCATGGCTGCTCGAGGGCACAGGGATGTCCCCACTGGATCTGGCGTTGGTGCCTGCCAGAGCACCACTGAGCTCCGTTGCTCTCCATCGTCATGGACCAGCACAGCTGGAGCAGCCAGGGAGGAGAAGGGGCAAACAGGATGCTGGGCTACTGGGACCAAGGGAGGTTTTGATGTGCTCTTCTGCATATTGTTGCAATTTCTCATGTTGAACTCATCCGATTTTTAACTGCCAGTAACAGCTCCTGTCTGTGGCTGCAGCGCTCCAGAGGGACGGTGTTGTGAGCCTGTGCTGGTGCTGTAGCTCCCCGTGGAGCCAGTCCCTTCGCGTGCCAGGTGCCCACTTCCACCAGAAGCACCCACCCTCACACTGGGGACGAGCAGCTCTGCTGCACAGGCACCGCCGCTCCCCTGCCTCGTCCCCATGCACGAGGCGGGTGAGGCCCCAGGCATCTAGCAGACAATCAAATCCCTTTTTGCAAATCCCTTCCTCACAAAGTTCTTAGTAGTTTTTGTCCATTTCCATCCTTTGGCTGGAAATATTTTCCAGGGATCAGTGCTCATGCTCTGTGGACTTCATTACTGCAGATAGTTTACTTTGGGAAAGGAAGACAGATGCAGCTGGAGAATTACAGAGTTGATGTTTGAAACACTCCTGTAAGGTATGTAATACAATCTTGAATAAAATACAGATACTCTCTTCTCTTTCTCCAGGTGTTTATAGATTGAGTGGATCACTTCCTGGTACGTGCTCCTCTTTTGTTTTTATTCAGAATAATTTTATAAAGTTGTTAAATATAAATAAGTTTATTTTTATATATATATATTTATATATATATTTATATATTTATAAATAAGTTTATAAAGTTCATTTCATATGTAGGTTCATAGCAACATTAATAAATACATTTTGATTGTGGATGCCCACTTGATATACAATTTAGTTTTTATTATATGTATTTCAGTCCACAGGTATTTTATAATGAACTATAAGCTTTTGAAAACAATCTTCGTCCCTTTTCAGAAATAAAAAATTAGTATACCTCCTGAAAAGAAATGTGAAAGATCTGGAAAAGCATATATTAATAAGCTGAAGGAAATGGGTATAAAAAAATAATTTACCAGTCCTGGGGTTTGCTGTGTGAAGCCAGTGTGGGGCACAGCCGTCTGCACGATGACAATGCCTGTCCTGCGAGGAGGAAATCCCAGGGCGCTGCAGAGACAGAGCTCAGCATTGCCACGAGCTCCCACGGTGCAAAGGGTGGGGAGGGAGATGCAAGGCATGACCCCAAACCAACGAAACATTGGAAAACCCTTTTATTTCAGGTCGATGGCGCTCTGAGCCCCAATCTGGCAGGAACAAGAAGCTGTCGTCAGTAGGTAGTTATTCACAGTTGTGTGCGAGAGGATCTGGGGTGGGCGTGCTGGTTCAATGCTGCGTAGCAGCCGTTGAAAACGCAGCTCGAAACCCTCCGGCAGCTCACGCTGACCATGCCCCAGTGGCTCGCTCGATCCTAAGAGAAATAGGCACTGGATGTTGTACTTTTTTTCTCCATTGGGACATCTTGTTTTAAGCAAAGCTCTCTGTAGAAGTCAATGAAGAGCTCTGCTAAAAAGGCTTCTGTCACAGTATTCTTCCTGTGTTTTCATTAGTGTTCTTCCTAAGTTCATTAGCCAACTTAGAGAAAAATGTTTCATTAAACTCTTCTTACTAATTTTAAGTATTTTAGTTGTCAGGCTAAGAGACAAAATGAGAGCACAACCTCTTGGTAAGTAATACATATACTAGTCCCATTTTAATAATTAATATAACTGTAATGTACAGTTTTTCATACACTAATGTTTTTTCTGACTGCATCAACTCTGTGTAAACCCTTTATCTCTTCTTGAAATCCTTGGCTGTTTTTTTCCACATAAGTGAAAAATATCCCTGTGTCCCATGAGAAAGCCTCTCTGGCTCGAGGATATAACCACCAACAGAAATGTAGTACAAGAGGTCTTCATCCTCAGCTTTTCTAAGGGCTCATTGTCCTTAATAAACCCTAAGTTTAAAAAATCTGTTGTTTTCATTTGTATCACAATGCTGTGTCTGGGTGTGCTTTTCAGTAATTATTACTGTGTTGATTTTAATCATTCTATTCTAGAAAAGCTATAAGTAATATTTTAGGTATAAAATTATTAAGTAATTTTGCTGTGCCTATCCAAAGGGCACAGGCTAGATTTTTCTTTGCATGCTAACATTGTTCTTCTCACTTTTCAGCCAACGAATATCCACAGCTTCTCTTGCAATTACCCAAACAAAATGAAATAATCTGTTTAAATACTGATGGAAAAGCACAGCCCTCTGTCCACCTGCTGTCTGATCCGGAGCAAGGTGAGTGAGCCAGATTACCCCTGATACCAAGGACAAGGAGGGTCACTTTGGTCTATGAGAGCAGTTGGTGTCTTTGGGAATAATCCCCTTCTGTGAAGGACCATATCATACCTGCTGCCTTGCAGTGACTGGAGAGGCTCTGGTTAAACTTTCCTTTCTATTGGGCAATATTAACTTTCACTGTGCAACAGCTGAGGGCACTTCTCACAGGTCTGGCTGTGGGTCACCACCACCTCCTCCTGGTGTCACATCCATGGCCTTGAGGTTTTTCCCCTGCCCAGCCCTTGGGGGCTTCTGAGGATGCAGAGATCTTAAAACCCATGGTCCCTACATGCTAACGGGAAGATGCATGCTCTTAAAGCACTGCACTTTTGCTGTGGTCCTCTACTCAGAGGAGTTGTGGCCCCAAGCGCTGGTTGTCAGCTGCTCTGATTATGGAGCAGAGCCACCTCTGTGAGAGGAGGTGGCAATGTGGGGGTAAACAGACTCTGGTGACCCCACTGCAGCCTTGGGGGCATGTGGATCTGAAATCCGGGGCTGCTGTGCTTCCCAAGACTAGATTTGAGACCCTTAAGGTGCTTTAGCAACAAAGCTGAAGCAGTTTTATTAAGATGACTCGTACCTTATAAACACGGTCACTCGACAAATTTGTGTCAATGTTACTAAAGGACTCACTGTGACGGGGAAACTTGGGGACAGAATAAATCACTTTGTGCAGTTTGAAATTACCTATGTGAATCCCCCCGCACGAATCCACGTCTCCACGGATGAGATCATCCTAAGCCACAATAACGAGAGCACTCGGCTGCCATGGACGGAGTCAGCCACCTCCACCGCCCAGGGGTAAGGAACTTCGCCCCGTCCTTTCCCAGACTTGAAAATGTCAGTCAGATCTTTTTTCATTCAGGCCTCCACTTTCACATTTACTTCAAGTAAGTGCTTCCAAATGTGAAATCCGGTGAGTAACTCAACGTGAGCGGAAGCAGGGTACCTTCACAATCCCCCGTTTCAAATACAGAGAACAAAAAAGGTTTGATTTTAATTCTCCATGCCTGCGTAAGAGAATCAAAACAACTGCACCACCCGCCTGCCTTTCTGCTTCGACGTCAGAGGCAGAACATTTATCTTCCAAAGAAAAGGACCCGCTGGAGCACATAGCAGCCCCTGTGCCACCGCCGTGCCAGCTGCCACCAGGCACTTTGTGTTCCTCCAGCCACAGAGCGAGTACGGTGAAGTGATGGCTTAGACATTTACTGTCTCTTTCATACATCAGCTGGCTCCACACAGGCTGAAGTTTTCTTTCTCCTCAGTTTTAGCAATAACTCACATCTAGGCAGCTGACATTTTTTATGGGAAGGCATAAAGTGTTTGAATAGTTGTCTGTGACTAAATGCCTGCTGTTGGAGAAAGGGTACTTGAAATGCAGCCTTCATTTGTTGGATTAATTACAGCAGGATCCTTCAGTACCACAAGAGCGAGCTGAATGTAGCTAGTTCCACCAGCTTTTTTTGCATTGCCGGAATAAACCTCCGGGAGGATCTGCTGCTGGTGGGGGGCAGACAGGACACACAGCACTCCCTCCCTTACAGGCAGTTCTAGACAATAACAGAAGTCCTAAAACAACTGCTTTCAATTATTTTTGTAATTCTAACGGAGCCAAGAACATGCTGGATTTATGCCCCTCTCTAATTTGTCATCTGCCAAGCAGAATGATCCTCCTGCTTCAGACCAGCACCCGAGCCCTGGGAACCGCAGCGCTTTGTGCACCAGCGCGTGTGGGTGTGTTTTTGTCGAACCTGATCTGCAAGAGAGAAAAATTACAGTGGATGTTTGTGTTCTGCAAGCCCATCTGGGGTCAAAATAAAATTAATGGGTTAGAAGAAAGGCAGGGCCTGAAAAAACTTGTGAAATATCCAAGAAAAAAGTATTTGACTTGTTCATGAAATAAATGGAATTATTTTATCTAGTCTACCTTTTTTCTCGTTAAAATGAGGAAAAAATATTTTTTTTTTTCCATCCAAGCATTTCTTGTCATTATGGATAATAAGGTGTTTTCATCAGCAAAAAGTTCTTCTCTGTTGGTGTGTTTGCATGTAACCTGATATGGGAAAGATCTGTTGTGCAGCATAGAGAGAAAAGGTATGCTCCTTCATGTTTTCTAGCTTAAAAATAACCACCAACAGATCATGAAAAATGCAATTGCAAGGAGGCAAAGGCAAAAATGAAATTATTTTAATTAATTAATGTCAGCTAGTTAAATACATATTATTTCTTCATTTTCTTCTTGGAAATAACATAATAATTTACTTCCTAGGCTGAGAGTCTCAGTTGAAAAGGAAAGGAGCATTACAGCATCATTGTCTGATACAGTCACCGTAAAAATTTCCTTTGTAAAGTTTCCAGATGGTTTCCTTGGGCTGTACTTCTTGAACAGTGACCGTTTTTCTGACAAAGTCAGTGGAGTTCTAGGTATGTATCATGATGGATGTGTGCAGCAAAGAAAGATGATCTTGTAACTAAGCTCCTGAAATGAGAATGTGGTGTGTTTTTTTCAGCCACATCATAAGCCCTTATTCCGATTTTACTTCCCTGGGTCCTGACGAGCTCCCATGAAAAGCAGTGGGCAGGCACGGCAGCAGGAATGCTGTGTCAGGGGGTTCTACAGAAACTTTACATTTAATTTATTCTTTTCAGACATCTAACAGCCCCTTCTACGGCACCGCAATCCAGACCCTACTCTGCGAAGAGGGGAGGTCTTACCCCTCAAACACAACATAATGCTTTTCTGCTCGCCGGTGGTACAAGCCTAAACAGACTGCTAGGGGTTTAGAAAATGTTAAAATAAGACTAAAATAATAGTTGGGCTTAACCTCAACAGTACTGTGGAATGACCTAATTTATGCAGGAAATTAATATGATGTCAAATAACAGGCTATAAATAATGGACATAAAATTGTAAACAATCAGGGTTACAAAATGAAAGCCAGCTGGTCCTGAACATCTCAGCTCCAAAAGTCCTGATGCGACTAAAGCTGAAGTTGTTTCAAAAACTTTGCAAATGGAGAGGCTGCATATTCTAAAACCACATACACACACACAAAAGGTGAAACCCCATCAGAGCAAGGCTGGATCTCTCTGTGGAGGAGTGTTAGGGATAACAGGAGATCACAGCTGAAACACAGGAATTTTTTCAACTTACGAAGGGAGCTTCCAAATGTGGTCTGGTGGTTTGCTTGCTTTCTGAGGCAGATGGCTGCTTTCCTAGTGTTATAGCTGCCACTTGGGTTAAGTGAACAGCAATCCTCAGATGTTCTGTAGTTTTAAATAATTTGTGTCTCTGTTGCTTAGGTCAATTTTATTCAAAAGCACAATTTCAGAATAATTCCAACGTCAATCAGGGAGCTGATGAAAGACTCCTAAGTGTGTCTGGATCTGAGCACAAAGTTACCAGGTAAGCGATATGGGATAAGGGTGAGTGATGTACATGCTTTAAGATGTATCTTATCAGCTAATACCAGAGATCAAAAGAAATAAAACTAAGGGTGTGTTTGTCTGTAAGAATACACCTCTTTGGTGTAAATAATAGGAACTTGTGCTTGAATTTTTCCTTAACAGCCTGAATTTGTTGCTTGTTAAGGATGCTACAGGGCTCAAGGCTCCTATTGGGGGGCTGGGAATCATGCCCTGGGGCCACCGTTTGCATAAAAAATGCCAAATAGCGTAAGGTTCTGCTGCCTCGTTTACATGGATAGACTTCACTTACACTTCAGTTGCTTTTAGCAAGTTTCTGTGATGTGGCAGAAACGCTGTGAGCATGCGGTTTCTGCTCGCTGTCCTGGGTGTCCCCATCACCGCTGCCTCCAGCTCCAGGAGCGGGGAGGTGCCAGCTCTGCCCGCGCACAGTCCCTCTGACTCCTGGTACCATCTGCAAACATAAGGTCCATTCTGGGCCTGCCCTCTGGGTATTTTATCACAATTTTTTCTTGTTTTGATTTTGTTTCAGGCAATACAAGAAAGATTACAGGCTTGAGTCAACCAGCGATCCTGTTCTCTGCTGGTCAATAGATGTAACTCCCTAGAAAAGAGTATTCTGGGAAAGAAAATCATGCAAATGGTGCTCTTCCACATATTTTTGATATTTTCTCTCATCAAGAAAACCACACAGTTAAATGTTACTAAATATAAATGTCGCTAATCTTTTAACTCAAAACAATTATACTTTCAAGATGAGAATGTGCTTGCTTGTTGTTTGTGCTTTTAAAATGGCTTCTAATACTCAGAGTGGTTATGTTGTTGAAGATTTATGTGAATGAACTAAATAAAATTGACATTATCAGCTCACAGTTTGATATGGACACACAGACTTTGGTCTCTGAATAAACATAAGTAGTGGCCTCACCCAACAAATGTGTCATGCAAACAGTAATACATTTCTAAAATGTATACTCTCTATCCAGTTATAAATGACGGTGTTCGTGAACTATGCGTTTTGTAAAAAGAGTAGGGACTTTAAAGCAGTATTAGTTTACCATTTCTCTCATGTTTTATTTTATGGAGAAAAAAGACCCCAATCTTGCTGTACCAGAGTTCTTTTGGAGCTCGCTCTGTAACAACGTTCAAAGCTGATGACATGAGCAACAGGCCCACGAGTGGGGATGGCAGCCCCCACTGCCTGCAGTCCCCTGCATTGTTGCAAAGTTTCCGAGGCTCTGTTTTAAAAACCTCCGCAAAACAGACCTTGACTTGTTGCAAAACAGACCTCTGGCTTGTTGCAAAAGACAGCCTTTCAACCCTGAAATTTAGCAGGTTTTTCTGGCACCGTTTGACACAACATTTTGCAAACGTTGGAAGATGTTTCACAAATAATGAAGAACTCAAAAGGACATGTGGTGCACGGAGGTAACATTTCAGAGAATCGTACACACAGAAGCCTCTGCCTGTGGAATGCAAGTTGTAGTTTTAGTCTTCAGTTTTGTCATAAATTTTAATTCCAAAATTATTCTGTGTTTTAGAATTTCAGTTCCTATGTATCTTTGAACCCATAAATATGCCAGCATTGTAGAAGGTTTACCAAAAGTTGCTTTCTATCCTGCCAATAATATATAACTGGAAAAACTTTATTATTTTAAAGCAATGTACTAAGAGAGAAGCAACTTCCTGCCAAAGTCAGTAAGATAAAGCAAACGATGTAATTAGAAGCTGGTTTTTTAAAAGAACTGTGTAGACATGGTGCCAAGGTACGTTTGCGTGAATTGCTTGTACTTCCAAGATGCAGATTTGGAGATGCAGGTTTGGCTGGACAAATTACACGACAGACAATGTGGAATTTGGAAACTGGAAACCAGATTGCTTGCTTCGCCGTATAGTAAACAGGCTTACCAATTTCAAAAGCAGATTACTTCCATTATAAACAAGCTTGGTATTTGAATTACATGCTGTTGATGCCAGGTTTCATCAGTGGACTTACCACAAATTAAAAATTCCCTGCTTTCAGTTATGGGGTGTCTACGCGTTGTCTCCTCCTCCTGCCTGCTAACTGCAGGGCTAGCAAATAGCACTGAAACAGGGAGCCGTGAGGTGTGGCTGGAGCGCATCTTTCACCTGGCCCCCTCTGCTTTAAGCCAGGCTCAAGAGTGCACAGACCACCCTTGAGAGCAGCTCTTCTAACCCATCTGCTAAAACCTGTAATGCCTGAGGTTCCCCAAACGCCCCAGGCAGCCTCCTGCCCTTTGAACGCAGTTCTCCCTTGCTGCAAAGCAGCAGATCCTGCTAACCTTGATAGCTGGGAAGAAAACCAGATGTCAGCCTTCCTCACAGCAACTTTTTACATAGTTGGGGTTTTCCCTCTCTTCCTACAACTTTGCAAAGCTGTTGCTATCCTCTGGGCTGCATCCGATTTGCCTACGCTGCGCTGAGGTGCTGTGCCCGAGCTGCACAGGGGACTGCACCCACGGCCGCCCCCGGCTGATGGAGCCTCTCGGGTCTTAAAAGACACATACCCACAGGGATGTCTGTCTCTTCTGCAGCAGCCCTATGTTGCTGGTGAGCCTGGTTACTGCGATTCCCAAATCCTTTCTGCAGTGCTGCTTCCCCTGGGCACGTGTGCTTTCCATTCCGTAAGTATGTTCCATTTCACTCTTTTCCACTTGAATTGTGTCTTCGTTTGTTGTTTAGTCACTCTCCTCCTGTCCTTTCCAGGCCCCGAAGTCAGTTCTGATGGGCTTCTGATTTCCTACGCTCCCTTCCCTTGCTCAAGAAGCTGAAGGCAGACACAGTAATGAACATTTTCTAATGCCGACGCAGAACACACACTATATCTCACACTCTTATCTTTTAACCATCGTTGTACCAGTCAGCAATAGGAGTCAAATTTTTATCTAACTGTAAGCGTCTGTCTGCTACTTCCCTCCCTCCTTATTGTCACCTTTAGCTACATTTGCAGTTATCTCCTACGTTGCAGGAATCTTGGAAGAACTCCGTATTAAAAAGGGGATTTTTCTGTCTCCACCAGTGCAAGTGGGAGTTTCTCAGGCTGCCACAGAAGCCATGCAAAAGCAGACTCAAGCTCCTGAGGTCAACTTCTGGCTGACAATTCAGTCACAGCCGACAAGACTCCTGCCATCTCCAGAGATTTGCCTCATCCCCATAAATTAAACAGGAAAGCTCTGGCTCAGGCTGTGCCCAGTATTGCCTTGTGCCTAAACTTTGCCAGCCAGGTAGGTCAAGATCTGCTGTTTGCTGTTGTGGTTTTTTGTTTTAATGGAGCAAGTGTGTACAGCCCCCGTGGGCGGTCCCACAGCTCCTATCTCAGGATCCAAAACAGAGCATTGCTTTATTTTATTTTACTTCATCTAATTCCTTATCTTAGAAAAAGAATTCAGAACCATGTAAACTTAACCTTACCAGTTTCAATTTTCTGGTCTTCTCTCACTCCTTCCTGTTTCTCTCCCTGCCTGCCTTGTTTTTCAGTAACTTATTACCTTCTGTAGAAACTACTGTTTTCTTTCATCATTTTTGTTGGAATTTAGCAGGCAGAGATATCTAGCCACTGTGACACCCCCCCTCGCCACAAGAATTGATTTTTTTTTTTTCTTCTTCTACAAAACTTCTGCTTTTTGTAAAGGATTTTGCTCCTGGAGAAGGCCTGTCTCTCCCATAAATTTAAAAGTAAGTATATTTTTCCCCTATTTTTTTTCTCTTTGATTTTTCTGTTACATTTTTGTTCACCTCTATCTTTGTTCTCTCAATTTAACTCATCACATCTTATGTTATCACTGTTTTCCCCACTACACTCCTCTTTCCTCACGTTTCTGCATTCTACTTTCCCCCACACTGACTTTCTCTCCTTGTCATATAACAGTAGGGAATTTTTTCTACTTTGCCATGTGAGACCATAATTGCCTTGCTATGGCTGATTCGATTAAAAGAAAACTCGAAGTAAATATGAAATCTGCTTATTTTTTGCTTTTGAACTAATAGTTTACAATTTCTTCCAGTACAAAATGAACATATAAATAAATGGGATGCTTCTTGCCCTGAAATACGTACATAAATTCTGCTATGCGAGCAGAGGGAAGAATTTTACTGGAAGACGGTAATGGCATTTCAGTAAAGGGTCTTACACAAAAAAGATACTGTCCAAAAGACAGCTACTATTCCTTAAACCTGAGTGCTGTTTGGAACTGTGGTATTTCATTACTTTCTAAAGATTTGGGCATTCAAAAGTTAGGTTCAAATTAAAACACTAAAATGGAGAAGTCCTGGATGCTAACAGTCATCTCGAGCGATGGCACGGCACTGCACCAGCCCTCGGCACTGTACAGTCAAGTGGTCAGACGGTTTTCAGTACTACCGCGTTACCCCGAGATGTGCTGGCCTGCCAGCTGTCCTCTCGTGCTGAATTTCAAAATGCCTCTGGCATCTTGGGCTTTGTGAAACCAGAATGAAAACACTGATAGCTGTTGGAATAACAGAACAAGGCGTTAAGTACTGATGCTTTTATTTAAATCACTCCTGACACTCAGTTATTGATTTAAAATCGGATAGAATGTTTCTGTTATGTTTTACAAAGTAACATTTTAAGTCAGAATTTTAAAACTAGTAGATTAATTCAGTAAAACAAGGATATTTCAGGGGATGAGTGGTATCTGTGCACAGAAGCAGAACAGCTGTTTGGCACTTAAGGTTTGATCCAATCTGCAGTAAAACCCTGTGAGAATCCGTCGTATCTTGGCACTGCCAAACATGGTACGCTTATGTATTTTTAACACTTCTTAAACATTGAAAAATACTATTCTTTCAGACCAATACTCTGTATACCCATGAATTTGGAGGAAGTTGTAGTTTAAAACAGACTGGAAACAATATAGTCCGTATGAACACCATCTATCAGCCCGGCTCCATTGTTATGAACAAACCAGCAAGGAATATCAATGCCATGCTTAGGATCTCTTCTGTAATCCTTCTGCCAGCCCCTGAAAGGGAAAATACAGTCATGGGAGTATCGAGGCAGAAACTGCACTTTGGCAAGGTAGTCTTTCCTAAGTCTTTGCTAAGGACTTAATTATTTTTTACCTTGTTACTGTCAGTTCCTTGTTTTTAACAATCATTGTGGCATCTGGTTTCTTGGGATCAGACCCAGGATGAATTTCAAGTATGGTGAAGTCAATGGGGTGGAAAAACTGTCCTAAAAATAGAAGCCAAAATTACCATTTCAGGCATGTTGCACACATTAAAAGAGAAACAAACCAAACAGAAACCCCAGAATTTCTACATTCCCATGCGGTTTTCCATGTCCCCTCAGGGTTTTGAACGGATAAGCAAACAGCAAGTTTCGTGTAAGGTTGAACATATGCCTATGTTCAACATATGCCTAATAATACATATGGTATTATTTTCTTTTTTATAAACCAGAATTCTATGCCTATCATCTGGATGTAAGTTCCAACTTCTGAGTGCACATAAAATTAGCCTTTTCTAGATATCCTTCAAGATATCCTCACTTTGTGTCTTGTCTATTCAGATGTATTTATTACATACTCTCCGAGTCTTCGAATTTTTTAAATCAAATAATGCATGTGTTGATCTCTGAAATTTTTGGATGTGATTGTGCTCAGAACAAGGCTGACATCTAAGGAATTTTCACACTCCTGCCAGGATTAGCCTTCACACACTTTTGCCCTGTCTGGGCTGGTGTGCAGGATGCTGCTGGTGCTTTGAGTCCTATAATGAGCACAGATTTTAGATTACTTAGTGAAGTACAGAGGCAAAGTCAAAGATGATGAAGATGGCGATGAGATGTGTAAGCCAGTGAACTGCAACATGGGGTACCCACATGTCACGTGGGCTTTTGCAATTTCCTTGCTACTTGCAATTCATACCATAGCAGAATAACTTTTGTGTGGAGAAGGCCGTTAGCCTGAGGAGACTGGAGCAGGAAAGCATAAATAACATTCCGTCCTTATTCTGCTCTTTTTCTGTTTTGTTACAGCATTTCCCATGACGCATGGACCTAACGAGCTACCACTGATAGCTTGGCTCACTCTCCTCAGGCCTCAAAGTGCGTACCAAGACTGAGAAGAGTAAGTTCGCAACAGTTCATTATTTTCCACAATGAGTAAACTTATGGACCCAAAATGAATGTTTGCTGCCCTTACCTGATTTTGTAAGTGAAAATTGGAAGGCAAGGGAAAATGGCTGCTATCTGCATATTTTCCAACAGAGAATGCATACCACCAAACCCACTACACTGGCAGAAAACAGGATTCACTAGGGTCAAAATTTTGATCCCTGAACTACCAACTTCGCCTTCTACTAGAATGAAGAATGTTAGCTAACATGAGGAAAATCTTAGATGATAGAAGGCATTCTGTGATTTTAATATATGCTACTAAATCAAGATATATCTTAACAACTTCTTTTCTTACAAGGATGCACTAATTGAAGTTCGGCAAATTTTGATCGAGCAAACACATGTATTTTCTCAGAGTGCTTGTACTTAGGAGAAAGGTGGTAAGATGAAAGGAGAGATCAAACCATCTAAGAGACTAGAGGAATAGTGTAGTAAGAAAAAAAAAAATCTGTAGGTGGGATTTAGCAAGATAAAGAGATTTAAAGATGCCAGTGAGGACAATGGATGCTAGTGATTTCAGCAGCAGCAGAGGAATTTATGAAAAGATAATGCATAAAGTCTGAGCCTAGAATATTTTGTCAGAAATCTTAATATGGCCAATCAACGTCATCCCAGTTTCCTCTGCTATCTCAGTTCAGGAAGGCTACGTACAAGATTGTGTCTACAAATTATGTAGCCTCATAAGGAAAGACAAAGACAAGCATGAAAACACTAAATGAAGTCATACCTAATAATCCATGGGTTTGTTCAGACAGTTTTTCACTTTCCAATGTATACAGTCCTAGGAAATCTTGGTGGAGAGGATGTTTCTTCCATACTTGGTGCAAAACAATAACAAATGAGGCACCGCTGCCCATCGAGAGCACCAGATTTTTTTTTCTGTTAATTATCAAAGTTAAACTGAGGAAAAAAGAAAAACTTGACTTAGGACATTGTGCTTCCCAGAGCTAACAGCAATGAGAAGAAACTTGAGAAGAAGAAACATGTCCAACAAACAAACATGGCTTTATAAATTGCTCAGTGTTTTTTAAAATACAGGTTTTGCTGCCTAGTTTGGTCCATGTGAATCTGTGTCTTCACAGACAGTCCACGACTAATACTAAGTTACACTGTAAAAGGCTACCTAGCCTTTAAACTTTTCAGCAAGAGGTTTCTACCAAAACTCATCCTATAACACAGCAATTAATCACAGATAGGTTAGTGATATGTAGATACAGCACCTCATGCTCAGTAATAAAAATGTTATTGATAAAACCATCACTTCCTTGCCTGGATGCTACCTGACACCTTTTCCTTTTGGTTTTTTTTTTTCAGAAAAGACAACTCCTGAACTGTCTAGGTTAGCGCTAGGATAAAGAAGATTTACTTCTGCCTGTGTTAGTGATATCATCATAAAAAATAGTGATATCATAATAAAAATGTGTGATATCATAATAGTGATATCATAATAAAAAAATAAGCATGCTGTATGAATAACAGTTTTGCTCTGGTGCTCTTTCTGTTGCAGTGCCATGCTTTGAGAAGGTAGTAATTTTGTTCCAGGTACACAATGAAGATGTAAATGAGGAGGAGGGGGAGGAGATGCTGCCCATTCCTTTTCTAAACTTCCTTTTGCACAGGTATCAATGATTCTGTAATAGATAAATCTCATGAAAAATATACCTGCTGACAGGGCAAAATGTACCTATTCTATAAATATCACAATTTCAATTTCTTAAAGTGGAGATTGTTTACAGCACATTATTATATCTTTGAAAGATTACACACTATGTCTAAGTTATTCTTTTAAGTATTTGCAAGACACTGTTGCATTAAGCACAATACCAAATCTAGTTTTACCTTAGTCATAGTAATAGAAAATCAGAGAAACTCTTCACTTATTCCAAGCAGAGGAATTTATGAATAATCCTCCATTCAGCAGTTACACAACAAAGTAGAGAGCAGAATCCAGCAGGACCTGAATTGGTTTCTTTTGTATATTCAGACAACAAATCTTAAAAGTATATTATTGATCAACACTAAAAACAAGTGTAAAGATTCTTTCTGTAAGCCTTACCCTTCTTGTTGCAAGGTGACCGAGTCAAGCCAGGTGAAACCTGTTTTTTCATTGCCATTCTGAATTGTGATCTTCTCAGGAGTTACTGTCAGTTTTAAATCCAGGTGCTTATTTGCAATGCCAATTTTTCCAAAATATGTGTTTTGGATCTTTGCATCACTATTTGCTCTCTTATCACCAATGAGTTCTCCATTGACTGTGATGCCTAAAATAAAAAGGAAACATCAAGTATTGTTTTATAGATAGGACCTGATCAACTGATGTCAAGGAGTGTCATGGAAATTTAACAACAACTCAAGGAAACAAATATGAGCTGAAAAATAGATCAGAATTACTTGTGCATGTTTGCACCAAAGTAGAAAAAGCTCTGGGGGCTGTTCTGTGGATTTCCACAAAGACAACAATCACTTTATTGAGAAAAGTTTAATATTTCCTGAAGCACAAAGAGTCTGTGATGGGCACAAATAGCCTGTGCGACATTGGTCTCTCTGTACCAGGTATTCCATGAAATGGCAACCTCAGGATTATTTTATTGCTTGTACTACTACTCACTGAGAAAAATTATGTCTCTCAACTCTCACAGTGGTTTTCAAACAAAGTTTAAAAGGTCATTCTGCTCCAAGAAGTGAAAACACAGTCATGGTAATGGTACCCTATCACAGCTACAGGAACTCCTACTAACTTTGCTGGGAAAAAAGCTTACGCAGCATGAAAGAGAGAAATAGCCTTTGAACATAAGACATTTTGTTATAAAGTATCCTGATTTACTGTATTTAAAAAAATTAAAAACGCACCTGTAACTGGGTCATTTATTAAATTTAACACAGCACCCGGGTTTTCATTGATATTGAAACAAATGGCATCTTCTTTTTGTGGCACCGATATTATGAAGTGTGGATCTCCATCAACTGTAAAGGCAAATCACTGGTATTTGTGTAGTGATACACAGGTTCAAAGCTCTGCATGAATATTTAACCTTGTGGCAATGGAACTGGTCCCTGCACAAGCTGTATGCCCAGCTTAGTCCAGCCCCTCCTCCAAAGGAGTGGTGGGGCCCCAAGGAAGCTGCTACCATCTCCCCAAAGTGAACTACATCCTCTTCTCCCTCATCTTTCCCAGGTACATGACATATATCCTGTGTCTCTTGACGACTACAAAATTTGGCACACAGATTGTAGGCTCAGGATGGCCACCTCTAAGTGCTTATCTCTGGAAGGCCATGAAAGTATTACTGAGGGCAGGAAGTTCATCGAATAGAGAATAGGCAGTTACCAACACAAAGCCTAGCAATGGGAAGGAGGACTAAGAAAATGACCATGCATAATCTCAGTGAATTGATCTTTAAAAAACATTTAGAGATGTTTAAAGTAAATTAAAATACTAGCCCCTTGGAAATAAAAAATGGCTGCTTTTGTGGAAGGGAATTATCTAAAAGGCTCATAAGAATTGTGCAATTTACTCTTAAATACCCTCTTCTGTTCTCCTAAGCAGACACTACTCAAACTACTCACCACTAGTATACCATGTGGGGCGTGCCAGATATAGGTAATGTAGTTGTGGAGCTGCAGAGAGTAAAGAACAAAAAATGCTAAACACTCACATCAAAAGGGAATATTTACACACTATTTGCACAGTACATGCAAGATGTCAGGAAGTTACTATGCTAGGTAAATTGCTAATTCCATCCTAGTTTTTAAAGCATATGGTCCATGGAATGACAGTTTGTGCCGCTTTTGAATCAAGCAAAGCTTCAGGATAGAGACAGATTTCACTTGTCTAAATTGCTTTGAGGGTTTCCACAAAGCTCAAGTAATGTATCTGTAGGACACAAATGCCTCAGACTTAAGGATTAAGCTGTCTATCAGCAAGGAAATGCAACAGCATCCATCGAAAACTTTTGAGGTTTTGACATTTGTTTTTTCCCCCAGAATGAATTTAAGTCTTTTCAATGAAGACTTGAGAAAACTAGACAGAGAGAGAGACTGAGACTAACCTCCAGAGCAAAAACCTAAATCTAACTCTCCCATTTCCAGGATTGCCCAACCAGCAATCTGAAGGGTCAGTTGCTGTCTCTCTTGAATAAAACAGTTTATTTTTGTATAAGTAACTGAACATATTAATTTAGCCAGAGACGCTGACATCATAGTCCCTTGCTTTACGTAATTTCAAAGGAGGTGCAGATTTAAGTCCATCCTCTGTTCCTGGGAAAGAGCTTTCAGGAAAAAATGGTGGTTTGATGAACTGGCATTTAATCCTTAAAAGCTATTTAGCTGAAACTTTTTCATCTAGTATTGTTCAACCTTTAAGTGTGTTTTTAGCAGTGAGCAACATTTTAGCAGTGAGCAGAATTTGGTAGCGTTTGTTAAAATACAGTTGTAAACCCAGAAAAGGCAGTTTCTCTCTCTCCAGTAATTTCAGTTGTCTCAATCAATTTCCTTTGACAGATGCTGCTTCATTCAGAAACTTAAACTAATGACTTACCCGGCATAACAGCTGTGACAGCCTGTGCTGTGAATGAAACAAAATATTATTTTAGAGGCTAGAAAGAATACAAAACAATCTCTCCCACTTCCTTCCTTCCTTCCCCCAAAACCAACTCCAAAATCTTGTAATTATGTATAAATTTATAAATATTTAAAGAAGAAAAACTTGGTCAAAACAGTTTATTTAGTACTGCAACAAAGCAAATGTCACGAACAGGCGGAAACCACACCCTGCTTTTCAGCAAAAAATGTTACTTCTCCAAAGGCATGGGGTTTGCTCTGTAAGGGGCTGGGACAACCTGCTCTTCTCCGATTCCTCTGTGCCATCTTGCTCTAAACTGTACTACTGGGAAGTCAGTCAGATTTACCCAGCTGCTTCCACATTTTTCTAGTGTTCTACTCTTTTTACATCTGAAGCTATGGAGGGGTGTCTGAAGACAGGGCTTTGTGCTGGAGACGTAGCAATCACAGCACCAATGAAGACATCTCTGTAATGAGAGACTGCTACACACAGGTATCTGGGAGGCAACGGTGCTAGCCCTGGAAAGCAGCTTAGTTGTACTGGGCCTGAGTTTTGTGGTGGTGGGATGCTGCAATTATCAGAGATAGGAGGAACCACACTGAAAATGGTATTTACAAACTTTTCCAGTGGAAAAGTTTTTAATCTATTTATAACACAGTCTTGATTTATTCACCAAGAATTTTATGAAAATATTGCATCCTAGATCAAGTGAGTGATGCAGGAAATCCATCTCTAACAATTAAAAATATTAAGTAAACTTAGTAAGAAATGTACATACCTTCAGCTGTTACCATGGGCGGGTAAGAAGTAAAAGGAACAAAAAGAGAAAATCACAGTTTCAGTTAAAACTGTTTGACAATTCAACCAGGTATCTTCAGTATTTTACAATTCCATTTCTTCCCATTGATACAACTCAATATTTGTAGATCAAACAAAAACACACTGCAAGTAAAGAGCTGTTATGTGGGGCAGCAAAACTGCAATTAATTATGCATATGACAAGAGCACTGTTAGTAATTGTTTTATTGTTATGCCATTTCCACACTGCAAAATGTTCCTTATTGGTTTTACTCTTTTGCAGTTTTCAAGGCATTTGCATCATTCTATTAATACTGACTGGATGATTCAGTAATCCTATTTGTGAATCTAGACTCTAGAGTGTGTAAAAATTATTTTCTTTTCTTATACAGCAGCATGTTTCGAGTATTTTCTCCTATTACTGCTCTATACTTTCTACATACAAAGAGGATTTACTTGGAAAGAGGTTCAGAAAAGGGCCTTTGTACTACAAGTACCTGGAAAGGGAAAGCAAAGAGCTGAAGTTCACTCTGAGTGGATGCTGCTTCTGTCAGATGTTTGGGTAAGTTTTTCCATCTTATGGAGTCCAGCTGTAAACTTTAAAGCCACTGCGCTGTATAGTGACTTAAGTGTTAAATTAAGTATCAAGTGTTTTTATGTTAGTATCCCATTACGACAGTTATGAAAAATAATGCAAAAATTTTATCAGCAGAATGCCTGAAGAATTGTTCGGAATTGAAGGGCACTTAGCAATTAATTGGTTTCAGGACTTGCTCCAGCTGAAAGAAAACCCCACTAACCTCCAGTAAGTATCTCTGTTATGCTAAAATGCCTTAAGTTACCATGCCAAATTCAGAAGATGAGAAAGTTTTTCATCTAGAAGCCAGCAGCGAGCCCACACAGAGCCTGGGAGGAACTTTTAGGGGCACTAAGCAAAAGTTTGGGGAAAAAATAATGGATGCTAATAGAAGAGATTGAAAAGCCTCACAAGAGGTTTGTCAGACCTGTTGAATGAGGGAGATATGAGGATGGCCCGAGCAACACACATAGATGAGGGCAGGGTGGCTTTGGGGTGCACTGAGCAGATAGTATTTGCCTTACTTTGCTAAAGAGGAATAGAATCATTTTGTTTCACACAGGTTAAACAAAGAGACTGAACTGTATGAAAGCACAGTGTTTTCCTGAGTAAGAAGTTAATAATTAGCCAAAGTATCAGAGGAGTTTAGAACAAACTCTGCACTTTCAATATAATTGCTTCTCTTTCTGCAATATATATGAATACTGCGTTTTAGAAATATAGTCTCTTTTTACAGCCTGATATATCCTGCACAAGGAAGATCTCATGCAAATTTTCCCCTTTCATGTAGAAAGATGTTACTATATCTACCCCTAAGCTGAAGTGTGTAGAAAAATAAAGGAGAAAGTGATGTGAACTAAACTGAATATAGCTGGACTATTAGATTAGAAATGCTTCTTGGTTTTCGTTTTTTTTTGATGTAATGTTTTATATATGTAGCTTAAAATACACTTATTTTGAATTTATAGTATTTTGCCTGTATGATTCAGTAATGAAGCATGGTTTGATGGAAATGAGCTTTACAATGAAAAGTAATTTTGCATAAACCATACACGTGCAAAGCTTGGAAAGCAGATTTTTCAGATACATTTTTAAAACTGTGCCCACACAAAAGCCTTTCTTTAGGGGAACATCAAAGGAACATTTGGCTTCTCAAATAAAATAAAATTGTGAAAATGTCTATACCTTCAGTGGGTTTATCGGCAACCCCATCTTGATTGTCATAGTCTTCTGGCTTTGTTACCACCATGGATGTCAGTGGCGTTACAAACTTGTACTTTAGAGACAGAGCCAGGGCTTCAGCTGTAAGATTCTCCTTTTCTTCTCCTGTAGCTGCAATACTGAATACAGGTAGAGACTCCTAGCATCAGTGATTGCTAAATTACTCACTGAACTCTGGATTAAATATTTTTCTTTAAAGTGAAGTCATTTCTCTGCAGCTAATTTATCAATAAGGAGTATTTATTACAGTCTAAGAGCACTTCTGATTCCACTGGCTATCCAAGAAAAAGGCAAAACTGTGCTTTATATTTGCAATAATTTAAAATTGTTTAATTTGCAACCTGAAACAGGAATACTGAGGTTGGGGAGGAGAATAGGATGGGGCATCTTCCTTACTGGTTTTTATGCTTTCCCATTGGCACATCAGTGTGATGTGAATTTCAGCTTCACACCCTAGAAGTTGCACCAGTCAGATGGCTTAATGGGTTCATAGCTAAGATGTTGTTCTAGATATAACTACCGTTTTTCCAGGAGTTGTTCAATGGTGAGATAAGCCCAGAGCCTTTCAATGTAATCTCCAAATATGTATTCTTGTTCTTGGAAAGCTTTAGCTCTTTGCTCAGCATCTTGTTGTGTAGTATATGACAGGGCATCATTAGCCTGTTAGGAATAAGGAAACTTCTTGGTATCATAAGTAGGCAGGGACTTCCAGAACCTCCCAAAATCAAGACCTTCACATCTGAAAATCTTTTTAAATTGAAAAACAGTCTGGTCCTACACAGCACTTGCCCAGGAAATTGTCAGTGTTGTAGCAGGATCTTTGTTCCATTGCTTCTGTGAAGGTTAGTAGTGTACGCTATAGGACATAATGCAGTTTCCAAACTCACATGGCATTTTTGTTCATTAGAATTTGGCTACTCAGGATTTAAAGAACTTTGATTATGACGCCAATTTCATATAGGAACATGTTCAAGCATATACGCTGGCTAACCTACTAATAATACATTATTTGTATTTGAAATATACCTAATTTCGTATATTTAATACACCATAGTGCATGGGGCATATATGCAGTTCACAGCATTTATAATAACATGATCTATAATATGTTTGTGTTGTGTTTCTTCAATATCAGGGGCAAATATTTTTACAGAATCCAAATCTGGAGAGGTACTTAGATCACTTGGTTCGTATTAGAAGTAGACTTGTATTTTAAGAGGAAGGCATTTCAAATATTCAGCTGGCTTATCCATCAGTTTTCTTCACCCAATGAAGACTAGTGACTGAGAACACTGAACATTTGGCTCCTGACAGAACCAGGTAGGGTATTTAGAGACTAAACTAAAAAAAAATTCTGTTAGCAAAGCTAATCCAGTCACACTGCACAAAGTTGTTCCAGACTGACCCTACCCTACTATGCCTGAGTTAGGCAAGTAACTTGCAGCTTTAAAAGCAATGACTTTGGAGCATTTAGTTTCTCACATACGCAGGAACACATCCTGTCACTGAGGTAAAGAAATACCAGTAAATATTTTAAGTATTGCCAGCTTTGAACATTCAGACATTTTGTGTAGCAAGGAAATACCTTACTTAAATCAAAGAAATCCATACTTACGCCTTCACCTCTCACATCTACAGTCAAACTGTTTTGGTTGTTGTCTATAAAGCGCCCAGCCACCACAATCTCAGACCCATCATAGAAATGCTTAAAACTGTTTTTAGTTAGGTCTGATATTTCATTTTCTGGGTAGTTTAACTCCACATCTGTGAGCATCGGATTCGACACCTCATCATAAAACCCCTAGAGGATTAAAAAAAAAAAAAAAAGGAAAACATTTAACTATAATTGTTTCTTTAATTCATAGGTAGATCTGTACCCAGAAACATCCTGCTATTTCAGCAATGAAAACTAAAAGTGTATTTTAGAAGAACTATTTAAATATTCAGTTAAATCTCAGAGTACAAGGCCTAAAAATCTACAAATAATGGAAATGAGAAAGGACATAGAAACTCTTCAGTCTCACTAAGAGAGAGGAAAAATATCTGAGAACAACACACTGTGGATGATGAGTTCCATCCATGTTAATCAAGAGGGATCCCAAGCTTCCCCCCATTCGATAGAAGTAAGTTTCTAGATCTATTCCCTGCAGAGACTGAAATGACAACATAAGCCAAGGGAGACTAGGTATGTGACTTTGGCAGAGCCTACAATGAAATTCAGTATCTAAATTCTTTGGTGAATTTTTTGAATCGCTGCTATTGGAATGTGAGAAGTAAAAAAAGTCAAGTCTGTACTGCCTACACCTGTTCTCATGCCTTATACGACTATAAAATGTTTCAGAAGTATGGTAAGATACACCTGCTTGCAGTAAGTTCCTAAAGACAGAATGTCTAGAGCCTTTACGCTCTGTCATCCTTCTCTTGCCTTGACGTGACATTAACTATATGATCTGTGAGGTATGGGAGATATAATGACTGCAGCAATTTTGCTGCACACCAAAATGTCCTTCAGAACCATGACTTCTGTAACCCTATGCCAAGTTTTGAACCCTCTTCCATATCTCCCTTTTACTGTCCTTCCACTTTCTCCTTATATAAGGAGAAACTAACATTCTAATTACAGCAACTAATATTCTGATTACAGCAGACTCTTGAGTATCTCAGTACCAGATTACACTTTGGGATTTTGATTACTTCAAAATAGGAACATCTGTATAGTTATCTGAATTAATGTGTCTCTCATCTAATTTAAGTGGTGATTACTGTACCTGAAGCTGTAAAGCTGCATCAGAATCAGGATAAATCCGACGGGCCAATCCTTTATTCTCCAGTGCCATCTTCTCCAAGAAGCTGTAGTCAACACCATAGCCAAAACCAAGATTGTACAAGGGATATTTTCCTTCAATGGCTTTTTTTACATGCGCCTCAATGTCCTGAGTGTTTGATATGCCTGCATCAAACCAGAAAAAGTTTGAGTTTTCTTCATAAATAGACAAAATAATCACAAATGAAATGTGGCTAGTTATGTTAGGATTTCTTATGAGGCATTATCAAAAACTTGTTTTAGTAGTATGATGCTGGTGTAGTAGCATTTAAATCATGAAAACTTCCAGAAGTCAAAGATGGGGGCCAATTTTAACTGAGCATTTTTTTGCCAGTTAATTCACTCTCTCTATTATTCCATCCAACACAAACTTACCTACATTTGGTTGGCCATCTGTTAACATGATAATTATAGAAGCGCTTCTCTTGGGCACAAGATTTCCTTCATGAGCAGCATTCAGCATATCAATTCCCCTCATTATACCACCATGTAAATTTGTCACTGCAAGGTAGACATAGAAGTTTGGTTACAGCACAGACAGTCAAAATAAAGGCCCATTTTTCACTAGAACCTGATGAGATCTCATTACAGTATGAAAATGAAAGATTTGGGTTTGCAAGCAGGGGTAAGTTTAGATAGAAAAGTACCTGGACTTTGGAAACATAAGGAAAGATAGATGTCATGTTCTGAGTAAATTCCACCTTTAGGAATGTCTCATCAATAATAAATGAAAAAAAAAGCTGTAGTATTGTGTTCACAGACTGACTTGATAAATTAACTTACACAACGACCTATTGGCAAATCCAGTAAAGTACTTACTGCCTTGAGTGTCAATGCCCCGAACAAACTTCCTTGCTTCATCCAAATTCTCAGGAGTGGCCTTGATTAATGTGTCTTTCCAGGTGTGTACTTCACTACCAAACAGTATGAAATTGAAGAAGTCATCTTCTTTAATGTCGTCTAAGATTTTTAGAAGTGCTTCTCTTGTCTGTAAGACAAAGAGATTTAAATGTATGGTTCAACATTTAACAAACATTTAACAGATTTTTACATGATTAATCTCTCAGCATTTGGGTATTTTTAACTTTTACACAGGATGTCGTGCAAAAATTCTGAGCTTGTTCTGTCCTTGCCAGTCCCTGTGTCTATTTCAGAGTAACTCTAGCCAGTTGCAATTACATCTGGTAAATCTTTGTAGCTGAGAGGAAAATCAGGTCTCGCGTCACGGATCGTTGCTTACACTGAGGTAAGCTGGCATGGCAAATTGAAAGTGATGGGAAATGGGTAGCTACAGGTTGGTGGAGAAGCTCATACGCAAGCAAGCGTGGATATTTTGATGCAGCACAAAAACCTGAAAACTCTGAGCATTAGCTTAGAATGAGGAGTCCTAACTATGAAAAGACCTGCTGCTTCCCAGAGGAGACAGAATGAATGACATAGATAATGCACATAATACTGTACGCACATTTTAATTTTGGAACTGTCCAGTACACATGACAGAGCTCTCTGGAAATGTTGATATTGAGAGTTTTGAACTAATAACATTTATAAGTAAGTAAATATAGCCTAAATGTATAGAATTTTGTTCTACAGTAACACTTCAAACTAGTACTTATGGTACTGAGCATTAGAGAGGTCACAGCATAAAACCACTTGGCATAGCTTAAGCAGCACATATGCACTATAAGCCACCATGTCCCTTCCATCACAACAGAGGTTATTCCTTTGGGACTTTATAGTAATGTAATAACTTACCTGTTCTATTTCTCTTCCAGACATTGAGCCACTAATATCTATTACAAAAATAACATTCTTGGGCAACTTTGGAAGATTTGTTGGTGCAAAGAAGTGTACAAAGTAGCCATTGACAATCTGAAAAATAAAATGTAAAAAAAAAAAAAAAGACTTTTGTATACTATAAAGATAAAATGGATAAAGAAGAAATTACTTTCATTTAGTGACTAGCCCCTGAGTGGACTAACAGGCTTTAATGGCCCTGACTAATCTCACCTCTGTCCATGAGCCCAGAAGCTTCATTTAGCACATGCCTGGGCCTTTAGTGCCTGCCTGAGCTACACGGTAAGAATACCTGTCTCCAGCTGTGTCACAGCCATACCTGTTCCTGTCCATGGACTCCAGTGATCTGGATCCCACCCTGCAGACTGACTTCCCGCCTTGACCTCGGGCTGCCTCATCACCACAAACTTGCCTGATGACCTGGACTCTCAGCTGAATTTGACTACCATCTCTGGGTTTGCCTTGCTCAGGTACTGTGGGGAGTGGGCTCTTGGCTGGCGAAGCCCCTGTGCTGTCAGCTGTGTTGTCACACTCAGCTCCTTGTCCTTTAGGGAACAGCTGGCCCTCGCTGCTCGCTGACCTTTACTATGCAAGCTAAGCTGCTCAACAGTTCAAAACTTCCAGCTTTCAGATTTACCTGCAAATTATCTGGAGTTGTTCTCTTCACATCATATCTTACAGTAAAATCCCCATCCAAGACAGACTGCGAGCAATTTGCACAGGTTCGCTGCTGATCAAGAGTTGGCTTGAAAGAGATATGCCCCTGAAAAGAAAAGCCTTCATTAGATCTGAACCTTAATAGCTGAAAATTTTCTACAGAACACAAAGAAGTTTGCATTTTTGTAAAACTAGTATATTTATATTCACAGACATGAGAATAACTTATTTTATCAGGTTAGGTATTAGTTTGTATCCATACGCATTTATATATTTATTGATGGGTAACTGACATGTGAAGGCTGCTCTCTAGTGCTTTCTTCATATGTTTGCTTCCCCTTCTTCCTTGGTTAAGCCCTCCACTCGGAATGACACCTTTGATAAGGCTGTTGGGCAGTCTGTGTCTTAGGAATTCTACCACCTCCATACATGAGAAAACTACTTGTTACTGACTCAGTTCTTCTGTAAGAAACAGTCTTATCAGTATCCAGGTTTCCAACTACTGCTGTGGGACAAGGCATACTCGTTTGGGTACAGTACCATGCTAACAGCTACGTGGCTTCTGAACTGCATGGAGATGGCCTTCAACTTGCTAGCTTGGAATTCAGAGCTCATTTGCACAGACAAGCCTTTATTGTATTTTCTCTAGTTTTTGTCTTCTCACTTCCATTGCTAGCCACTACAGCACTTTTGCACTGACATGATTATTTCAGAATTATAACTGTAATAAATAAATTATGGAACGCCATAGTCATTGTACCTTTTCCTCTGACAAAGTTTTTTTAATGATATTTTGTAGATCATTGGTGATGAATGTTCCTTCCGCTTCCAGATCAGTGATACCCTGGGGCTCAAAGATATTTACTTCAATCTGAAATATTAATTGAAAATTCATTGTCATTGATTACCCCACAATATATCAACTTAGCCATTTACATGAGGATCAGCAGGCAACTACAGATGTGAAAGAGGGATTTTCGTAAAAGCAAAAGAAATTTTGTAATTCATAATGGCAGTCCAAATTCATACTTGTGTGGACACACCATCAGTCAAACAGGCCTTTTATACATAGAAGTTAAAAACAAAGCTAGAAACAAATAAACCTTAATAGAAACATAACTTGTTTGAAAGCTAGATACTGGAATTTTGTAAAACGTCAATAAATACTCAAGTCCTTCAAAAATATAACCCATCCATTACCTGTGAGTTGTGCCCAACTTCGACCTATATTTCAGTATGCCTTCTATCATAGTGTGTTTAAAACAATGCTGCATAAACTCTTATAGATGCTGAGTTTTGTAATGATTTTTACACAGCATTTTCTGGGCATACAAAGGAGAAAAATTTTGCCTTAGAGCTGGGTTTTAGCAAGGCAGATAGGAGTGATCAAAGACAAGTTTTGGCACACAAAAGCTGCAGTATTCTAGAATGCGATATAGGTATCATTGTAATTTAAGATGGTGTAGTTTCATGGTGGTGTGAGAAAGGTGTAGTTTATGCTATAAAGACATTTATAAAAGCTATTAATCTTCTATTTTACCCCAAGGCATCATAATGGCTTTTTCGGGTTTCCATATATCATTTCTTTTGGAGGCTTAGTAGCTGAGGCAATTTGTCAAGCTTACAAATAAAAACCTGCACTAAAGCATACTGGACTACCCACGTGATTCATTAGACGTATTATCATGGGCCTTTAGCTCACCTGTGAACCAATGTGAATGACCACGGTACTCCACTTTCAACAGATGTACAGAATTTAATAATCTCTTAAATTACAGTATCCAATTTGATACAGTTTGCCATTTACCTCAAAATCTTTGACAAGCTGCTTCGGTTTTACTTTGATGAACATCTCATATTTTCCAAACTGTCGCTTCAGCAGTTCCTCATATGTGAGTTCAAAAGTGACTTTACTGGCTGCTTCAACGTTAACCGAGACACTGAATTTTTCTGTTTTTCTTCCTGAAGCTCTGTATTTAAGTGGGTAAGAAAAAGAATATCTTTATCCTCTTCCACAATATTTATTGCTTGGGTTGGTGGAGTAGGATTTTCAAAAAGGAGTAAAACAAAGATGGGAATTTTGATCTGTTGCCAAAATCATACTCAAACAGTGTAGAATTTATTCAAGTCTCCCAGTGAGCTTAATCCCAGGAACAGGTCATACAAAGTCAGTAAAAGTTGCAGAAACAGTCTTTCCATAATTGCAGATACCGCTTGCATAGTCAGAAGTTGTATTTCCTTTTTATAATTTACACTACAATAACTCTAACTTAATGATTGTTCTTTGGTCCTGTGAAAAACAAACTTCAGAAATATGCCAGAACAAGGTACAAGGTATTTCCAATCCCACAATTTGCTATAGGATGATGGTGTGGAAGCCACACAAGACATCATTCTTACTTGACAAGACCAGCAGTCTGTCCCTTTGAAACAGCCTTCTCATATTGCTTTTTTGCAACTTCTTTTTCCTTTATAGTCCCAGGATAAGTGACACCATCAATTGTCCTGCAGATGAAAAAGTCCTACTTTAGCTGAATGGTTTGCACCGATACATGAAAAGTTACTATAGGCAATTCTCTGTTTATTGATTGGTTTGCTAAACAGCACTTTCAGGAATCTGATATTGCCAAGATTTGAGCACTTTCACTGAAGCTAGTCTTCTCAGTGAATTTAGCTGGAATGAAGAGCTCTGTGCTCAGTATCTTAAAAGGCTCTAAACCAACTTTTACTCTGAAAATCAAAGTAAAATCAGATCAAAACTGGGCTGATAGCAACACTACTTACATCTGCCATATTCCTACACTTCAGCAGCTTGACAATCTCGTCTCATCTAACGGCAAGATGACTCTCTGGATGAGACTCATCTGTCCAAATGTAGCTGTCTACCGCTGAACATTTCATCCTTAGACTCCTTACACCATTAAACAGGCATTTCTCATAGGGTATTAATCTCATCCTATAATAAAAGTTCTAGCATGCATTAAGAGTAGTTGTGCCCTAAAAGCTACTGTTTCTTTCCACTGAAAATAAAACAGGCATAGGGTGACTAACAGAGATAACGTGTTTAAACTGAATTAAACCTCACAATGGTGTGAGAATTGCATATTATTGCAACTAAAGGTACAAATGTAAAGGAATAATTCTATTTCCTGCCTTTCATTCAAATAAGATTTTTAAATGAAGAGATAAATTAAGCTATAATGCCATCAGGGAAATTAAGTAATGGAACATTTCTGGTTTGATAACACCAGAGTAAGTAAGTAGTATTTCTGAAAAGGTGAATGGATCTCGAGAGAAGATCCCCCATTCCCTAAGGTCCATGATGATGAATAGAAATAACTGAAAATTAGTCATCTTTTCTATAGATGTACCAATGTTTGCCTTTCTCCAAGTATCTTGCATGTTAAGTTAATAGTACCAGAAAATTACCCAGGAGGCAGTTAGAAATCTATCAAATAGCAAAGTAAAAATGAACATTTGGGTTCAGTTTCTCCCAGTTGCATTTGCACAGATTTTTAGTCTTCTCTAACAATATTGTAAAGATTACACACATGCTGAAGTTGGTAATGAAGGCTGTCTTAGGGAGTTCAACATCAAAGAAGACTTCTTTGTGCACATTTCCACGATTGACAGCTCGACTGGTGATGACATTGTGGGCAAATCGAGAAGTTACTTTACTATCAATTTTCATGCTATAGATTTCTATCCCATTGACAACCTGTAGATTGAAAAATGAAAAAAGAAAAAAAAAAGAGCTGGCTGTTACATTGATGTCTCTGTTAATCAGCCATAATCATATTTTTAAAAAGAAATCACGGCAGGACATTCTATCACTCCAAAGCAAAACAGGAAAGACCTAATTATAACAACTGGAGCACAGCTGTGTTTCCTTGGATATCTATCACACTGCCATCATGGTGCTATTCCACGAGTTATAACTATAGCCTCTTTAATAAAATACTACCACTACAGCAAAGATACTGCCATTATAAGAATTGGGGGGTTTTCTCTACTGAGACTGTGACTTTTGTTTATGGTTAGTGAAAGAGCACAACAACTTACTACTGCCTCACTGTATTAGTGACTGTAATTATCAGTTGAGTGGATGACTCCTAGAGCAGGGATATAAGCAGTCACCTTGTTTAAAAATAGAGCTAAACAATTGCAGATGGCTCCAAATTCCATTTTATGTTATTCTCAATTTCCTCACAACTGGGGCTCATTCTTCTTTAAACAAGGAAATGGGTAGGGCAATATTTATTTTCTTTGAATGCTCAGGTATAAGGTTGCTGGAGACTATATGAAAGCATAGGTAACAACAGATATGACTCCTTAGGCAACTCCACAACAACAAGGCCTACTTCTTGCAGCAAAACCAGCACTGGAAAGAACCTTGGGGTTTTTATGGTGGGTATGATCTCTGGCTGGTTGATTAAGAAGGTCCCCAAACAATCCAAGCATTTAAGCATTGCTGAAGTGGAGTCCAGGTGCCAAGTGGAATCAGCCTCAGAGATGAGGTCTCTTGCCTTCCTTAGAAATAACTACAACATAAAATAAAAGTAAAAATAAAACCAACATAGAATGGATGTCTGTTAGAGATACAGAGGTGACTTCAAACAACTTTGCTATTTATTCAAATACAACGAGGTTAAAAGTAATTTGTTCGTTCTCTTTCCTTGTCCAGGAGTTTCCATCAGAGCTTGGAAAGGAACTGTCTAGTTAGTCCTACTGCCTAAAACAAGCAACTCTGGGCTACTCCCCTTGTCACACACACTCAGAAATATCCATTTGCTCAGACTGGACTCACAGAAACATGTTGTGAACACAGTAAGAATATTCTTGTGGCTATAAATCTCCCTCAGTAGCCCGGACAAAATCAATCCTTACTCACCAAGTCATTATCAGCATTTCGCTTCTGTAAAGAGAAAAACAGGTAAAAAATAATAACTAAGGTAGAAAAGCTGCATTTAGAAACAAATCACTTAGCACCTATGTAGTTGTCTTCTGCTTCCAAGTCAAAAGAAGTTGTTCAGGAGGAGGAAGGCTTGAGAAAGGTCCTCATTAGTAAACTGAAGTAAATTTGAGGGAAGAGCAAGTAAGGTATCTGAAGCAGGTATAATCATTTTGCTCATAGCATTCCCAGTTTTGGTGAATCTTTTGGTTTTCATTTGATGTTAGTGCACCTTAAATACTGCGGGTTTGAAAGGTAAGTTAAACTTTGAATGTTGCTGATTTTGTATTTTGCTCAAGTGACACAAGAAGTTATCTTCTTTAGCTGAAAAACAATAGTGGACCACCTGAGAGATGAGGGGAGCGTGAGAGGAAAAGAGGCTTGAATGCCCAGTGCCATTTATATTTAAATGTCGTTGAGACTAAAGAACACACTAAAATCTGCTTAATACGGCTTCCTTGAGTATAGTTTGGCTGTGTGATGACATCAAATTAAAGACAGAGTATCTTGTCCTCAGGGTTACATCTTTTTTGGGTGAATTCCTGGTTTGGGGTCCTGTGGTATGTATTTTGTCTTTTCAAACTAATTCTCCTTGGGAAGAAAAAAGGGGGTTGTATCAAAGCATAAAAAACAAGTTTGCACATTTTTTTCCAGTCACGCACACATTCAAACTATCAGGCACACTCATCCTTACACTCTTTCACACTTCTAAATTTTTCATGTTTCACCCGAACAGACTCTCATTCTAACATGAATAGGTAAGATGGTAATTCAGCAGGCTTACAGAGAGGAGAGGCAGTCACTATGAAAGGCTGCATGGAGGAAAAAAAGAAAAAGCTGTTAGAACTTTTTTTGGCATATTTGCTCCCAGAGTAGGTGCAAATATCAGAAGCTCTACAAAAATACCATGTACTCTCTTCTGAAAGAGAGAACAGGCTTCAAACATACTCACTGAATCATGTTAAAATAACAGCTTGTGTAACTCAATTCCCATAAGCTCGGCTGCAAATACCTTATCTCTTTTGGCTCTAAGAGCCTCGTGGGTCACATTTTGTGCAAGCATGTTTACCTGCTCCACCAAATAGAGGAGTAAAGACACAATAAAGTATCAAGTCAGATACACATCTCAGGTACATTTAAGGCTTTTGTTACCTTTCACAGTTAGGAGTTTTACAGGTTGGAAACTGAGACACAGAGGGTTATTTTATGTTTATTTTGGAGGGTTTTTTTCAAGACACTATATTAAATATATGGTAATGCAAGGTTTTGGGGCGGGGAGTCTTCTCAACTTCTGTAAGAGTCTGGCCAAAAAGTCTGTGTATGTTTCTCTAGGTTCATCTTTCAAACTGTTATTGCTATACAGGTGATTTCTGTGTGTACATCCCTCCTGTCTCACAAACCTATCTGGGCTTTTTTAATGCCTGTGTAGAGTACACACCAATTCAAATCCTTCCTTTCCAAAATTGAAATTATCTTTTCTGTATTTATACTGTCATTATGGCTAATAATTTCCCCTTACGAAACACCAACTGAGGTATGGACCCTGGAAAATGAAAAGCTGGAAGTCACTGAAATGCCAGTTTGTTTGCTACAAACTTTTCCTTAAAGTGGAATTACCGAGCAGTTTAAGAATACAAAAAACTATAAAAATGTGTTCCTTAGTTACAAATGCTGCAATTCTCACTACTGCCTCCTAAATTAGAAGATACTTTACCTGTATTTAATTTTTACAAATTGCTGTTGTGCACATTCTTTATCAGAATTATGGGTTCTACAGTAATTTTGAAAGAGTTCTGTTCTGAGTCTGTAACTATTTTGGGGGGTACTCTTCCATTCTCATTGAAAAAGAAAATACAGAAAAATCTCTCAGTGAAAGGTATTAGTTGCTTTGTATGTGGGCTGATCTTTAATGGAGATACTCAAACCCAGCTGTACATCATCCTGGGCTACCTGCTCTAGCTGACCCTGATTTGCATAGGGGAGTGGATTAGGTGACTGTGATTCTGTGATCTTTTTCTTTCATTCTTAATGATTCACTTGGATGTAGCTAGAGACCTCACTAACATCAAGGTAATTTTAAGCTATGTGGGCAGAAAGTGATAGTGTCCCATTAAAAAAGATGTTATGCAATGCTAGACCAAATGGATATTTTAATATCCTCTACCTTGTGTAATTATAGTTACTTGACAAAATCTTTCTACAGTATTTCCACATATTTGCCAGTTGCATCAATTATTAGAATTTTTTTTCAGTTGTATAACAGTAATAAATTCTGCTTTTGTTTAATACCGTTTTGCTGTGGCAACAGCAAAGAATATAGGTGCAAAAAATCTATAGAAATTGGAGAGGAAGAGCAGAGGAAATAATAAATTTTAACTTCCAAGAAAATAGGGAGGGAAACGAGGGCTCTCATTACAGTACTTGCTGAAAGAAGTCCTGATTTTACAGCTTGGGAAACTAAAACACAACATGACTAAAAGATTCAGCAAAGACTGTACAGTTAACTTGAACTGATTTCTGGGAATTCACAACACTGAACGAGGCATTTGCATACATCCCTAAGTACTACATAGGAAAAATAAGGCATGGAAATGATTTCCAAATCTACAGCAACATTAAAGATTTCATCATCCCAAGTGATGCTAATTGGAAATCACAGAGAAGAGACCATAATGCAGCGAAGCTATGAAAATTAAACTTCCTCGTGAGCTATGCAGGAGTCTCGCTGCTGCCAAAAGGAGAGGGCTATAAAAGGAAGGCTGTATCATCACTACCCGTGCTTTGAATGCTTTGAGTACGTAGTTCTAGGGGTAGTTTTTAATCTAGAAAAAACTTCCCCAGCTTAGTAGCTGCATGCATAGGAACAAGGTGTACAAGAGCACTTACGGATCTTTCATTTGCATTTTTGATCCATTTTTAGCAGAACTGGGTCTGCCAATTGTGTTTACCTGACTATGGCTTTAAAAGCAGCTTTGACAGCTTGAAGGTCATCAGCCAGACAGGCTTCCAGCCATGCTTCATCACTCCTCACTTGCATGCTACTTGCTCAGAGGAGCTAAGACAGGGTGGGGACTGAGACCTTCACACTAGATAGCAATCTCTTCCATTTCAATCAAATTACATTTGCATAAAGTATATAACAAAACTGGGAAAATCAACTGACTTTTCTGTAGTGTTCTGCATGTACAGATGGAGCATTGCACAGAGGTTTGGCCGTTTTCCATTTAGAAAGGCTTTAGCATTGCAAGACATACAGAGAACAACAGGTAGTATGGTAATCAGGAGGAAAAAGCTACATTGTATCTGGGCTACATAACTGTTAAATAGTAAGAATCCATGGCATCTCCAATTTGCAGCAATAAATCTCAAGCTGATTTTTAAAAGTTAGATATGTTATTATCCTGATTTTCAAAGAAAAAGTCTTGGCAAAGACCATAACCTAATCGACAGAAATTGATTGTAAATTGCTTTGTCCTGTTCTACCCACCAACCTACAATGCTCTCTAAAGAGATTTGCCCTCTGTAACTTTTCATAGTATGTAACTACTGAGAGAGAGGAAAATAATTTATTGAGGTGAGTAGTAGTGGCCAGCAACTTAACTGAATAAAATTAGGCAGAACATCAGGAAGCACTGTCTTACTCAGAGATCGTCAAAAACAGAATGGCCCCTTTGAAGGACGGAGATATATTTCATGTTGTTATGCTAACATGCAAATCTTTTGAGAAAAATCCTACCATGTCACTTGGATAGTGGACATATTTATCTGACTGCCATGTTACATCTCTGTTTTCTGCTTCTTGGAGGCATCTTTTCACTGATATTTTGCATTGTTTTACAGGTGCTAAAGTCAGTTCCCTGGCAGCACCGATTGTTTTACACACTTAAATATAAGACATTTTACCATTATGTGGTGATGACAGGGAAAATAGAGGAAAGTGATGCTTTTAGAAAGAGAGATAGGAGAGCTTCTTCAGAGCTGATTCAAAACTGAGGCTGATTAGAGAGGTAAACTAGTCTGAGTCCCAAGTCTGATCTTGTGTTCACTGGTAACAGAGAACACAAAGCTCCTGGTGGCAGCATTGTATGAACTCTCTGATAAATGTTGATAAATGGCAGGAAGTTAATCTATGAAGAATGGGAGCCCCATACATGGTTAATTACTTACCTTGACGTTTCTGACATGTGTTACCAAAAAGTCTGATGATGCAAAGGCAGGAATCAATAATAAAATACAAAGCAATAGATGGTTTTCCATTTTGGAAAAAAGTAAGCTTCCAATCTGAACGATATGCATAAATATATAATGCTTTGTTTACCAAGTGTTAATAAATAACCCAGTGTGAAAAGTGGGATTAAACATTAGGCATTCAGGAAAAATCAAATACGGAATTTTGAATTTGCATAATCTGCAGAACACTGTTACAAAATACTGTTACAGAATTTACAGAATATTTCAGCAATGTCTCTTCTATGTAATATCTCCAAACAGAAACTCAACAGCCATTTCTGTACAGGCAACTGAGATTGATCTCTGCTCCAGACTCACCTCTTTTCCAAACGAAAACTGTCATCTTTCTGATATCTTCTTAAGGCTGTCCCTGGCTCAAATTTATTGCAGCCATAACAGAGCTTGCAGTCTCTTAAACCCATTTATGTGCCTCTTCAAAAACTACCTCCCGTAATCCTGCATATCACTCAGGTACCCGATTTAGGTATTATTTGGCACGTGTCCTGACTAGTCCAGAAACTTCATATTACATGCTCTCCTATCCATCTTCATGGCTGAAACCCAGGTCCAAGCTCCCAGATCTTGCATCTTGCACAATCAATACCCATTCAGCTTGCTGCTACAAGGCCCATTTTCTTTATTTGTTGTCCTGACAGCATTAATTCTCTCTTCATCTTTTTAACTGGTTTAATTTCCTCTGTTGCATGAAACAAACTTTGAGGACTGGGAGTTAAATGCTCAGTGATAATAAAATATTCAAGTTTACAGAATTTGGGGCGTTTTCTGTTTTTCTTGCCATCAGCTTTCAGAGGTGTGCAGCCATGGGAAGAACACAGGAGGACAGGTCCAGGAGCTCCTTTTAAACCACTCTGGAGCTTTTAAACCAAGTCTCTGCCCCATCCAAAGGTGACAGGATGGCTCTGTAGAGCAGCTGTGCTCTGCCAGGCCTCCCCAGCCACCTCATGCCTCGGGGCACACGGTGGGGTGGTGGGGCCCATTGTGGTGCTGTGGGGTGTTGGGGCACAGCTGCCCACAGGGCTGTCACCATGTCCCTATCCCCACCCTTCCTGAGGGCTCAGCACACGGGTCTCACGGAGCAGCACGCCAACGACCCTCGTGAGACACTGTTTTTGAGGGGGCGGCTCTGTTTCTCGGGCCGTAAGAAGAGAGAAAGCCTGCCTCACCACGACCGCTTACTGCCTGCCTCACACCTCCCGCAGCCTCCCTTCCCACTCTTAACATGGCCGCCTCACCCGCTTCCAAAATGGCCGCGGGGCGCTCGCACCATAGAGAGGAGACGTGCGGCGGTCCGCTCTGCACGCCGGTACGGCGTGCTCTCTATGGCAGTGGGGAGCCGTGGGCATCTCTATGGCAGCGGGGGCCGCGCTGCCGGGCGGGCGGGCCCTGGGGGCGCCGGCAGCCGGGCACTGACCGGGCCCGGACCTGGACTCGGGCCCGGGCGGCGGGAGGATGCCCCTGGCTGCCTACTGCGTCCTCCGAGCCGTGGGGAAGGGCAGCTACGGGGAGGTGAGCCTGGTGCGGCACCAGCAGGACAGCAAGCAGGTAGCGAGGGGCTGGTCGCAGGCGGGCACGGCTGCGGCCGTGGTTTGGTGTGAGGGGGATGGCCGTGGCCTGCTCTGGGGGTGCCGCTGGGGCCGTGGCCTGTTTGGGGGGTGCGACCTGTGGCCCGGCCTTGGCCTGTGGCCCTGACGACAGCCCCGGGCTGTGGTATGGTGTTGGGGTGCAGCTGTGACCATGACCTGGTGTTGAGGTGTGACTGCAGCCACATGAGCTGGGCTTGCCCATCGAGGTATTCCTGTTTTCCTCCCTTGTCTATGAAGACTTTTATTAAAGGTCTTTATTAATGAAATGAAAAGACTTTTATTAATGGTCTTCTGGAGAAGACTCTTTATTTTCCCATTTTAATCTCAAAAAATCCCCCCGAAACCCAACCCCCCCCAAATCCTCACTTTTTTCCACTTTTTTTTCATTTAAATAAAACTGCGTATTGTTTTTTTTAAAACACATAATCCCTTGTTTTGGGGAGGAAAACCTAGCTTTGGTAGTCCTTTGGACAACAGGGAAATACAGCCTGCTCTTTCTAGCGCGAAGCAGAAAAGGTTGCTCTTGGCTTCTGTAGTCTGTTTACAACATGCACGTGTGGTAGAGATAAAAATGATAGCAAGGATGGAAAAAAGAGCTTCTGGTGTTGGCTTTCGCTGGCATCAACTCTGCTGAAGGAAGATGGGCTTTGTGTTTGCTGTATCGACTGCGGCAGAACCTGGCAAATTTTTGGTTATGTCAGAGTTGAAGTGCAAGTATTTTTTTTCTTTGCCTTTTTGTTGGAAATTTGAAATAATCTGTCTTGCCTGGCCAAAGCAGGTGTGTTTGATAGAAAATGCGAGAGGATAAAGAAGTGGGGATGGAGAACACCCACAGAGCAGTACCACAGAAACCTTGGGTGTGAGCCTTATGCCCAGGATTTGACTAGAGATGACACGTTTGTGCCCAGTGGTGATCAGAGGGTGCGTCCTTTCCGGATGAAGGCAGGGAAGACGCTGGAATCCAAAGGCAAATCCCTATGACCAGTGGGTTGGGTAGCAGCGATGGCAGCACTTGTTCCCTCCAGGCCAGTCACTACGGTGCATAGTCCAATGTCCGCAAAGAGTTGCTAAACTTGTCGTCCTAAAAGTAAACAGTGCATTGAGGTGACTTTCAACAGTATACAGGTCCTTGGATTTCACCTCTTTGTCATGCTGCTGATCATTAACATTGGCAAGAGCCTTGCTTCCTTATCGTTGTTGTTTTAGCTTAAATATTTGATGCGTTTTACTCTGTCTTATCTTTTGCCAACTTTTATAAGCTTTCTTCTGTAGCAGGATGATCGGGGTTTTTTGTTGTGGCTTTGGCATAGTGCTACATGTTCTGTGAAATAAATTATATTTTATTTAAGCGTATTTGCTGTTAACTGAATGCTGGTTTTTTTGTGGAGAAGGTGAAGTGGCTCTAAACGTTTAAAACAAAAAAAAATGCAATTTGTACACAATTTGGTATCAAATAAGGTGGAAGAGCATTGCAATAGACTTCATGGGAATCTTGCCAGGATAACATGCTCATTAAACCAAAGATAACCAATGCCATGTTTAAAGTTAGGTTATATGCATGCTTTTTGCGTTTTGGTCGTATATTGTCTAAAGACAGCTGCTGATATAAAGCTAAAAGCTTTTGGTTTCCATGCCCAAAGATACGGTTGTAGTTGGCTTGTCATATAGAACGCAGTAGTTACAGCATTTCTATTGTATTTTAAACTTAGATGATGCTGTACACAACTAGTTTTGTTATATTCCCCTTGGGACCTGTGTGTCATCACAGGTTACAAGAATTGAGGAGCTTGTCTAATATCCAGCAGACTTCTGAAACACAGAATCACGAGGTACTGTTGTTTCCTGCATAATTGGTTCCCTTGGTATATATATAGGGGGTAGTCTTCCTCAAGACTAATTAAATGTGCCAGACTAAATTGGCCAGCATGGGAAGTAGACACCCTAAGTAATTGCCAAGGACACTGAAATTGAGTAAGTAAAAATTTTTTTTTTAGATGTTTTGATTTAAAAGCTCTCAGGTAAGAGTGGGGTCAGGTGTGACCATGGTATGATTGTTCCATGGAAAGCTGATGCCTTAAAAGTGATTACCACAAAATTTACATCAGGAAGGGGGCCAGGTCAGACCTAAATATTGGTGCTGTGTATGATGAACACGTGCTGTGGATTTTATTGTCTCATCTTCAGCTTCAATTATATTTTTGCTAAAACCTGAAATTCCTTAGAAAAACATTTGGCATAGTACATATTAGGGAAGTAAATATCAGCTTTCATATGTAGTTTTAAAAAATTCTAAACCCATCTTAATACAGAATAAAAGAAACTTAGGAATGAGCGTAAGACCTTTTGGCTCTTTCATTATGACCAAAAGTCTCTACTTCCCTGTAATAGTTCATTTCTTCTTGAACAAGTTTAAGCCTGCATATGCAAAAACTCATAAATGCAACACATAGTTTTAAAAAAAGTAAATTATGTCTGCTTTCAGATTTTTGAGAAAGTATTTTTTCAATGTGCCCTTAACTATACCAGCCCTCCAACTGCATCTCTACTTGCTACATTTCTTTTCCTGATGGAAGCTTTTTTCCTATTCTGCTGTGCTTCACTGTTTTGTAGACTTTTTGTACAAAGCAATTAATCCCAAGTCAGTTCTGCCTTGGGTGTCTTCTGCCAGGTACAAGTTTTTTCAGAAAAGAATGAACAGACTGAAAAGCTCAGCAGCGTTATTTTGCGCATTCAGAAATTCAGCTCTATTAGGTATTTCTTGTGAATATGATAATGAGGAATTTGTAATCTAAGCTGAGAAAACTGAGATGGAAACTGAGATTTTAACAACTTGTTTGGTCTTCAAATGTATGATCTATGTTTGCCAATGTTGTGAGATGTTATTTCTTGAGCTTCTCTTTTTTTACAAAGAACATATGTTTCCTTTCACTTCTTCAGAAATGAAAAGTCCATTTTTCCTTAAAAGAAGACGAAAGGAGTTGAGTTTGGTTTTCTAGCAGAGAAGAGCAAAATAAGTCTATCCAGATGACTTTTATCCTAAACTTCCATTGTCATTTTTTGCATATGACTGCATACTTTCCTTAAAGTTGTTATGTTTTTAAAATTACTATTGAAGTGGCCCATTTTGAGAGTAACTGTGATGCACAAAGCTTAAGAGATGAATGATAGACACACATTTAAAGTGAGAGTGGGGAAAAAAAGATAAATGTGAACATTAGTCAAAAGAAAGCAAAATACCACAAAATTCCTGGGCAGAGTTTCATTCAGGTAGATGAATGGAATAGCCACACCGTTTCCATTTTTACGGCGTAATGGTAGAAATGATGTATAACTGCTAGACGAATTGCAGTCTTCGTATAGAATAATGTGTGGAGATTTCAAATACTGTATTTCTTTTAGATTTGGGGAATTCCCTAGGTCTTCTGCATAGTTACTTTCATTTCTCATGATATACCTTGCAATTTCTTTTACAGTATGTCATCAAAAAATTAAACCTTAAAAATGCTTCCAACCGAGAGAGGAAAGCAGCAGAACAAGAGGCACAGTTGTTATCCCAGTTGAAACACCCGAACATAGTCACCTACAGAGAGTCCTGGCAGGGGGAAGATGGCCTATTGTATATTGTTATGGGCTTCTGCGAGGGAGGAGATCTGTATCACAAACTTAAAGAGCAGAAGGGCAAACTTTTGCCTGAGAATCAGGTGGTGGAGTGGTTTGTCCAGATTGCCATGGCACTGCAGGTAAATAAAGTATAACTTTGTCACCTTCAGATGTAAATTTAATTTGGCTCTTCCTTTATTTAAAAATTCCACAGTTAGGCTACAGGCTTTGAATTCTAGTTTGGCTGGGTTAGCATCTAAATACAATGTTTATTAGTACATTAAAAATGTTCACAGGTCATTGCAGTCAAATTAACATTTTCAGGTAAGAAATTGCTATCGTATTTATTTCTACACCTCTGTATCAGGGTAGACAATGGTAACCTCCAGGGTGTTTACAATTCTAGTCTGAAATGCTTCTCTGGTTTGAAAGTTTAGATTAAATTTTCAAAATGTAGTTAAAAAAAAAAAAGGCAGATTATTTCAGAAGCATTTTGTGTTCTGTGGTTTTTCTGGTGTTTTTTAATGGTAAATTTAGACTACTCATTCATCATTTCTATTAAACCTTATCTCACTCTGTTGAAATTTAGGAATTGGAGGTGATCAAACTTTAAAGACAATTGTTATAGTAATAAAGACCAGATATAAACATTAACACTAAGCAATAAGAAATTGGACAGAAAATTCTATCTTAAAGTTGCCTGTTGTGATCAGACGTACACAAGTCTCCAGTATTGCCTGTTCTTGTTTATTAGAAGACTAATTTTCTTCCCTGTTTACACAAAGCTCACATTGTATTTTCCACTGAAATTTTATACTTAAGACTAAGAAATTATTGTCAAGAAATGGAGGCAGCAGAAAGTGAATTAAAGTCTGAGTCTTAACTTTACATTTTTATTTCCTCTTTTCTGCTGGCTTGTTAGAGCCATACAAGGAGATTTCACAGTGCCAAGTTTTGGGTCCATGCCTATATCAGTCGTTCTTAATGTTAATTCACTAATACTGTCCTTAGTAGGGGCACTCCTGACTTTGATGTGTCTTTTCTGCGTTTATATTTTCCCTCTTTGACTTGTGTAATGTGATTTTACTTTTCAGTGTAGAAGAACCAATTAGGAGTTACTTAACTATTTATGTGGTTTTTTTCCCCCAGTATTTACATGAAAAGCACATTCTGCACAGAGATCTTAAAACTCAAAATGTTTTTCTGACACGAACAAATATAATTAAAGTGGGTGACCTGGGAATAGCCAGAGTGTTGGAAAACCAATATGACATGGCCAGCACTCTCATAGGCACACCGTACTACATGAGCCCTGAACTCTTTTCTAACAAACCCTACGACTACAAGGTAGAGTATGTTAATGCAAATGTCGTTTCTACTTCGTTAGGCCGCTTATTTTGTTTGTCTGAGAAATTTACAATCTTATCTATTGTTTTATTTTCTTACTGCTGCCAACTCTTTTTAATGTCCCCAAAGACCAAACAAAAAAATAGGGGAGAGATTCGCAGGGACCTTTGTTTCTGGAACTGTGTTAGCTGCAGTAGGTGGGAATTAATAGAATGCGATAACTTATCACAGCCAAGGTGTTCAGCAGGCTGCCTCTACCTATCACAGCATGCCAATGTAAACAAAAAAATTGGTCTATGTTAGCTGCATTTTCTAAACTTATTATATAACAGACAGGAAGCTTTATACTCAAAAGTCTGTATTAGACATAACAGCAGCATTAAAAAAAAAAAAAGAAATTTTAAGTAGAGAAATAAGCAGTGTTGCTGTGAATTTAAAATACAACAAAATAAAGCAAACGTGCTCTTCTATACCTGTTCAGCTCTTGCTGCAAACCACACGCACCGTAAAGATAAGTGTCCACAATGAGCAAGAGCTGAGGGGAAACAGTTCTTCCAATGAAAAATCAAAAGATTTTCATTTGCCAGTTAGAACCAATGTTGTACTTAAAAAGAAAACAAACAAAAAACCTTATGAACAGCAACTTTCTACGCTTCTTTTCAGAAAAATCTGATGATATTTGGAAGAAAGTAATTACATTGATCAAAATTAAAAATAAAAGAGACGGAAGCCAAAAATTTGCAATGGGGTTTGGTCTTAATTAGTTTACTGTCATTAAAGGCCTCTTTGAAAGCAGGTGACTAAGTCTGGAAATAAAACTTCTACAATTAATAAAAAGTTCCCAAAATGTTTTTTTTTTTTTTTTCCCCTTTTTTCAGTCTGATGTTTGGGCGTTAGGCTGCTGCGTTTATGAAATGGCTACACTGAAACATGCCTTTAATGCTAAAGACATGAATTCTTTGGTTTATCGAATTATTGAAGGAAAGGTAAAAACTTCTAAAATTTTTTTAATCTGTGCTTGAATTTTCTATCTAGAATTTGAGATTATCTTTTCCAATCAAATATTTCATGGAGTTAAAATATTTTGCATGTTACATGCATCATCAAATATGTTGTAAGACTGGTATTTCATGTGGGTATATGATGTAATATCAGACCCAGGGAGTTATTAATTTGTAGATACTGCTAGAGTTTCTTGTTACCCTTTTGTGTAACTAGTATATTGATTAATTTTCAAAGTTCTGAGATGACTGACTTAATTTGCTTCTGGTTTAAACATAGTGCAAAGAATTAAATCACTATCCATGTGATGCCATTTTCCTGTTAGGTAAGACTGGCTTATTTAAGTGTCTGTCTTGCTTTGGTATATAATGAAGTTAACATGGATTTATTTTATATAAATTTTAAAGCCTATTCACAGAACTTTAGCTGCTGATATTAATAAAAATTTATGAACAGTTCTTAGACAAAACACTTGGAATTTCTATATTCTGTTTGATCTTAAGCACTTGGGTAACTTAGCATATGAACAATGGAACTATTTTTAATGCAAAGTATGTAGCTGAATATAAATGTCATGCATAAATAATCTAGCAGTAGTTCCTATTGACAAATACGTTAAATAATATCAGACTTCCCTTTCCTTTTACAGTTGCCACCCATGCCAAAGGATTACAGCCCACAGTTGGTAGAAATAATACGAACTATGCTCAGTAAAAAACCTGAGGAAAGACCTAGTGTGAAAAGCATACTACGACAGCCATATATCAGGCACCAAATTTCTTTGTTTTTGGAAGCCACGAAGGCGTAAGATATTTTCATTTGAGTGATTCTGTGCAAAATATTCATGTTACTGTGGTCTTTGTTTTACAAGTTCTCCTATTTTTTTGTAGCAGGATAAAATTAGTTCTGTTATGTGCAGTTACAAACCATATGAACATAGGAGTTTCTTTAGATTTTTTTTTGAGAAACAGGAGGGAATTAGAATGGACATGAGCTTTTTCTGCAAATGCAGAATAAAACTGCAATGGTTAAGATTGCACAGCTTATTCAGAGAGTTAAAAAAAAAAAGTAGCACCAGTATTTTCAAGGAAGTGCTGTGAGACATACATCTTTCCATATGGTTCTTTGAGGCCATTTATCAGTTGAGAGTTGTAACACCAAGTTCCTTTTGATATTCACTGATGTAATTATTTTTCTTTGTCAGGTTTAGTCAGTTATTTTACTGCCTCCAGATAGGACTGATCTTGGTGCTCTGCAGAACAAGTGTACGTTGCTGGCAGAGTCTGAATGGTGTTTTTAAGCTCCTTTTATAGAGATGAAAATGAGTATGTTGTGTGGTCTGTTGAAAAAGTCCAATATCTTATACTCTCTGTATGTAAGCTGTTTAGTAGAGTGGATTTTTTTAATTAGTATAATCTAAAGAAATATCTTAAAGTCTTGTTGATGGTGACTGAATAAGCAACTTTCATTTTCTTTACAGGAAAGCAGCCAGAAGTCATAAGAAAACAGTGAATTCTAAACCTAAAGATCCTTGTTCTGTGGTCTCAGTTAAGAATGACTCTCATAGCAGGAAGGTTACACACCAAAACCACTCCTTTGAGCAAGCCAGGAAATACAAAGTTGTGAGATATATATTTTTTTCTTTAAAAAACAAAACAAACAAACAACAACAAAAAACCAAAAACCACTTGCTTTTCCTAGAGAAAAAAAACCAGTTTTATAAGAAGTGCCTTGAGCATTTGTAAGAACATTGATCTGATTCCTAGCAATGTGTAAAATTCATATGAAGGAATTGTGTTTAGGCAAGAGTGGAAGTAAACAAACAGCTGTGGATCAGTAAAACTAATGGCAATGTCTTAACTCTAAGATGTTAACTAAACAACATCTGTTTTTTTCATTCGTGGGTCACTATGTGAATTACTCATGGAGTATTTGAAGTCAAATATTTTTTCAAATATTTGATGACAAGTGGTAATCATTTTTAAATATATGTTTTTGACTGGAAAAAACAGTTACAACCAAAAATTGTTTATTGTTGGAATTCTTTCCAGTGTTTAGAACAAGTCTTTTGTGATGGTTAGTCTTGTGCATGTTTTTTATTTTCTGTAATGAGTCTACTATTGTGGGTTTAAGCTTTCAGTGCTGAAATACAGAATGGATATGGTGTAGTACATCTTAAAAACTGTTGGTACTTGTTGGCTCCTCCCTTATGGAAGAGCCAAGGGAGTACAACTTTTCTTTCATGGTCCTGGTGAAAAGTAGGTGTACTGCATGTGTATAAACTAATGCCTGAAATATGTCATTTGCAAATGCAGCCTGTATCTCTTTAAAAGTGAGGGTTGCGGCTTTTTTGAGGCTCTTAATCTGTAATTGATCATAATTTCATTGCAGTTTATGTATTCTGGTATGTTAATGATTTTCCTTTGGTGCTTATTCTTTCATATATGCATAATACCCAAAAGGTAATTCCTTTTTTTTGTTTTCCTTTTAATTCTAGAATGAAGAAGACTGCATTGTCAAATATAAAGCCACCAAATTTTGTCCCTCAGAGAAACCAGCTGTTGAGTTGGAAAGAAAACCAAGCAATAATGATTTGAACAACCTGACAGACTCCTTAGCTACAGTTAGTGAAGTGAACATTGATATCTTACCATCTGAAAGGATGAAGTATGGAAGTGAGAAGTGTGGCAGTGAGCGTATTCCAGAGAATATTAAAGCAAAGTATGTAAATGTTCCAGGGAATTCTAAAATAACATCCAGTAGCCCACCAATTAAGGAAAATGGACTACAGAAAAGAGCAAAGCAAGCTTTTGAAGCTGAAAATGTTGATTCTAAGCAGTCTTCTGTTGATGCTATAGAAGAACATGGTGACACTTTGAAACTCCTGCAGCCTGTATCAAAAGACCAAAAGCAAACTGACCTGGTAATGTATTTATGCTTACTTGAAATAGATTTAACTAATGGCCAGCTCTTAAAATTTAGAGAGCTGCTGCACGTGTTTTTCTGTCAAAGTAGGATGCTACTGATGCAATTATTGAGACGCTGAAGTAGTTAGGAGCCTTGGTTTCAAATTTGCAAAGGCAACATGGTGAAGTATTTTTAGGCTTGCATCTAGATGATGAAAATTCTGTTTTTACAGGGAACAACAGTTTTCTTTTCCAGCTGAAAAGAGAGATGGTAAGAATAGTTTTGTAACTTCTTTGTTCTATGTTCTAAATAGGCCTGGCTAATCTCGAGCTGGTCCTGATTTGGATGGGGAGGTAACAGGTGGTGACTGTCTTTTCACTGCATTTTGGTCTACAGTGAGATTTTTGTATGCACTTTTCTAACGAGAAGTCATTATCTATTGTAGAGCTTGGATTCTACTGAAAAGCTGCTAGCACCGTTTGTTCCTGTTGTAATTCAAGTAAGTGTCCTTCTTTGAAGGTTTAGTAGCTTAAAAACGCTGGTACAGCAGGTATTTTTTTCTAACTGTCTATCAAGTAAGAGTTTATTGTGGTTGTTACTGTGATATGTTAAGGTGGATGCAGTCCAAATGGTAAAGTGGCCTGTGCTGATTTTTTAAAGAAGTGTGTATGTGTAAATCTGGAAGTGGCATGTCTACATTTTTTAAAAATACTTTTACTTATTAGGATGACATTGGTAATGGAGCTTCGGGAGATGCTCAGGAAAAACTTACTTCCCACTTGCAGCCTCATAGTTCTGTCAGTGAACCCTCTCTCTCACGGCAGCGACGACAGAAGAAAAGAGAGCTAGCTGAAGTCTGTTCAGAGAAGGTGCAGATACTCAGAAAATAATTCTCCTCTTTCCTTTAAGACTCCTGCATTTTTTACTCTTTAAAAATGGGACCTATATTTTTTTAAAAAGGGTGGGGTTTTTTATGCTGTTCTTGTTTCATGTGTACTTATATAACTTCATTGGTAACAAAATGCAGAACACTCAAGATGTCCTTTAGAAGCAGTCTGTGTAAATCTTTGAAAATCTCCATAACCCTCACAAGTGTGAGGTGGGTGTGCCAGGTGGGTGCAAGGAAACACAGTGAACTGTGAGCTTTGCTTTTGCTGTGCTACAGTCTTTCCTAGCAATTTCCATCAGGACTTCTCACTGTGACTACAAAATATATAGCAGTACTTTTCCTGACTGTTGTGGATAAGGCCACTTGTAGCAGGTAGTAGCTTACTAGTGTTTTAGAACAGACATGTGTAATGGCTGCCCTTAGCTTATGAGTGCAAACTCTAGGAAGAAAATCTTGGCCCTTACACGTGCACATAAGATAGGGCTCCTGTCAATGCTTCCACACTGAGCAGAGAGATTTCTTTGGGGAAAGGCACTGGCTATACAAGGATAGAGAAGAGGGTGATTGGTTTTCAGTATCATATCCTATTTTTCTCTTGGATTTTGCTATTTGAGGGTGGGGACAGTTGCAAAAGCATTGGCTGAAAAATAGTCTGGGAGGAGGGAGATAAGATGTAGAGATGGGGAGAAGGGAAGTGGAAGCAAGCAGAAGTGTGGAGAGGGAGGGATGAAGTTGGGAGATGTGAGGAGGTTACAGTAGGATCCAAAACCTCTGGCATCCAGCCTTACCATGCAAGAATATCTTCTAGATTGCAGAATACTTTAACCTTTAATAAAAAAGGTAAAAATTCTTGCTCCCTTCTCTTTCAAGTTCAGAGCAGCTGCTCCTCAGCCTTTACCTTTTCCTTCGGATGTGAACACAAAGACAACACAGAGCTGTGCAGAGCAGAATGCTGCTGAAGTCTCTGAATCTGTAAATAGCACCAAAACCAGTCAAGTTGCCATTTCAAAGGTTAGTGCTGAATACCGTGTCAGTTTATTTTTGTCTCTTGTTCCTTCTGAGCAGTTTGTTCTTTGAGTGTATGCACAGTGAGTAAAGAGATGTATAGTAGCTTCCTACCTAATGGAAGTCAAGCACCTGGTCAGTGCAGGATGAGAAGTTGCCTTGCTAAACCAGGGAGGTCAGAAGCTACTCTTCTAGAGTGTATTAGTCTCATTGACCAAGATCATTTTGTAGTAAATAATTAAGCATTTGTTAGATGATCAAAAGGTCTACTCTAATAGCTCTCTTCCATGTCAGTTAAAAGGTTTTTTTGCTTTATAGGTGATTAGATAACAAAAGCCACTGTGGTGATAGCTAATTAATATCAAATTAACTTCTTTTGAAGGAACGGCCCTTGTCAGCAAGAGAACGAAGGAGGCTGAAACAGTCTCGGGAGGAGATGTTTCCCTCTGGTAATTTTTATGTTTGCACGTTAACGTTCTATGTATAAGTAGGCTGATAACGTCTTTGTGAAGAAATTATAACTTGCTGTCTGTTCTTCACTAACATCTTCAGAAAGATGCACTAAGGGTCTAGTTCTGTGTTAAATAAAAATTTCTGTTAACGTGTTTATTTTTCTGCTTCTTATTCAGTTATGTTCAGTTGTGTTTAGTGGTGACAAGTTGTCTTTGAAATGTACACGAAGCGCAGAATATACACCTTTCAGATAGAAGCTTCAGTGTTTTCTCTTAGCAGAATCCCTACCTGCCTGTCTTCTGCCAGGTGATAGACTTTTTCTTGCATGAGCATGAAACTAATTCAAAATACATGCAGCTAAGTTGTAAATATTGTAAAAATGTCATCCTTCCAGTGATTCCAGCAAGACGAACGTCAAATAGTGCAGTAGTTGAAGCAAAATCATATATGGAAAATCATGTTAAAGTTGCTCACTCCTCATCAGATCCCAGTATTTCTCAGGTAAACTGGGGTCATCTGCTTTTGAAATATTTAAATGCAGGCACAATTTGGGAAGAAAATGATATTTTAAAAAAACTCTACGTGTGGAAGAAACTCTCAGTCAATAGGGGCGCACAGTTCTCTATATATAGCTTTATAAGTCCTGGGGTAGAGTACAGATGTCTAATCCACCTTTTTGTTTGACTAGATCAGTTTAAAATTCTAGCCTCACTGTGCATTTTCACTCCACTTGTCAGAGATGAAGGCTAGGGATCTCTTACTGATTGTTCTGGGCTCTCTAAATTGCAGGCTTTATTTTATTTTGGAAGGGAAAAAGTTTATCCTGAACTATGCTTTAGTTATAGATGAGTAGTCTACTTTAAATTTCTATTAACAACACACTACCTTTAGCCTGGTACATCTAACTTTGCTTTGGTAGTGGTGTTTGAACTTTTTTTTTTTTTTTTTAAAAATCTGCAGTCATATTAAGTGCATACATTTATGTGCTGGCAATAAGGAATAGATGCTAGATAAAAAGTGAATAGTTTCTGTTAACATACTCCTCCTTGTCTAATTAGAAAGTCTTTTTTTAAGATCTTAAACGTACATTGGACAAAAATCTTCTGCAACACCAGGGGAACATTATTAATGCAAATAAATGCAGAAGAGTAACTGTGAAGCAATTTTAGTCTGAAATGTCAAAGTGTAGGCTCTGTTGTCCTCAGCCCAGAACTTGCATGGAAGGTGTTTTGCATGTTTGACCTACGTGTGTATGCTTATAAGTGGCATCTAAATACAAAAACTTCATCTGCATTCACAAACTGAGATTACGTAAGGTTAGTACACGCTAGTTGTATGTGCATATGCTAGTGATGTTTTTGCATATTATGCTATGCATTGAACACAAGACTGTAGAGACAGAAGTGGTTAAAGCCTCCATATAATTTAGGGAATGCAGGGAACTTACTGAACTGATAAAAATATATTGAAATATGATTTTAAAATGTGTATTAAAGGCCAGTAGATGGGCTAAGGGTAATGACTTTGTCAGTTCTTAGCCAATTATATTATAAACGTACATGATTTAATTGTTTTTAATAGAGGCACTTGGTGAAGCATTTATAGTGGTTAAAACTGCACGACTGAGATGTAACGCTAGTCAAATACACATTTCATAAAGTATGTCCTGTGTATTAGCTTGTATGTAAAACCAAAGGTTACACCTTTTAAATATTATCAAGCTGAGTCTGTAAAAATATGCTTTTTGAGTTTTTTTTCTGTGTAAGAGAAGTAATTCATGCCATATTGATAAATTACTTTTGACTATTAGAATTTTTGTCATTTATTCCCTCTTCACTTAGAGAAAGAGAGTAACCCATTGCCTGTCTGATGATGAGTTAAGCTCTTCCACAAGCTCTACAGATAAGTCTGATGGCGATTCCAAGGAGAAGTAAGTATTGTATTTTAATACTGTGCAAGAGTTTTCACTCCTATAGTGGACCTTGACTTGGAGTGGAAAAAAATGGCAGGAATTGCTTTCAGTTTATCTCTGTATAGTGAGTGATTGAAGAAGTATGTGATGCATAAAGAAAACAAACTCCATGTAATTGTTGCCCCTCTGTGATTGTCTACCTCTGTTTTTTGTCAACTGTAGCTTCCCAGCAAACCAACCTTCCAGCATCAAAGGACATATACTGTCAGGATGCATTAAAAGCATGAGTTCAAAGGTGCCAATATGCTTCCTTTCCACTGTGAATGAGGCTGAATTTATTTCTGATTTTGTCAGTGTAAGCAGCTTTTCAAAAACTATGATTTGTTGCATTAGCACAGGTGCAGCTACACAGGTAGCAGTAGCCGATAGGATTGTGAATTGTTGCTAGGTGAATGGGCTCTGAGCCTTTGTTAGATGAAATACTGATAATGTTGCTATTGATAAAACTGCACCACAAGAAGTAATTTAGCATGGAATACTTAGCAGGACCTCACTAAACCTATTGAAAGTCCTCTGAATGCAAGGTGGCAGTTGCATCGTGAATGGTGACTGAATTACATCTTATTTCTCCTCTATTAGAAAAAGCAATATGAATGAAATGAATGACTTGGTGCAGCTAATGACATGGACACTGAAAATGGACTCTAAGGAGAACTCTGAATACTGTGTAACTTCGACTCCAGCCACAGAGTTTAAACTTCATAGAAAATATCGAGACACTTTGATTTTGCATGGAAAATCACCTGATGAATCAGAGGAATTAAAATTTGAAGAGATTTCTTCAGGTCTGTTGCTCTGTTATTTAAATGAATGGTTGTCAACTGCTAATAACCAAAGAAAACCTGCTAGTGGGCAACAGAAGACAATCCACTCTTATTTCTTCTCAAGTCTCAACAATGCTTACAGAAGTAAACATCTTTCTAAATAATTTTGTGTGCAAAACTGCTCTAGTTGTGGTTTACTTGCCAATGAAAGGAATGTGTGATCGATCTGTGTAATTATTAATGAAGAGAGAAAGCTGGTCTGCAATATGAGGTTTTCCCATGTGACTTATACTTAGAAGCTTCCAAAATGAACAGTTGGCATTGAGTATTTTGAAATAAGATTTTTAAGGCATTCAAACGATTTGATAGCTGTAAAGCTTTGTGAATTATGGATAAAGCTGAAATTGTACACAAAGCATTAACAACAGCAGAGGTTTGTACGAGTGTAGAAGTTCATCCTTATTGCAGAATTTGGGCAAGCTTATTTTTCCTACAGATACAGGTGCAAGAATTGAATAATTTTTCATATTTAAGGTCTGGCTTAGACTGTAACTATGTATATGTATTCCAAAAAGCAAGAAAAAATTGTATTTGCTATGACTGCACTTACTATGCAACAAGAACAAGTGAAAAAGCTGAGGGAAGGTTTTTGAAGTCTCAGACCTCCTTGTGCTTATTGTTTTAAATGAGAAGGATTCTACTTGTAACTAGTCTGGTGGTAGGCAAAGCAATGGGAGAACACTGGATTTTACTCTGGTAAATTGATTCTGCATAGCTAAAGTAAAATACGTTGAAAGAGTTTGTCTCTAAACAGGTATGAGAACGTTGAAGGTACAAATTTCAGTGGTATTTTTTTTTCCTGTCTGTTTTTCTCACTCTTCAAGTATTGTATAGTGAGATCCTCTAGCTATTTATTTACTACCATTTGGGATGACAGGGCTACTGCATTTCTGAGCTGAAACTTATTTTAATTAGATCAGATATTTTATGTTCAGAAGGTGATCCATCATATGAAAGGAGTGTTGGTGATTTCAGTGATTAAAAGAGCAAGCTAGTGTTCTCAGTTCAGTTCCTAATGGAGGCCTCCCCTTATAAAATGACTATCTCGTTGGCAGCTTCAGCTGAGGAGCAAAAGATTCAAAGGCTGTTGAGACAAACAGGCAGATGGCAGAAACAATGCCATTACTGTTTTACAGTGATTAAACTTTTTTTACATTTGCTGTAAGTACAAGTGATTGAATTATTAAAATGTTTGGGTGGTGGTGTAGTATCAGAGAGTAGTACTTTTCATTCAAATAATATTTGTAATATAGTATACAGGAACCACCTGAAACAAAGTTACAGGGACCTAATTGTGCAAACCATGCCTGTGTTGACTTTGTACTGTCCAGTGTCTTAAGAGTTAGCATCTGAGTGCTTCTGATTCACCATGTTTGTTGATAGTTCTAGCTAGCCAGTTCAGATAAAGTTATTTCATGCAAATGGTCAGCTGTGGTAATACTTACAATGTCATCCCATATCCTTCTTCTGCATAGAGTACGAAAATTGACTATACTGAAAGTAATTATTACTGCATTGATCCTTTTTTTTTTTTTTTTTTCTCACTAGATATGTTATCAGTTCCTGACAAGATTAGGAGAATGGTTGAAATCCTGAGATCTGATGTGGTGCAAGGATTGGGAGTGAAACTTCTTGAGAAGGTGTACAGCATCATGGAAGAAGACGATGAAGTGAAAAGAGAGGTGAATGTCTTTCATATTAAAATTGCTTAATTTCTTTATAGATAAATGAGCAGGGTCTTTACTACCCCCCCCCCTTTAGATATTGATACAGTAGTGCAAACCTTGATTCCAAAAAGTGTTTATGTAGTTGGCAGGCAAGGGCCTAAGTATGTTGTCGTTTTCAATCTTAAAAAATTTGATTCTGGATGTGGACTGTTCAACCACAAATTCTTCAGAAAGCATAGGAGCTTTAGAATTGTACCATGGTCCCTGAGTTTGCGGAAGATGCAAGGGATGTGAGTAACTTTACTCTGTGGTATTTCTCCTATAATAATTTCTTTTGAACCGTAATTTTTTGCCTTCATGTTACTTTGCCTAATGCCCCTTATGTCCAAAGTGAGAAACAGTTTAATATCTATTCCTAATAGAGGTGAGTGAGCAATACCTCCAGCTCATTTGATTCAAAACTTGGTTACAAATAAAATACTGCATGGGTAAGTATAACCTGTGAAGATCTGATTTATATTTTAAATTGTAGGGTGGATTTGGAACCCTCTTGCCTTCAGGCAACAGACTCTTCCATTTTTCTTCCCTCCCATCTATGTTGTCAAACTTCACATGCTGCTTTCAGTTGAGTGCTTTGGTATTTTTTTTGGTAGTTCCTGCTTTTTCCTTGCTCAATGTCAATAAATTTTGTGGGGTTTTTTTGTGTGTTCTAAACAGCTGCAGTTGCGGGAGTATATGGGAGACAAGTATGCAAGTTACAGTGCAAAGGCACGCCATCTGAAATTTCTTGAAGAAAATGTGAAGTTCTGACCAAACTTTTTCCTTAGAGAAAAGGACTGTTTTATAGCTCATTTGATAGATTGGACCAGCTTACAAAGCACATTTATCCACTGACCTCCTTTGCTGGAATAAGGAGGTGAACTTGCAAAAAACGTTATAGTTTGTAGTAATATTTTTCTTGTTAAAATGTGAACCAGGCTATCACTTCTCAGAAGAGAAACTGTTTAGTTTAGTTTTTATTCTCTTAATGAAACTTTTAAAAGTTGCTTTTATAGATGCAAAGAGGGATGGATACCAAGTTTTGTACATAAAGGAGTGTCAAAAACTGATGTTTTGATTTTAATTTGTCATAGCAAAAGGTTTTTGGTATGGTCATATACTAAATACAGTAACAAAATCTATGCCAAGGCTATGGTGTGATAGGCTATAAGCTATTACATCAAATAGCTGTGAAAATTTAGCAGGCAGAAACAATTACCAATTTTTGTAGCACCAGAAACCCTCCAGGTTTGGTACACTGCCAAGTGAAAAGTGCTAAAGGGGGTGGTTGTACTGCTTTTTAAGCAGAGCCTTTGCTTTTGTGTCTTATTGCTAAGGCAGTCACCAAGGTGGTGGAAAGTATTTGGTAACTGGGTAAAATAAGTCTGAAAATGCTTGAAAGGAACACAGCTATGGTTACCATGGTCCCAGCTGGAGAAATCCCTTTGCCTTACAAATACTAATTCCTTTTAGGAATGAAAGTGCCCAAGACCAGGGTCACTTAGAGAAATAGGTGTCTCAGATTTTCCCTTTCTTTGCATCTAGATTGTGTTGCTACATGTGCCCAGGCATTGTCATGTACCATCACTACAGAAAAAGCATGTATTCTTTTTTAAAGGATAAAGAAGTCAGAAGGGAATTGAATTTGTAAAATAAAATTTTAAATGCACAACCTGTCTCTTTCCCTGTCTCTAGCTTAAATATTGTAACCTTCAGCACCTATGAAGGGGACTAACATGACACTCAGTAGTAAAAATGTGCAATGCCTATGAATCCTGCTGCCTCTCACATACTAGATGCCCAAGTTACAAGGTTTCAAGAGCTACTGTATTATGCAGAGTTAAGATGTTACCTTCTCTACCCACGCAAATTAATTTTAAACAAAAAATGCCACTCTGCAGTCTCCTATCCTAGAACACTTTCCCGTTCTTAGCATTTTTCAGAACTGTGGGATATGTACTGTTTTACAGTACTTGTTACAGCCTGACACTACTGATAGCTTGCTTTACAAATGGTTAGAAATATTTTAGTAGAAGTCCAGCTGTATATTATCTTTTAGGTTATGGCAACAGCTTAACTAGACTTGATCCCATCTGCTGTGTTCCTTTTTACTAAACTACTTGAGTAAGATGTGACCTCCAGTAGCCTTCTAAAGTTAATCCCTCCCCCACCTGCCTTCCCCATGACTTTACTGAAACTCCAGCCAAAATTTAGAGAGCCTTCATGCTCTCTGCAGATCTTGGTGTACTCATGGTAGTATACAAAGTAGTAAGAAAAAAACCCAAACACTAAGCCAAGAAGTGAACGCAAGAACACTAAGCCAGGAATCGCATTTAACAAAATTTAACAAACAGCATGAAGAACCACATTTTTTAGCTTTTAGCATGTCTCTTTGGCTTTCTGTCTGCTGGCTTCTTTTCTTCTGATCCCGACTCTTGGACAGGTAGCCACTTCAGAGGATTGCGGCGGTACATAGGCCACGGAGGGAGCGTTAGCTTAGAGAAAAGGAATGAAGTCAAAACATGTTAATATAGATGCTAGATAAGTGTTTTGTACAGCTTGTTAGGAAAATCTCATTCCCTAACTATTGTACCAGTTAGTCTTAAGAAAGTTCATACAATTTCATACTGTAAAGATACATATATAGTCTACACTGTATACTGCATAGTCATGCTTAAATACGCATGGCTGAAGGACCCCAGCTCATTGCAAGGAGGAGGAGGATGACAGCACCTACCCTGAATTAAAAAGGATACCCCAGACTACTGAGGTTAATGCCAGCATCCTAGCCCCTCTAACACCTCTGTGAAACTCTCCCATTATCTGGCATCAGAGGTAAGGAACTGTAGCAACGCTGACTCCAGGGACGTTTCGATCAAAGCAGCAGATGGATGATGATGCCACAGAATTATAGTGGCTTTTCAAAACAGTAGTATGTGTGTGTTAAGTAGTGATTGGTCAAATCATGTTGCATCTGAATGCTTGAAAGGTGTAAGAACCATGTGTAAAACTGCATACGGCGTGCCCCAGTTGGAACGGGACACCTCATGTGCATGAATAAGGAATTACTCTCGTAATTTTATACTTGCATCCTAGCCTCTCCCCTCGGTCAGCATGGGCCATCTGCAAGATTTTTGTGACAAGCTACTACTCCACAGAAAGCCTTACTGTCCTTTCTGTTATCAATGCTATCAGCTTCACTTAAAAGTAACATTTAATTGAAATTAAAAACTAATTTAATGTTACATAGCAGTATTAAATCACAGTGTTCTCTAAAATCTTACTAGCATTTGAGAAAAGGCACTTACTAGCTTGTAAAGCACTTTCTACAGATCAAGGAAAGTACTAACAGTGTATTAACAATCTGAATTACATAGCAAACTTTTGTCTGTGCTGACAGCCCCTTAATTTAATGATTATTTCAGATTAAATAATGCATGTATTTTCTGGTTTGGGCAAAGAAAATTCTTACCAAACACGATAAAGCAAATCCAGCCATAACTATGTAGACAGTCCATCCAAACTGTTCAGTGATGTATCCATAGATGAAACCAATTATCTGAAAAAAAAAAAAAAAAAAATTTAAAAAGCTTTAAACAAACAAAAACATTTCCCATGCCATGATTAAATTGTGGGGCAGGGGGGAGAAGTTAAGTAGAAAAATACAGGTTTTTCAAAAGCACAGTTCATACATCTTTCTAACCTTGTTTTCAAAGTTGTAGGCCAATAACAAAAGTAAAAGATTGAAAGAAGAAAAGTCTCAATCCATAACAGCCCCTCTGATTTTGTCTAAAGCTTTTAGTGACCCAGTCAAGCCAAACAATCAGAAACCCCCCCTTGTTTGTAAGATCAGAAAACAAAATAAATCCTTTATGTTATCACCCATAGTTCTAGTATACTTACTGCAGAGACAAGAATGATTCCTTGAAAAATCTGTTCTGCTAATTTTTGGCCCTTGTAGTCCTGTGGAAAGAGATTTTTTTTTTTTTGTCAATTACCCAAAACACAAACCTACCACTTAAACTCTTTCAGGTTAGAGCCTAGAGTCAGCCTGGCCACAGGTTCTCGGCTTTTTTGTTCAACTTTCAAACCAGACTGGAATTATTTTTCTTACAGTGTCTGGATTTCAAGTGTAAAAGAATAAAGCTCTTAAATCACTTAACACCTCCCCTACAGTCTTGACCACACCATCTCAAAATAAAAGCAAGCACTGTCTGTTCAGGATAGGTAATGCAAGTTCAGAATATCATTGCGGTTAGCTTAATATCACTATGTAAAAGCCATAACACCACAAAAGAAAGCATATGCTTGTCACATACGATATGTGTCACCTGCGTTTGCATGACCTTAGAAAACGTGGCTCCCGATGAAAACGCTTTGCTTTCTGGCTGTCTGTAGTACAGACGGAAAAGCGTAGAGCGGTTTCCTTTGCACAGCTGTACATCACCTTCATTTTACAGATCATTAAAGCTCGACTTTTCAGACCAAAAAATCGAAACGATACGGAGTACCGCCCCAAAGCGGTTCCTCACGCGCAGCTGCCAACACCGCATGGAGGAAGGGGAACGCTACAACCCGCACGCAGCCCTGTCGCCAGCAGCGACAAGGGGACGAGGGCCCGGGCACGGCCGGGCCTCCCGTGGCGGCTGCCCTACCATCTGCGTGGGGATGGAGCGGAAGATGTTCAGCATGGCGGCGGAGAGCGGCGCCTCACAGTCCTCGTCCTGTTCCTCCTCGTAGTCGTCTCCGTCTTCCTCGTCAGAGCCCTGCGGCGGCTGCCGGCTGCCCGCGTCGCCCTGCGAGGCGGAGGCGGCGGGCTGGCTCGGCGGGTACCGCTGCTCAGCGCGACGCCCACCGCGGTGACGGTGAAGCAAGACCGGAAGGCGGCTGCTGAGCTGGCCGGAAACACGCCCCTTTCGCTCCGCCCCGTCCTCCACCAGCCCGAGGTAGCAGCCTGCTGCCTCAGCCGTCGGCTCCGCGCCGCCATCGCCGCCGCAGCCCCGGACCTGGGCCTGGGCCTGGGCCTCGGCCTCGGCCTCCCTTGCGCCGTCGTCGCCCTGCGCCGCCATCGGTAACGGCCGGCGCGACGCGGCGCGGGACGCTGTCTCCCAGGCAACGGCGGCTTCGAGCCTCAGGACCCCTGGCTGAGGGGCCTTCAGCCGGCAGGTGCGAGGCGCCTGCGGTGTCGCCTGTCCGGAATCGACGCTGACTTGGCAGCCTGCGGGCGGCCCTTCCCGCGCAAGGCTCGAGCTCTGCTCGCAAGCTCGTCGGTAGCTGCCGCAGCCCCATTAGTGTAGTACGGCGGGCGCGGCGCGGCCTTCGCTCCCCGCCGCCATCAGGCATCGCATCGGACACCTGCGGCCCGGTGGGCTGCTGGTGGGTGGCGGCGGCCGCGGGGGCGGCGCTGCCGCGGTGGCAGTTGGCGGCGGCGCGGGCGGACGGTGAGCGGGTCTCGGTGGAGGAGAGCTGGGCCAGGCCAGGCCCTGCCGGCCTCGGAGCGGGGCTCCTGGGGCCCCCGCTGGGCTGTGCCTCCCGATGGCCGCGGAGGAGGAGCTGTGCGGGAGCCCCGCCGAGGCGGCGGCCCGAGGGAGCGCGGTTTGTGCTGCTGGGCCGTGCAGCTCCTGGAGGATGCAGTGAAGCGGGGGGGAACAGTCGTGTGCCCAACTTACTGGGTGTTCACCGCGCCGCCGCAGTAACTGAAATTGCGGCAGCGTAGCGATGAGCGGGTGTTTGAGTATTTTCGCGTGGGTTTGTGTTTGCACTGACAATAATTTCTGGACAAGTCAATCTGTAAATGCTTTTAGCACAGGCTGTTGTAGTGTCACTAAAGGGCAGAAGTTGTATGTGTGTGTGCGTGCACCCTCAGCATCGCTGCCACAGGGACTGAGGAGCATTGCAGCATGCTTCCTTTTAAAGAGAGACATTGTGTTGTACTCCTGTAAGCTAAGGCTACGTGTCCTGACCGACTTCAGTAGCGCTGTAGACATGGCACACGGCATTTATTTGTTGTGCTTGGTAAATATATCCCCACGGGAGAAATGGAACAGCAGAAAGAAGATGTCTGATGCACAACACAGTTTGCAGTCTTAATGTGGAAATTTTACAAGTGTTTTAATATAGAACTGTCTCTGTTTCTTGAATCTGGCGTGTTGTTATGGTGTGAGTGTTTTCTGTTTGTTACTTGAGAGCTACTTCACGCTCCAGGATGCATAGCTCTTATTCTGATTTCATAATCACTGGTACCATTAAATAATTAATATGTGTGTTTGAATTGCATACTGAAATTGCATCATTGCTTTGAGTGTGTGTTTTTATCCCCTTCTACCTATAGCATGATGGTAATTAATACCTTCTTTTACACTTTTGTGATCCTTTTTGTGTGACGACACTTCAGCTGATATTCTGTTATATTTTATGTAGAGAATTTCATGGTTTTGTAAGCGTAAAATGCTATTTGTTAAAATCTTATAAACGCTGTGTCCTGCCAAAATCTTGCAGTTAGTTAAGTATGGAAAGAAATGTTTAATCATTTGCCTTATTTCTGGGATGCTTCCGGTTCAGATAGTTAAATAAATTGGTTCAACACTAAAGAAAAATCCATACATAATCTTCTAGATTCGTTTCAGATCACTTTTGACTGGTAGACGGAGTTTGGGTTGGTTGGTTTGGTTTTTTTTCTGTCAGTGAAGTAAATGGCAAAATCTCTGTCTCCCTTTTAATCTCTGAGTTGTGCTTTAGACACGTCATTGTAGCTACATACTTACTGAGATGCCATACTCAGTTATTAAAATGTAACATACAGTTTTATCTTTATAAGAGAAGGAAACATTCACTGCATTCAGAAACTGTTTTGACACTCCTGGTGATAGTGTGCTATGCCTTGTGTATGCATGCGCTGGAAATAGGAATTGACTGCCATGTTTTTTCTCTTACAGGTTTGCAGGAGGCTTATGCTAATAAATAAAATAACAAGAGAAAAATGACATTAAGGAAAGGTATGTGTATATGTATGCGTCTAATTTTTTAAAAATCTCTTTTGTACTTTTCTGAGTTTCCCAGTTGTTCTCTGGTTATATTGATAAACTTTTTTCTTTTAAATTTTCAGTGAACATTTCCATCCTTATAGTGGCTGTTGTCATATTTTTGCTAGTTCTTCATCATAACTTCCTAGGCCTCAGTGACTTCTTGAAACGGGAATTGTCAGGTATGTTGGGTTTTAATTTTTTTTTTTTTTTTAAGATTGGTGGGAAAGCACGTGATCTGGCCAGACAGAAACTACCACGTTGCTGAAATAATATGTATGATAATGATCGATCATTTGCATAACAAGATACAATTTTTGTACTCTCTTACGAGTAGATCTTTTACTGTTCTCATACCCAAGAAACTTCAGCTTGGTGGGCTTGTCTGTTCTTGCTGTCCTGTGAATTTTCTCGGTTGGGAAGCCAGGTGAGATAGCAGTAAGGGTTCCTTCTGGCTTTAAAAATCATTAAGATATGATTCAGTTTACTTAGCAAAGCCTTTTCATTTTTGGGAGTCTGCTTTTAAGAACTGCACATGGTCCCACAGAGCCTGTCCATGCCCCCATTAACTGCCAAGTCCCAGTTTGCTGCTCCTGGGAGCTGTTGCTCCTGGGTAGCAGTGGTACAGGTGCTTCCCAACAGCAGTTGGATAGGAGCCTGACAGGCCCTACCCAGGAATCAGCTGAAGTCAAAGCTGTTGAGTTCTGTCGTCAGAAAAAGGCAAGCAGAAGCCCAGCTTTGTGAAGAGCAGAATATTGCCCACAAACTGCCAAGTCCCTGTTTGCTATGTTCCTCAAATTACCTAAAATTATCTAATATGTAATAGTCTAGATCATCTGAAAGGTATCAGTGTTGTTATAAAAAGTTCAGGTAGTGGGCAATTTGCCAGCTTTTACAGGTGATGGGGTCTAGTAATAAATTTCAATGCTGATCTCCCGTTTTCCTGCCTGCACACTATGAGTATAAATTCTTGTGGTTTCAGCTTAGATAATGTAGTGTGATCTAGGATCCCTGGAATAAACATGGGCTGTACTTAATGCCTTGATCTTTGGTGGGACAAAATTTGCAACAGTGACTTTAATTTAGAATTTCTGTTTTCTTCATTGGTTCCTACATAAGAGGAAAGGAAGGTATAAGAAAAAGAGGGAAGGGTGATGTGGAGAAGACTAGAAGGTGGTTAGGGTAAATGGGAGGGGGAAGTCAGTGAGATTATAGACATGGCAGAGGGGACCAAAGGTAAGTGTGGCCTACTGTAGTTTAATCCTCATTTTAGTACCTTGTTGTGCTGTGTGTGAATATGTATGGTTAAATGTATGTAGTTTATTTGCAAGTGTGATGTTTTTCCTATTCATTAACATCTCGGATTTTGAAGAGCAGGTGCTATATTTTAAGTGTTTGATACTGGCATGCTGTAATCCACACCTCAGCTGAGACATCCAACAGGTTGCATAGCAGAAATAATTGAAGGTGTTGGGAGTTTTAGCGTGGTAATAATGTCTGTGTTTCATTTGCATAAAACAAGTATGTGATGCCATTTGTACTCCACAGATTCAAATCCATTAGGACTTCAGCCTATAGATTTCATACCTGCAGTTCCCCAGAGGCTGGCAGATGAACGGAATGATAAGGAGATTTCTGTGGTCATTGCAGCATCAGATGAGAGGCTTGGGGGTGCAATTGCAGCCATGAACAGTATTTATCGTCACACCAGATCCAACGTGGTTTTCCATATTGTTACTTTGAATGATACTGTGGATCACTTGAGGTAATGATCTTTTAATTGGATTTCCACAACACTGTAAAACTTAAGTATCTTTGAGAAGAGGAAGAGCTGACTTTCCCTGGAACTGCACTCCTCTAAATTGTGTGCAGTCCCATCTGCTGCTGCTTATTGCAGCTTTTTGACACAGCTGCTGTTGGGGAGTCCTACAGGCATTCCTTCTAGTAATGTTTCAGGGATGGTAAAGAGCCCTCTTTTCCAGTGGAGTTATATCCAGCTAGTGGGGTTGGAGTTTGTTGGTGGAGGGGTTATAAAAGTTACTTCCTACTTTTCTTCTAAGCAATTCAGATGCTGGCAATGAAGTTTGTCCGTTTTTCTAGATTGTTCTTTGATCCTTTTATTCTTAACCACATCTGTGCACACAGATATTTTTTGTGAAGGACCTGTGATAACAGGACCACATATTTCTAATAAAATAAGAAGCAACCTCACACCTTTCATGTGTCACAGCTGTGCAGTATGCTGATAGTGGGCATGCCCCTGCAGTCATACAGGACACCACCGATATCAGCCATGGATTACATTCTATATGTATGTTTGTTGGATAGGGAAGCGAGTGGCCAGATCAAAATCTGTGTCACCGTCAATTGGATCTCTTGCTTTTTCATTCGATTTTGTCTCATTTAGGAAAATCTGTGCCTTTCTCTTCTTTGCAGGTTGTGGCTAAGTAACACTGCTCTGAAAAATTTGAGATACCAAATTGTGGATTTTGACCCTCGTGTCTTAGAAGGGAAAGTACAAGTGGATCCTCAAAACGCAGACACCTTAAAACCAGTGAGGATGATATTGGTTACTTTTTTGCAATTATTAGTTCGTAACAATATATTTTGATATTGGCTTTTGAACACAACTAGAGATCGAAACCAAATCTGTTAGCATAGAAACAATCTTTTATAATCAAATTCCTAAATTTCAGTAAGAATAAATTTCCAGATAGTGGGAGATGGATTTGGATATCTGCATATGCATGCCTAGTATAATTTTTTCTGCTAGCAGTGAAACACAGCAGCTTGCATGTCAAGCATGCCAATACCTCAGAGATACTACAGATACATGTGGAGAAATAAGAAATTCTAATATAGACCAGTTTTAAAGTTAGTTTATTGATGTACAAATTCATAGGAAATCAGCAATTGATGGAACATGTTTATTTTAAATAACTTCTAGGATATTGCTGCCTATTTTACTTCCTTGATAGAAGTTGTCTTGGACATTAGTGGCATAGATAAGTGCCAGGATTATCAATCAATTTTACATTTATTTGGACAATTTTTCATTTAATTATTCGCTTCTCTTGCTTTCTTGTTTTCACAGTTAACCTTTGCAAGATTCTACTTGCCCAATTTGGTACCTCATGCAGAGAAAGCCATCTATGTGGATGATGATATAATAGTGCAAGGTATGGGACCTTTTCTTAGCCTTTTGCCACTGGCCTTATGTGGAGGTCAGTGTGCCATCTCTTACAGTAACCAAAAACTTCTACTTCAAGGAAAGATGTAAAAACTTTATAAATATGAATGAGTTGCATTAAACCGAGTGGTTTTATCTGCTGTAGCAATGGACTGAACAAAAAGTCACTCAGTGCTTAATCAGGATTTCTTTTAATTTTTCTGTGCTTGCTTCCATTTTTCAGATGATATTCTTGAACTTTACAACACTCCACTGAAACCTGGACATGCAGCTGCATTTTCAGATGATTGTGACTCGACCACTAATAAAGTTGCTGTCCGTGGAGCAGGCAATCAGGTTAGTTTTATTCTGATTCAGTGGTAACAATACTATAGACCCCAGGCTTTGGAAACAGACACTCGGTTTTAATGTTCTTGCAGGTTGACTTCCAAATGCAATGAACCTAAAGGTGCGACTGTCCCTACCCAAATCATTTTACTCTGATGTTTGCGTTACAAATGACACCTGCAGTTCCTGTTTAGGCACAGTAAAAGCACTTTGAACTTTTGCTGTGCTTTACAATGAGAGCAGTTCCCAGTGTGGAACCACAGGAGGTCTTAGAACATCAGAGATATAAAAAGGACTTTTTCTGGGAGTGGTATGATATGAATAATATGGTATTTTTAAGACCATGCAGCATTCCTTAAAATATGTAGTTTATATAATCATATTTTTAAAATGTTAGACCTCTTAAGCTTTCTTTCTCTGGTGTTAAAGGAAGGGGTATTGGCTTTAACAACTTCAAGTTATGCTTGTCTGTTGGGAGTTGTGCAAAATTTTTCTTTAGATAGTAATTTGACCGTATTTTAAGCTAATTTCTATTCTCTTTTTTTTTTTTTTTCCCCCCAGTATAATTACATTGGGTTTCTAGATTACAAAAAAGAAACCATCCGAAAGCTTGCTATGAAAGCCAACACCTGCTCTTTCAATCCAGGAGTTTTTGTTGCCAATTTGACAGAATGGAAATTACAGAACGTCACTAAGCAATTGGAGAAGTGGATGGCACTTAATGTAGCGTAAGTACCCCCAAGCTGGGGGTGACAGCGGGTCAGGGATTGGGTTATGGTGATGGCATTTAACTGCTAAATGAAGGGCTGCGTATGAACCTGTGGATTCCTGTCATGCAGCTGCAAGTGAAAATCAACCGATGTAGGGCCACACAAGCATCCTTTCCCAACTTCTTTTCGTCTTCTCTTCCAGAGAGGAACTTTACAGTAGGAGTCTGGCTGGCAGCATCACGACACCTCCACTGCTAATTGTATTTTACAAGCAACATTCCAGTATTGATCCCATGTGGAATGTCCGGCATCTTGGTATGTATGAAACATCTGTGACACTGCTTCCCCAGTGTGTTTTTCCAGGTCTGTAGCTGGACACCTAGTTGATGACGCAGCAAATGGATCTTTTCTTCCCCTATTTTATACCTTGTTCTTTAAGAAACACTGCTTTGCAGTACCATCTTGGGGCTTGTAGGCCTGATCCTTCATGTTCTTTTTTGAACTGCTAGGGGGATAGTTCTTGAATTGACTTACTCTCAAATTACTTCTCATTTTACTTTTCTTTTTCCACGTATATATTGTATCTGAAGTGATCCTAGGTGTTTCCTCCAAGATTGTTGAGATGAACAGACATTTGTATCTGTTCTGCTACTGGTGAAACGCCAACGCTGGAAGAGCTTTCTTAGGTTTTGTTTCTGATGAACAATACATAGGCTGCTGAATACATCCGGGTATTAAGGGGGTTTTAAAGAACTTGGAAGTTAAAGGCAGTCCATTAATATTGATACTGAGCCAGATCAAAGTGGCATTCAGTTGCACCTCATTATGTTTTTCACTTTGCCTTGATTTCTGCCTCCCATACGACCTCCTTTCTCCATAAATGACAAGACTTCCTTTGTTAAAATCCTTTGTTTTGAAGTTAAAATATTGCATGTTGGTGTTTCTGCTGCCTTTATTTCAGGCACTAATATTTCTTTTTCAATAAAAGGGTCTAGTGCTGGAAAAAGGTACTCTCCTCAGTTTGTGAAAGCTGCCAAGCTGCTCCATTGGAACGGACATTTCAAACCATGGGGAAGAACAGCTTCATACGCTGAAGTCTGGGAGAAGTGGTATGTCCCTGACCCTACAGGCAAGTTCAGCCTGATCCGCAGACATTCAGAAGCCTATGAAGCGAAGTAGAGTCAATTTTAATAACTGATGGCATTTTCTCAGGAAACTTCTGGAGCCAAGCAGAACTTTTTTTTTAGCCAACTTGTATTACAGAGCAGTCCTTGCCTGCTGGAGCACAAGGTGATGCGCTTATTCAGGTGCAGTTCTGAAAGGCACAGGTCCAAAGGAGACTCACTTCACTTGTGTGACAGATGCTACTCCAGCAGCACTATAGAAAGCAAGGGAGGATCTCTATAAACTAGCACTTTCATTAGTTCATTTCTGTCTGTTGTGCATTCTGCTCTTTACTAGAAGTCTTCTAGAGGAGGATCATTTTGTCAGCTACAGAAAGAAACAGTTTCTAAGAACAACATACAACTTCAGCTGGTGCTTGCACCATGCAAATCTTGCACAGCAATGTACTGTAATTAAGAGCTGCTTGGGTTTTTTTCTGTTTTTTTGTTTTGTTTTCTTATCCTGTGAAGTAGGTTCATCAACAACCCTTTCTTGCATGAAATCTCTTCCCCACCATTTCTGTGTAAGTCTTTCTTGCAGAATTCTGCAAAATTGAATCTTGTTTTTTTGAAAGATGAATTTTTCAAGTATTATTTCACTATGCAAAGTGGTTTTAACTGCCAGTGAACACTAAAACATTTTTTGTAAAGTGGTGGAGAAAACTTTGTTCAAAAATAAAAGCTAATTTTAACATGTTGACTCAAACCTCAGGTAAATAACAATATGATTCTAGTCTTGATCTGATATATGAAGTGTTCCTTTGTACTTAAATACAGTAGCAAGTGATTGAAACTGAAGTCAGTTGATCTCATCTTTGCAAAAGCAATCTTGTTCTAAAATTATGCAAAATGTTTATTTTGGGGATCAGGTTGTACGAATTGCAGATTAATTTTGTTATTAAGTTCCTCGTAGTTCTCTCAAGTGAGCATGGCTCTGCTATAGAGGTTTTTCCCACCATGCCTTTCCCCTGTCTGGCCCTTTAAACTCATCGAGATTCCTGTGCCCTTTTGCAGCTGGCTGCCCACCGCCTTTTCTATAGGTAAGTTGTTTTTTTTTTTTATAGTTGTAGTGTTACGTTTGAGTAGTGGTTATTGTTAGCTGATATATTCCAACAGCTATAGTGCTAACTATTCCATTTAATACAGGTTTGAAGTCAAGTTGTCATTTTTATTCAATAATACTACTTATGAACAGTCCTCAGTATAAGATGTTTGGACAGGCTCCGTGTTGCATGATCTAAGATACAGGGCAGCAGAGAGCTAACGGGCTCTTTCATGTGTATGAATATGGTTTTAGTACTGCTTTATAATTTAAAAGGATTTTCCAACTGCTTGACCTTACTGCAGTCACAGCCTTTAGTTCTGTTTCTGTCATGGATGCTGATCTGTGGTTTGTTATCTATCATTTCTTTTCCTGGGTTTTGATGAACAAGAACCATTCTTGTCCTTAAGTGGTTAGGAGTAATGAAATAAGTTCAGTTATCAAACTTCAAAAGATTGTACTAGATCAGCTGACACACAAACTTAATTCTGATGACCAGGCTGTGTTTTAGCAGGTTTCAATAAACTGCATGTGTCTGTGTCTGCACTGGATACTTTTTTAAGCTGCCTAGGAGGACTGTGCCTCAACATACATTTATGGAAAATACAACTATCAAAGAAAACAGAAATCAGACCTTTAAGAGGAGGAAAACAGGCACATAAGAGGAAGATGCCTGGTGTCAGGTGTTTATTCTAAACGCTTAATTTATTTAGCAGCTGCAGGGCATCTTGGTTCTCTTGTGACCCCAGTTCTGCTCTAGGCCGAGTGCAGCAGGCAACGTTTTGCTTTACAGTTACCAGTTGTTGCCATGTATAATAGGTGTCATCAGGAAATATGTCTTTTGTTCAAGAGCACCATAAGAACAAGAAGCTTGTTCCCCAGTGAAGACAGATTACTAATATCATAATCTCAGTTACCTTTCCCAGTGAAACTTCTGAACATATAAAGCAGTGTTTAGATAAAATACCTTATGTCTAGCTGACACATAAGTAGCATTTTATAGCAAACCTTTACATATGAAAGTTTCTAGAAGTCTTGCATAAGTATACTGAAAACTTACTGACTTAAGTCATGCTCTAGGGCTACAGTCTCTGTAATCCTCTAGGAAAAACAATTAAATTTTAGGAAGGGAGGATGAAAACTTACCTTGAAATTTAATTGCTTGAACATGACTAGAATTAAACATTTACCATTGTTTTTCAAAGAAAAAGACAAAGGGTTTATCCTTTTGAAACATCTTTTTATAAGGCAAAGTGAACAGACTAGCTCAGTCTATTAGGAATTTTTTAAAATAGGCTTTTTTTTAAATACAGGAAATAAAGTTTAGGACTTAAAAGCTGAATACAGTCAATTTCCTGGACTTGTATAAAATCTGGATCAATCAAGGGAGATACAGTATTATATACATTATTTGACACAGTAATAACTGTGAATCTTTGCAGCAGCTCTGGTATGCAGCATTCCTCCAACTTCTGCTGCAACACAAGTCATTATGACTGTTCTGAAAGCCAGTAATAAGAGTCTCCAAACTGTGTCTTCACACATAGTTCATTACACATAGTCTGTATTAAAATCATAGGCGTCATCTTCATCTGCTGTCTTATCCAAGCTGAATGACAGCGAATTGGAATGTTCACTTTCTGAGAAAAGAAAATAATGTGTTAGTGAAACCAATGCAAGTGCTACAGTACTAGAGACTATGCTTCAAGCCAGGGTTTTTAATACAGACCTGCTATCTGCTTTTCTGAATTTGTAGGACTTGTTTGTTGTTTTCCAAGCTTTGCTTTCCTGGTGACCTGAACTTTGCTTTCCTACAAGTCAGAGAGGTCAGACATATGTGTTTATTCAGACATCACTAATGAAGTCTTCCATGCAAATGAAACCTAAGAGAGACTAATGATAGTGTGGATGTCCCCTTGTACAGTTGGTCAGGAACACACTGCCTTAGAACAATGTTGTTGCTGTAATTAAGCAAAAAGCCCAACCCATATCTCCAGAAGAAAGACTTTTTTGATTACTTCTGGTGGCTTCGCATTCTCAGTTTACAGCAAGATACTGACTGGGTACTTGGTGTCATGATCTAAACAGGTAGAAGCAGCCTAATGAAACCCTGATTTACCTCTTTGACATCCTTTTCTTCTTCTACATCGTCTTGATCATCATCACTTTCTGTGAAATCCTCCTCTTCTTCTTCCTCCCCTTCCTTACTTGTTTCCAAGTTTTCCCACTCTGATGCTACCTCTATCACTCTATGTTCTTCTATTGTCCCATTTGCCATACCAGCTGACTGGAAAATGATGCTACTTGCCGGACTGGGGTATTTTAAAGCTGAGAAAAACATAGGAAGTGTCTGTTAAATCACTGTTAGACAGTACCAGATATAATGCCTACCCCCTGAGAGGACAGCCATTTTAGGTCAGGGCTAGAAAAAGACAGTCGTGCTCCCTCCCTTCCACAAGACTGCACCCCCACATAAGCAGGTAGAACAAAGGACAATTCTGTGAGAATAGCTTTCCCTGAGGCATCTACAGATCACTCCTAGGAGCTGAAAGACTTGGATTTGAGCATAGATTGTACTGAGTAAAATGTATTTTGTTGGCCTAATTAGCCAGTGTTGGTGCTCTTCAACATTCTTTTCCCCTATTTCCTATTTAGGAGTGTTAGATCAGACAAGCAGAAACTAAGAACTAGCAGGGGTAGTTTTTGTTAAGACAGCACACAGATGCACTGTTCTGTTGCATCAGAATCCATTTCTTTCTTAAAAGGTTCATATTCACTGCATATTGGCAAAGCTAAACCCCAGGAGGCTTCCATTCAAAATCTCCCATTAAAACTACTATTACTACTCTTAATGGTAGCACTGCATTACAGTAACAGTCCTACCTTGAACAGTGTTGTTGTTTTCTTCTTCTAGGGTCTTTAAATTAAAGCACTCCTGCATTTCAGCTATTTTGTCTTCTGTAAGATAGGGTGGTGGTCTCTGAGATCCTGGAGGTTGTGAGTGGTAGCTTATTTTAGCTCTGGAAAAATAAAATATCAGCATTAAAAAACAACCAAAGATAACAGTTAAATCACTGTATTTAAAAATAAAACCCAGAGCACAAACCTGTCAAACTCTTCAACCTAACTACTCCTTTATTACAGTCTGTTTAACAGCAGTTAAATAGCTATTTAAATTTGACTCTGAAGTTGTCAATAACAGTATTAAGTGGATAGCCCACTCCTGAGAGGAAAAAGAAATGGCATACTTTGTCACCACAAATCATCTGTCTGTAAAATCATGAGCTGTAAAAGCAGCTGAACCACTTGAGTAAGGGAAATAATCACACTCAGTTACTGAGTTATATTTATTCCCACCCTCAGAATATAGGAACCACTATAAATTGCCACAGAAAATTTGCCATATCCTTTCCTGTCTGTAGAAGAGGACTACGTGGACTCAGTATTTGAGAGGAAGGCAAATTCCCGTAACAGAAGTCAGCAAACTGGCTATGGAGTAACATGCAACATGCTTTGACTCTATGTCTCCTTCACTACTTTAGAATATTATCTATGGATGGCGTTCTCTAAATCTGTTAGCCAATCCAGCTCTCTTTACTGAATTAAAATGTGAGAAAGAAGGTGGGGCGGGGGGGGGAGCAGCCTCTCTTTTCTAAGTACTTCTCAGGACTCAGAGCTTCTGCTGTGCTGGATTAACAATGTGAAAAAAGTGAGCAACATAAAGCAAAATTCATAGCATACATACCCTGTCCAGTCACAAAGTAGTAATTTAGCTATATTCTCTATGTCAGGAACACCTCCCTTTTTCAGCATACCCCTTTTCTGAGCAAGTAAAGTTAAAAACTCCTCAGTGTTCCTGAAATCTGGGATACTATAGTGCATCATTACCTAGTGCAAAAGAAAATGGTGCATTCAGAAAGAGATACCCACATTTCTCTTAGTTTTAGGAATGAAAAAGCAAATCAAATTGGGTTACAGTGAGGACAAACAAGTATGTGAAGAACCTTTTTTCTCCTGCATGTGGGAGTAAACATTACAAAGCAAAATGCTTATTTCATCAACAAATTCATCTGTCATTCACCCATACTAGTGGGTGTATAGAGACAGCACACTGGTTTGTGAAAAAAGTTATCACAGAACTGAGTGGGAATTAGGCTTCAGTTAATCTACTTGAAACTAGAGTGAAATCAGAGTTGGATCTGAAGTCTTCACTGTAATAATAGGAAGCAGTCAGAGTATCTTCATTTTTCACTCTGTGATGCTGTGAGATCTTAAAAGCAGGGGTTTTTAAAAATCAGAAGAGTTATTGGGAAAACAGACTCTGGCTGACAGGATCCTGGCATGCTGTTTCTGCCTTCCATTTAAAAGGATGAAGGATCACACTTAGCGTTGGATACAATAGCCAAAGTTTGCCACTGTATGGTTAGGGGAAAGCAGTGCAAAACCTACCAGAAGTAGTTGAAGTGAAACGAACTTTGGTTATTGGCCTAAGAAACCTACAGAGAAGTCAAATGCAGTGAGAGATGTGGAAAAAGATAGAGCTCACCTGCTGTTTACTGCAGTGATTTAGAATGGCATCTACTCCTTCAAGCACATCTGCTGAGCCTGATTCTTCAGTGTCTATGATACTTCTCAAGGCTAGAGCCAGGGCATTGTTGGAAGGATCTGCAATTATACTTGGACTATCCAACATCTTTGTCTGTTTATCAATGTGCACGATTTGCATGGACCTATTCAGAGAGAAATGCACTGTGAGTAGATAAAGATAAATCAACTAGCAAAGTGCTGGTAATGGTGAGGGATGCAAGACAAAGCTCAGTGTTGGACTGAATACACTTCATACAGAGTCAGTTTCAGTGCTTTCTCCTCATATGCTTTGCGTAGGACAGAAATCTAAGTGTACAAAAAGAGCAAGTTTATACACTGTATTCCCTCGTGACAGCTTGCATCACACAGATCAGTATCTTTCATCCTGGCAAACTGAAATGTGCATTTAAAACTGCACACAGGGGCATAGTTTGCCCTTAATGGATGGAAATTGTACACAAACAACAAACTCAAGGTAATCAGAACACAGCAACAAACAGGGCAATGAACAGCTTTTATCAGACTTGGCTTACTTGGTAACACCTCTTGCTACGCCAACATTGCAAGCACGAACTCCTTTAAGACTGTTGATTATGCTGCTCTTTCCCACATTAGGGAAACCTGAAGAAAACCACATAAATCCTTGTAAGTTAAATAAGAAAATTCAGCCTATGTAACACTGATCAAAACTGCTTCTTCCAGGTGTCTTTGGTAAAGTACATCTTCAGTGTGAGATCAGAGTTGGATCTGAAGTCTTCACTACAGAAGTAAGACAAAGTCTGTATCCTCATTTCTCACACTGATAATAAAAGGGGCATGAAAGACATCACTGAATGTAACACCACAAATCTAATCAGAGAGGAGGAAGGCAGTGCAAGCTGCATGGTATGTAACCTGCTTCTCTTAGCTGGTGAATCAGGTAAGGCCTCACACAATGTGTCTTCCACAGATCACATACACTACATGCACGTAGTACAACATAAATCGCTGTCAACTGAAGTTCTGCAATAGCAAGGCTTAGATGAAAGTAAGAACAATGACTAGAAAGCCCCAAAGAAAGTCATGCGTTAAGTTGTTTTACCCAATTTGCAATACAGGATACTAAAGCTTTATGGGAGGAGAAGGAAACTCCTCCTGTCTCTCAAAATGCTTACCTACTACCCCAACCTGAATGGCTTTGTTTTGAGTCTTGCCGTGCTCTTGAAGAAGTTTCAGAAGGCATTTGCTTCCAAAACATTCAGTGGTTCTTGACAAATCAACACGAGCACGTCTTTTTGTGAACTGTTCCTGCTACAGGATTCAAAGGCAAAAAAAAAAACCAAAAAACCACCATGGTCAGGAGCTATTTAGGAAGATAAATACATATGCTTAGATTTATTTATCTACTGTAATGTTTCCAACTCTTATCCTCTACTAGACGATGTTACTGTGTTCTTCTAAACAGAAGGAGTTAGTTTAATAAGAAATTGGCTAATCAGTTAAGTGACAGTAAAAAAGGTAGCCATCAACAGTAAGAGAAAAAAGAATGTGAACTGACTTCTAGGGCTTGTGATTTCAATTCAGGCTGTGTTGCAGATTGTTGTCGACCATAAAATAACCATGTATGTTCAGATGGTAGAATCCTTAAATCTGCAAATTCACTCAAGAGGTTTCAATTTTTTGAAGGATTTCAAAACCTGCTCTCCGCATTGCAGTTCCTGTACCATTTTGCAGGAGGGTATTTCACTATGCTGTTATCAGGGTTAAGACGTGTGAAGCATTATGTATTAATACATATACGGCTCAAACTAGCATCTTCAAAGAGTTGAGACTAGGACACAGGGAGCTAAACCCTGTATACTCTTCATGAAAGAAGTCAGGTGCTACCTTTATTGATGGCCACAGTCAGGATGAATGCAGTAGTACCGATTGCACCACCTACAAAACAATTCAGATGTAACTGGTGCAACCATCCTAAGTAGAAGATGAAAAATTCCTCATCTTCCTCCCCTCACTGTCCTTCTTACAGTAAAAAAAAAAAAAAAAGACTTGGTTTTACTCTAGTCCAGCATCCTGGGCACAAATAACAATACATATTTCAACAGCAAGGATTCCCCCACAGTACCACAAAGCTTAGTCAAAGTGCAACGGCATATCCATCAGTCACACCAGTATAATCAAACAAGGGGAAAAGGAATTTTAAAGAATATGAGTTCCTGTTTCTCAACATGTTTCAACATGTGTGATTGCAAACACATAGGACTTAGCCATGAGAAAGCCTGCAGTGCTCTTACCATAGTCCTGTCCTTCATCAGTGTTGCCGATTTAAAAGCAACCGTTGGAAGCTCCTTCTTCAAGTAATTCAGCCATTTCTCTAAGTTCTCCTTTGGCACTAAATCTGCAAAAACGAGCACAGTCCTTTCACTCATGTGAACCTTAAATATCACTGTGTGGAGAAAATCTAATGTGGAATCATGAACCAGACTGTATTTTGTCTATTTAGTATGTTTCTTTATGACAAATAATGTTTGGCTGAAAACTCTAGTACTGGGTATGATCCCCAAAGGCACCCAGTGTTGCAAGTTTTAGTCTTTATTTTCTGCCTCAAGCAGAACATACCACAATTACATTTTTGGCCCCTGTATCAGTTTTTAATGCTGGGGTCTTGCTAGGAGTCTTTGTATGGTACAGGGAGTGATGTTCTGTGAAGGATTATCCCATCATCCCTGCAGAGGCTACTCTAATATAAAGCTCCCTTTGCTCTTGCTGTCGCTCTTGGCATTTCCTTTTCTTTTTTTTTGCTGCTGCTAACCCAGTAATCTCCAGCCTTTTTAGCTGGTTTCACCTGCTTTTGTGTGGATTCTTTCATACAGCAATAGAAGAGAGAAAATACTTCCCAAAGGCAAATTTAAAATACAACTATTGCATTGATTTGCTGATCTTTAACTCAACCATTGCCTCAGTGGGGACCAGCATCGTGATCTCTGCCTACTCACCTACATTCACAAAAATGTTGAAAATTTTAAGATCTTTAACTTCTGTCAAATTTAGCTGAAACCGGCCAATGCCCTCAGAATTTATTGCAAAAGAAAGGGGCTAATGTGCATTTACCTGTCTGTGGTGTTTTCTTAGCAAACTAGACTAAAAGGTGGAGGAAATGTGAACCCTTCAGTAGGGCAGTGAGCTCAGAGTTGGATCTTACGTCTTCAATGGAATCTCAGATTCCTTTAAAATCTTCTTCATAGCTCACCTACCACAGAACCACACAGTGACAAAGTAACGCTTCAAGAAAACCTGTGCTTCTTACCAATTTTGTTCAGGACCAACAGCAGCTTTTTGTCTCCTCCAGAGCAAGTTACAGCTTGCTCCAGTTGCGGGCACCGGCAGCCCATTGGATCTCTTGCGTCTAAAACCTCTAGAACCACATCTGAGGCCTCAATCACCTAGGTTAGGAAAAAAGAGAGAAGACTCTCAAATCAGACATCACAGACCATTTGACAGATGACAACTCTGGAATAGCTGTGGCTTACAACAGTTACTGTTGCATTTCACAGGATGATTTCACAGTTCTTGTTTGAGCTCCCTTCTTCTGAACTACAAACCAGAAAGATGAAGCAATTTTCATCTTTTTCCTCCAAAGGCAAGAAATCCTTAGACAGTACTACCTCATTACTACAAGAGCTCTCTGATCACTCAGTATGTACTGACATGGGCCCAAGAAGTCTAATGCCTCAAAGTACTGGATGTCTCAGTAGCTCACACCAGACAAGACTGAAACCCTCACAGTTTCTCTCGTAAAATCCCTTACTTCAGTGTTGAAGTTCATCACAAGCAACCTTTATACTCTGTAGCAGCTGCACAGTAATGCAAAAAAGGAAAATAACAAGCGGTCTCATTGCTGACTCTCATCAAACTATATAAAAATAGTTGAAACATCTCACCTTCTTGAGCTCCCTGCAAAATGATTTCTTTGAATTTTTATCCAGCGGTTTGTTAGTCTTTGCTTTAGATTTGCCAGAGGATTCCTGAATGCAAGTAAAAATGAAAGGGAATGATTTAATTGAGAATTAGCGTATTATACTTGCGTGCATATACAGCACGAAAATGTAACATATAACACACTGCTTAAGAAGATGTAGTTTCAGGATGACTTTTATTGCTTCTATAAGCTTCAAAGAATGAAAATCATACCAGACGCCTACCTTTCCCTCTGCTTTTTCCTTGATTTTGGCTGCATTCTTTTTAGCTTCAAGCTTCCTCTTCTTTTCATGTTCTTTCTGTCTGTTGAGCTTCTGCTTTTGTTTTAGTTCTTCAAGCTGATTGCAAACAAAAACCCAAGCCAGATAAAACACTTTTGAAGGTGGTAAGAAGCCTGTTCTTTCTCCCCATTTACTTATTTCTGACCAAAGTTCCTGAAACAGCTTATTTAGAAGCCATGGCTGTCCAAGTAACACTGGGAACTTTTTTTGCATCCTACCCTGAAAAGAATACTGTTGCCTTCAATTGCCTCAAAACCAGAGGCAATATATACATTAGCTACACCCCAAAATAAGAGCCATGCAGCAACAACATTACAACTGATAAGGGTGCTGCTCTCATGTCACATTACTCCACACTGCGGACAGCAGATCCTTATTTTCTGTATAATCACATAATGCCAAGACTCAACTTTTAGCATTCTGATGGGACATCTGTGTATCTTAGCATCACGGACAATTCTGATTACATTAAAAGTGACATTTCCAGCATGTTTATACACACAGTGATGAAATTAAGATTAAAAATAAAAGAGTATATTGTATACACACTATATAGTGCTGGAAATAAATATATTATTTTTCCAAAGTACCTGTCTACTAGGACCATTTACATGATTGCACCCTCTCGGTGTGCACATGTACACACACACATACACACAAAGCTTTCTTGAAGCTAGGAACGGTCTCAGTTCTTGTCCTGTTTACCACAAATTGTATTTTACCCTCTGCTTTCTTTGCTCCGCTTCCCGTAGAAGCTCTTCCTTAAATGGTGCAGCACTGGGAACACCGGGATCTTTCTTGGGCTTTTTGCGTCCACGTTTTTTGGCCTCCTTCCTGACTTTTCGGTGGTGTTCTCTGATCTGAAGACAGGAGCAAGAATATTTTCTCAGTCTAAGGCAAAAAAAAAGGGATGTATCCCTCCTGTTTACAGATACAGAGTAAAAAATGGTATGTTTCTGCCTTTAGATCAAAGTGTTTCAATTGCATAATGTCTCATTGTAAAGCTACACTCGAACATACCAGCCCAAAATAATGCAAAATGTAATGATGTAGAAAACCTATGCTCCTTTCTACATCATCCTTTGGCCAATGGTAACTGGAAAGCAAATTCCTCTCTACAGCCCAGACTCCTTAACATTCAAGATAACATCCTTATTGTGTACATGTATACGTACAACGTGCTTCTGTAGTAATATATAAAAACTGTTTTTAGCGTTAAACTAGTTAGCATGGAGCTTTACTTAGAAACAGTCCCCCCGCCCGCTCCGTGGGACAAGGGCAGCCCGCCGGGACTCACCTTCTTCTGGATCTTGTAGCGCTTGTGGCAGGTCAGCCTCTTGCTGGCTTTCTTCAGCTCTGCAAGGCACCGCGCCCGTCAGCGCCGGCTCCTCGCGCCCCCGCCTCCCGGGGACAGCCCCCCCGCTCACGGCCGCCCGGGAAGCGGCCGAGCTCCTATCGCCGCCCGCCGCCGCCGTTCCCTCGAGCCCGGCTGCCCGATTCCCCCACCCTGGGCTGCCGCCGTTCGCTCGGCCACGGGCGGCCGCTCCCCCCCCCCACCCCCCGCCGCCGCCATTCCACGGGTCCCGGGCCGCCGCCCGCCCCCCCCCGCCATTCCCTCGCCGCAGAGCGCTCGCCGGCGATATTGCCCGAGGGCCGCCCCCGCCCGCGGCCACCAGTGTCCCCGCTCCCGCCGCCCCGGCCCCGCCGCTCACTGGGCCGCTTCATGGCGCCGCCGGGCCGCGCTCGGCCGCGGCCCCACGTGGAAGGCCGCGCTCCTTCCTCCTCCCGCCGGCGGGCGCTGCCGTAAAGCGAAGCGGCCCTTCCTCGCCGGAGGTGTCGCGCGGGCTCGGCGCGTTTGGCGGCCGGGCGGGCTTTGCGGCAGCGGCGGGCTCGGCGGTACGGAGCGGCGGCGGTACCGACGGCGGCAGCAGCAGCAGCAGCAGCGGTGGCGGGGCGGGCGGCGGAGGAGGGCGAGTGCGGCCGCGGCTGTCGGAGGCGGAGCGCAGCCGGCTGGGTGAGCGGCGCGGCGCCGGGGACGCGCAGGCGGGGCGGCGGCCCGGAGCCAGGAGGCCGCTGCCTCCCTTTGTGTGGCCGCCGCGGGGAGGCAGCGCCGCCCGGCCGCGCAGCAGCTCCGCCACGGCGGGCCCCGCGCCGGGCCCGGGGGCGCCGAGCCCCTCCGCCTCCTCCTGTCACCTCCCCCGTCCCCGCCTCCCGCGGCGGCCCTGGCCCTGGGCGCGGGCCGCCCTGCCGCGGCCCCCTCGGTGTCGCTGTCCCTCACCGGCGTCCCGACCCCGCTGGCCCCGGTGTCTCCCTCAGCCCTCCCCGCGGTGTCCTCCCCGCTGTGCCGTCCCCGCCCGCCGCCCCCAGCGCCCCGTCCCGTCACCGGGCCGAGCTCGCAGCGGTGACAGCGGCCTCGCGGCGGGCGGGTGGCCGAGGGCCGGCGGCGGCGGCGCGGCCGCTGCCGGAGCCTCCGGAGCGAGGCCCGGGGGACGGGAGCGTGTCCTGCCCGGTGTGGGTGGCAGCGCGGGTCGGGGAGGGGACATCGTCCTGTCAGGCCGCGAGGGCACAGGCTGGTCCGGGGCCCGAACTGGTGTTCTTCTTTGTCGCCTTCTCCGGCCGACAGTAACACCTCATAAACCGGGCAGGCTGCGAGCCGGGTGCAGGCAGGGGCCCGCCTGCGGGACGGTTTGGGTAAAGTACGTGTTTTGCCTGCTTGTCCCAGTGCTGATGAAACGATCGATATGCTGTGCCTCTCACTTCTTCACCAACTTTGTCCTTTTATAGTGTCTGGTTGCTGCCGTCCCACTTTTCCTATGTTGTAGCTGGTTTCAGTGTGATCGGTAATCGCGGGAAATTCTGGCTGTGTTTCCCTCCCTTGTTCCGTTTGCTAAATTTACCATGATTTATTGAGTATTTCTGTTGAAACGTGGGAGATCCTGATAACGATAAAATACTTTCTGTGGTATCTATCGGCTTTTAGCTTTTTTCTACTTGGAGGCAGAAAATGAAATGTGTGCTAGATACCTCCTTGGCTTGTTTTAAGCATGTTATCTCAAATGCACGTAAAAACTGCTCATTTAATGAGGTGTTAGACTGGCTAATGCTTGTGGTGATCAGTAGTACAGCTTTCAGGAGAGGCAATCTTCCACCCGTTGTGTATATATTCGTATACATGTATATTGGTAATGGCCAAAACATTTCTTATAGAGATGTCTATGGTTATGTGACGTTTTTATGGGCAATGTGAGCAATTATTAAGAAGATGCCCAAGCTCCTGTTGCACAGGAGTTGGCTTGTTTGTAGCGGTGGAGATTCTTGGTGTGACCATTCACAGTCTTGTGAGCTAGCAGCTACATTGCAGAAGAAAGTCTAGGAGACATGTTCTTAAGTAAAACAGAATACATTTCTGTGCGCAGTAGGATTATCTGTGTTTATGAGCATGGAGATCTAGAGAAAAGTTTGCATTTTGGAGCCTGAAATTTGTAGGAGTTTTACGTAAGCAGTTCTCTCACTGAGTATTCATGATGTTGTTCAGACTGTGATACGTGTTTTGCACCTTCCTCAGTTATTAGAGGAGAAAAATGTTTTTGGAGGCTGTGTGCAGAATGGCCGGGTGTCTTGATCATACAAGTGTACACCAGCGTCTATGTATGGCTGAGAATCTGCAGTGCACGTGCCTCAGATAACGGACGTGGAGAAGCCTATGTGCAGTTTGCAGGCAGGTGCTGGTTGGAGGCTCCCCGAATCTTTATTTCAGGATGGGATTGGACTGAGTGGACTTTTGGGTTCCTGGGTGAACCAGAATTATTGATTCCAGTAGTCCCTCCCGCCTTTCTTTCACAACCAAGAACTTGTGTTTTCTAGCAGCCTCCCCATCAGCACGCACCTGGTGTTAGCCATTTGAGACTGTAGCGCTCAGATAAAAGTTGCAGGCCGTGCCAAAAGCAACAGGCTGGTTGTCCGTTCCTGAGATGAATTGCCTGCTAATAAAGCACAAAGATTCTCTGTATATGCGTGTTATGAAAATGTCCAGAATACCGAACAGGAAGACAATCTCTCTGGGGTTTTATTGAAGACAGTAGTTGTATGAACTAAATCGAAGCAATCGTTTTGCCATAAAATGGTTCTGTACATTTCGCATGTAATTTCTGGAAAAAAGCAGACTTGGAGACTGCTTAGAAATTGAAACAGGTATATCTGTAGTGAACCTGTTGGCTGGATCCTTGATGTTGCTTACTTATGAGGATAGAAATCCGCTCTGAAGACTGATGGAAGTGCATCATCACTAGAGAGTCTGTTAAATGTTTCTTGACCTTAAAAATTATTTTCTTATTGTTACAAGCACTGTACTACTTTGCATTCTGTAAGCTTTACTGCTTTCTGGTTTCTACTCTCAGGTCAGATATCACTTATGTTTACTCCCTGCTCTGCTTGATGAATCATTCTCTTGCAAGTGGCTGTGAAATCTGTAACATGCATTCAGGAACATTAGAGAAATGTGTTTTTACTGTAAAAATGACAGAAGTGTCTAGCGTTCTGTGTACAAAATTACTTTGTAGAGTTTCTGCTAGGCTAAAAAAAGTTACCTTCTGTTTCTTTCTTTTTTCTGTCACTCTAATTATTCAATTTATTATTTGATTTTATTCTTTAATTATCTATCTATATTATATTTATTATTAATATTTAGTAATCTGTCTATCTATAGCTACTCTCCATTTTCTTCTCTCTGTCTTTCCTTTTTCTTGTCTTCCAGTTTTGACTGTACTAACACCATTGCTGATTTGCTATTCTTAGAGTGTTACCTTCTCCCAGTATCTCTACTTGGCTGTCAGACACTATGAGGAGACTGGCTTTTCGAGGTGCTGGTTGTACTCTGGTAAATCTGGTAAATTATTGATTGTATGTGCACCATTCTCTCCATTTCTCTGCCTTAGGCTTTTGCTTTTCTTTATCCTAACTGTTAATTATTCCTGCCTTATTCATCTCATTTGTGTGCTTGAAATTAATTCTGTCTCTAACATAAATGCTCTAATGCGGTTATGTTGTGCTGCCGTACCTTGTAAATCAACTGAGTGCTTCCTAGAAGAGATTCCTTGATTTGGTTGGAAAATGGGTATAGACTGGGATAGATGGATCTATTCTGTCTTCAGCCTTTGAGACAGCTACAAATAAATATATTTTATGATGCTGTCACTGGAAGTTGGGAAAGAGCCAACAACTTGTTCCATAAATCACCATAGTTGTTGGATGGTGGTTATTCATTTGTCACTGTTTCTGCTGATAAATGGAAAACTATGGCCAAAAAAGGAGGTGGCTTTTTCTACTTCTTGATGATTGAGCCATTCCTTCCACACATAAAGTGGGAGTAGTAGGTCACATGATGGCCCGGACCTTTTTTTGGCTTGAATCTAAGACAAGGTATTCAGTAGCCATTTGAATTTTAGTTTGTAATTTGTTTTGTTCATGTTTTTTTGTCGTTTGGGTTTTTTTTTTTGTTTTGTTTTGTTTTTTTTTTAATTTGGCATGGAATTATGTGCTTTTACATCAGAACTGAGTACTTGTCTTTGTACAGCTCTTTCCTTTAAAACAGTGGTTCTTGCTTAGTTATCATGCATGGGATGAGATCAAAATGTAGATAGTTTAAGAATGTATCCTAGTAAGAGCTGCTAAATTCATCCTCATCACTGTGAGCCCTAGGCTTTCTGACATTGCTGTCTTCAGTGACTATAAAACTGTAGGACCATTTTGATTTCCCTTCACTCCTGCCAATTTTCAAAAAGCTGGTGTTTAGATCTATGGCTTAACTGAACTGTAGTATATAACAAACATATGTGACTCATCCTAAAGCATTGCTAGCTTCATAGTTAGCTCTCACCAGAGAGTTTGGATGCAATGCCATGAGTTTAAGAACATCTCTCTTCATTATAGAAGAAGTTGGATTCCATGGGTTCCAAGAGGCGAAGAGCTACCTCGCCTTCCAGCAGTGTCAGCGGAGGAGACTTTGATGACGGCCACCACTCCACGAATATACCAGGCCCAAGCAGAAAGAGGAGGAGACTTTCTAATCTCCCAACTGTAGATCCTGTTAGTACCTTCTCATTATACACAACTTTTTTCTTGGGGATACTGTATCCCTGTCTGGGAAATGCTGGGTTGTAAAATGGGTGGTCATATGTAGTACATATACACTGGCCTTGAATCTGTTGCTGCCTTGGCTAAGCTTTGTTTAGGATCTCGTTCAGCTTTGGCTTGTTCTTGTCTCTCCAGTTTCATCTTTTTCTTTCCCATTTTCCTTTTGCTGCTTTTCTTTTTTTGTTGATGATTTTAGCAGATGGAAGGATGTTGGAGAAGGAGCTGAAATCATAACGTGCAGAAGTTGAGAGCTGTGTCTGAATAGCAAATGCAGAGAGAGATAAGTGGGGAACAGCACAGGCAGTGATTGCTGAAGTGTACAATGTCTCTGTTATGCCTTTGAGTTAACAGTCTAATTTTAATTAATTGCAGGGCAGAAGAACCCCTGTCGTTGTTTTAGATGTCTATAACTCAGAGAGAATCGTACTGAATTAATTTACATTTTGGGTGTTTTACTTAGAATTAGCATTGAAAGAAAGCTGCCTGTGTTCAAAAAAATAAATTAAAATTCTGCAGTACCTGGCATATTTGTCAGGTATGGTTCTAATGTACGAGATCCACCAATTTCTTCACACTTCTTCTTTACAGCACACTGTGGATTGACAGCTTGTCTTTCCCATTGTAAGCAGGCTTTGATTTGTTACCTCCTGAAAATTGTCTCCTTTTTCATTACTTTATTGTTCTTGCATTTTAGATTGCTGTATGCCATGAACTTTACAACACCATCAGAGATTACAAAGATGAACAGGGCAGGCTCCTTTGTGAGCTTTTCATTAGGGCACCGAAGCGAAGGTAAGATCCCGGTTCTGGTTAAGCCTTGAACCTGAGATTTAATTAGGGAATAAGTGGATATTGGGGAATACTTCAGCATTAATAGCTGTGAAAATTTTAAGCTAAATTTATCATAGTTTCACACCAGTGTTTGATCCGAGTATTTGATGTAATTATTCAATGTGACATGCTAACATTGGTGCCCTTTTTCAGTCAAAAAAGGATACACTGAATTAATTTAAAATGTTTCTTGTGACACCTGCCTAAAACATCTATGTCTTTGACTTATAAAATATTCCACTTAAGTGGTGGAATATAATACTAAGGGCATATCTTGGGAAGATTAATAGGTGTGACCCTTGAAAATGCAGTAGATAAAGTAGGAGACTGAATTTTATCTTAAACTCAGAAAATTGAGGATGATAACAGAACATGTAATAAAGTAAGCCTACAAATAGACCACTGTCCAGATCTTTTAGCTGTAACAAAAATGTATTGGAACTTTCTTTGTTTTATTTGGTCATAGACACATACAAACTTTAGTGCTGTGGTTTTGGTTTTACTGCTTGGAATATAATGTCTGTTTTTGTCATTGCAACAGAAATCAGCCAGATTATTATGAAGTGGTTTCTCAGCCAATTGATTTAATGAAAATCCAACAAAAGCTGAAGATGGAGGAATATGATGATGTCAATGTGCTGACTGCTGATTTTCAGCTTCTCTTTAACAACGCGAAGGCTTACTATAAGGTGAGGAAAATACATATAAAGGCTCAAATTCATTGTAAAAGTGGTAGAGATATGTTCAAGTTCTTCCTTGGTTTGGCCAAAAACTTTTCAGTTTAGCTTTTATTATTGGTAAGAGAACAGCACACATTGCAGTTATCTGCATATATTTCCGTAAGGTTGACCGTATCTTTGTAAGATGTCCTACTATAGCCATATTTCTGTGGAAAACTATAAAATAATGTGGGGAGGGTCTTCATGTAGTTTTCCAAAAGAAACAGAAAGCAAAAATAGACATGTAAACTGACAAAAATATTCTTCTATCAAAGCCTTCCCATTTTACAACACACTCTGTGTGACATTTTGAAATAGAAAAAGATTTTTTTTTCCCCAAAGGGAACAGTATATAAATAACAGCAAGCATACAGTAGGAGTGTTGAATCTTTCTCTTCCATTGGCCACTTAACTATATGAAAAAAAGGCACATTGATTATCATGGTCAGTGATGATAGATGGTGAGTGTACATGAAGATGTGTTTCATCAAGGGTGCAACCCCCATGTCCATTCCCCCAAACTGGGTACATGTTTTATTTCAGATGTTAATGGTTTTTATTACAGTTGCTGTAAGGAAGTGAGAAAAAATTGGATTAATCTTGTTTAATGGAAGGCTATGTTAAATACATAAAACAGTGAAATTGTATGTAGTGACTGAGATGATACAGCATATCTAAAACTGCTAATATTACCTTTCATCTTTGACTTTGAGATGATCCAAATGACTGCTTTCTGAACCCAGCTGGTATAACCGGGTGACATTCAGAAAAGCAATGCTTATTTTGTTTACGTTTGTGTGTGCGTGTAGCTTTTTGAAAAACAATCAGATTTATGGATTAATGCATTTGGACATTCTGGTTACAGTAGAAAAAGTACAAAGATTTCCAAATTCATTGTGTACTCCTGAAGCTTTGCAAGGCAACTCACCCATTAATGTTGGCTTTTTCATGGTTTCTACACAAGAGAGAAGGACTTGATGGCAGGAAAGAATGATTAGAGTTTTACAAAATGTGTGCTGCCTTTGCCTACAGAATAGTGGACTCAAAATTATGCCTGCACTGTAAAAATCTTGCATGTAGAATAGAAATAGGTAGCCATCATTCTAGAATGAAGGAATGTTGACATTTCCAGAGAAATATGGAGTTGTGAGCTGGAGGTATGGCACACAAACATAACCTCTTCTTTTTTCATCTTTTTTATCTTACCCATCTTTTATCTTGCCCATCTTTTATCATTGGAACATGGCAGTTCCAATGATGCATATAAAACAGGGATGGCTGATTCATTGTCAAGGTCTCTATTGTAGCAGGTGTTTTATTGGCAATGCTAGGTTAGAATGGAAGCCTTTGGTTTTTTAGTATTTTGGTTCAAATCTTACACTTTTGAGCATCTTGCATTAATACAGAAGGAAGCAGACTCGTGGAGCAGAATACTCTTTAAATCTGTTCCTCATAAATAACACCTGGTCTAATGTCTTGAGAATATTTAAGTCTAATAAGGTAGGCTTAAGAATAGTTCTCATATTGGTTTCTCATTTGTATTGCAAGCTGTCAGAGGTTGAGAGAGTGAAGAAGAGCATAATCAGTAGTAATAAGGTGACATATCTGCAGGAATACCTGAAATAGAGGTTAAGTGACAGAGGAGAGGGAAAGAAAAATACAGAAGAGTGGAAGAGCAGTCTTTTTTCTGGGTAAAGTTCTTAAGTAGTAATGTTAATAGGCACATGCTTGTCTGCCACTACCAACACAGTATTTACAAAACTTAATTCGCTGACTAATGCTTCTAGCTCTTCCAAAAAATATACCTAGATGTGTACCCAGGTGGTAGCATGTTGTCAAGTTCTTTGGAATTTCACAGTTAATGCTGAGTTATGGAAGAGTGTAAATCATGGCAGTGCTTTCAAAGATATTGGCACACTTATTGGCATTCTTCTTCCACAGAAATTAATTTTCAAGTGCCACACAATGGCAGCAGTATTGGCTTGAATCATGTTTCTGGCATACTGATATTTAGTCTGTTTTAAATACCAGTAGTGTTATGCTGCAACAAAACCCAATTATTTCTCCAGATTCATCTAATAGGCATGTCCAAGCCTCAACCCAAGTAATCTTATTGCTAAGTTTTCCAAAAGACTTAGATGCTTTGGAGCGATAGACGTTACATTTTCTAGTGCTTATTGCGATTCTTAGCATCTCTGTTGAAGAACGACTGAAGCAGGAATTTCCCAGGTTTTCTATTATTTATTTAATGCATTAATACCTTTCAACTAATAATTTATAAATTTCCTCCAGATAAGAACGGTCTGAATTTTGAGTAGAATGTTTGATTTGTTTTTGCAGCCTGATTCTCCGGAATATAAAGCTGCCTGCAAATTATGGGAGTTGTATTTGCGCACAAAAAATGAATTTGTTCAAAAGGGTGATGCTGAGGAGGAAGATGAAGATGAGGAAGGACATGACAATCAAGGCGCAAATTCTGAATTAGTAAGTGTGGGCATGATAGCTGCAGTTGGAGGAAGCCATGGCTGTGTATGTCAGCTGACTCTGAGAGGGAGATTGGCCTCCATATGTGAAAAAGCATCTTTATAGTTAAATTATGCCCCAAAAGGTATTTCCTATACAAGTTTATTAGTTAATAATTTCACAGCATTGTATATGTGTTTCACTTTTCCCTAGCAAAAAAAAGTTATGAAGTTTTCTGATATGGGTAAAACGTGGTTCTGGTTTAGTTGAAACTAATATGATGTGTGCTTGATATCATGCCAACATTGAGGTTTGATGCAAGCAAGCTTCATGTCTAATGACATCGTTTTCCAGTGTGTGTCCCATTCAGTTAGTGCAGCTGTTCCTGGAGTCTTTTATAAGCCAGATATGATGATAGGAAGTTGGGGCTTGTCTGGTTTTTGTGATGTTAGGATGCATGTTTTCATTAATGTTGACAACTAAGTCTGTTCTAACAATATGTAACGTATGTCTGACAGTCTGCAGCGTAAATGTGAAACTAAAGTTTTCTCATGTGCTTCACCTAGATGCATAAACAATGTTGTTTTCAAAAGTTGCATCCATTTTTTACAGCTGATTTTTTTCTGTCTTTGAAAAGTAAATTCGTATATTTCACTGCAACTTAAAGCACTCCACTATGGCTGCTATTAAAACTCCTTGTGATTTCATTTCTTATGTTAGTCATCTCCAGGTTACCTGAAGGAAATTCTTGAACAGCTTCTTGAAGCTGTAGCTGTCGCCACGAACCCATCAGGACGCCTCATAAGTGAACTGTTTCAGAAACTTCCTTCTAAAGTGGTGGGTATTTTAATAATATTGGTTGTGTTCTAAGTTGGAAACCTGGACATTTATATAACTGATGTTACACACTGTGATGGGCACACTCAGGATGCAGTTCTTTGTTACAGTCTCATCAGTGGCAAACTCCAACTGTTTTTAGAGCTTCCCTCCCTTCTTTGCTCCTACCCACTCGTTCCCAGCCCTTCATTGCAGATTGGGGCTTGCCCTGTTCTGCCAGTTTAGTTAATTGGGGTTTTTTGGTGCAGAATTTTTAATCTTTTTAAGTATGTCTGATTTCATTGTTCTGTTTCAGGGTGTGTTGTAACAAGTTTATCCAGCAAAATAAATAACTCTGAAGACTGTCACCACATATTTGGCTTTCAGACAGAACTGTTCCTTTATGTCAGTTTATTGATGGATTATAATTCCTTGTATCTGTTTTACAATCTGGCTCACCCAAATTGAAGCCTAGTGCTAGGTTTATGAAGCTTACACTGTTCTTATCTGCAATTCATCTAATAGCTCATTTTATGAGCTATTAGAATAATAGCTTTGTGACTGTTTATATGAATATATAAATTATTTTTGTTTTCCAGCAATATCCAGATTATTATGCAATAATAAAGGAGCCCATAGATCTTAAAACTATTGCCCAGAGGATACAGGTACAGTATGAGCATGTTAATGTGTCATAGTATAGACTTGTTTAACAGTAAGCATTCTAAAATTCTTAGAAGCTAAAGTTTATGATGGTAAAAAGGCAATGTGTTTTTCCCCTGCTACTTAAAAATCTGAACGCTATGCTGATTTAATGTTCTGTCCCGAGTTAATGCTGCAGAAGTAGCTGTGTTGAAGATCAAGCATTGTAAACTGTAGTGTGCTGGCATTGAGCCTGAATATCTTGGGTTCCTTGATGTTTAATGGTTTAAAGTAGTTCCTTGGCAAGTACTGCTAATGTAAAACATTGAGGTATTGAAGCTTGGTTGTGCATTATCATCGCCTACTTTTGTTCTAGTGCTATAAATAGATGTTTTGTACTGATGCATTTTTCATCTTACTTCTCCAGTAATTTGAAATATTGTTCTGTAATTCTAGCATTTTGTATAATAGTAAGGGATAGCACATAGACTAATTCAACTAGAGAATAAAGGTAAAATAACATTTTGTCAGAACCCTTCAACATTAAGATAATCTAATGTATTAAGTATTTTTTCAGTCTTTCACTTAGCAACTGTAAGGACTATAAGGACTTAGCACTTTTGTTACTTTCTTTTTTGATTACTTTTTCCAGATACTTATCTGTTCACTTTATAAATTTGTTGTTATTTTTCTGTAAATGTTCCCTTTATTCTATATGAATTCCCTTTGCTTTTCACTATTGACTTAGTTTTCATGCTGTCTGAAGATTGCCGCTTTAACAAGTTCTGGTTTCTGTTGTATAGAACGGAACTTATAAAAGCATTCATGCAATGGCCAAGGATATAGATCTTCTGGCAAAGAATGCCAAAACCTACAATGAGCCTGGATCACAAGTATTCAAGGTTAGTTTCAGTTGTTCATAGTTGATTTGAGTTCAGATTTTCTTTATGACTTTCTGTGCTGATTGATCCTTAAATGAAGTTTTAGCATAAGCCCTAAAGACTCTGTTTGCATTTTTTAAAAAATAGCTATTAGTGGCTTTTCCTTTTTTATATTGCTTTTAGTATAATTGGGGTGTACGTAATGGTTTTTTTCTTGAGGTATATAATTTTTTCCGATTAAATTTTATCTCGGGATATGAGTTACATGGCTTCTTTGGAGGAATGGAGGATCCCTGTAGTTGTGATTTACATGGCTGAAACTACAGGTTCAAGTGATAGTGGTAGTACTCAGCTGTTATCTCTTTCCAGATTGCAGGAACTGTTTATGGTTTTCATCATAAGCTTGAAAACTGAGGTCATGCCTTCTTTGCATAGTTTTTGAAGATCCTCTTCCTTTTAGCCATATTTTTCTGACCAAATTACACCTTCTATCTTTTTCATATTAGTTCACCAGCGTTTTGTGTACAAATTATCACATTGCTGTTTCCATGTACTCTGGAAGTAAGAGAATATCAGTGGTAAATTATTCCTTTGTGCACTTGGTTTTCAAGGGCTTTGTAGTACAAGACCTCGTATATGTTATTATGTAAGTGGTTCTTGGACTTTGCCAATTGCACTTGTTTGGATTGTAGTTTCAGTTCCTACCAAATTACTCACACTTGTAACCTCACTCAAAACTTCTAATCTCTATTTTGTGAACTCTTACTCCGAGTATTGAGTCCATGGGAGTAGAATGAGAGAGAGCAAGCATTGTAAAGCTTGGTCATGGTAGTAACTTTTTGATTGCAAAGGCACAGAAACTCATTTGCCTGTTTAGTTCAAAGTGGTATTCGTGTATATTTGCAAATTTTAGATTTTTTTTTTTTAAAGATATGACAAAAAATGAGCTTGAAGCTACTCAGCTATTCTGTTCAGTTTTTACAGGCCACTATGGGTGTATTTCAGGCAGACTTTGTTCTATACTTCATTTCTGATGCAAAATTGTTTTATATCTAAATGTAAAACCCCCTTCATTTTTGTTTTCGATTTTTAGATAGATGGCTATACCTGACTATAACATTCTTTACTTTCAACATTAAACAAAAAAATTCTTTTAATTGACAGGATGCAAATGCAATTAAAAAAATATTTAATATGAAAAAGGCTGAAATTGAACACAGTGAGTTGGCCAAGTCAAGTCTCCGAATCAGGTACTGCAAACAGAGTTCTTTTTATAATCTCATATAAAAATCTCTATACACATTCCCGTAATTTTACTGTGGAGAATATAGTGGAAATAATTGCTTGAAAACTTAGTTTATTGTTGATTTAAAAGTTATAAATTGTCAAATAGTTTTTGGAAGGAAACTTTTTATTGAAATACTTTTGTGGTGAAATATTTCTGTGATGTACTTGATTGTGAAAAACAGTGTCAGTGGATCTTTTATAACTTCAGCTATGACCAGCTTCCACCGTATGTGTTTATAAGTCAATAACAGAAAAGGAATAGTGAGGAACAAGGTGCTTTGTTGTGCTTCACTTTATGAAAATGCTGGATATTCTTGAACCTTGTTAGGAGCTGAAACATACGAGCTTACAGTTAATTAGGTAGGGGCAGAAACACAGGAACAAGACATCAGGGAACAGATATTTAGAGGGAAGTCCACATTATATAAACTTTTGTTTGAAAACCAATTTCTAGCTATGAAAAGAGGCTCAGGACACCGAAGATCTGGACTTATTAATTAGTGAAGCATAGATACAGTCTTGAACAGGCAGATATAAAACACTGTTGATAGCTCTGTTTATTTCATGGAATGATTTTATTTAGGAAACAGCATTTTCTTCCTGTGAAAATCCATGGTGTACAGAGAAGTGATGCAGTCATTTTAGGTTTTCTTATCTGAAATGCAATTAGAATTATTCTCATATAGACTTTTTACTTATGAGTAACACTTAAAAGTAGGTTTAGATATATGAGCTGTGTCATTTGTCTAAAAAAAATAGAGCAATGTCTCGCAAGTCATCCAAGGAGTTAGCAAACTCTTTACAAGGTGGACTCTCTTTATGTATTTGAGCTGTTTACTGGTATTTGATGCTGGAAAATAACTGCTCTCCTTTCCTGCAAAGGTTTATATGGTACAACTGAGAACACTAGTACTCCTTTACTTTACTGAAAGGCAGTTTACATTTTTCTGTTTTCTGAAAAATGTGTAGATAGTGTCAGTATTAAAAGTATTGCCTAGCATTATTATGTGTGAAAGAAATGGAAGTTACCTGACTGATTTTTACTATTTGGTGCTTTGAGACACTCAACCTATATAGTGTTTTTTTCTGGTTCATTTGTTCAGTGTTAGCATGCTTCCCATGTTTGGGTGAATCATTGTTGGAGCATATAAAAATAGAAAAGCAGAAATGCTGTTAGGGAGTAGTTCCTGACACCTTTTTTTTTTATAATTTTCCTTCTTAAAAGTCTGTGTAGTGCCAGAAGACCTTGGATTCTATAGGCACTGAACTACATATGTGTTTGCTTTGCAGTAACTAGAATTACATATAGGCACAGAGGTTTTCTATTTAAAATGTGGGTTTTATTTTATTTTTCTCACTGTGTTGGCCATTGATGAAGCTCAGGATGTCACAAGTGTGTGTCACGTTTAATTTTGAGGCTTAACTGTTTTTCTCCAAAATAAAGCTGTTTGCATAAGAAGGGATGACAGATAAATCACACTCACATTTGTTAGCTGAATTCCTCTCTTGCACTGCCAACCCATTTCCACTTCTCAACTACCTTATTCTAGATGTTCTGTTATGTACTGTGTTCTCATTAGACCTGCAAATCCTGAAGTAAGCTGAATGTCAGAATAATTGACAGCTCCCTTCTCTGTTTCTCTAACTTGGCAAAAAAAAAAAAAAAAAAAGCCTGAAGCAGGCTACAGTAATATTGGGCTGAATGCAAAAAAAATCGAGGTGAGAGAAGAGTATCGTGAAAACCAAACCTTTCACCTGCTGTTCTGCATTTTACTGGTTGCTTTTTTTAATTGAACCAGTGTTCCTTTTTTTGTTTCTTTCTGCTGACTCTGCATTACAGAATCATTATTTTTTATTTAAATTCCTAACTGCTTAATTGTCTCAAAGGGGGGAGTCTCCTTTACCTGTTGCTGATTTTGGTAAAATGCCTCCATAAGTTCATTTAAAGCTAAGTTACTATATTTTTCTTCTGAATTTACATCTGTTTTTCTTTGTCATTGATGGATCAGGCTCAAATTCATCATAATGCTGCTAACCTAAGTTCTACAGACATGTTGCCTCTGTGTCAAAAATCATGCTTTTCTATCGCAGAGTTTATTGTATCCTTTGTCATACTAAATTGCTCTTTGTTGGTGCATTTAACTGTCCTCCCTTAAAGTGATGAAATAAAGTTGCTTGACAAATATGCACTGTCAAGCAACTTGACAGTGATTTTGTTAAGTATTGATAAAACATAATTGGATCTGTATGATTAACTTTATCTGGATGCTAAGGAACATTTTGTTGGCTGCTTTCACTGCTATTGTAGGCTGAGCTGTGCGTATAGCTATTAATCCTCAATCTAAATGTTACCTTCCTCTGACTTTATAAACAAAATAGATATTAATGCTGGGGCACTAAATGTATCTTAGTATTATTTTACTTTTAGCTTTAAAACATTTTATATCTGTCTCTGAACCTTTTGGCTGATCTATCAAAGTAATTCTGTAAAAAGCTTTATCCTTGCTGCATCTTTTCTTGGGTCTAAGGTGGGCTTCTTTTTTTCCCTTTTCCTTGGCTTGTCTCTTCTGCCATAAGGACTCCATCAAATTTGACTGCTTCCAAGCTGACAGGTCCTTCCTCACAGGGTAAAGGCAGTGTTGGTGATGAGAGAAATTCTTCTAACAAATATTATCGGTAAGTAAATTGTGGACTTGGAGGAACAGCTGGGTTGTCATCGTATGAAAATGCTAAAATTTAATTTTTTTTTTTTAGTTGAGAGTGTTCTTCAATATTTGAGATTCAAATATATTTCAGTCAAATATCTATTAAGTATGATTTAATAAGTTACTTTGCCATAATTACCCTTCCATGTTTGATTTTATATTTAACATTTCAAAACATCTGTCATGAAATACTCTATGCAATTATTTCCTTAGAAATATCCCGAAGAATAATATGTTAAGCTTCATTACAAAATAAAGCAGGTGAAAAATAACATGGAAATGTGTTGTAAATGTAGAAAAATTATATTTGGAGACTAAAAAGAAATAGAAGTAGGACTAAATAATTAAGAGATGGATGATGGAAACCAGTGAAGCCTGTAAAAAGCAAGTACTGCATTTGGGATGCATTTATGGCAAACTTGCTGAGTAGACCGGATTACTGGAGGCTTTCTGGTTTATTATTCCAGTCATCAGCTGAGAATTTTGGTTCCTAACAGAGGTCTTGTGTCTACAGTCTGTGGGTTACTGTCTTGAAACAGTACTACTCCTGGCTAATTCCCTGCGTGTATACTCTGAAACCATGGTTTAACACAGCAGCTGCAAGGATCTTTAAGGGATTGAGCATTTGTACAGAGTTGGTGTCATTTTAAGCAACACACCTGCTTTTTCCCAGTCTTCACTTTGCTCCCACAGGCCAAGGTTGAGCCCATTGCTGGAGGTGCCTAAAGAGCTGACCTAGTAAAAAAGCAGATTGTCAGGCATAGCCTGCAGTGTAGGTATGAAATGCTGTGCCCCAGGTTTGGGACAAAAGGGAGGAAGAGAGGAATGCTGAAGAAGTCTTTGTGAGAACCATAGTCAGCGTGGACACTGATTTACTCCACCTAGAAAGCAAAGGAAGCTGCTTCACATATGGGCACTCTGTGTGCTGAAAATGCTTAAGGTGGGGATGCGGGAATGAGAGAAGATAGCATATACAGCTTGCAGCGTGCTGAATTCCTGCATGTAGACAAATCCTATAAAACAGGATCAAATGACAAAGTTATTAATTGGGAGGGACTTGTTATCATCCCCCTTCTCCCCCAGTAATTCAAATACTCAAGTATTCAAAATAAGACAGAAGATAGATAGGTAGCTTGAGCTCTAGCTTTCTGATTGTGTGTCCAGCTTTTCAGTTTGATGGACCACCTCTTAAAATAGAGGCAGACTCATGGATCGTTAACAGTTTCTCTTGTTAAGGGCTCCAGTCTCTTCCTGCATAGTCATGTCTGTATTCCTGATAATGTAGGCAACAGTCATGAGTTTCACTTATTTACTTATACACTCTGGGTGACTGTTAATGGTTAACATGATAACCCTTTTTTTTTTAAAAAAATTTTGCATATTTTTTTTCTTTTTTATAGTAACAAAAGATCAGCCCAAGGGGATCGTTTATCAGCAATAACCATGGCATTGCAGTATGGATCAGAAAGTGATGAGGATGCAGCTTTGGCTGGTAGGAACTTAAATGCAGTTTCTCTATTTATTTTCTTTAATTAAAATGTTTGGAATAAGCAAAATTGTAGAGCTCCTGATACATTAAAATATCTTTATTTCAAAAGTATTCTGCAGTGTTTCCAAACCTCTCATGTAATTCTGTTAAATACAATCCCTGTTTCCTCTAAGTATGAATTTATAAATGTACAGCTGGTAAGATATGGTGGGGCAAACTTGCTTGCATGTTTTGAATTTAGTGTGTGTGTTTCCAAGTATACTTATCCAAGCTTTAGGAAACTTGCTTGGTTTTATTCCTTCTAATATGAAACAGAAGAGGAGACACTGGAGAAGGCATTGGGTGCTCCTTGCAGTAATGGAGATTTACAGTGCTGCAATTGCTTGAGAGAACTCTCACTTAAACTCACTCACACTGGCTTGTTCTCTCTTGCTCTCTTGTTCCATTGGATCTTTTAAGTACCTGTCAGGTTCTATTTTTTTAAGGTGAAGATAATCTATATGAGGTATAAGGATAGATAAATGCTAGAACTTAATTTAGAAATACCTGGTCTAGCCTAGCAGTCATGAAATCTTACATGAAGGTTTATGTTAAAACAAAAGCACATGAAAAGGCTTGCCTTCATACAGCATCCTTAGTTTCATAATAAGCATGCTTTAGCATTATACTATAAGCATAATGCTGTCATATATGCATTATATCAGATATTTCAATATTAGTCATAAATTGTTATAGGTTGTCTTTTAAGTTAGCCTGTCTTGATATTTACATTCTCAGTAACTTCCTTGCATTCATCTCAGAGCAGTTTTCCGAAATGTTTTTGTACATACACCATTGTTTTATTTTTGTTTACATTATATCTGTATTGATGTGAAATTATGCATCTCTTCAATAGATATTTTTTGGGCATTTATTTCACACGTGGTAATTGAATTGTACTCACCACTGTTTTCCAGTGGATGGATATGCTGTAGAATTTTTTGGATCATTTTAGATCTTGCTGCAAGCAAAAGCATTTTTATCCCTGGTTAGCCCAGAGGTCAATTATTGCTTCAGAGCAGCTGCTTTCTGGGAGGTGTGAGGAGTATTTATTAGCTTGGTTCAGTGTGATTGTTAGCTGCTATTTTTGCAAATTGGAATTCTGTAAAAATGCATAGCTTTTCATGTCTTTATGTGATTTAAATTCTTGAATTGATTTAACCACTTTCAGGTGCCACCTTTACCATGGGCATTATTGTTGTTTTCATGAGGCCTTTTGTATGCATCCGAGATTTTTGCCTTGCTGCTGTTGAAGCTCTCCTGTCTTTATTGCATTCACCTACAAGGCAATGTCAATTTTTTTGGCAGACCTCTGTCACCCTTAAGATTTTCTGTTCCTCCAACATACTACTTGGACATCCCTATGCTTTCAGTCTGTGGATGAAAAAGATTTTCATTTAAACCAAGGGGTCTTTTTATTAGTTGCTCTGGTATCTCATCTTTTTTCCTTCCTCTAATGGTTATTAAAATAAATGAGAACTAGGCTGCATGACTGAACATTAAGAGAACTTTCTCCTTGGTACAGACAACTAGATCTTTGTGAGCTTCTTTGATTGTAGCGGTTGCCTAAGGAATGAACAACATCTGTTTCCAACTTGGAGTTTATCCTCACAGTTTCAGAGGGTGTCATGGTATGATGGAGCTTGTAGAAGATTTCCAGCTCAAATGTACTAGGGCATGAGCAGCATCTGCAGCTCCCTTATTCCTCACTATAAATCTATAAAGGCAGGCATAGATGGTCATTATGTATTACTTACTTATAAGTATTTCATTTTGTAAGCGAAGCTATTTTATTTATTATTTTGTTTATAAGTGTTTTAAGACTGGATGCTGCTTTTGGTTTTACTAGCATCTATCTTCAGTTAGACTTTGAGCACTCGTTGTCTAGGTGCTTTGGGACCACAAAGGAGAGAGTGTTTAAAGCAAATCACTTACTGTGTAAAGACTAATTTTCTTTCATATACATTCAAATACTCTGCACTTTTTCTGCCTCATCATTGAGTAAGAGTGCATGTATATGATATATGCATTTATATCTGATAATAAAGCTCAGTTCCAGTTGTTAGATGGCTTCCTCCTTTTGCAGTGAAGCAAAATCACTCCATTATGAAGCTGTCCCTTCATTAGGAAACAGTCACTGTGGTATGGCATGAACAGCAGGAAAAGCATTTTGTTTGGGACTGTTGAATGGCATATATTTTGTGGTTATGGTTTACTGCGTTTGGTGTTGTGTTGTTTTTTCTTTTCCCCTGTATCTGCTAACTATACTTGTGGTAACAGCTGCACGAAAGGGGAATAACTGACTGTTACTCTCCACTGCCAGCATGTGCTTGCTGGGGATATGAGTCCTGGTGCTACTGCATGTTAAAGTCTTGCATTAGATTGTTTGTTCTGTAGCAAAATACGGATTTTTCTGTCTTCTGATCTGAATAATACATTCTTCTGAAGATAAGTTCTTAAGATAACAGGTTTCGTATTAGAACACTATCATTTTCTGAATATGTAGGATTATATGTTTGACACATCACTTCTAAAGAACATACACATCATAATGAAAATGTTCATAGCTGTGTTACAATATTATGTAAACACTTTCCTTCTAGTGCCTGTTTAATTTACTTAGATTTTTATTTTAGGGAATGCCTTGTGTTCTACTTTTAATACAAAGGAAGTACATTTCTTCTTTAGGGTATTGAACTGCTTTGTTGCTGGCTGCCACATGTCAGAGAACAGTAATATACTTGACTAGTTTCTTGTTTTTTCTCTTTCATAAAAACAAGCTCCTCTGCTTTTTCTATTCTGTTTCTTACTTTTTGATGGAGCACTCAGAACTGAACTGTTTGAGTAAACAAACTGAACTGAAATGTTTGAGTAAACAAGACCAAAGACAGTATTTTGCTGCATAATCTATTTTGGAGACTTACTTTACCTGATAGCATTCTCTTAGCTGTTAGCATTTATCTCCATGTTCAGGCTGATATGTTAGGTACAGGAAAACATAGTGTTACCTCCAATCTTTTGTTTCTACCTGCGTTATTCTGTCCAGCTCCTGCTGTGAAGGCTACTGTGTAGGGGATGCTAGGCCATTAAGTGATGCTGATTGGCATACAGATACATAATTAGGATAATTTTGAGTGTCTTCCCTGAATCAGTAATGAACGTCTTCATAACGTGTTTGCATGGCTCCTGAGGTCTGCTTGTGTTTTAGCTTGCATCTAACTTGTCTGGTAGATCTCATGCATCATACACTCACATAGATCTGCAATGTCAGACTGCAGAGGAAAAATGATAGTACTATGTTGTTATGCAGTCAGAGTGTCCCCTGGCTTTGTCATCATTTCAGTATGTCTTTACTGAACTTGGATGGAAAGCTTGAAACATTGCCAGCCTCCACTGAGTAATAATGAAAATGCCAGCTGGAAACTTGGCGTGAGTGTTAGAGAACTGTCTTTTGTGTAACTGAATTACCCAGTGTGTCATCTGCCAAGCTTTCCTTCAAACTATAACTCCTAACAGGGGGGGAAAGGGTGAATAATTTAACTCTGGTATATGCAAAACCACACAGATTTTATGTTATGCCTGTCTGCAAAGTACAAATTACACCGGTTGTGTTGCTGAGAAACATGGAAGGGTTGGCCATTTATTACTTCCCATCCTATATTTACACTACCAGTGTATTTTCATTCCTTTTGTGTTTCTGTTGCTCATGTAATGTTTCTCCTAATATTATGTGCAGTAAACGTTAGTTCTCCATAGCATTTCTTTCATTCATCCTAATCCTGAACCATAATGTATGCTTCATATAGATAACTAGAAAAGTTTGCTATAAAATTTGTAAATACTTTATTATGAAATGTTTATGCTAATTATGTAATAATTCTAAAATATTTCTTTTTCCTTCATTTTGCTGCATATATTAGAGGTGCACCCTCAGGCTGTAGTGTCAGTTTTTTCTGCTAAACTTCACAATTTTTGAATTGAGCTGTGATTAATATAGTCTAAAGCATTATAGAAGTTTTGAAGTCACCTTTTTGATATATATGGAAAAATTCATTTTTAATTTGGCCATTTTGCTTAACTAGCTAGGCACCTTTGAAAATTCCAGACATGGTTTGTCAATTTGTATTCTTGTAGTGCGCTCTTGTCAGATAGCAGAGCAGCAGTAGCTCAGTATACAAATGTATTTGGCACAAATACTAGTATTAATAGTTTGATGAGTAAATAAGGACGTAGCTGTTTTATAGGTAGTGTGTGGCTGAACAGTCCTGTTAAGTAGTCTCATATAGGAACACTCCTCAGCACTTGTAGGTAGCAAGGGTGTATTACCAGTGACAGAACTGAAGTCTCATCTGATAAGAGAGATTGCAATACCTAGATAAAGGGGGTTGTTTTTGTCAGCTTGGGACTCATAGGGTATATTTGTGATGTCCTTTTCTGAGGTATGAGTCTGACTGCCGGAGAGTGGCTGAACACCCTTGATTGTGGGACTGCCTTTTCTTCTGGTTTAGATCTTCATCCATTTGAAAAGTCAAGCAAAAAACCCACTCTGAGTTGTCCTGCTGAGTTTCCCATTTTTCCTTTCTCTCTGTGCAGCTGCTGCTCGTTATGAAGAAGGAGAATCTGAAGCAGAGAGCATTACTTCCTTCATGGACACTTCTAATCCTCTTTATCAGCTTTATGACACAGTTAGAAGTTGCCGAAATAATCAGGGCCAGCTCATATCTGAACCCTTTTTCCACTTGCCCTCCAAGAAAAAGTATCCCGATTATTATCAGCAAATTAAAGCACCTATTTCATTGCAGCAGATCAGGTAAGAAAATGGAATGCAAACTACATCTTGTGGGAAACTATTCAAGGGTTTCTTTTATTTCCAGAATCCTATCTTGTGGTCAAGTTGTCGATACCTAATGCGGTGTACACTATCTTTCCTCTATATTTGGTTGCTTCTTGTTTCAAGGCAGTCTGCATCAGTCTTTTGATCATCTCTTATAGATGGCTGCTGTTGGGTTTATTTTCCATGGAGTTTCATTTGTAATGTGCCTAAAAGGTTGCCATATCAATAATTCTGAAGGCTAGGTGGGCAGCAGAGATGAAAGCTTCTGCAGAACCTCCCATTACTCTCTTTCTTTGACCCTGATAGCTTGGTTACCTCTTACTGCCATGTTTTTTAAAGTAATAGTCTTCATCAATGTGAATTGTAGAAAGATAGTTGCAATTACATTCCTTTTGTCTAGGTCACAATATAACTGTGGAGAATAATTATTTTCATTCATGATGTAGCTAGTCTGAAGTACCAAAGCCGTACACCATTTATAAATCTGTGAGCCATGAAAGGTTCATCAACTGTCAGAGTGCAGTCGTTGGATTAAAAACCTGAGTAAAAAGAAGCGAGCAATATCTTTCTTTAGCGGTGCACGATAAGCTCATATGATGGATGTATGTCAGGGTCCTGAGTGCATTAATAGACCTTAACGGCACTGACCAGGCTCGGGCAGCCCTGGCCTCCTGCCCAGTGGCCCCTGGGGCTCCAGTCTCTGCCTGAGCTACACTGCAGGAGTGCTGGTCCTCCAGCTTGAGTGAGTGAGGACTGGACCCTAACGCTGTTCATGTGTTTGTAATCCACTCTAATACATAGGTCTGTAAATTTTAGTTATACCATAATATGATCTTCTAGACTTGGTACAATTGTTGAATAAGCAGTGTCTTTGTTAAATCAGAAAGTCACAAATCCTGTTAGCCTGTTTTTACCTGTCAGATGGCATTTTGCATGTGCTGGGGAACAAGTATGGAGCTGCCATGCTGGTTATCTATCCATCAGTGGCTTTAAAGCATTTTTTCTTATGTCTTAGTACAGCTGTTGGCTTGGCAAATAAAGTGTCTCATCTTGAACAAAGCACAAAATGTACTTGATGGGAATTAAAAAAAAAAGGTAAAATTGAGAAAAATCATTGACAATTGTCTCAATGTACCAAAGAGTATCAGCTCAGATTATATATAAACAGATTCAATTGGGAGAGACTTTCCATTAAAAATACACTTCATATCAGTTATAGGACAAATAATTTGCCATAGGGAGGCAGCTGTGTTTCTGCTTTCCTTACAGTGTAGGCAGGTTGCATCTGGCTATGTGAGCAGTACAGAGATTGCATGCAAATGTATGAAGAGCTGTAGCAAAAAATTACTTATTGCCTGAGAGCTTAGAAAATAAAAAGGGACAGACAGTCTTTTTAGAAATAGTGTTTGTAGCTCACAAGTACAGTATTTACAATAGTCCAGCTTCTTTTAGCAAATTCTGAAATTCAACTGTTCTTTAAATTACCACATAATCTTCACTTCTTACTATACCTAAAAAAGCCTTGAAGTGTGTATGTGCACTTAATTGATGTGCTTTAGGGAAAACTGAAGCTAGCATGGTTTTACTGATATTGCAAATATGTTATTAGATATTCAAAACTGCCACTCGTTAAGGGTGGAGGTTTTTTTTGTGGGATTTTTTTTTTTTAGTTGTTGGTGGGGTTTTTTGTGGGGTTTTTTGTTTTTGTTTTTTTGAGATGTACCTACAAAGAGCATATCTTCTGTTCACAGATGGGGACAGAAAAGTTAATTGTCCTAGTGAAAAGTTGAAGGTGTTGGAGTAAAGCCTGGCATTCCAGCCTCATCTGTTTTGCTTTCGCATCTGGCTACCTAGGCTATCCTGCCAGAGTGAACTGTGAAATGTGTGGCTGTTGCAGATTTTACAGCTAGTCGTGTATTTCAGGAGTTTGTGCGTGTTAAATGCAGGAAAATCCTTACAAAATAATATATGATTTCTAGAGGGAGAGTATGGGTATGTTTTGTTTTAATGAAGGGTACATTATACCTATCCCAGCCTCTCAATCATTTTATGAGAGTTACAAACCTCAGTCATTTGAGCTAAGTGCTGATCCCGAGCTGTTCCTGGATGTGGGAAGTAATCCTCCTGATGGCTTTAGTTTTCTGCTAGTTTCCTCCTGACTTGCTCTTTACAGAATCACAGAATAGTGAGGTCGGAAGGGAGAGCATCCAGTCCAACCCCTGGCTATAGGAGGGTCATCCAGAGCCAGTTGCTCAGGACTATATCCAGTCGGGTTTTGAATATGTCCACAGATGGAGACTCCACAACCTCCCTGGGCAACCAGTGCCGGTGTTTGACCACCCTCACAGTAACAAAAAAAAAGAGTTGTGGGTTTTTTTTTTTTCCTTGTGTTCAGATGAAATTTCACATGTTTCAATTTGTTCCTGTTACCCCTTGCCCTGTCAGTAGGCACAGCTGAGATTAGCTTGGCTCCCTCTTCATTCTCTCCCAGCAGGTGTTCATACACGCACTGATGAGACCCCCACCTCAAACAGGACAAAACTCAGAACTGTAGAGCAAAGTTATCCTATTTAGAAAGAAAGGCATGACACTGTGAAGGCTGTGACTTTCAGGTGTGGTAGAAGTGCATGGTGTGGAGGTTATTTTGCAAACTTAAGTTGCTGGTGAAAAGCCATTCTGTAATTGTAAATGACTGGAGGAAGAGTTGGGAAATAATGCAGGAGAATGTGTTCAGTTACTTGGTACATAAGTGCTAGATCCTGGCATACGTACAAGAACTGTGTTCCTTATTAAATTTTACAGCATTAGTAAGTATGATCCCTAAGGCAAGTGGCTCAGGCTTTTCTGCACCAGAGGAGGGAAGCACTCCAGGGAATTCCGTGGCAGCAGTTCTCTCCTAATACACATGTGAGAGCGGTGTAGGTGCACAGGCACTGAAATCGGTATCTTCACTGGCATGCCCCAGTGACGCTGTGGGCACTCCGGGACGCTGTGATTGTAGTTGAGGTTTAAAAAAGTGCATGGATCTAGCGTAAAACACGGTTGATTTTGTGTGATGTCTACAATTTGAGGATTTGAAATGCATTTTTCTTATGAACATGCAGACAATTGTTCAACAGGATGTGACACAGGAATCTAAATGTTACATTTCACTGCACTGGCATGTGTTGAGGTTCTCCTGAAACTGAAATTTGTGGTGGCTCTTGTTGCTTTTGGATAAATTATAAATTATTTGAGTTCAACTTACAGTAAATATGATCTGGTCAAGCATATTTTGCCTTATAATTTAACCACTCCCAGTAATATGGCAAATAAAGGAGTGGAACTTACCTTGAAATAATGGAGACTGCTGTCTGGGTTAAAGCCTGAACAGTTTATAGAGAACTTTTTTTTTGTTTTTCCTAAATAACAGCTTAAGCCTAATACAAATTAAGTTCTTAATTAAAAAAATATATTGCATTAATATTTTACTATTACATTGACTTTGGAAAAACAGTATGTCACTGTGTTACAGTTTGCTTAGTTGATGAATGAGCCATTTGGGAAAATATTTTCTGCAGAGAAAATTGTATTATTTAGAATACCTTGTAAATTTTCACTTTATCTGAGATTTAGCAGTTCTTTCATTCCTTTTTGCACTTAATATAATTTAATATTTGTTGAATGTTGTACAGTTTTAAAATCTTCTGTAGGTATAAACAATTTTCCTACCTTACCAAGTACTTTCGGTGCATATCGTATGTATGGCCTTTATAAAATCACAGTTCAAGTAAACAAGGTTCTGGACGTACTTTATAAAAAGATTATTTCATTCCTGAATGGGACACTTGTCAAATGCCTTTATTGCATGCATTCTTTGTTACAGTGTTTTTTCCCCGAAGAGGCTGGTCTAGCCTCTGGACTTCATAATTTGAGAGCAAGAGAAAAGAAGTTACATGATAACTGTTTTTAGCCATGTGTTTGAATATTTTTTTTCCTTGGAATTTTTTAGGCATAGTGTGTGACTAATAAGATGGATCTTTTGATTATATGGAGAGAGTATCTCGCTGTTCTTCAGTTCATTCACATATTGCACCTGGAAGCGCTGATGAGTTTCCAGTAGACCTTTTAGGGAGTTGAGTGCCAGCTTACTGTATGGTTTTTTAATTACTATTTTGATTTTGACCAAATTAAATGTCATGCCAGTGTTGTTTTGGGCTTAGTGGCCTTATGAAACTGTAACCTACCTTTTAAACAATTTTTTCCTCATTTTGCAAAGGTCATTATGTTTAAAAGGATATTCTTCCAAGTTTTACTTATGGTTTTGGGTACAGCTGTATCGCATCAATCATTTCATAGAAATTTCTCCGGGTTTCTGGTATATAAAGTTTAGTTTGTAGTATGTTGGCAGTGACTTGCTGTTGAATAGAGCCATGGATTTGGTTAGTTTTAGCCTTGCTTTGCAAAATAAATGGATGTTTATAAAATTCTTTCCTTCCAAGATTGGTGAGATTTTTTTTTTTTAATTTATTGTGAAACTACATTTCATACTGTAAATCCAGAAAAGGCACGATACTTGAGTTCTGCTGAGTTTGAGTATAATTAAATCTGTTCAAAGTACTTCTGTGAATAACCTTCTTCATTAATCATCCTATTGTTTGCTGACAAGAAGTGCACTGAAGAGATAGGAGGTTATTTGCAGACTAGACCAGGATTACTTTTATGCCTGTGTGTTTTTCATTCTTCATATGTGTGGTTGGAAGTTGTCTATCTTTCCAAACCATATGGGCTAAGTCTTGGTTTTTACTTTTGTTGTCAGGCCTTTCATGAATTCAACTGTGAATGTAGGTTGTTTGCTTAAAATCAGATGGGCTGCACCTTCCTTATTTGGTTGTGGATAAACAAATAGTGATAGAAGCAAGATTTTGTTTCCTGGTAAGATAGTTTGGATGATGGCTTATTCTTCCTTTTTAAGACAATGGTTCCTTTTGTCTTCTGGCTCTACGTTAAGATTTAAAGGAGTAAGGTATAATTAAGCTGCTTTTCTTCACTAGTGAGCTACTGGGGTCCTCACCTTCTCCATCGGCTTGAAGATTTTGTTTCTACAGGGTCACAGGAGAGAAGAGAATCAGTGCACATAGAATGGTATATTTAAGACTAATGGCAACTTCATATGTTTTTTCTGCTTTTTTGGTGCGTCAGGGTTAGACTGCTGCATTGTAATGTGCATAGGTCAGTGCCTAAATACACACAGATGAAGCTAGTGTGGGATACCGAGGCTATGCAGAATAAGTGGTATATTTTTAGATGAAGCATGTGATAGTGGTGTTCTGGGGTCTGCATCAGCTACTTCCCTGTCTCTGGGAGAAGAGGTAAAGCAAATCCCAGATTTGTTAGTGTCAGGTGGCTTGGAATCTGCTGATATGAAGAGTCACCAGTTTCTTTTACCGTATCATGAAATCATACAGGACCAATTTAGAATTGTCTTTTTGTAAAAAGCAAATTGTCACAGGCAGGATATATTCCCTAGGAAATACTATTGCCTTCCTTGTTTTGCCTGCAGCTTGCTTTGAATTTGTTCTGCTTCAGAGGATGTGACAAATTCCCCCTTTTCTCAGTTTGATAAAACTAGCACCTAAACATACAGAACTTGGTTGAGCAGGATCAAGATATGTTACTAATAAGTAAATTTGATTTATAGTATCATACTGACAGTGTTACTTTGTAGATGCTGAACTTACATGTGATGAAGATATAGAGTTGTCTGTTGGCTTTAATATCTCAGGAGGATGGTTTTTGATGTTGAGTTTTTTAGTCAGTGTAATCCTAGACCATCAGTGATTCTTTCAGGGCATTGTGTTTTTCTTCTTCTCCACCCGCCCCCATATGCTGACATTAATCATTAATGCAGTTTTAAGTTGGGTACAGAAAAACTCCAAGTAAAGAGGCGTAGTACAAAGTGATAGTAGGGAAGAGCAATTTGAATTGAAGAAGCAGTACTTCAATTTAGATGTAGTCTTTTGGGTTACTCTTTCAGAAAGCTGAACCCAGACCTCATGCAGCAGTGATCAAAATATGAACTTGCAATTCTGTAATGCTAATTTATTAAATTAATTGACTAGATAAAAGACTAGAAACTTTTACAGTTTTTATTGTTCCTGCTGTCCAGTCTCTCAAATCTTGTTTTCGTTCTCTGGAAGAAAGCAAACATGCCAGAGTTGCACGTGAATGTTTATAAACTACATGCTACTAAAATTTAAGTAAAATTTGAGCCAAGAGTTGAAAAGCAGGATTGTTGCATGCACACTTGCTTACTTGCAAGACGATGAACTGCAGAGTAGATCTTGAGAGGACTTTATCCCAGCCTGGTGGTTATGATTTCTGAAGCATGACTCCTTGTCCTCTAGCAATTGTCTTTATCAGTAAAAAAGCATTGAGACATTTTAGACATTTGTCTTAAGTATTTAATATTCAAATCTAGGGCAGTTGTGGTATTCTTTACTTTATTAGATCCGTAGTTAGAGCCTAATTCTGCAAATTTGTCAGTATGAGTTATCACTTGGAAACAAATTATGCTGATGCCATCTACCTCCAAGGGGAGAAAAAAGTCTGTTGATCAGCATTTCTCTCCAGTACTGCTCCTTAATTGTTTTCTACACAGGACTTGCTTTTTGAATTCTTTTATGTTCTTAATCTCTAAAGTAGTTTAGCTGACTTGGGTACCTTTTTCTAAGATGCAGAGTTGCCTTTAGATGTTATTCTTGTATTCCATTAATCCTTTGAAAGTTTGAATCTGTTTTATAAACATTTGTAATAATATCAGTAAACAAGAAATTACTGTGTGTTTACACACTTAATTACCCTATGTGCCTTGACAAATTAGAATGTTCTTAAATAATTCTGTTTTGAAAAAATTAAAACTTGCTTTTGATGTTTTTGATAAATATGAGCTTATTAGTTGGGGTTTTTGATGCAAGTTTTTTAAGTCTTTCTACTTCCTTGAGTATTCTCTTAATGATGTGTTAGCTTTTGTAACACCAACAAGTGTTTGTGTGCTGAAGTCCTGTAACTGCTTGTTGGTATTTTTGTTGGACTACAAGCATTAATTACATACATTTTACTCTATAGATTTTGCTTTCTGTACCAGAGAGTGTTCAGATTAGCTGGAGAAGATGTAAGGTGACCTGTAGTGTTTGTTACTAGACAGTGGCAAGAGCATGAAGTAGACTCAGTGTTTACATCCTCAGTATTTATGAGCATATGCATCATATGCTAGTGGTTTAGGGCAAAATAATCCTGAATTTAATGGGCTTTTCATTTTGGTTTTGATTTTTTTTTTTTTAATACCAGTCACATATTCCTTGACATATGCAAATAATTGTTGCTGGAGTTTTACAAGGTAGAAATGGAGGCTGACTTTGCCTTTTCTTCATGGCAATTTAATTGGTACCCAAACTCTTTTGCTTTTGGGGGAGGGAGTGTGTGTTTGGGGGTTTTTTTATTATTATTATTATTATTTGCATTTTTTACTAGTCTAATGAAAATTACATTGATAACTCTCCTTTTTTTTGGAATGGCAGAGTGAGTGAAGCTGACAGGAAAACTTTTCAATTATCTGTTGCTTCAGTTGGAAATATTAAAAAGAATCTAAAAAATAATGCTTAAAGGTTTGCAAGATACTGATGTCTTAAAAAAGATACGTGAACCTGAAATGGTTCATTTTAAGTGAGAATGGCAACAAGTAATTTTTTCCACATCTTACGTTTAGGATATTTGTCCAAAATTCTTTTTTGCTTTTCTCATAGTCATTGAGGACATACTAGTTCTTCAGATCTGAAAGAAACAACGAAATACGCTACATTTCAGTAAGGCACATGCAGCTGCCATCCTGGCAACATGCAGTTAGTTGGATGTTTCCCGCAAAATGTATTTCCATCACAACAGCTTTATAGACACATGTGCGCTTCTCGGTAGTTTTTATAGCAGTTGCAGCTCTGTGCCACATTTAATCCAACCATGACTTCCTTCCTTGGCTGACCAGTGAAGAATCCTGTTTAACACAAGGTGAACATTTTTACTCTTTTTTGCTGGTTCAGCTGTAAGGTCACGTTGGCGGGTAAGGTTTGGGACTAAAAGCTATTATTATTTATTTTGTGGTAGTGCTTATGCTCCAGCAGGCAGGTTCACGTTCAGCTAGGTACTGTAGAAACCAGACTGCGTTTAAAGGCGGTGAGCAGGTTAAATGTGGTGCATAACCAGTGGATGTGACAGGCAAGCGGGTCAGGAAGGAGGTGTGAAGGAGGATGACTGTGTTTTGCAGTTGTGGTAGGGTTTGGGTTTTTTGTTGTTGCAGATTACTATTTTCTGTGGTGTTTAATGAGGTGTTGGAAGCTTTAAAAAAAGTTGGCTAAAGCTTTCACCGCTTGTGCAAGGAAATACGAGAAAACACATTAAGTTATTGGCAAACTAAGTGCTCTGATTCATCTGTTTAGCATATGAAAAATGACTTTTTTTGTCATTAGTCCTATTCTAAATATTTTCACGTGAAGCGCACTTCTATGGGTAGCACCAATCGGCAACCAGGTGGTTTTAAGAGAAGGCAAAAATTGGAGGGGATTAGTATGAGAGGTGTTGGACACTTTTGTTTCTCACTGAAGAGGAGTGGAATTGATGTTGTGTAGGGAAGGCAGTGTTTGTGGCTGTGCGGAGCTAACCCATCGCATTGACATCATACCCGGGCCCTACAGGTCACAGTTGAGGCTTACTGGAATAGTCTCAGTGGGTTGTGCTTCTGCCTCATCTGTGCCACATCTCATCTGAGTACAAAAACAGGACTTCAGTCTGCATAACTTTCAAGAGGGCAGCTTTCAGAATTATTAAAATCATTCTTGAAGAGGAGATATGTTTGCCTAATATAGTTACAATTGGAAGATGCTACTGTAGCATCAGAAAAAGAAAACATGTTCCTGTAATTAGAGATCATTGGATATTGATTTATTGTGAAAATGAAGATGTTAAAGAACTGTTTTGCAGTGTGTAACTTGAGAAATATCAATCAGATGTTCCACACTTTTGCAGAACCAAACTGAAGAACCATGAATATGAAACTTTAGATCAGTTGGAGGCTGATCTGAACTTGATGTTTGAAAATGCCAAGCGCTACAACGTTCCCAATTCTGCCATCTATAAAAGAGTACTGAAAATGCAGCAGGTTATGCAGGTATGTGGAGTAGAACAATGAAAAGGATGTAACTTCACATAGGAATTTATTTCCCTAATGAATATTTTTCCAAAATTATTTTGAACTAGTCTTCTATTTGCAGTAGTATTTTCTTGCTTAGGGGGAAGTATGGGAATGAAGAGCATCATAGGGTGAATTTTCTTCAGCACACCTGCTGCCTTCTGTGATTTCTTTTCGTCACTTTTATTCCTTACTATGACTCTTAACCCAATTAAGTTGTGAGAAAATTGATGATGTGGGTTTTTTTAGGGTTTGCAGGTAATTGGAGGATGCTAAAACACTTCAGATTTCATGAAGTGTTCCAGTTAAGTGCTGCAGTCTGAAATGGCATTGTTTTCAAATTGATTCCTCAAAAATTTTTCTGACAGTTAAAAAGAATTATACTGCTATTTTATGTCGACCAACTTGTATTAAATAAATCACTGGAAATATTTTGATGGTGGTTTAGTCTCAAAACCCATAATTGCATCTTTCTTTGTGCATCTGGTCTGTTCTGATGTTTAATATTGTTCTGGAAATGTCCAGCAGTGAGTTTGGCTTCAGGGATTTCTTCTTTTTTCAGGCAAAGAAGAAGGAGCTTGCTAGGAGAGACGACATTGAGGATGGGGACAGTATGATTTCTTCTGCTACATCTGATACTGGAAGCTCAAAAAGGAAAAGGTACGTGTTTCTGTAGCTCCTGCAGACCATGACATTGCTACATCTTGTATTTGTTAAAGAGAATATTAAGCCATGGTTTTTAGCATTTGTGTAAGGATTTGTAGTTCTGAAACTTAACCTCATTAAGTGTAGGTTCTAATTAATTCAAAATTGTTTGCTGACTTTATTTTCCTTTTTTGGCCTATTAGTTGGCAGTTGTCAACATCAGTTCAGTAAGTGGCATGGACACTGTAGTTGCAGTGAATTTTGTCAGTGGATTTCAGGATTTTTATTTGTGTTTTTTTTTAGGCTGGTGTGTGGACTGTCTTCATGGGTTGTTAGCAATTATTGCTTCTTTTCTACTACTTTACCGATATATGACTATTTATGTAGTCTGTGTAGCAATTTCAGAATATAATTAAAGTTAACATTATAGTGGAATTAATTTTTGAAAGTTTATAGTATTACTCCACAAATATTTTTATTTGGTGAAGTCTCCTGGCATAAATATTTTCATTTTCCATGACCTGAACTCTGCTTGAGGAGTTTTCATCCTTAATGTTAGAGGACTGTTTCTCTCTCCCTTCTGAATTTGCACTCTTCGGTTACTTACCTGTCAGTGGCTGGCCCAAAGAGGATATTTGACAATTAGATGAACTGAGTATAATAGGTTGATTATTCTGGATACTGTAACGTAAACAAAATTCGCAATGATTTAAAATATACTCTTTTAGTGAGCAATAATGATGGTTTATGGAAAGTATTCTTTAACAGTGATAGCTGTTGTGTAATTAATATTAGTGACGTATTTCACTCCAACAAGTGATAGTTTGTCTAGTCTGCCTCATGGTATCATTTGAAATAAGTTCCAACTTCTGATAATATTACTGCAATAGCAGCAACTGCCAGCATAAAACTGTAATTCAGCATCTTTCTTTGGTGTTGGTTATGACCTTCAGCTTCCTGTATTTTTAGTTCTTTGTTCTGTCAAAGTGACAGCAGTTGTGGGGGGAGGAAGGGAATGAAATGGAGCAAAGATTCACTTAAGAGCAATCAAGTAAGTGCAACAATGTACACTCATAAAAAATCTGCAGAGAGAAAAAGTTAACATGGATTTAGGAGGTGGTACAGCCTAGGGATGCTAGGAAGAAGAAAAGTAGCGGTACAGTAAGACAGACCACAGTACCAAATGAAGATCAGGAAGGAACAAATTGCAAAAATTGCTAGTTTTGCGATCTTCAGATTCAAAGAGAACTACTAACCTAATCAAGAAAGTCAAACTGTCATCAGTGTCCTTTTAGTCCTATGTTGCTTTTGATCACCTTATGCAAGAGAATACTGAAATGCTTAAAAGAAAAAATCTGTCAGGCCTTGTCATCTAGGAACAGTAAAAGAGAAAAAGTTGTGTTCATAGGTAAGGGAAATCAAGGTGATTTTATTTTCTTCATGCCTGAACCTGAAAGTGCTTTTGATATTGTCAGTTCAATACTTGTTACTAGTTTCACTTGCTGAATGATAGGAAGTGAAAGAAGACTGTAAATGCTGCTGATAGCAGAAGTGAAGCACTGAGTGGAATTCCAAAATATTGCTGAAAAAGAAAACTAATAACCCAGGCAAAATTAATCCCATTGGGAAAATAATAGTGACACAGAAGAAAGTTGTTTGAATGTCCCCTTTTATGTATCAGATGCATGACCCGAATCTTGAGTATTGGCAGGCCTTTTACTATTTCTGCTTTGGTTTTGCTTTACCTACTTCCATTGAACTAAATGTTAAAACTGGGAAACATGTTAAAATGTGGAATTTGGAAGCATGTCTCTGTTCTGGCATTGTTCATCTGCTAGTGTGAACCACTAACTGTTTCCAGCAGTGAAGATAATGCAGAAAAAAGTTTTTAACCTATAGAAGATACATTTTGAATTTTCTCATGTGTTGTGACATTAATTTTCATTAGCTACTTTGCTGACCTCGCCAAGGAGCAAGAGGTATCTGAGGCATGAGGCTATGCTGGATTGGATGTATTTTAAATGTAGGAGGAAAAGAGCCAGATGATGGAAAATCTCTGATGCAGTTTGGTTTCTAGCAAGTTGTACAGTGGTGTTTTGCACATTCTGCAAATGAAGATAGTTGTTGTTGTCTTTACAGATAATATAGTCAGAGTTATAACTACCCGAATAAGTCTTACAGAGATTGCAATTGGAAGCTAGTTTAAAAGTGCTTTGTAGAGAGGGCATTGCTAAGAGTGCCACAGTGTCTGAGCTGAGGTTATACGTTATTAACATAAGCTTTCCTCTCCCTTGTCTGATTTGCTTGTAGATCATGTAGTAGATGTACAGGGAGCCACGCATAACTGTTTTCCTGATAAACTGTGTCTTGGTTGTGCTGTCACATTTCTTGAGACAACCATAATGCTACACATAGAATGACTCTAAAGTTTGTGGTGATAGCATGTATGTGGCTGTTTTCTACCTGGGTTTGCAGTTTTGGTGAGCTTTATTGACTTCTAACTTCATTTGACTGTGGTTGACAGATACTTAAGTAATTCAGACCCTTCTTTCTACTACATTCTTGCTGTCCTTATTTTTCTTGTATCTGGTACTGAAGAAGATACAGAATTACTCTGAGATAAATAGCTCAAGACTTTGATATTCTGTATTCAGCAGAGGTAGTCATGAAGATACTGGCTGAGGGGTTTTTCCCTGTTTGCACTAGATCTTGAGGTCTTGCATTCAGATGCCTCGTCCTGACTGATGTGTTTTCTCTGCAGCCAGAAAGTGCTTAGAGCTCCTTTTGACCTTTGCACTTTTGAAAACTACTTATTTGGTTTATTCTGTAGAACACTTAAACTCAAGGTGAATGAGAGAAAAATCATATCTTAAAGTTGGTTTCCTCTTTATTTAGCAGACTGCTGGTTATGCTGCTGTCCTTATTTGCAAATGGACCTATGTTTCTCGTACGCTGTCTTAACGTTGAACTTCTTGTGTGTGTGTCTTTAGGTGGTTGTGGCTGTTTTCTCATGCTAGAGAATAATGTCATTTTGATGTTAGTGTTGGAAGTGGGGAAAAGAGCCCCTGACATTTATTCTTTTCCTTTTTGTTCTTCTCCTTAACCTAACAGTAAAAAGAATATACGAAAGCAACGAATGAAGATCTTATACAATGCAGTTCTGGAAGCTCGAGAACCGGGCACAGGCAGACGGCTCTGTGATTTGTTTATGGTTAAGCCATCCAAAAAGGACTATCCAGACTATTATAAAATTATCTTGGAGCCAATGGACTTGAAAATGATAGAACACAACATCCGCAATGATAAGTACGCAGGGGAAGAAGCCATGATTGAAGACATGAAGCTCATGTTCCGAAATGCAAGGCATTATAATGAGGAAGGCTCCCAGGTAGTGTTTTGATTCTGCAGTCACACTTATCTCTCTACTTCATTAGACCTATACGTTATGTTAGGATGATTCAGCTTTGATTATTACTCACATTATTTATGGTAATTGTTTATTGACCTAAACCAGAAATGTGGCTTTTTCTTTCTACTGGTGGTTTAAATTCTGTCTTCGCCTATAGTTGGATAAACATGAAATGCAACACGCTCCTTTGTGAAGGTTAGACTTATTTCCTGTTACCTAAACTTGTTCCTCCACTACAAAGAATGTCAGCTGAATGTTTCCTGGTATGTTTTAAAAAAAATAAGCTGGTTACTAAATTATCATTATTCATCCTCAGTTGATCACGTGAAGGTATTGCACAGTGAAGGGTCATCAGCATGTGATTTGGAGCTCAGAACCTCTGAGAAGCAATGTCTTAGTTGGAAAGAAACCAGCTTTGTTTTCGTGGAAGTGGGAGATCAGACTAGAAGACCTGACTTGTTTAGTCTAGCAAAAGGAGTCTGAAAGGAATACACTTTTCACTTACAAATATATTGTAGGGTGTTTCTATATCATGATGTTTCTCAGCCAGCAAGTGTGATGTTGCGGAACAGAGTGGTGGTAAGAAACCTTCACCTATTTCTAATGAGGCACTTGATCAGCTACTGTACAGGACTTTATGATGAGGTTGCGTTCACCAGGGTTGGATTTGAAGACCCAGGAGGACTGTTCTAGTCTTGTGTACCTTGATGGAATCACAATAGTTCAAGAGGTCTTTCATTGCTCAGCAGAATGGTTTGATGAGGAAGTTGATAAGACAACTGCACCTTGTCATTTTGTAGTCTTTGGAATAGAAATGCAGCTTAATTGCCTAATTTATTCAAAATTTATGTCTCCCTGATTTAGATGGTGTTCATCAGTTCTGCTTCTCTGTATAAGTCTATTGAAGGTGTACATTTGAGAAATAAGCCCTTCTTTTTAATCAACTACTTGGTTTTGCATTCAGCCTCTTCAAACTTACATTTAAATGTTTCTTGGGGGCTGGTTCTAAAGTAGTCTAAACGCAGTAAACCTTGTTTTGTTTTGGTTTTTGATTACTTTACTGATTAATAGGTATACAATGATGCCCATATGCTGGAAAAGATCCTTAAAGAAAAAAGAAAAGAACTGGGACCCCTAGCTGAAGATGATGATGTTGCATCCCCTAAACTAAAGCTAAGTAAGGCAACCTTGTACATTGCTATGTCTCATTTCAACACTTATGAAAACCCAACAATACAGATTAACAGATCTTCCTTTCAGAATAGAAGTGATCTGCAAATTTACGCTGGCATGCAAAGCAGAATTATATTGTTAAAATCGTGACAGCAATGGTGTGTTTATACGTGCATATAATAGAATTCAGTTGTTGCGTAGCGTTTTCTAAGAAAAGTAACTTAGAATGAAGAAAGAAAACTTAGGAATGGTTGGAATGACTGGCGTTTAGTCATGTGGTATTATCCAAATGTTAGATGCTGCATTATGTGCTCAGGACCACTTCATTAGCACATTTAATGTGTGCTACTGGGATTGCTTACAAGTCAGGTGCTTCTCAAACTGAGTAAAGCTCTTAATTTACCTGGTCAAGTGTCTGAGATTTCCACAGAATGATAAAACAAATGTGGGCTTTATTTGGAAAATTATTGAAAGCCCTGAAAAACACAGAAGCAAAATTTCCAACAATGTCTGTTCCTAGACCTGTTGCCCTTAAAAACTAGATTTGCTACTACTCAAATTTATGTCCCCTTAATATGTGTTCAGAACTTAGTAAACTGAGAAGGTTAAAATGCACAGAAAGGCTTAAAGAAAATAATTGCACACAGCCTTCTTGAAATAGAAATGTGCAGCTCTGAGGTAAGGTACAGGTAGTAGAGAACTCACAGACAGAGACTATGCAGTACAGTAACAGAGATCCTGAATTAATCAAAAAGCTAATCCGATTGATAATCCCTTGGGAGGCCTTATTTTACATGTCATAATCCTCTAATTTGGCATAAACTTGTCGTAAAGGAATCTGATAATATTTAGAATGCTTAATTTTAGTGGTAGCAAAAACCCTGTCATGACTGGATTTTTAACGGCTGTAGAGAGAAATTCATGTAGAGCTAGTAAGACCAAATTGAATTTGGAGTAGTTATTAATAACATTAGGTAGGAAAAGATGTTTTCCAGGCTTAAGTCTGAAGAGACCTTCACCAGCTGGACCCCATAGGGTTCTGTGTTTGCCAAAAATAACATCTAAAAAAAAAAAATTCATACAATTCTGAAAAATAAAGGAAGCTGCAACTTGGAGTGGGCTCCATGTTGTGAGTCTTCTGCTCATACCATAAAGTGGTTCTTCAATAAGCAATTCTTCAATGGAAAGGAGATGGACAAAGAAGTGTGCAGCTCTGTTTTTGTAATGATTTTTTTCTTTTTTTCTCCCCCCCCCTTTTGTCTGCTTAGGTAGAAAAAGTGGCATTTCTCCTAAAAAATCGAAATACATGACTCCAATGCAACAGAAATTGAATGAGGTGTATGAAGCAGTTAAGAATTACACGGATAAACGAGGCAGGCGACTGAGCGCCATCTTCTTGAGGCTGCCATCTCGGTCTGAACTTCCTGACTATTACGTAACCATCAAAAAGCCCGTTGACATGGAAAAGATCAGAAGTCATATGATGGCAAATAAATACCAGGATATTGATTCCATGGTAGAGGACTTTGTAATGATGTTCAATAACGCTTGCACATATAACGAGCCAGAATCTTTGATTTATAAAGATGCTCTGGTCCTGCATAAAGTTTTGCTTGAAACTCGGAGAGAAATAGAAGGAGATGAGGATTCTCACGTGCCCAATGTCACTTTGCTAATTCAGGAACTTATCCATAACCTTTTTGTATCTGTTATGAGCCACCAGGATGATGAGGGCAGATGCTACAGCGACTCCTTAGCTGAGATTCCTGCTGTTGATCCCAACTTCCCAAACAAACCTCCTCTGACTTTTGATATTATCCGAAAAAATGTTGAAAATAATCGCTATAGAAGACTGGACTTGTTCCAGGAGAATATGTTTGAGGTACTGGAGAGGGCAAGGAGAATGAACAGGTGAGCGAAGCCATATTTTTCAGATATTCCTTTGTCTTATCACATGAGTTTTGCACGTTAACGTCAGACAAAGGCTGAAGTTTTTTTAAGGTGTTTGCTTTCCTTAATATGGGTGTTTAGAAAACTAAATCTTAAAAACTCTATCAGGTCTTCAGTGGAATGTATGCTTTCATTTAAAAAGAAGGAAAAAGTTAGGCTTCTGCCATGAGATAATTTTGATATTAATCTTCCAGAGGCACACCTCATGAAAACCAGGTTTGTGCTAACTTTCAAATTGAAAAAATTAAGAGGAGCTGTTTGCTAACTGCTTGACTAGTGGATTACTCTTTTGGAGCAATCCCAGTTGTGTGAATTATGGTAATATTGTGTGAAAACTATGAACACTTGCAACTTGTTGCAGTGTTCTACTTGAATTGGGGATGTGCAGGTGAGATCTTGACTCTGAAGGAGAAGAGATAAAAAATGATATTAAAACATCTACTAACAGGAGTATGGGTAATTAAAATAAGTCAGTTTTGTTAATAATCATGTTATTACTTAAGTTTTCAGAAGTTAAGAGATTGTAGAGGTCCAGTGGCAAGTAGTTTTGGTTGCAACCACTTGCCTTTGATTTTTCTGGTGTTTCAGGACTGGTGTATGCAAAAATACTGTTTTAGGTAAACTATGATACAAACTGACAGCAGAGTAGCAGGTGGAGCATGACTTGCCAGTGTCTGCTGCTGCTTGTTATGAGTAAGCACAGAAATCTATTGGTAGAGCGAAGCTGTAGTTTTATCACTATGTGTGGCGATTGATGGGTATGTGTTTAGGATCGTGTTTGACTCTGCACAAACTATGTTTCTGCCCTGTTTGTATGTATTTTTGTACAGGACTGATTCGGAGATTTATGAGGATGCGGTTGAACTTCAGCAGTTCTTTATTAAAATTCGAGATGAACTTTGTAAGAATGGAGAGATTCTTCTGTCACCCGCTCTCAGCTATACCACCAAGCATCTTCACAACGATGTAGAAAAGGAAAAGAAGGAAAAGCTGCCCAAAGAAATAGAGGAGGATAAGCTCAAAAGAGAGGAGGAGAAGAGAGGTAGCTACTTCCTTTTCATTAATTTTAAATGTATTAATTGAAAAATGTACCTATGCATATGATGTATGCTCTGTTGTTGCTGCAGCTTTGCCTACTGAAAGGACCTTAATAGTCTGGTTGTCCACCTTGGTGGAAGACCACCTTGGTCTTGTATTTTAAAGTTATGAGATATTTATTTTATTTTGATTCTTATCAGCCATGCCAGACGGCTTTAAGAAAGAGATGTAGGTAGATACTAACCGTATGTAAACTCTTTAATCACAATACATTGGGGTACCAGTAGTGGTATTTCAAGGATATTATAAAAGAAAACAATAGTTTTTTGCTATAGCTTTCTGCTGATAATAAACTTAGCAATGACTGCTCCAACTGACCTTTTAGTTGTTTCCTTTTTGACAAATACTGGTTTCTTGATGTGCTGATGGTGTTGTCTATGATGATGCTTTTAACACTGCTGAAGAAACAGTATTTAAGTAAGCCTTTTGCATTTCTTACTTGGCTACTGTGAGTGTGAAGAGGAATGGGCTTGCACTATTTCGTAGGGCAAGAAACCTGCTGTGAAGGTCCTTTGTGTTTCACAGTTCCTGGCTGTTACTGTCCATATAATCGTTGTGGAGCATGTCTAGGGGAATGAATAAAGCTTTCTAATTGCTCCTTTCCACAGATGGGAGCAGAGCTGTTAGCTCTCTGTCTTTGAATTGTCTCTCTAACATGGTTCATCTTCCCACATAGCACTAATGTCAGCATCAGTAAAGTCTGGTTGCTCCAGCCAGGCTCAGTATTATAAGGGGACAACAGCTGTGATGCCCTTTTTCTGTCTTCCTTTGAGAGCTAAAAATCCCAAAGAAAGCAAAACATGCCTTTCTGAAGGCTTCTGAGCTCAGTGCTGTCATTGAGTTCCTCTTCACTCACGGGGAGGAGGGCTCAGTAAAATTCAACTGAAGAAGGGAAACCCAACCTTCAGCAGCAGAAAGGCTAGCAGAAAGGCTAGCAGCACAAAACACGCTTAAACCCCTCCTTCACGCTGGAAGTCAGTGACAGAGGGATGCATCAGGTATCTTGTGGCACTTCCACACTCAGCAAAGTGTGAGGGTATTCATATCAGCAATCTTGGCTAACGTAGAAATGTGGCATTACTAACATCTGTTTTTCCTTACTTGAAATAAGAAGCTGAAAAGAGTGAAGATTCTTCTGGATCAGCTGGGCTGTCAAGCTTGCATCGGACCTACAGCCAGGATTGCAGCTTTAAGAACAGCATGTACCATGTAGGAGATTATGTGTATGTGGAGCCTGCTGAAGCCAACTTGCAACCTCACATAGTCTGTATTGAGAGGCTGTGGGAAGATTCAGCTGGTAAGGATGTCTTTGCTATAGGAAAACAATATGGTGAAACTCCTTATCACTATTTAAAACTTTCAATTTGAGCTTTTTCTGTGCAGATGTTATTTATTTTATTTGCAGAAGTTTGTGTGGACTGGTGAGTATTTTTCTTGTTTCTGAGTTCCTTTGTTCCAAAGAATACTACACATATAAAGTTCTTGGATCAGCACATGCTTTTTTGTTGTTCATCTCTACCTACCCTCAAATTGTAAGCATCCCAGAGAATAGGCTCTTCTAATTGGGATAGGCTCCTTGTAACTTAGGTGCAGAAGAACACATGGGGTTTTTCTGTGCTGAGAAATCTGAATCAGTTGGGCACATTTAACTGCAAATGTTCCACAGAACCTCAGTTTCAGAATGTGCCTCTGTTAAATTTCAGAATTGAGCTGAGTCTTGCATTTCCTAGGACAAATCAAGCCATAACAAGGACTATTTTGTTTTTTCTCATCAGTGATGCCTTCTGTTTGCAGCAGGTACTTCTCTTAAGTGTAAGGAAGGCTAGAGATATGGCAAGAGTATCAGATAAGCATGGTGCACTCAGCAATCCTGGAAACTATAGCTGCTGAGAACTACAGTGGGGTATAGTGGAGTTAACCATTTTGGTCGCACTTTTGTTTTAAAGGTGTGGAACGGGTGTGTTACAAGGACAGATTAAAAAGACTGTGACTCTCAAATTTGGAGAGGAGAAATGTAAAGCAGGATATAATTAAGGTTTACAAAATCATAAAGTAGGTAGATAAGGTGAATGCAGAAATACTATTCAACAAATCCAACAGTACTAGAGTTAGAGGGCACTCATTGACACTAATAAATCAGATTAAAACATGTGAAAGTGTTTGTCTTTTTAATACAGTGGGTAGTGACCCTCCTGGCTTCCCCAGGACCTTGTGGAAGCAGATTATGTCAGCAGGTTCAAAAATGGGTGAGACAAGTCCATGTACAACAGCTCTAAACAAAATAATAAAGGGAATAACCAGCAAATAATAGCCAGATAAAGAGAATAACTCTCTAACACCCCTAATGCAATGACTGTAGAAGGAGTGGAATGAGTTACGGAGAGTGGCCAAGATCAAATGCATTCTCCTGGTAGCCTGTTCTGTTCACTCAGTTGGATGCAGCGTATTTGGGTAGATGGACCATTGGCCCGTTGAACGTTTCTTATGTTCATTTGTCTGTGATGGAGAAAGTGAATAGCACTTTTTATTCTGGTTCAGTCTACAGATTATAGATTTTCTTTGATTTAGAAAAATAGTACATATTTGTAACTTCTTTATAAATAATTCTTAACAATTTGAATTTGTCACAGCATAACATGGAAGAAATAGTTCTTAAAAAAATTTGAAAGCGGTTGTCCAAGGTTCTTCAAATAATCATGTGATTGTTGTGTAGACTTTGAAGTCATTTCAAGGCCTGAAAGTCAAGATTTATAAAGAAGTTGCAGACTGTTTCCTGAAGTCATCTGACTCAACAGAACTGATTCCTTCTTTATTTTGCTGAGTCAGGTTTTACTGGGGAAAAAGCAATTTGCAGGCTTTTTAAGCCACCTGGTTTTCCTTACCTGAAACAGTTAAGGAATCTTGTCCTGTTTTAAAACAGTTTACTCTCAGTATAAGTGACTACATGGCTATTTGATTAATCAATCAATCTATAGTTGTTTTTTCTTGCTCATGCGGTAGAGAATATACCATTTTACATCTTTTTCTTTCTCCTTTCTCTTTTTTGGTGGTGGTTTTTTTTGTTTTGTTTGTTTGGTTTTTTAAGGAGAGAAGTGGCTCTACGGCTGTTGGTTTTATCGACCAAATGAAACGTTTCATCTTGCAACACGAAAATTCTTGGAGAAAGAAGTTTTTAAAAGTGACTATTACAATAAAGTTCCTGTTAGCAAAATTTTAGGCAAATGTGTGGTCATGTTTGTTAAGGTGAGAGACTATTCAGACTAATTTGTTAAGCAAATCATATGTTCTCTGCTGTTTTCTTGAAGAAGTGTGGGTATTCTAACAGAGACATTCTGCTAATACTTAAATAAAATAGGACTTGCTCCTGTGTACTGTTTGTATTCTTCATTTGCTTCATGACATATGTAGTTCATCCAAGTGATGGTGTTTCTTGGTGCTGTTTTTTTTGTAGAATCATATGCTTATTAGATAATTAGCTAACTGGTTTTTCAGAGCTTGTAGAAGAGAAATTGCAGGTAACTTCTTAAAGGTTCCCATAAAAGCATGTAGGATTTAGGTTTGGTAGAGAGGAGGCTTGAATGGCTTGGTAAGAGGATGAAGTCTTTCACCTCTGTCTCAAGTTTGATTCCACATCATCCTTGTGCTGAGGATTTTTGGCTTGCTTACAACATACCTATCTCAGCCAGTTTTTAGAAGGTAGTGTGTTTTTATCGAAAAAAGTGCTACAGCTGCTGAGTATGTGAATGGTTATCACAGTCACATATCAATGAGCATGGAGCTTATTCCTCCCCCCCGCTCCCCGAACCTGGTGGTCATGTCCTCTTTCCAAGTCAAAGCTCAGAAATCTTGTAATGGTGGTTTTGGGCTGCAGATCTTGTACTTGTTAATGTACCATTTTGGTAAATGAATAAAACCTAACTTTTCTCACATGATAACCCGTACTGAATTTAGCTTCTTCTCTAAGGGTGGGATTTCTTGTTGTTAGCTTTTGATTTTTAATATAACTTGGATGTCAAACTGGAAGAAAAGATCTCAGCAGAAAAGCTTTATTAGTCTAAAAGTGTTTCTGATAGAAACGTAGAAAAAACCAGGAAGCATGAGAGGGAGTTCACTGTCTGTCTGGGGTATGCCGTGTATATTGCTGAAATATTTCATCTTTTTTTCTTCAATCTGCAGGAATATTTTAAATTGTGTCCTGAAAACTTCAGAGATGAGGATGTCTATGTCTGTGAGTCACGTTATTCTGCGAAGACGAAATCTTTTAAAAAGATAAAACTGTGGACTATGCCTGTAAGCTCTGTAAGATTTGTCCCACGAGATGTACCCCTGCCTGTGGTCCGTGTTGCTTCTGTATTTGCTAATACAGACAAAATAGATGAGGAGAAACATGCTGAAACGTTGGAGGACAGTAAGGTGGGAGAAAGTATCCTTCATCTTGAAAAGGTATGTAAGAAAACAAGCAGAACATCGATTATGTTTGACAGATGAAGAATGACAAAATGTGAGCCCTCATGACTTCAGTTTCACAGCATCCAGACACAATAAAATATAAATAAACACAATGATTATGTTATAAATTATGTTATACACATTTGTAAATAAATACAAACAAAATACAAATAGACTAAACAGAAAATAAAATCATATTTGCTAGATTCTACAACTGCTTTCTTGTGATCATGTGGAGGGGTTGGGTTTTTTTTCTACCACTTCAGAGAAGAAAATTACACCTTTGCTTTAAAGCTTGCCTTAAGCCTAAAGAATCAGTAGAACTAAAAGTCTAATTTTAGTTGATGGCAATGCTGAAATGCTTTATTATGTAGTATTTCAGTAACATAGTCAGTAGCTAGGCAGCAGTAAGCAATACATAATATTCTGTTGTTTGTGACCTATTTATGGCTGATAACTGAGTGGTTTATTGTTGGAATACTTAAGAATATTTCTGTCCAACATACTGGGTAAAATGGTTTATTGTATTTAGAGTCATAAAAGAAATAAATTTAAATAAATGTATTAAATTCCATGAAATTGAATTAAATTTATCTAAAATAAATTTAGAGCCATAAAAAAACAAACTTAAGAGTCATAAGATAAATCCACTTTACACTGAGTTCTCTAACAGAACCTTAGAACAGAATAAGCACACTCATTGTCAGCTTTAATCAGACACTTAGTAGATATTGTTGTGTTTATTCACATCATGACAAAAGAAGGAATTATTTCTACTGAGAGAATGAAAACTTGTGGGGTCTTTTCCTTCCACACCTTGGGGAGATAGCCTGTGTTTTCACTGGCTTTCTGAAATCCTAGACTAAAAGGTCAAATGAGGCACAATGTGAGTTTTGACTAAAAAAATAAGAAATAGGGCAAATGGTTTGAATTTACAAGCAGTACATGGAGTGTTCATATTATTGTATATGAGAGTTGAATCATTAAATTTCTATGTATGTTAACATGGCCATTTACTCAATTCTTGCCTCTTAAGCATGTTATTGTGCTTTAAAACAAACCATCAAAATAAGCTGACGAGGCTTGGCTTGGCCAGTTAACTTTGAAGCAGTAGAACAAAAAAGGGCCTGTAAATTTCTGTTCTGGCAAAATTACAGCTTTGTGAAATAGGAAAGCTTGCGACATACATGGAGGATATCTTTGGCTTTGCTCTTTCATTTTTAAATTTAAAGGCCCCTCACTTTCACATGTACAGCTGTTTACTGTTTACCTGTTATTGGTAACGTAAAGATAGAGCAAAGTCTTTCACTTGCACCTGGCGTCTTTTTATTTATGTGTTTGGTTTTCTTTCTTCCACAAGTTTCTAAATGCATATTCTTCTGCAGGACAAAGAAGATGTTCCAGTAGAAATGTCCAATGGAGAACCTGGTTGCCATTACTTTGAACAGCTCTGCTACAATGATATGTGGCTTAAGGTTGGGGACTGTGTCTTCATAAAATCACATGGATTAGTGCGACCTCGGGTAGGAAGGTAGGTATAACTTCTTTGTTTGTAGTTTGTGTCTATAAAAATAACTTGGACAAAAGACGGGCTTTTTGCAAAAAGTATCAAAGAGGGTGGGAAGAAAATCTGAATTAAGCTAAATGTTACAAGCTCTTAATAGATTCAGGTAGAAATTTAGCCGCCTAATAAAAAGTTGATACAGTTGTACAGCTGGAATAGGCTGTTCTTCGGTACTTGTTTTTTTACTGACAGTCTTCCTGAACAACCTAGTGCATCCAGCTGTCTCATTTAGGAGGGATGGCCTTTCTTTTATGTCAGTGGTTTGGTTTTCTTTCCAGAATTGAAAAGATGTGGGTGCGAGATGGAGCTGCATATTTCTTTGGTCCAATCTTTATACATCCTGAAGAAACTGAACATGAACCAACTAAAATGTTTTACAAGAAGGAAGTGTTTTTGAGTAACCTGGAGGAGACCTGTCCAATGACTTGCATTTTGGGTAATTATTAACAACTTTAAATCCAATGAACACTCTCTCTCTTTTCCTATACAATCTCTCTTTTCCTATACAATCTGAAGTGATTTATAGCTATGCGTAGGCTTGATTCCAAGTATGGTTTTTTTCATATTGCATGGGGGAGGAGAGATTCTTCAGTCCATTTCTAATACACATTCCTGTCTTTGGGACCTGTAGTGAGAATTTTCACTATAAGAAAGCTTTCTTACAATAACTGAATTACACGTATGATATCAAAGTGAACGTTGTCTGCAGCCAGAGAACAGAAAACTCCATTATTTTTGCTTATTAATGTAATTATTCCAGTATGCGTTACCTGGAAAGTTGGTCCAGAAGGAGGCTGAAATTTGGTTTGTTGCATAAGATGATGACTATGTACTTTGTTTTGTAGTTATGATGCTGTGCTAAATATAGTTAACTGACTAGTGATCATGGGGTTTTGTTATTTTGCAGGTTTTCTTGTTCTTTAAAAAAACCCAAAAGCTGCATTAAGTTCGTGTAGGTTTCTTGTGAGTGGCATTATTTAATAGGGATATCAATTGGTGTATTTTCCGTAGTTGCGCCAAATACCGGGAATCTTCCAGACTTATGAGACTAGCAAAAACTTGAGTTTCCACACTTTTTGTAAAATGTCTGCAAGTGTGGCTGCCTTCTTACTGAGCTCTTTCATTTCTGCAGGAAAGTGTGCGGTTCTGTCATTCAAAGACTTCCTCTCCTGCAGACCAACAGAAATCTCTGAAAATGATGTGTTCCTTTGTGAGAGCCGCTACAATGAAAGCGACAAACAAATGAAGAAATTTAAAGGGCTGAAGAGGTTTTCACTCTCTGCAAAAGTTGTAGATGATGAAATATACTATTTTAGGTAAAAAACGTGATGGGAATGTGGGGGTCACCTGAGCACTCTTCTGTATTGTGGTGGACTGAGCCTGGTTGGCAGCTAAGCCCTCACCCAGCCACTCGCTCACTCCCCCACAGCGGGATGGGGGAGAGAATCAGAAGGGCAAAAGGAAGAAAAATTCCTGGACCAAGGTAAAGACAGTTTAATAAGTGAAGCAAAGCTGCACATGCGAACAAAGCAAAACAAGGAGTTAACTCTCTACTTTCCATTAGCAGGCAGATGTTTAGCCATTTCCTGGAAAGCGGGGCCTCAGCATGTGTAATGGTTACTTGGAAAGACAAACGCCATAACCCCATATGTCCCCGCTTCCTCCTCCTTTCCCCCAGCTTTTATTGCTGAGCACAATGTCATGTGGCGTGGAATATCCCTTTGGTCAGTTTGGGTCAGCTGTCCTGGTTGTCTCCCCTCCCAGCTTCTTGTCCACCCCGGCCTACTTGCTGGGGGGGCAGAGTGGGAAAAAGAAAAGGCCTTGACGATCTGCCAACACTGTTCAGCAATAACTACAGCATGGATGTGTTATCAACACTGTTGTGGTCACAGATCCAAAACACAGCACCATATGGGCTACTATGCAGAAAATTAACTCCATCCCAGCCAGACCTAGTACATACATAAAACTCATAGTTGTAGGAGAAGATGAATTTTGACTAATGACACTTTTGGAAGGAAGTCCAGATAACATCAGTTTTCATGGTCTTAAACAGTGGATGTTTTCTTTTTCTTCTCCTGACTTTGGTAAAAGTCGTTACATTATCAGACTGGTAAATTCTCTTGGATGTTGTTAAAATACTTAGGTCCTCATTATGGGTAACAAATAGCTTTCTAGTTGGTGAACATTGATGCTAATAAAAATACTAAGTTCTAACTTAAGTTAAATGTAAAATCTAAGGAAGATGTGGTGTTAACTGCCTTTTATTGCAGAAATGAAGTATTTGCTGCATTGAAATCCCCTTCTAACTCATAAAAAATAATAAAATTAAAAAATCCTTCAAACAAGTGACTGAAATGAAACACTTTCTATAGACACTGAATGATTTCTGCTCAGTGTTCTGAAAGGGAGCGCAGGCACATCCTGAGTCACCATTGTTTCCGTGTTGTTCAATGATAAAGGAAGAAAAGTTGGTTTTCTCTTCAAAAATACATGCTGTCTCCTGTAAAGTATGAGTGTATTTTCATCTGCTTTTTGTCTTCCTCCTTCACCTTTCAGAAAACCCATAGTTCCTCAGAAGGAACCATCTCCACTACTGGAAAAGAAGATTCAGCAGCTAGAAGCAAAATTTGCTGAGTTGGAAGGAGGTGATGAGGACATGGAGGAGATGGGAGAAGAGGAAGGTGATATGACTGAAACGCCTTCTATGCCTCAGCTTCAGACCCCACTAGCTAGTGAATTGGATATAATGCCTTATACTCCACCACAGGTAAGGATCTTCCTTGAGAAACCTTTAAACCTTTATATTCCGCTTTCTTTCCCCAACCCAAATAAACAAATACACAGTGACATTTTATCATACACAGAAGAGATTTATAATTCAGTTTACAAGTCTATGGAATAAATGACATGGAATAGTTTTGGCATATCCAATATGATATGCAGGGGATAATATTTAAGTCCATTAAAATATTTTTGAAGGAAATCATTCAGTTGAGGAAAATCTAGGGTATGTTTTTGTATGTTAACATTATAGTAGGTTTTCTATGACACTTGCTCAGAAATATCAGGTCCTTATGTTAAATATAAAGTTGGGATGTAAGGATTTAATTGTAATTCTCAATTTACCTAACACCCATTTTTAAGCTTTTCCTTAAATTTTGAAAAAAGCTAGCATTTTGGGTGTTACGGTTTTGCTACATTTTTAGAAAATGCTGTGCATCATCCTCAAAGGAAAAAAAAAATCACTTTTTTAATATTAAGTTACCATTCTTACTTGGCAATAAGAGCTTGTTAAAAAAGTTAGAAGAACTGGATGTCGTAGAAGCTTTAGTATTAATTTGCTCATAAACGGATAGGAAGTAAAAGAGGAATCGTGTGGTTATATGCCTCTTGAATGCGGCGTGAGTCATTGCTGCTGCTTAAATGGGGCACTTTTGATCCCCTTTCCCTCTCTTGCTGTGTTTCTTATGCAAGCCCTGGCATTTATGTAACTGAATATTGAAGCAGGGTGAGGAACTGCTTTAACTGGAAATTAAACTAACCAAAAAAGTTTGTTTGCAACTGCATTAAACCCTTTATCTTTCTCATCGCATTGCCACATCCAAGCTAATGCCAGCATTAAAGAGGCAATGGGAATGACCTGCTGGGAACAGGAGGGAGTTTCAGACACTTTTGTAACCAGCAATATGGATTTCTGCTGCATTACCTTGACTGTGAAGTGAAAACTTCTTTGGTAATTGAGGAAAGGATGTGACCCCTGGATAGAAATAACTGTCTTTAGATGTTATGAAAAAGAGTTGAGGAAATTGAAAGCTTTAGCTTGGTTTGATTGTGATTTTTGCCATGTGGGAAGATCACCAAATGCATTTTCCTGTGCGAGGTTGTCTCGCTACTCTTGTTTTAATGTGCTGAATTTCATAAGTAGCATGAAAACTCTTGCAGAGTATTACAAATACAAAGCATGTTACCAGCATTAACCAACTAATGTAACACTTTATGAAGGGGAAGGTAACTTTTTATAAATCACAATATTACCATTGTTAAGCATGGCAGCTGCCGAAAGGAGTTCAAATAGGGATCATTGGACATTAAAGATGTTCTCAAACAGCCTTCTGCAGCATTTACTGTCTTTTGATCTCCTTTGCTTTCTGTCTTTCTACATAGCTGTGTTATGCTCAGATTCCCTTGAAGTTTTATTTAAATACTAATATATAATATCTCTTTAAAAAGCCAGGTTGATAGTTGCATTATTTTTCTTTTTAATTGTTTGTAATGGGACAGTGTTGTAGAGGTGAGAAGTCAGGCTCAATGGATATATCCAACGTGTGTATATACCCTTAGACAGATGTGAACTCTGAAGTCTAGAACTTGAAGTAAAAAAACCAAAAAACAAAAAAAAATCCTAAACAAATAAAGACAACTGAAAAGGATCAACAGCAATGCATGCTAAGAAGTGAATGATGGTAAACAAGGGCCCTGGCAGATTCCCCACACTGCTGATTTGGAAAGAAAAGGCATGTTGTGTCTGAGCTGGTATTCAGAGCACAATTTAATTCTGGTGGAAAGAGAACTAACATATAGCACAGAAAGAAACTTTCTTCTTCAGATAATCTGTTCTATTTATGTCCCTAGTGAAAAGTGTCTTTTTAAACAGAGCTCCTAAGGAAAAGGCATGTGTTTGCTTCATGTTCTCTTAAACATACGGAATTTTATTTAACAACTGTTAAACCCCAGAACTTTTAAACTTCTTTTCGTCTGATAACAAAGAAGCTCTTACTACACCTAAGGATAAAATGAGTCAAGACAAGTGAATAAGTGGTATTGTGGGGCTTGACAAATAGGTGGATGATGCTCTCCTGCTGCAGTTTGCTGTGAATCAAGTCGAACCTAGAAAAGAAAAAGATGTGCAACTTCATTTTTAGCTTTAGCAATATGGCTGAGAAAAGGTGTAAAAGGGGATCCTGGTTTATTTCTTCTCTTAACACATCTAAAACTGAATGTGCAGTTATCTGACTCAAATGGAAAAGATTCTCTTCATTTAAAAATGGTTGTATTGGAGATGTAAAAGAAGAGAGAATACAATAACCGAACTTGGAATTCTTATAGTTTCTCAAAGTCCTGTTTGCCCTTCCAAACTGATGGGTAGGCTTTTACATTAGGTTACTGTTATCTAAACTGTTGCAAGCACTATAAAGGCAAAAACAGCTGATAAACTTGTAGCTATCTAAGTGCAGATGTATAAAAGGCCAAATATATCATTAGATTTTGCTGTTTCTGAATTGAGAAGTCTCCATCTGCCAATATGGACTTGCCTGAGAAGTCAGGATGAGTTGTACGTGCCCTGTATGTCATCCCAGAACCTGTGTGGAGTTCTCTTCACTTCCTGCTGCATCTGAGAGACAAACCTGGAAGACTTCCTCCCCAAAAGACAAGTGTTGTCTTTAGGTTCATACTGAAAACATTAAGGGTGGGTTGCCATTTGAAAATTAATACAGTGAAGTTTGGAATGACATACAAGTATGCCTCAGTTTATCCAATGCCTTAAATTGATGAGCAAGACTTTTTAAGCATCTTGGTATCTCTGAAGCTTTGTTTTTAGCTGAGAGAAGAGTGTTGAACTGTGGGGCTCAAAGTGGCAAGTAGAAGGAGTTAGTAATGTGGCCAGAATTTCAGGATAGGAAGAAAACAGTTGCATATATTTTTCTTTCCTTTTTTCCCGACCAGGTATTTGGAAACAGATAACAGTATTTGGAAAAGATGTGAGAAATGTATAATGTTCGGGATATGAGAAGGGCCTTTTGAGGGTTTTGGTATGATGATACATTTGTGGGCCTTATTGATCAGAATATGGGTGAATTATGGTCTCCTGTAACAAATATAGGTGGAAGGAGCCTTCAAAAAGGGCATTCCAGTTGTGGTATCTCAGTTGTTGTCAGAATAGGTTAAATTTTTTGATGGCTGGAAACATCAAGGAGCTTTCAACAGGAACATCCATGGTGGGAAAAGCAAAGGAGCAGAATTTTTGTTACCCATCAACGTATAGAATGTGATGTGATCCTGTTGTGCAGGTAAACAGTGTTCAGCAAAACTGGGCTTTGGGTTTTTCAGGGAGAAATGGCTACTTATATAATGGGAAGTGAACAATAGAGAGAAAAGAAAGTCTGGCAGGCAAAAGAGAGAGCATTTAGGGATGAGGAAAGTGGAAGACGGAGCCAGGGAGGGTAGGGGTTGCAAAGGCCCAGGAGGAAATGGGGAAGCATTTCCCCAACGTGTGCAATGGCAAATAAAATGTTTTACTCAACTTGTCTTGGCAATGTTTCTGAACAGCATAATGGGTGAAATCTGTGACATAACGCAATTACTTTTATTCTCTCTGGCCTTCCAAATAGTCACTTATTTGCTACTCAGCCTTTCTTAGTCCTCTCAGTTAGTGTGGAATGATTTTAGCTAATAGTAAGCATTCTGTGTTGTCTTACTGAGAATTTTTTGAAGCCTCAGTTATAAAGGTGGCATTATGTCTGGAAGGGTTGAAAAGCATTAGAACATTGTAGGTTTTTTGTTTTGTTGCTTTGGTTTTGGTTTTGGGTTGTTGGTTTTTTTTGCCTGTGTACTTTTCATAAGTGTGTGCATATGCTCTTGTCATGCATCAGTAGATGCAGTCTCTTTTCAGGGGCCCTAAGGTTGGATGGTCCTTGTGCAAATATGTTCAAGAGAAATGCAGGAATATTTTAAAATACTGTTTCTTACAGCTTTGAATTTTGTATGTCGAGAAGCTTCTCTTTTGTACACTTGTGGTCATAACTGCCTTTTCTCACAGTCCACTCCCAAGTCTGTTAAGGGCAGCACCAAGAAGGAGGGATCAAAAAGGAAGATCAACATGAGTGGGTACATCTTATTTAGCAGCGAGATGAGAGCTGTGATTAAAGCTCAGCACCCAGACTACTCCTTTGGAGAGCTCAGCAGGCTTGTAGGAACTGAATGGAGAAACTTGGAAGCAACAAAGAAAGCAGAATATGAAGGTAAATAAAAACTAAGATGCTGAACTCTTTTCTGCTTTTTTCTTCTTTCTCAACACATTCATTGCTGTTACTCAGATGACAGGTTTAATAAAAGAAGATATTTATGTTTGTGTTCTGGATGTACCTTAAAGAGAAGTTCATATTGAGAGATGACTGAAGAGGAGCAAAGAGCATGTTTAAGTTGTGTAGTGCACAACCGATAATTTAAATGTCTTTGCCACAAGTAACCAAATGAACAAAGACCAAGAAAATGGGGACAAATTAGAAGTAAAGGGGCATTAAGCCCTTGGGCTGGAAGTCAGTTGGAAAAATGGTTTGTGAAAGTTTCCTTAAAGGAGGACTGGGGGGAATTTTGGACAAGAAGCTCTTCAGAGCTGTAGCAGCAGGTAAGAAGGCTTACAGCGGAGCGGGAAGAAGTTCTTTGATTAACGGTACTTAGAGTCCTAAAAAGCTTTGGTAGAATAAAGTCAAGGATACAGAATCTGTTATGATACTGTAAATATGACCTATGGTTCAGTCTCATTATTAATCAACTGTTGTAATTGATTCTGTTGAGACACTTCATATCCTGAAGTAAGCCTAGGAGTATTTCATAGGCATGAGATACTTTAGACCTTTCTCTTTCTTTCTTTCCTACTGATATTGGTCATTGTATTTCAACTTTATTTGATTAAAATAAAATACAATTGATCCTTAACAGCAGGCCCTTACCCAAGCCAAATACATTGGCTTAACGTCCATAGTTATTACTCTAGTTAATAACGTGTCAGCACTTCCAATATAAACCCCATTTTTTAAAGCAACTGTTGCAATTTTATTGGAAGAAAATGCTGTTTTGGAAGGGAAGTTTCAACACCTTAGAAAGTTACTGCCCAATTAAGTTACAACTTTGCTTTTTCAAAAATGAAATTTGATAGGTTTTCTGCATACTCATAACTTAAAGGCAGCTTTGATCTTCAAACTAGAAATTTGCATGCTATCACTTTCCACCCTTAGCTGTCTCAGTCCTTTCCAAATGTGCAGTAGTACTGCTTTGCAATTCTGCAGAGTAATATAGCACCACTCGGCTATGTGCAAGTTGTCTTTGCAAATGCTGTGAAGTGAAACGGTAATGCTCTTTCTTTGTGAAAGTACGATGGCCTTACTTTTTCCCTGTTGTAGTTTCCTTTTACACCCTTCTAGGTGCGCGTGGTATCTTTTTATTGACAGGCCCCTCCTTACAGCCTACTTCTTAAGCAGTAGGATGGCTAGCACATCATCGCTTTCTAGCTTAGAGCAGCTTGACATCTTGCACTTCTGCAGGAAGGCATAGCTGTAACGTACTGGTAGCAACAGTGTCTCTCCACTGTGTTAATGATTGCCTAAGTGCTTCCATTTTAATCCTCTTTCTCACTGAATTTTCCAAAGCTTTTGTGTTTTGGGCTGCAGTTTCTCTAGCTTGGTGTCTGCCCAGAACTAGACTTACTTTTATTTGTTTTTGAGGGGTTGGGATGGGGTTACAAAGCATCCGAACTGTGTTTGTTTACCATGTGTGAAAGGAGAGAAGCTCCTCTCCTTCCACTGTGACGAGTCAAAATTCACGCGCTCTCTAATGTGGACGTGCACCAGGGAGCAGGGAACAGGCATGGTTTGACACCTCAGTGAAAAGGTGCCTTTCCGTGTTCTGGTGAAAAGCAGTTTGTATTTTAGATCCATTTTAACCCACTGAAAATTTCATTTGGTATATGTGCAGGGTAATAGTTGTTTTTTTAGTAATAGTTGAGCAAAGAATAGGCTGTGTTGGAAATGCCTGCGTGGCTAACTGCACTGTGAAAACTCCTCAAAATAAAATAAAATAATGCACGGGATTGAGGTGAAGGCCTGTTTTAAGGAAAAGCTCTGTTCAAAGCAGAAGGTCTCTTTCCTCTCTCTTGAGATGTGTTGGAAATGTTGTTTGAATGATCTCAAGTCCTGGCCTAAACGATTTGGGTTTATTATTGAGTATTAAGGTGAATGCTCAAGGCTGAACTTTTAGACGCCTGTTGCAGTTCCCTTTTGGCAGTGTTGTTTCATCTGTTAGTTCCATAGCAGTCACGGCATGGATAGAGACTAGGTAAAACTCAAGTACTGTCCTACGTCAGGTCCTTCTTCAAAGCTCAGCACTCCGAAGTCCGATAAAGCTGAACGCTTAACAGTAATTTCTCATTCATCAGAGTGTCTCAAGAACTTTTGCTTTTGTCTGACCATATTTTTTTAGCTGGCCAAAAGTAGGTGAGAGTCAGAACAGCTGCTTCATCTTTTTCCCAAATGCTTGCTCTGCTCTGACGAGGATTATCTCATTTTTCTACTTCAGGATCTACCTTTAAATGTCTTGTGTATTTTGTGTTCAATCACATTTGAGTTGCCTGTAGTAAATTCAGGAGTTTCTGTGCGTCGTCATCACTTCCTGAAATGACAGAAGTGAAAAGAAGGAAGGAAATGCCTTTGGAAATGAAACTGGTCTTTCAGTGTACGGAAGTAGTGCTAGAAGCTGCACGAACAGGTTCTACAAGAGACAAACGCGTGATAGACATTTGAAGTCGTATACTAGAGAAAATGAGTAACATTGGCAGGATGCATAACTTAATCTCCTTGATGAACTTCTTCTTAGCCTTTGTTTGACAGAGGACCTTGATTGCTGTTTTAGTGGCAGTTTTCATCTTTAACCAGCTGCAAGAGAACTTCTAGCCCGGCATTCACTGTTACTAAAATTTGCTGGAGATGTATGCTGCATTCATTTATTCTTTGTTGTTCCTCATTGCGTCAGTCAGATACAACGTTCAGAGTAAACAAATCGGCAGCTTGCATGCCCCCAAAGCACCTTGGGTGGGCATTCAGTGTATCTCCTTTTTTTTGTTGGCTTGGGTTTTATTTTTTTTCTTTCTTCTTCCAATGACCCTTTGCCCTTCCCTTAGTATAAAATTGTCCTCTGGTCAGATTCCCCTGCAGTAGATCTTTTGTTCTTGCAGTCACAGTGAGAAACTTGATTGAGATAATGACCAGATTCATCGTACAAAGGACACACATGACCTCCAGTGAGCAGCACAATGTGAGTTAGACATCTTCAGAAAAAAAAAAAAAAAAAAGAAAAAGAAAAAAGAAAAAAAAAAGAAATAATAGCTCAAAGGGGACCAAATGGGGAAAACAACAGAAAGAGGCAGAGAAAAATATTTTTGGTTCATCAAACTGCTGCTTGTTATGTTCCAAATACTAAGGATCTATCTACACTAGGGAAACTTTGCAAATGCTTCCCGACTTTGCCACTACTTTTCAGCTGCACCAGTAGTAAAATATATGGGGAGCCCAAGAATGAATGGGCCACCGGCTGGCACTGCTATCTGCTATTTACATCTTACTGTAGGGCACGTCTGGTAGACCTGGTGCTTAAAATTCCCGCAGCAGCTGGTAGCGGATCTACGTGAGAGCTGCTGGCCTTCACTGCAACTGGTTTAGCTGAGCCAGTGGTGTCAAAAGAGGGAATGTTTTGCCATATTTTCCTAGTGCGGACTGAGCCTAGTGCTGGGCTGCTGCTTCATGTTGGTAACACTGGTGTTATTATCAAATTTGTTCTTTGACTTTTTAAATTTTTATTTTATTATTTTTTTTATTTATTTTTTTTTTTAGAAAAAGATAAAACTTTGTGGAATATTTTTCATGAAAGGTTCTCTAAAAGTCTTAGGTGCAGCCACATGAAATCAAATCATATGCTGTATAAAAAGATTCATCTGTTCTACTTTATATTTGACTAAACTATGCCAGTGTTTGACTAGTCCTTTTTAATGAACAGATAATATTTTGAAATTCTGGGTTACAAAACAGAACTGAAAATCTAAAATACTTTTACAGAGCGGGCAGCTAAAGTTGCTGAGCAGCAGGAGAGAGAGCGAGCAGCACAGCAGCAGAATTCCTCCCCCCGGGCAGGCACTCCTGTCGGGGCTCTTATGGGGGTGGTGCCGCCACCAACACCAATGGGAATGCTCAATCAGCAGTTGACACCCGTTGCAGGTAAAACGTAGGAGCTATGACCATTTTTTCCTCATCCACTATATCAACCCCCTTCATAACTCTGAACACTCTCTTGGGTCACTTTGTTCTTACGGAAGAAAAAGCTCAACCTCTTCAGTCTTTCCTCATAATGAGTATACGTAACCACAGCAGTAGCCTGATAGTCCCACGTTACTTGCTCCAGTAGTGAGTAGCCTGTTGAAAATGCAGGCAAAAAGGGTCCTCCTTGTGCAGTAGTCCTGTTCTGTTTGTGTGCAGTCGTGTTTATTCACTCTACTTTGCAGAGTTCATGTTCAGCCCTGCTACAGCAGAAGGGGAGTGAGCTAAGTACTCTTCTAGTGTATGCAGCATCAGTGGAAGTGGTAAAGTAGGAGGCAAATTATTTATTTTTTTTTATTGTCAGGAAGGTGAGAGGCAAACAGAATCCAAACCAGATTTTAAATCCAAGCAAAAGCTTTACAGAATTGCTGATTAGACACTGGTAAGCAGAGCAGACTAGGATCTAGAGCCATTGCAGGAACAAATATGAAATGCCAACATTGCTGGTTTTATCAGGTAAATTTCAGAATAGAACTGAGTTTGGAGAACTCTTCCATAAGGTCCCTGTTGCTGGGTGTTGTGCTCGTTACCAGTCGTAATCTGACTTGAGTTCATGGGGAGTATGCTTGGAGTAAGTATTTTCAGGATCAGATCTGAAGACAATGTAGTCCACTGGAGATTCTTGTATGGGAATCGGCCATACATCAATGAGAAAATGAATTAGGTACGACCTGATAGGTGGTTTTCCTTCCCCTATTTCTAATGGGGGAATTAAAATAATTAGATTACTTCAGTCAAGGTCAAAATAGTGCCAGGTAGGTAAAAATTAGTATTTGGAGGTTTTTTGTTTTGAGTTTTGGGGGTTTTTTTAACTTTCCCTTAAGGCATTCCAATTATTCCATTTATTCTTTTGTCATTTTTCTTTTTCTTTCCCGTCTCCCAGGCTGTGGCCATATTTAGAGCTGACAGCCTGAAGCGTTTTTCATCACGGTCTCTAAATCCCTTTCAGTAAATAGGCTGCATGGATGTTTAAACTGAAGGCACATTCTTTATTTGGTTCATGGTCTCCAGATTACAAAGCATTTGTTTACGCTGAGTTGCATTTTTCTTTTTTTTTTTTTTTTTTTTTTTTCCACTTTGTTCTCGGTAATTTTCCTCTGAACTGTTTGCAGTTGGTGTGTGTTTGTGTGTGTGTGTACACGTGTCTGTGCATATATAAAGGAGAAAAAAAAGGGAGTTCTCCAGTGCTGATCTTTTTTTGTGAGTAACCTACTTCAATCTAGAATGTGTAGAAGCGTCATCCTCTTGTGGTTGTGTTTTCTTGGTTTGGTTCTTGTTTTTTTGGCATTGAGTCACTTTTCCAGTTTTTTGGAGGTAGGTGTTGATGGGCAGTAATACTTATTACTAACACTTTCTTAAAACTTTTCCAAAAATGTGCATTCTGCAAACTACACGTGCTAACTTCCTGCAGCAGCCTTCTCAAAAGCAAATCCGTATTTAAGACCATTATCTTATTCAAGCGGTTAGACATTCACGTCTCTTCACTTTGGCATTGTGAAACACTTCCTTAAAGTGGATGATCAAGTGGATCTTTTTAAACTCTTCCTATTTCTGTGGCCCATTTGAAAAACACAGTCTTTCATCTTTTAGTTTCCACAAGTCTTACTTAGAAGTATCTTACTCTGTTGAGACCTCTTTCACATCCTCCTCCATCATTTGATTGCTTTTCTCTAGTTCAGAGAACTTCTCCATCGCAGAAGTTCAGAGAACTTCTTTATGGCCCACGGGTCCAAGAAATCTGGATACCTTCTGAGATACATTTCTCTTAGTGCGCAGTGCTCTAGTTTCTTGTAAATTTAGGCATTACAAAAGTTTATTTCATCTTACATTGTTACAGTAAACAATGGGAGAACAAGTAATTTGAAAGGCATCATAAATCACAGCTGCAGGAGCTGGAAATAGTTTGCCCATGTTTACTAGTTTAAAATCAAAGTGGTAACTCATACATGGGGTATGAAAGCGGCTGCTCTTATAACCTTGTGATGAGCTACAAGAACTGATTTCTCGTGGAGATTTGATGACAACTTTATCAATCCAGCCAGTTGTTGTGAGTATTTTATTTGGAAATGTAGAAATGAGCTTTCATGGTTGATAAATACGGGTTTGTTTCATTGGAGGTTTTGGGTTTATTTTGTTTTGTTTGTTTTAAAGCTTCAGAAGTGTATGTAAATGCATTGAAGATGTGACTGCAGCTCGGGGTGCACTGGAAGTACCAAGCAGTAGCTACAGTGAAAGCCCTTTATTCTAGAGATGCTTTTGTTGTTTTTCTTCCTTTACTTTTTCCATTACAAATATGGACTTCACTATGTTAATAAAGAGGTACAGATGAGCTTCCAGATATTTGAAATAGGTACCTAAGACCTATTAAATAAGTGTCAATCTAGGTGTCCTGTGGGAAATGAAGGCTTGAGGGAGATCAGTTCTTTATTTTCTCGTTGTTTGTTCCATGTAAAGCTTTTGCAATTTCAGGTTTCTCACCTTTGTAACTCTTCCTGAGGAAGTGACAAATTTAGCTTGTATTTTGGAGCTGCTCAATCTGTTTCGATCGTGAGCTCATGACAGCTTTGTTTTCAGTCTTATTCCAGAAATCCCTGTTCTGAAAGTTTCTTTTATGAGTTACTGGGAGTGTGGCAAAGACTCAGTAGGTGGTTTCTTGGAACTATAGAAACCCAAGCAATTTTACATTTCTAAACTTACCTCATCTCTCTAGACCTGCTTCTGTCCTCTGTCATCTTTTCATTGCCTTTCCAATGCCTTTCCTTGGTTACCTGACAACGCATCCATTTAAATTAAAAAGCCTAGAAAATAGGCGAGGGTCAAGCAAGTTACATTCCAGGACCTAATAAACACAGTGCAGTTATATTGTGTAGGTTCACCTCATGGATAGCAACAAACCTGAGCCGAAACCAGAATAAGCTCTAAATTTTCTTCCCTCACGTGCAGAAGACTAAAGTTGTGAGCAGCAGCACAATACTGTCTTCATTGTAGCACTGATTTTCCTATAAAGGCACCTTGAAAACATTGTCAGTGAAATTCTGGGAGGGACTGCAGGTGCTCCTTGTAAGTCCCTTTACTTCAGTCTAGTGTCGTGAGTGTAAGTCACTGCAGCCCAGCACATCCAGTGCTGTCAGGTTTAAAATTCGAGTTACTTCCATAGTTTATACTGGAGATGGTTTAATAAAAATCACCCCTGTCACTGCCGTTAGTTTTAAGTATGCAAATGTTGTAGGGCTTTTGTGTGTTAATTTTGCATATGCACTGCAGAAAAATATATAGGTTTTTATTTTTGTTCCAGTTGAGTTTGGTCTCCGAGGTAGCCCACAAAGCAGGGCTGTATGTGGAGCTTGTGTAGTTAGTGTTGTGTTCGTAATCTGTATGCAGATGGCAGAGCTTTAAGCTGTCTTAAAATTGCTTGCGTTAGTAACATTTAATTGTGGCTGAATTTATTCCTTGTGTTAACATATATGAATATTCAGCATTTATTGCCCCATGAGAAACATACAAATACACTAAATACTAATTCATCAAAAGTATAGTGTTTCATATTTATAACTTTTTTTTATTCATTTTTGCAAGATACTAATTGTAGTATCCTCTTGCTGTACTAAAGGTGCTTTCTTATTTTTTTATTTTTTATTTTTTTTATTTTTTTATTTTGTGGATAGTGCATGTCTTACTGTGTAGATCATATTGCATGTTATTGATGCATGTTTGAAATTTGTTGTGTCCTTCAAGGCATGATAAGTGGCTATCCACCGGTGCTGCCACCTTTGCAGGGCCCAGTTGATGGCATTGTTAGCATGGGCAGCATGCAGCCACTTCACCCAGGGGTGCCCCCACCCCACCAACTTCCGCCAGGTATGCCAGGCATCCCAGGCATCCCACCACCCGGTAAGAATGTCATCCTCATTCGCTCCGTATTTCATTTTCATGTACTTGCCGTTTAACCAGTTGTTACAGAAATTATCTGCAGCTTGTTTCGGTCATAGCTTTTGTTTCTGAACATTGCAGGTTTGTTTAGCTGCAGCACACACAATGCACTGCTGAATATATGAAGTAGATGCAAAACATTGACACAACAGCATGTCCAGTATACCAGCAGGGAAAGGTTACTGGAGAAACATGATGCTGCTCCAGCAGTAGTTTTGCTCTGGCCAAAAAAACTGACAATTCTGCTTGAGTTTATCAGAGGTCTGAAAAGCTGACATCAGCCCATCCTTACGTCATTTCAACAGCATCCTTCCACTTCTCCTTTTCTTATTTAAAGTGGGCTTATAAATGAAATTTACTGCTCTCATTCCTTACTGAACTCTTTTTCAGTATGTTAATCAGTAGTCAGGCTGCACTTAAATGAACCTGGTCATGTAAGATACCTTGCCTGTTGGGGTACTGACACATGTTACCATAAAACAGTGTTCGGATTAAACCTTGTTGATAGAACAGTAACTGGAAAAATTTGGGGACAAGGTGAACTCGGTATACTATTGTGGCCAAACTTTGAATTGATTTTTGAGAGCATATCTACTACACATTTGCTATTTTTTTTGCCACACGTTTGATCAAAAGTGAGGCTGAATGAAACATATACATTTTTCCAGTGTTAACGCCATTAACGTGCCCATTATGGGGAGAAAAGTTCATCTGTCCTCTGATCCTGTTTTCTGCTGATTCATTCAGTTTTTACCTCTGATAACTCATGTACCTATTTAAAAGATGTATATCCCATATGTTCAGCAGTTAAACAAGCTGTGGACAAAAGTGGTCTCATTTGCCTCCCCCTACCCCACTTGCAACGGTGTTTATCAGAAGCTCTGTTAAGACTTTTATCTGTATGTAAATTGTTTCGGGGGGTTTTGTTTGTTTGTTTGCTTGTTTTTTTAAAAAAAATCCATTAGTACTAGGTGTGCAGCTTGCAGCTTTGCTGGTGTGTAAGATTCACCATAATGTCACGTAGAGGGAGTAGGAAAACAGCTGTGTGTCTGTGAGCCTGTCTCCAACTTACCAAGGCAGTGACATTTAGTACACATCAGCAACAGAGAAATGTTTTGGAGGTGAATCCAGGACAATGCATTTCTTTGAAGAGTTTTTCCTACTGGGGAAGTGGGCTGTGTGTATGGTGTTTAAAACTGCGAGGATATGGATTATGGAAAAAATTATGCCTGGGAATGGAGGACCACACCTGAAGTGGTGCTAAATGGGGGCTGGCTGTCCTAAGGGTGAAACCATGCTCTGGTGCTGGAAAGGTGAGGGTGCCCTTCTCCAGACGTCTTCACTTTGTGCAAAAAAAAATCCGTGCCATATTCCACAACTTGTATTATCAATGTTTTTCCTAACTCCTGGCTTGCTGTTAGTACAGATGCATTTAAAATGGGGGCTGTCATCAAATGGAAAATGCATTCAAAATATGCTTTAGAGTGCAAAATGCAGTGGCACATCTTTTGATCACTGATACAGAAATCTGCATGCAAACTAAACCCTCAGGAAGAGCATTAGTTAGTTTGCAGCTTTTCCAATGAATGAATGTGAGAAGTGGCATAAACAGAAAGAAAAGCAGCAGCAGGCATAACTTTCATTTTTTCGAACCAAAGCATCTGTATGTAAAATATAGGCACTGCATGATTCTCATTTAAATTTGTAGATTTTTGTATGTAAGACTGACATGGGTGTTACCTGCTGCACTCTTTGCAATAGGGAAAAGCCTCAATATGTTTGAGAAAAACTAACAGGTTTTATTTTTTTGAAACCTGTTTCAAATGTTCGTCAGTCTCATATATAAGACTATTTAAGGTTAACCTGCAAGTTGAGTTTTATATTAGTGAGATCTAACAGAATTTGTGCACTGGCTTGGATTTCCTCCTGCTGCGAATGTATTGCATAAAACTGAACACAAGGAAATGTTAAATGTTGCTAAAGCAAATCAGCATTTCCTTTCTTAAAGGATTCCAGGAAGATCCTGTCAAGCCAAAGGTGTATATTATAAATGAAAAGATTTAGTCAGGCAGTCACTAAGTAACGTGAAAAAAACCTGAAAACCAAAAATTAATTCACTTTGTATTTCTTTAATTAAATTAATTCAACAGGCCACATATCAATGTTTGGTAGTTGTCATGTTGGCTTTTTTTTTTTCCCCCCCCATTCAGAAACTTCTAAAGTGTTTTTTTTATTGGGGGAAAGGGGGATATTTCAATGTCGTACATCTGCTTAAAATAACTGTGAGCAATGATATCAAAGTATAAATTTTTACTATAGAAGACCAAAGAGGTATTTGCCACTGCTCTGAAATAAGACTAATTGTTTTATATTTTGGAATATAGGTGTTATAGGCCAAAATGTGTCCCCCATGGTAGGCACTCCAGCACCTGGAGCAAGTCCTTTTGGACAGCAGGTGAGTCATTTTTGCATTATTTATGAGGCTCTAAGGCTATGAATTAGCATTTTAACAACATCTTAGTTAAGGCATGTAGGGATGCACATAGCCTTTCCCAGGGAGAACATAAACCAAGTGTACACTGATGTATTTAGAACCAGTTAATATCTTACACTCGGAGTGTATGTCTGTATTTGTTGGTTGAATTGTTATTAGACTAATTAGGTTCTCCCCAGTGGGATAACTTCTGCAGTATAAGCAAGACAGTGTTTTGGTTTTTTTTCCTTCTGCTAAACTAAGTCATTTCAACACACTGTTAACCTGCTGATAATTTAGGTTTTGCATGCTTTGGTGATGCAGAGAGGATGCTGTCCACTTTCTCAGCCATTGATGAGTGGGTAAAAACTGTTTTGTTTGCTCGTGTATTTCACAAACTGATGAAGCAGATGTTCATCGGCAGTTCAGAATTTGTGAGTTTGGATGACAGTGATGATCAGATGTTCCTTCTCAGTGATTAATACAGGTGAAATGTTCAGCACATTTCCAAATTATTGACTACATTTTTGCATCATAAAGAGAAATGTGATTTTGGCTAGAGGGTGTAAAGAAAACCAGAAGCTGAGCGAGAAAGTAGTAAAGTGTGTATGTCATGACATTGAGTTATTCCAGACCACAGGATATCTGTGCTAAGAGTTCTCAGTACTGCTACTTAATCACAGTGGCGGGAATTCTTCTGTGACTGTGATTTATTTGCGTGCCTGCGATTTCTGCCTGACAGCAATTAGCATTTATTCTGTGGAAGTATCCCAGTCGTCTGAGGATCAGGGTCAATTTGGATTAGATGTTTTAGAGATCAACCCTGCACTTCACAGACCACACGGTTTATGATCCAATTAGAGAAAACATGAAATAAAAAGGAGGCAAAAGGAATAATTCGGGATAATAGGAGAGGAGAAATGGTGATAGTAATTAGAGTATGTTTACATAGATTAGAAATATGAGCAATGTTGTCTGTTAAATATGAATATGGTTTGTTTGCACTTCTTCCTGCTCTGCATCTCAGTGACCCCAACAGATAGCCCTGGCTGAAGTGGGTGTCTTCCAGGGAAATTTCCTTATGCCTTTGCTCATAACCTGTTTTGAAGCTCCATTGTATGAGGATGATCTGATGCACAGCTGTGAATCGGCTTCCCTGCAGTTCCCCCAAATGTGATCTCTCCATTGCTTTGTCGTTGCAGATAGGAATCCTTGGCCCGCCGGGACAGCAGGCACCTCCTCCGTATCCCGGCCAGAGCCCAGCAAGTCAGCCAGTTATGCAGCAGCCCACAACTCCCATGTTTGTCTCCCCTCCACCAAAGACACAGAGGCTTCTTCATTCTGAAGCCTATCTGAAATATATTGAGGGGCTCAGTGCTGAATCAAATAGTATTAGCAAGTGGGACCAGACCCTTGCAGGTAAGGCTTTTGATACAGAGTGGGATGTTTCCAGACAGAACACATGTCTTTGTAACCATTAATATTTTTTGCTTTTATGGAAAATGCTAAATAAATCTGCTGCTTATTTAATAAAATGTACGTATGCAAGTAATTGTTAAAAACAAATCAACAGACTGGGAATATATATGTTATCAGCAGGGTAATTCAATTGATGTTGTATAAATCTAAGAATCAATTGTGTGGGCTTAAATACTAGGGGTAAAAGTTATACTGTAGAATTATATTCACCTTTCTCTAGAAAAATTGTGGTGAATATCAAAGCCAGTAGGTAATTGGACCATTTCTTGACCTTCCAGCACGAAGACGAGATGTCCACTTATCAAAAGAACAAGAGAGCCGACTCCCTTCACACTGGTTGAAAAGTAAAGGGGCTCATACCACAATGGCCGATGCATTATGGCGTCTGCGAGACTTGATGCTACGAGACACCCTTAATATCCGTCAGGCGTACAACATAGAAAATGTTTAGTCACATAATTGCTTCTTTCTTTGATACTGGCATATAAGGAGTTTTGTGGAACAATAGCTGTTTTAGTTACTGGGTGGGGAGAGATAACCAACAATAATTTGTATTGCATTTTACTGTACATTGCAAGACCATTTTTATATAAGGACACTTTTAATAAGCATATTTCACTTTTTGTTATATTAAGTTGACTTTATCAAATACACGGATTTTTGCATATGTTTCCTTTGTTTGAAAGGCGATTTCATAATTGGTTAAGTGTAGTCAAGGATTCATCTTTCTTATACTTTATTGCTGAGAATCTGATGCCATTGTTTTTATATAAAAGAAAAAAAAGAAAACAAGTATTTACAGCTTGGTACAGTGGAATGTGAAATTAGTCATAGTTTACATCTTAGAAGAATGTGTGTACATGTGCTTGTGTGTGCTAGCCACTTCCAGCAGAAATCTTGCTTGGATGTGAACAGAGGGGATCTCTTAAAAGAAGATAAAGGTAAGATGTGCATTGATGCTAGGGAAAAATGACATTTCAAGTCAGTACCGAGGCAGCTGAGTGGGCCACAGCAATCATGGAAGTGCTAGTGTGGACGGGACAAGGGTGTCTTGACCGCTAATGTTGTCCAATCCTGTCCAGTTATTTAATTGTGTAGCCAAGGCCATTGTGATTCTAAATCAGTAACAGAGTACATGTGCTGGCATGCCCTTAGAAGGTGAAATGTTTCATCTACCATGACCTGCTTTAGGGTTTCTGTGATGTCCCTAACACTGAGCAGTGGGAAGGGGAAGCTTCCTCCCTAAGCAATTCTGTCTGCATGTGCGAAAGGCATGCGGAACTTCGAACCAGTTCAGGTCTTGGAAGGTAAGTTAGAGGAGAAGGCAAGTTGAGTTGTTTTGTTAGTGAAGTAACGTAATGTTTTTAAATTCACACATATTCTGTTAATGATTGGGCATTGTAAGACATTTTTGTATGCTTTCTTTTAAGTGTATTGATTCACCCTAATGAAAGTTTTGCAATGCAAAATTTGAGAGAAATTTGACACTTAAATTAACTTTAAAGTAAAATACTAATGTATGGTATGTGTAAGTTTAGCATACCCAGTACGCTGGAGAAATAGAGTACTTTGATTGCAGCCTTCAGAGGGTTTGGGGTGGTTTTTTTTTTTTGTTTTTTTTTTTTTTAGCTAAGTCAGGACGTATAGACTCTTCTTGCCAAATTCCAAGGTTGTGACTGCCTTCTGCTAAAGACTTACCTGTCCTCGTAACTAACCAACCTTTTGGACTGCAAAGTTATTTGTTTAAAGGTAAATCCTTTCATGTATTTACTTGTAGAAAAAGAATTAATACTTTTAGATTGCATTAAGTAACTGGGAAACCTATATTAATTTGAAAAAATTGTTGGCAGGAATGTAGTCACTGCAGCTCAGCCCAAAAGAACTGATTTACTGATACACTTCATCTTACTGGTGGAGATGTTCATCATGTGGAAATGTTTTTTAAAGTCTAATAGTACAGAACATTTTTATTTGAGTACATTTGGCAGAAGGTTAAGTATTTTTCTTCAGATACTGGCTATCTTGAGTTCTGTTTTGCTGAAGTAATTAATACTGATGAGGGAAATGACATGTGCAAGTATAAACTGTTATTTAATTTTACTGGCTAATTCCTCTCCCTCTCCTATTGTAATCCTCCAGTCATTGCATAGAAAACCATGTAATTACAAATAGGCACTTAAGGACAGTTTAGGTCAGATGTGCAATGGTTGTGAAGAAAATGAAACTAAGCAACCTATAGGGAAATTACAGTTTTGAACTCTACAAGTAGCACACCTGTGGTACAGAAATTCTTTACTGGCCTTTGTAAATGACCAAGTTTATTTAATAAAGTAGAAACTGAGTAGTCTTAGACCACCCCCATGTATACAGTATCATCTTAAAATGTGCTTAAATTACCATAGGCTTTGCAATTTTTAGCCACAAAGACAGGACGTTGAAGTGAATGAGGCAACAAATCCTAGTGTTTGAGTATTTGGAACTATCATGGATTGTACTAATACACCACCAGATTCTCCTGCTTCTCAGCATTAACAAAAATTACACCAAAGAACCTGGGATGGATTTTAGTTAAGTTATTGTTTTATTTATTTTCTTTTGAGGACTGGATGGGACTCCCTTTGGAGCCTGTATAACTCAGATGTTTAATTTATCTGAAGGTCAGTGATGAGCAGACTTGCAGCACTGGCTCGCTCCTGCCCGAGCAGCCGAAGCCCTACTTTCACTGCTCGTTGTGGCCCAGGAGCAAGAGATTGGAAGTGCAAAAGAAACCTGGGTCCTCCCGCAAGGCAGTGCAGAGCACTACCGCTAAGCCACTGGACTGGCCCTAATCAATTATTTTAAGCTTTATTTATTTCAAAATCATGTCTCTGTATATTGGAGGCATTTCAGCCGATTGCAGTAAAATTTAGGATATAATGGCTACAGTCTAGAATTCAAAACCAGCAAAAGAAACTGTTTTCTGACTCTGGTTTAAAAAAAAAAAAAAAAAAAAAAAAGACATGTCTGTCTGTCTTTCTCTTTCTCTCTCTTTGTGGGTGTTTGAACCCCTCATTTGTTTTCCACTGCCATTCATTGTACTGGCGTAAACAAAACTTTCATATTAAAATAAAAGTATGTATGGGAAATGGTTGGCTTCTGTGAGAGTGGAAAATAGATTAATCTAGGACCGGTATTTTCATAAACCAGTTGGAGACGACTAATAATTACCTGTTCTCTTCCTCAGTCCTTCCCTTCCATGAGAAAATTTACTGTTTGTGTAAAAATTCAAAACATTGATGTTGGTGACTTTTTTTTTTTCAGCGTATGTTTTCGGACCTGGTTAATCCATGCTTGGCTTTTCATTAGATCTTGTACTCCTGAAGGTTAAGCTGCTAACCAGGTTTATAACATGTATGTACCATCACTTTGTTTACCTGAGTCTTTTTAATTTGAATAAAAATAGTTTGCAAAGTGTTTTGGATTAACCAGGTTTGGGTGTCCCATCAAGACTTTTGTTAGGATTATTTCAAGTAATTCTGGCTGTTGCTGATCCAGATTTTATCAAGTCCTTGGTATGTGTGTGCTTGTGTTTGGGTAAAGAATCCTTTCTATATTGTCCTGTGTATTGCAAGATGTGCCTGGTAGGTGCTAAGAACAGTGATGCTGCAAAGTATCGTTGAAAATTGAGCTATAAGGAGCATGAACAGTAAACCTGGAAAAATATGTGACACATTGGGAAAAAGCTGAGTGGAGATGATAAGATTCAGTCAGTCCTAGTTGCCCCCACATTAATTGCTTTGAAAATAAACAGCAAGCCTTAATTTCATACTGGAAGTTAACCTCATTCAGGACTCTCTTTTATGTAGCTGTATAATAAAGGAAATTAGAACAGTAATATGGAAAAAAGGCATCTTTTACACAATAAAATTAAAAACCAGAATAGAAATTTTCTTTATTACCACAAACGGCAAGAAAAATAAAGTGGTATCAACCTCTCGAGTCTCAAAGTGTCTCTGACGTACAATTTACAAAGAGCTATTTAAACAACCAGAACAGATAGCATTGTATTTAATAAACATGCATTCATGCTTTGGACCTGGGGGATAAACACCGCCTGTCACGCAGGCTGCCAGCTTTACAGAACTTCCGTCTTTCTAAAATTTGATGGTGGATGGTGCAGTTGCACAGAGGAGACTTAAGTCTAATCATCCTCCACATCTTGTTTGCTCAGTCTGAGATACTGAAGATCATCTGTAGATGTACATAGCCCCCTCTCGACTGCAAATGCACTAAATTGGAGCGGTGCTTCAAAATGGCTGGGTACTTTGAACATGAAGTAAGAAATGGATCTGATTCATTGATATGTGTGAAATATTCTGGTTAATAAAATAAACCTCATATTCCTTTTGCTTACTGCATTTTCCAGCAAGTGTAATTCAGTCGTCATACAAAGAAATGAAAGGACAGCTGCTGCAGTGCAGTAGGATCTGGTGATCCTGGATAAAGAGATTCCCAGTCTCTGTCAGGCCTCAGAGACACAGCGGTCTCCTACAGTCAGTCCTTCCTGCGCCAAGAGGGATCAGAAATGCAGTGCAGAGGTCGGGCTATGCAGATTATCATCTGTTAAAGGAGGCAGCAGGAAAGACATGAAAAGAAACAGAGAAGAATGCACTGAATTGCACACAGAACCAGTAACCGGTGTGGCTCAGCCCAGTTTCAGCTAAGCACGATGAAAGCCTTGGACAAAAATGGTGAAGGGTGGTCGATCCTTCATGAAGTCTGCAACTGTCTCTGCAGGGAGTGCCCAAATTCAGTTTCCATTGGGTGATTTTTGGAAGGACTATAATTAATCCTCATGCTTGTTGCGAACATCCAGTAACACCAACATCCAGTAACAACTTAAGGAAATTCCTCGGGACCAGTCATCCCACCAGTGCCTGTTGCAGATTTTTGGACCTTTCTCGGAAGGAGCTGGGGCTGGCCATAACCAGAGCACAGGTCCAGTTTTGTATCAGTATATGAAGCCCAAAGTGAAAGCTCGCCTCCACTGAAGATAGCAAAAGTTTTGTTCCAGGGAAGAATTCACCAATACATAATAGATGACTATTTTTTCCTTTTTCTACTCTTGAAAAGCTGGGACAAAACTCTACTGCACCCCTGTGCCAGGGAGGAGGACAGGCTGGGCACATGCATGCTTCCTTTACCAGAACTTGAGTACTTCCCTGGCTCACCACGGGTTTTTCAGCAGGCAGCATCCTTGGGTGCACAACAGCAGGGAAACGATCAACACACAGATGCATTCTTTCCACAAAATCATTCTGAATGGGCGGTGAAATTGTGCCTTCTCTAACGCTGGAGTGGTGAGCAGCATTGCTCGTACATAAGTATCACTGATTGTTCGCAGATGACTGTTTACTGAGTTGAAGTTTTCCATGCTTGCTACCTATATTGGCCCAACTTCTACAATTTGGAAAGCTTTCAGCAGAAATGCTTTGTCAGTTCTCAAAATCTCCTGCTGTGGCCGCTGCAAAGTGAACACGAGACCACTGTTCGTAGATGCTAAGCTGCGTTCTGGGCTGACATCAGATGAACTCCCTGAAGAAGGAACGGATGTGCTCAACCCCAGAACTGGCAGGGGCTCAGCAGCACTTAAAATGAAAGCTGTGTTCCTGGCTTGCTCCTGCAGTGCATAACAGCAGCAGCCGTGTGTTCCCGGTGCTGGCCTGAGCTCTGAGCCGAAGGAGAGTTCTTGCTTCCTCCCTGTTGCCCACCACCACAGCAGACAGATGGGGGGGAAGCTGGAGGGCAGGAAGGAAACGGGGAGATGAGAGCCAGAAGGAAGATGGGAAAGAGATGGCTGGTGAAGGCAAAGAGCACAGAAGTAGGAGTCAGCAGGGATAAAACTGAGAAACCAAATTAAGACCTTGGTTGCTGAAGATTGGGTGTAGATTAAAATTGATACTAAATCCCCAAGTGTGCTTGGTACTGGAATGGGCTGGGCACTGGGTCCTTCCAGCTACTCTTATTTCCAGCATTAGCAAGAGACTGGCAAAATCAAAGAATGCAGAAGGATCAGCACTAGCAAACATGTTGTGGAATGAAGAACACAGTTCAGATTTCTGAATGTCAGGCTTCATCTTCTGTCACAACAGATCTGTGTTGCGTGAAATGGTACAATGCCAGCTTGGAGAAGGATGTTATTCCTGCACTGGTCACAAAGACCAGTGACACAGAACTCCCTGACACCAGACTAGTGAGTGACTGCAGCCTGTCTCACTTTCTGTCTACCTAGCTGGAGACACCCAAGATATCTTCCAGACATGCCTGGTGCTCTCAGCTGCAAATGGGAAACAGTGCTGCAAAATCAGCAAGAGCTCTCAAATGAAAAATTGGACCTTGACTCGCTGATGGCTGTGAAACACTCTGCTACTATTACAGGAATGCTTAAGGGAAGCCACAGGAAGTTTTCACACCAGGCTCCCGAGTACTGAGAAGTAACTAGGGCACAGGGCTCTTTCTTAAAAAAACAAAGATATTGAAAAACTTATTTGTTTTATGGAAACCAAGCACAAGAGAGTTCCAAAAGGCTCAAGAAATAAAGGCAGATGGAGCTAAAGTTCAGCAAAATTCAAAATCTGGCTTCTTATTAATGCTTTATTCTTTAATGTGTTGCTACAGTCAGGATTTACTTCAGTGCAATGATCGGTGACTGCAAAAAGAAGCTTGCACATGAGTTTTTGAACTTGGGCTCTACTTTGGAACCAAAGTAAAAATTTAGGTTCTTATTACTTCTGAAATAGAGGTTTTCCCCAAGTAATTCATTTGCTGAGCAGTCAAAATACACAGTGGCACAGTCATATCTTTAATTCTGTGACAGTTTTTTATCTCCTGAAAAAACAGTAGCACTAGTCCTCCAGATCAAGTCCTTGGAAGACACAACACAAAGTACAGCAGTTACCCTCTGCTTGCCAGTTGAGTACTTGCACTGTAACATCTTCAGAACAGCCATTGTGTCTTTCGTTCATGAAAACTTGCTTCTGTGGAAAAAGGCTGTTGGGAGTTAGCATAGCAATGCATGTAAGTATACGAATTCCCTCAGGGTTGTTTTTAGGCTGATCTTAAGAATTGGCTGCTTTGTGGAACCCTCAGCATATACATGTACCATCAGAAATAAAACAATTGCATTAACGTACGATCCTCACTGATTATACTGCACCAGTCACCCTAATGCATAGTCACTGACATGCTCCCCCGCACCTGAAAGCTGGCATCACTGCATTAGGAGTAAAAGCTGTCTAGGGTATAGCAGTTAGCTCTCTCTTCCTTCTTTGGGGAGACAGGAGTCCTGCAAACAGAATTCAGGTTCTGTTTTGCCCTCAGCTCAGTTCATTGTTAGAGTAGCAACAATGGGTATTACAGCACTTGTAGACAGTGGAGCCTGAATGCACGGATGACTTTCCAAACAGTGTGGGCTGAGTAAACACTGAGCAGTAAGTCAGTCTTCTTTTTATCTAGTTAAAATTATGCCACATTGGAAAGAAAACAAATCAGATGCCAGAGCAGTTTCTATCAGTACAAAGGAAACTAACTAAAAATTACTATTTCCATTGTGCTGAGATACTGTGTACGCAATATGTAACATTTCTTTCCTGTTGGTCTTGTCACAAGAATGGTGTCTTATCAAGCGAAGAAAAGCAGTAGCCAGACTCTCTTTACTCAGTTTAGTTTATTTAAAAGTACTAAACAAACATTAAATAAGTGGCAGAGGCCTAAACACAATTAACTTTTTCACTACTGTATTTGGCTTAAATACAAAATATTAAAGATATGGAGTAGATGGAAATAGAATAAAACTGCCAAAACCATCCGAGAGTGTATTACACAAACTTGTGGATTACAGTTCATCTTGCAGAGACAAAATCTTCCCCTACCATCAACGTGGCAGTAATGCTTCTTTGGTATTAATACAGTTGAAGCATTCAGGACCTTCCCCTTGAAACGTTTCAGCTAAAATTCATTTTTTTCCATCCTTGCCTCGTACTGTCTTTCAGATCGTTTCCTACGGTAAACGTCATCTGCCAGAAAAAATTTTTTTTACATTAGTGTTTTCCAAGTGCAAGATAGTATTAAATGTACGAAGCCTGTCATCTCTTCTGAAACTTTTCAATCCATTTTTCTCTTACACGCACTGACTGACAGGCAACTGAAAATTCAAGCCAACACAAATCCTTATTACCACTTAAAAATAGCTCATGTTCTCCCTCCCATCCAGGCTAAAGTTCTTCCCATCAGTCCTGATGAAGTGTTTTTATAGGAAAACTAAGTTTCCAGTGTGATACGGTCATTCTTGTCTACTTTCCCATGAGGGTAGTTAAAAATACAAATGCCCAAACTAGCTGAAGCCAAAGGGAAATTAAATTATAGGCACAAAGTCAATGCCTGAGGACTGCCAGCATGGCTTCAATATTTTAGCTTTTTTTTTTTTAAATAAACAAAACACAGGAATATACCCACCTACATAGTCTTCCTAGTCGTTCTTCCTGCCTCCCCTCACCCTGATCACCCCTAAATATCCCTCACCAAATAAAATCTCTCACTGACAAAAGAAAGAGGTTACCGGTCTTGTACACTGTCACTTTGCATGGATTATGGAGCAGTAATAAGGCTAAACTGCACAATTATTATTACTGTAGTATAGTATCATTTAGGCATAGCAATTTTTTTTTCTGCATGAAAATAAGACTCGAGCTGAAATATAATGGCTGCTACACAGAGGTAGTGTTTTAGTTTCTAACATGACTTTATTACCATACAGGTATGCCTCAGAAATACTAAACTGAAACCACAACAAACCCAAGCCTTCAGAAGTGAGCAAAGAAGCAATTTTGTTTGCAGTGATTTTGTCAGCTATGGAAATTGTATCAAGCTGTTTTATTCTGCAGGAGACTCAACTAGATTTCCCATGAAAATGAGAATATTCTCATATAACATAGAGTAGAGCTGATGCTTTTTCTGAAATACACAAAAATTTCTAGCAAGGTTTCTTAAAGGGAAGAATGCCACATTAAAACTAAATGCTTTAACTTCTAGAAACTAAGTGCCATTAGCTAAGTTCATGACTCATTTTCATACTTCTTTTTCAGTTAAAGAAAGTCACATTTCAGATGAACCCACACCTACACTTAAATTCTGACAACCCTGGTGAGTCTTTTTCAATGTAAAAATATCTAATTTAGTATTCTAAACCCAGGTTTTTTTGTTTGTTTCTGCCCAGTGTCTTCTGCTAGGGAGGCAGAATCTGGAGTGTCACATCCTGCACTAAAGAGAGAGGTGGTTGACTTGCTGATTGAAGTCCTCCGGGCGAGGACCCCACCCTCAGCCCCCGCTAACCTGTTGTTGTTAAGGGGAACCGCCTCCGTTGTTCCCCGCTAGCAGGTGCTGTGGCACCGGGTACCGGAGCAGAGCGGGGCGGCTCCGGCACCGCCGGGAGGGAGGGAGGGGGTGCTGGGGGGCAGCGGTGACTCAGCAGGGACCGGGCCTCCTCCTGCCGCCCCCGCTGGGGACCAGCCGCTGCGGCGCGGCCCTCACTTACAGAAGGTCTCCTTGCCGATGCGGACGTTAATCATGAACCACTCCATCGCTCCCCCGAGGAGGAAGAAGAAGGGCAGGAACCTGTAAACGCCGAAGCGCTGCTTCCCAGGCACCAGCTGCAAGAGGCGTTTCACCCTCTTGCTCACCAGCATGATCGGGGCGGGATCGGCGCCCTCAGCGCTTCACGTACAAGGAAGAAAACGGGGAGGGGGGGGGGGGCGTGTGAGATGCGGGACGGGACGGACAACAGCCCACAGCACCTCGCGGTCAAGCCGCGACCGGGAGGCCAAGCCCGCTGTCGAGAGCCCCAGGCGCGGGGCCGCACTCCCCCCACTTCCCCCTTACGCTGGCGGGGGGATAAGAAGCGGGGGGCCCGGGCCCAGCTTCGCCCCCCGCAGCCAGGGCGGGCGGGCGGGCGGGTGGGTGGCAATAGCGGCCCCCCGCCCCCTCCTCCCCGGCCCGGCCCGGCAGGAGCGCGCAGCCAATCAGCGCTGCACCTGCCGCGCGACCCCGGGCCGCGCGCCCCTCACCTCCGGCGCGGGCTCCCGACCCTGGAAGCAGCCGAACGGAAGGACGTGTCGGCACCCACGTGACCCCGCCCGGGGCGGCTCGCCTCGCCTGATTGGCCGGGGCGGGGCCGAGGGCTGGGGCTGGGGCGGGGCTGCAGTGAGGGACCGGAGCGCGGCGCGCGGAGCCCGCCCGGCCCCGTCGCCCTCAGCCCTTCTCCGCGGGCGGCCGCCGAGCGCCGCCCCCCCGGGCCCCTCTCGGCCAGGCGGGGCGAGGCGCGGCCCGGCCCCCTCGCACCGGGCGGTGGGGATTGGCCGCCCGGCGGGTGCCGCCGCGGGCCGGGGCCGGGGCGGCGGGGAGCGGAGCGGAGCGAGCGGAGCCAGCCCCGGCCGTGTGCGGGCTGCCCCGAGGCTGCAGCGTCCGGTGGGACCATGGCGGCGCTGGGCACGGCGGCGCTGAGGAGGGGCAGCGGCGCGGCCCCCCGGCTCCTCGCCGTGGCCGTCTCCTGGCAGAGCTGCCGCCCCAAAGCCAGCCAGTGCCCCGGGGACGGCGGCCACGGGCAGCCCAGGGACCACCACCCGGCGGCCCCCGGCAGAGCTCGGCGCGGCGCCGAGCCCGGCCCCGCCGCGGGCAGCCAGCCCCTCCCGGCCGAGGGAGCCGACACCAAGACCTACTTGTGGGCCAGGTACCACGAGATGAAAAAGCTGGTGTACGGTAAGGGCCGCCTCTGGGCGCTGGGACTGCCACGTCCTGCCGGGCTGGGGCTTTGTCCTTTTTTTTTTTTTCCTCCTTTTTTTCCCCCTCTTTGTATCTTGGTGCCTTTCCCCGCGCTGCAGAGCTGGGGATGTCTCCATCTCTGTGCAGCTGCCGGGGCGAGGAGCCTTCTCCCTAGCAATGCCATCTGCACGCCTCATCGCCCGGGACCCTCTGGCACGGTTTTATTTCTGTTGAAATCTAGCCCTGGTCTTCCTCTCCCCATCCCGGGCTTCCCTCTGTGAACATCCCTCGGCTGGTCTCAGCGTTTCAGGACATGCAGAGTACGTGGGGTTCTTCACAACTGCCCCCCCTAAGGTGGATATCGTCATGGCGAATGGTCTAAATGAAGAGCTTGTTGCATTTTTCTCTAATTTGCCATTGGTTGACATAGGGAAAGGTGGTTAGACTAGGACAAACAGTCACGTTGACTGATGTGGTGAGGAGTCCAGGGTCCAACTTGTAACTCGCCATTGGCACAAGGGTGAGCGTGGAGAAGAGTGATGCTACAGCTGCTAGGACATCTCCTGATCCTGAGCTCAGTTTGTGTGGCAGATGCAAAACACCTTTTATTCATGTGTGCGTGCGTGCGTGCATGTTTTTGCTCCTCTGACCAAGAAGTTACCTGCCTCTGTCAGGTAGGTTGACGTCCTGCTAAACGAGGAAAAAAAACTCATGCCGATCACCAAATCTGTGCATACGTAGAACAGGATTGTGGTCTTTTTGGCAGCAGCAGATCTCCACTGTATTAAACTCTCCTAAAGATGTGAAAGAATAGCTTTCATGGCATAAGGGCAGGGAACTTTTTCCTGCTGGTTTCTTGATTCTTGGAATGCTGAAGGTGAGCACTGTAGAGAGCTAGGAAGTGTGACTTTGTGTCTGCTGTTAAATAGCTCTCCATTAGCTTTTGTTTATCTAAGGGTTTGGAGAAGGACGGCAGCCAGCCATAGGCATCTGGAAGAACCGTCTCGCTGTTCTGAGATTGGCAAGTTCTGTCATTCCTTCCTCCCTCCTTCCAGTACACGAGATTTGACATGAAATCTAAAGTCCTTCATGATGCACAAATGTAAAGGAATTGGCTGCTGATCCGTTGGGTGCTCAGCCTGCTGCATTCCAGCTTTTGGAGGATGTGGCCTCCTTTGGCTGAGCCACTGAAGGCAGTACAGGGTGCTGACAGAGGACTGCAGCTTCATGTTAAGTCCCTGCTCCAAGACTGAGTTGTGGTTTTAGCCCCACTGCTTGAAAGAAATTCCAACTTGCAAGACTTGTAATGGTGTTTGGGCCTTAATATCCTCAATGACATTTTTTTTTCTTTTGCATAATGGTATTGAAACCATAAATGACGACATGTTAATAGGCTGTGTCATGCTCTCTTGGGAAAATGCTCACTTTATTATGTGACAGACTGTGAAGTTTGTATTCACATAGTTACACTTTGTTGGGATGCAAGAGATACGGTTGTTACTGGAGATGGAGAACTGATCAGCAAGACTAAATGCAAAATGAAGTTAGGTGAGGTAGCCCATGTGTTAGAGAGCAGAGTCTTTACAAACCTTCAGGTAACTATTAGACATGGTAAATAAGAAGGCCCATGTTTGTTTAAAGAACAGCTCCCCAAACCAAAATTTCAAGACTGTGCTGTTATTCAAGTCTTGTCAAGAAGAGGCATAAACAAAGTTGGTCCGAGTTGGTTTTAATTGTTGCTTTAACTGAGTTGTGCAAAACGTGGCATCAGTCTGTTCCTTTGTTCTTGATTTCTAACTCTGATGTAAAAGTGAATGTCTGTGGTTGGGTTATGGATTTGAAAACATCGTCATGTCTCAATACTCATCAGCATTGAGTTTGAGAAGACTCCTGTGATGCCACCTTCTCCCTCCTTCTCTGAAACTCCACCTTTGTGGAGTCCTTTGTCCTATATTGTCAGTTATTGCAACTGCTTTTGGAGAGAGGTCTCTGCCAGGAGAATTTATTATGTGTTTTCAAACCAGCTCTTGCTCAGGACCTGATTTATAGAGCAATGTTGCATTTTTGCATAGAGAGGATTCCAGTGATAAATGCTGCCGGAGTTGGACAGTGCAGGATGTGTAGGACGAGAGCTTCTGTGTGGTAAAGCTCAGTGGTGGTACTGGTTTTGTGGCCAGAGCCCAAGCACCAGAAGTTCTCAACTTTGTAGAAACACATCTGTGTTCTGCCAGGCTTGAGTGCGGTGATACAAACAACATTTCATTACACGTAAGAATTTGAGGCTACTACTTCCACTTAATGTGTTTTTTTTTTTCCTCTGCCAAAAGGAAAAGTATAATTGCATTTGTCAGAGGGGTGGTGTTGAGCAAGACTTGCTGTATTTTGGTTTGATGGCATCTGAAGTGTCAGGGAAGGCTGCTATGCTCTCTTAGTAAGCAGTGTCTGAAGTCCTGCACTGTAGGAAACATCCAATCCTGAAACTCAATGGAATTGGTGAGCAAGTGAGGATTTGGCTGTAAATAAGTGTGTATGTTTTTTCCTAGATCTTTCAAACTTTTAAATGTAGCTACAATAAATCAGCTTTCCTAAGGAACCTTTAAAATAACTGTTAACTTCTTGCCTCTGCATGACAAGCTTGAGCGTGGTGAAATGTGAGTACTGCTGACAAGTTTGCGGATAACAAGAACTTGGTTAGGCATTGATAACACTGAGGATGTAGCTCAGAAGTAGTCCTTGCTCTTTTCGGTTTGTGTGGATCAAGAGATGCCTTTGCATCTAAATAATGCAAGACGCAGTCAGCAACGTGTGCCCATCGTGTTTGGAAATGGGAGAGACATTTCCAAATGGGAAAGACATGTCCAAACGACGCCCCTGTGTGATCACTGCATTGGTGATTCTGGTGTGGTGCACAGGTGGTTTTTGCAATCCAGCACATTTTGATTCTGCTTGTGTTGCTAATCTCAAGCAGGCACAAAGATTTAAGGGCCTCACTCTTTGCCAAACCAGGAAACAAGCCTAGTGCTATGATAATAAATGCCCTGTGAATCGCTTGGGGAGTGTGCACGTTTCATGAGTTGTGTCATCTACAGATTGAGGTGGGACTGAAAATGACAATTAGCAGCCAGAAGTGGAAGTGCGACCCGTTATGTTAACTTCCAAATTCTGCCCTCCTAAATATAAATGTTTTTTCTTGTAAAGAACTGTTATACCAGCATTTGCCTAGTGCCTTTGTGTATGTATAAAATGTTGTTCTGGAATGAAATAGTATTTTTTAATATTGCTTTTGGTTTGTGTAGGTTTCATTGGCAATAAATCCCAAAATATTTAGGCATAATGGCATAAATTCAAGACTATGCTCCAGAGTAATTTTCATCACTCTTTTAACATGGTTCCTCTGTCATTTAATGCTTTTTAAGTAATATTTCCCTCTCCCTACCTTCTTGTTAGAGGCATCTGCTTCATCTGGTTAGAATGCTTTGCAGGAATTGCTATGAAATGGTACAAAACAACACTTCAAAAGGATAAAGAGGTACTTGGAAGGGAGAAAAAACTCGCAGTTTGTCTTTAGAAAGCAAGTCAGTGTGAGCAAAGGGAACTTTTTGATTCATGAAGAACCTGGAGGATGGTGGCCATCTGCTTTTCAGTATCACTTTTCCTCGCTAGCCTTACAAAGAAGTTAGCACAGATGTCTGCTGTGTTCGACCTCTGGGAGTACAAAGGGTGTGAGCTGCCTTTTTATGTGTTATTCTTCACTAACATGCTGGACCTGAGGCTGAGAGAAAAGGAGCATTTCCTGTGTGATGCCGTTGGTACCCCCGGGAGCTCAGAACAGCACAGGACGTGCTTGGCACCTCCTGACCAGAGCGTTTTTCACATCAGAAGGGGCCATATGGTGTCTTGGCGTCTCTAACCGTTGCTCACAGTTAATTACCTGCTTTTGTTTCCATCTCTGCTGTCATGTTGGGGATTGAGTGTTACTGCTTTCTAACAATGTGGGCTATTGCCTGGGAAGAGGCACTTGTGCTGTCATGAAGATACTCTGATTTAAGCAGCTGTTCAGGGCCTCATAGTAGTAAAATGAAGGAGATGATGTGTGTTTACTTTGCATTTACACCCAGGTGTAAAAAATGCATGAGACCAAAAACGCTTCTTTGTGGTCTGCCTTTGTTGCCGAGTTTCATCATGTACCATGGATATGTAGACACTTCCCTTAAAACCGTCAGAGTTGCAAACTGGAGCAAATTGTGCAAGTATGCAGATTCCAGGGGTTTGTATCTATTGCAAGAGCTGTTTTTTCTCCACTGTCCTCAAATGTACGCACGCTAGTTCTCCCTTATGTCATACTTCCTGGGTGAAGTGCTGAGTAGACAGTGACTAACTGTGATATTGTCTCCCTTTCCAGTTAGGACCCAGATGGAAAGTTGGGATTATCATTCTTTTTAAATAACCAAAACTGGTTTTAATTTTGGGTTTTTTTCTTGCTGTAATTTATCATAACTGTCCAGCAATCTGGTTTGGTGTCTTGGCAGAGGCAAAGCAAAAGCTATCATTCTTGGAAAATGGCATCTTCGTGGGCTTCTGGAGGGTGTCATCTGTTTGTTTTGACTCGACGATTGCCATGCAAACTGAGGCACAGATCCCTGGCAGATTACGTGCTGAATGTCAGTGGAGCAGCAGCGCCCAAGCCTGCAGCCCAGGACTTAATTAAGCACTCAGACTCTGTAACCACCCAAGTGATTATCTTTTTAAAAAAAAAAAAAAAAAGGCAAACCAAGACAAACAAACAAACAAACCCGCAAACTTCTTGAAACCTGCCTCAGTAAGCCAGGCACGTTTGGGCTCTTGTATTGAAACCAATCTTGCATGTGCTCCCAGCTTCTGGCTCCCCTGATGTAGTTTGAACCTGCGGAGAGACTGTGTGAGCACAAAGAGGAGACTGACACCAACCACTCTATTGAGGAGGATGGTGCAAATGGTCATTTACACTAAGCCAAACGTGCAGCATGAGTCTCTGGACTGAAACCCAGAGCTTTTTCCTTCTCTCTAGGAGACCAGTGACTTTGAAACTACTGTAAATTTAAGATGGAGGACGACGGCATGGAAAGAGCAAGCTGTCAGCAAGCTGCTGCATGTTTGATTTGGTGATGATGATGTGTGATAGGAAACACAGCAAGTAGATGTGCAGTGCTCCAGGAAGTGTGCGTAGGGAACATGTTACGTGTGAGGCAATGGGATAAAGCATTTTGGCTAGCATGCATCTTTCTTCAGCCCTTATGAGGTAAAAGAGAACATGCTGTGTAAGTTAGTGACAAAATGTCTGAGTGGGGTAAAATGAGCTGGGCAGGAGGCTGTCAGAGGACAGCAGAGAGGCTCTGTATGTTTGAGGCTGACAGGGAGGAGCATGACTTCATCCAGTGGGTCTAAATATACTTCATAAATCATACTGTGTGGCACAGTTACTCCTTATGCTTCTGATCACAGATAAGACTTGCTTCATGCGCTTGGCAAACCTCAGACTACCCTTTACTTGGTACAAAATCATACCACTCCCTTAGCTTTTCCTGACTGTATTTTTGCAAAAGTTGTGGCTAGCATATGCTGTTGAATCTAGATGGGTCTCATGTCTTCTGTGAAAGGAGAGATGGGGTTCAGGCCATGGTATTTTGCGCTGTGTTATCATAAATCTGTTAGCAAATGGTGAATGTTGGAAGAGCTTGACCTCTCTGTAGGGATATGGTAACAGCAAGTGGGGTGCATTTGTCGTAAGAAAAAAAAAAGTGCTTTCATTAGGAGAGGAAAGCACTGCATATTTGCACTGTGATGTGGTTAGGGATGTGTCATTTTCCTTGTGAGGAAGAAAAATAACACCCTGCAAATGCCAGTGTATGCTTAGAAAAAGATCTTCCCACAAGTTATCTGGAGGTGAGGACAGGAAGTGGAGCTCTGTTTGTTTATGGTGCAGAGAGCATTTATGATGAGAGGATGAAAGTTGTGATCATCTGAATCCTATTTACATTCCCCATCTTTTAAAATCCCAGTGGAAAGTACTCTGATTGCATCCACCCTCTCCAGCCTCTTCCAGGAACTTTGCCACCAGCAGAGTCACTGAAAGAAGGCACCCGTTCTTGCTCTGTAGCCAGTAAGTCAGCCCTCCTACCTTAAAGTACTGCTTTCTTTTCTAGTAATTCCTCTCTAGTTGATCTGGTGAAATGCATTTGAAGGCCAAAGGAAAGTGAGTTAGGAGAGAGAGATGGGTATGTTTTGTAATGTGTCTCTCCCTGGAAAAATAAATATTATGATATATCTGAATCCTCTGTTTCTTTGGTCACCTCTTCGGATTAGTGCTCGCAAATGTACTTTGGACTTTTTACCTAAATTCTGTACTCATTCCAGACAAAGTCTTTATTGGGAATGGCTGGTATCTCTTTCTAATAGTATTTTTTTTGTTCTAGATTAAGATGAAACTTGGTTTTATAGCAAGGAAGCACTAAAGAACTGGCACAGGGGTTCTTGCTAAAAGCCAAAAGTTAAGGTAGGAAGGGAAAAAAAAATCCTACCTGCTGATGCTGTGTAGGATCTGGAAAATGTCTGCACTTTTCCTATCATTCAAAGAGAAAATTACCTGTCTTTGAGGGGTGAGTAAATGTCTCCCTCCCTTCTCTGTCCCCCAGTGTGGATGTGACTAGGCAACCTACTACAGGGAATTATTTTTATTGCTCTTTCTCATCTTGCAATGGACAGCTCTTCTGGGGCGGGAAGCCTGGGGAGGGTCTGTTCCTGTCTCTCCCATTGTAGTGCGGCTAAAGCTCTCGGCTCTCTAGACTAGCTCTGAAAAAGGATATACAGGTAGTTCAGCTGCTAGGTCACTTAACCCCCATTTTCCCGGTGGTCTGGGGAGCAAAGTGTTATTCACAAGCATCTTGAACAGTAACCCTGTTTTGAAGTGACAAACCACACACAAGGACTGAGCTGTTTCCACAGCTGTTTATCAGAGGAAAGCAGATAACTTGTTGCTGTCAGCATTATGTGTTCCAAGAGCGGAGCTTAATGTGGTTTTTTTTTTTACATTTTGTTGGTGTTTGTACAAAACCTTGTTTTATCCTGTCCATTAATAATAATAATTAAAAAAGCCCTAATGGTACCTGCAGGATTGCTCCGTGAATTCTGTCTCCTTCTGTGAGAAACAAAAAATGCCAAAAGGCATACCTCAAAACTTCTAATTTGAAGTAATCTAGATTTCTCAAAGAGGAGAGTTAGCCTGTTTGTCTTGCTCAAGTTTTAAGTGAGGGGTGCATGTTTTTCTGGTGATACATTGCAGCTATGTTTCACGTTGGTGAGCCTGCTGAAAATGCAGCTGCTGTGAGCTAGAAATGTGACACTTCAAAATCTTGGGTCTGCTTTGCTTCATGTAGGCTAGAGACCCGAGGACATTGTTTTGTGGCTTCCTGACACAAAAGGTCAGTCTCACTGTGAAAGTGGTTAGCACCATCACCAGGCACAGCCAGAGGTTTCACAGTGTGCTTTTTCACGGGGAGGATTATTTGCGTGGGTTAACGGCAGCAGTCTTCAACAGCAGCACTGTGCTCCTCTTCTGCTGCTGTGAGGTCCTTCCAGCTGCTGTCAGGTCCAGAACAAAAAGTTGAAATGTCAGTGATCCTCTCAGTTTCTCTAACCTCTCCCTTTTCCCTCTTTCCCTCCTCTTAGATCTCCTTCCACCAGGAGTCTGCAATCTCCTCAACCCGGCCGCTATCTACGCTAACAACGAGATCAGCCTGGGAGATGTTGAGATATATGGCTTTGACTACGATTATACATTAGCACAGTATTCTAATTTACTACACTCTATGATTTTCAACACTGCCAGAGACATCCTAGTAGAACAATTCAAGGTAATGATGTGTACGAATTTCCACTCAAATAAGCTTACTGCTGTCTTTGCGACACCCCAGACATGTTTGCAAAATGCCACATTGTGCACATGTGTCAATTACTTGTTTTATTGCGATAAATTTCATGTTTCACAATCTTTGATTGCAGAAAGTTTTGTCTGTACATGGAATTAATTTCCTTTGAGACAATTTACCATGCTCTACATTCCTGAGGTTTTATAAATATGGAGCAGGAACCTTAGTCTAGAAAGGTCTGGTCTGTTTTACATAACTATGGAAATAATGCCTGCAGAATTGCTGGTTCAAGGTACACATGGTGGGTAAACACGAACCGTGGGCCAACACTGAAGCTGCACAGAACTTGACAGATGCAAGTCAATGCGGATGACGCTGTATAGCATGTCCAATAATGGACACCCTGTTTGCAGGAGGTGACTAATCTGTGCATTTTCTTCCCATAGTGTCTTTCTTTTTAGAGGGGCTCTGCAGTGCAATTGCTTTGCCAAATATATGCATCAAATGGAACTCACTAGAAGCATCCTCACTGCCTGAGTGAATCTGTTACATTTTCACTAGTGACCCTTACATAAAAGAAACTAGTTTTGGGGATCCTGATCCTTTATGTCTTTCTCCATTCATCCACTTTCTTTGTTGAAGGGGCAAAATGAAGTGCACCCCTTCCTTGGTCAGTTTATGCCTGGGGTGAGATGACTAAGCCAGCTCAACAGGTGAAATAATTTTGTTGATAACCTGATGCTTATGCCTCTAACGATGTCACTATCTGTCTTCCCAGTATCCAGAAGGGCTGGGGAAGTATGACTACATTCCAGGGTTTGCCATACGTGGACTTCATTATGATGTACAAAAGGTAAGCTGTACACAGTTCAGTCTCCTGGCCTTTGTCTTCCATCACACTACGTTTTTAGTGGAAATACTTTCTGTTATTGCTTACAATAACATCGATCACCAAACTATCGGTGAAATACATAGTCCGGTTGGCTGTGCTTTTCATTGTGTGTGGGGTTCTTGCTTATAAACCTTCCAAGGGAAAGATGTCTTTTGTGTTTGCATAGCCTCTAGCAGAATGGGACATTCTAGCAAAGACCTCTGGTAACAGCCTTGCCAATTTAAAAGTCAGTTAATTCCACAAGCTAATTAATAGAAAACTCAGCTTGTTTGTGTGATCGTTTCTGTCTTTCAGGAAATTTAAACAACAAACTTAAATCCTGCATCTACAAATACTTGCCAGGAGCAGAGGCATTATGTCTTACTCTAATAATAGAAATGACTTGTCAGGAGAATGCTTTAGGAAGCCTTCCCCACCCCCCACCCCGAATAATAGGACTGCTTGGAAAAAGATCCAAGCTACTTGAGATGCATGCTTCTTAGATGCAGAGGCAAGCAAAGTGCAAGCATTAGCTTTAACCCTTTTCAGTACTTTGGACGGATTCCCTGAAAGCCTGATGCCCAGTGATGTAATGCTGGCTGCTGCAGCCAGGCAGTCAGGTGGGAGCACAGCAGAGAAAGTTGCTTCACTGTAGTAGCTTTTCTTATGTTGAGCTTTGAGCAAATTCAGGGGAGCAGGCAGTACAGGCTGGAGTGTGTGTGCTGTTCCCCAGCAGTAGAAAAAAAAGAGAATGAAGAAAAAAACTATTAGTTTTCCTATGTATTTTGTCCTTAACTGAGGTGACAGCATGGCAGCAGACCAATTCTGCCTCTGACTTTACAAAGGAAGAAGTAGATCTGTGAGAAACTGAAGTTTCTTTTTCTGTTTAAATCTTTGGCTGATATATCCAAGGAACACAGAGGCGACTAGCCTAGCCAAGCAAAGCATCCTTTGAGTGAGTAGAAGGTGATAACTCTCTTTTCTCAGGATCAGAATTTGCTAAACACATGAAAAACCGGGTTGTGCCTGTCTAAGTAAATCTTTCAGTATATTTGCCTGCACTCCTCACAAACTAGTGGGAGGTCTGCCCATGGTGTAACAAGCTGCACTGATACGGTATTGTGATAAAAGGAGGTGCCTGAAGGTAGTGAATGCTCTGTGGAATCAATTACCTTTCGCTGTGGTAGAAACAGCACAAATAGTTTGATGCTGTGCCCTTACTTGAGTTGCAGAGCAATGCAGGTTTAGTGTGAGGCTGCTTTCCATGCCCTGAGAACTTGTGTTAGGGCTTCAGAATGATGGATGGAGGAGAAGGGATGACTCATGAATAGGGGAGTCTGATACAAAAAACTCAAAGAAAGCTCTAATGTTACCAGCTTGGTGTGCTTGTGAACATCTTTGCTTAAATGTCTATTGGGGAGGGGAAGAAGTGGTGGAGGGGAGAGCCCTTGTGTAAAGAAAATGACTGGGCACAGCTGCGCTCTAAACCAAAACTTGCCCACTTAGTTCTGCTTAAGATAAACGTGAGGAGAAATAGATCTCTTGTGCACACAAAGCTGCTTTGGAATGTGTGTGCTTTTGGAAGGGAGATAAGAAGAGACTGTCTGAGTCACAAAAACATTGCTCTCTCCGTTTTTCAACTGCGTCCCTGTCCACTAACTTTGGAGTGTAACAGACAAGTGGTATTTCAGCTCATAGAAAGCTGGTCTTTTGCCAGAGAGGCCAATAAAAAGTCACAGTATCAATAAGTGTGTGTAAAAGTGGCTGGGGAGTAAGTGCAGCGTAAAGTACATAGAAGTGGGATGTTTATATTGAATTTTATTTTCTAAATGTCATTTGTGTGGAACTTGGAACTTAAATAAGGTTTCAGTGTAAACCTACACAATTCTAATAGTAAGTATCTGTCCCTTATCACAGAGTCTTCTGATGAAGATCGATGCTTTCCATTATGTCCAGCTGGGGACGGCATATAGGTCTGTCAGTTCTGAAAATCATTTCCTAAATGCCTGTATATGCAAAGGTGGATTACTAAATCTGAGTGTATGTTCATGGCATATGGGTTTTTTTTTTGAGCAGAGCACAGTCTCGTCTGGCTTATCCTGTTTGCACTTGCTTCAAATGCTTACCTGGCATATAACTGCAGGGAGTTATTTTTCTCAAGCGTTTCAAGCCAAGTGTGGGTGGGAAGACCTGGAGCTTTTTGTAATGGTTAATGACACATCTGGTCACGTACTTTGCATGATGTCTGAGTTGCAGCTACAGCATATCTGGGTTAACGTCTGTGAGCAGACAGTGCAACTAGGAAAGGACTCCTCTGTATATGGTCCACATACGGGCCTGTCTTCTCCAGGCAGGAGTGTATCCCAGCAGTGGTCTGCTGTGCCTTGTCACAAAGCTAAGAGGAGAGTGGTCTGGATGTGCAAATAAAATCTTAAAGCAGTGCAGACATGTCAATAAAGTAATGATGCGTCAGAATCTGGGCTCAGTTTAAGGCCTAGGTTGTCCTGTTTTTCCTTCTCTTCTGTTGCTCTCCAAGGAGAGCTGGGTGTGCTTTGGAATAAGTGTCTGAAGCCATGCAGAGCAAACTTTTCTCCAAGAAGTTGTGAAACTGGAGACTGGGAGAAAACCTTGCCCCAAAAAGTGGAGATGGGTTGGCGTGTAAGAAGTAATAATTCATAGATATCGGTGGCAAAGCTCCTGTAAACTGTGTTGTATTTCCTGAGCATGGAAGCCAATGTTTCTTTTTCTTGAACTCTGCCCTTTTGCTGTTAAGCTTCAGTTACAGTAAACACTCCAAGAATATTAAGAAGGGAGTTTCATAATCAGAGAGAATTGGCTTCTTTGAGTGCTAGCTTTTGAGGGGGTGGGAAAGAGGGGTTGGTACTGCCCCATATTTCACTTCAGCTTCATAAAGAGATTTTTAGCTAAAATGCATTTAAACCTTTTTCCTATTATCTGTTTGTAACTATCCTTCTTGAAGTGTCCTTTTCCTAAACTGTCCTTTGCTTTTGAGCAAAACTGAGGCAACATTTAACTTCTCAGAGGCTGTACCATGATTGAATAGGAAAGGAGAAAGCGAAAGTTGCTGACTGCTTGAGTAAACAGCCATCAAAAATTGTGCAAAAGGCAAAAACTGCAGCAGTCAGATAACCTGATGTTCACGAACGGTACAGCTCATAGCCATACCTGTGATTACAGTGTTTTGGGGGAAAACAGCGATCTCTGTTGAATGGTCTGAGTGAAGAACTTGTTTTGCTTAGGAAAACTGAATAGGAAGGAAACCTCATTTTCAGAAAGCTCTTTTCCTACACCTTTGCATTTAATGGTGATATACCTTGTGGAAGCAACCTCCCCAAACCTACAGTTACCCAGTGCTGCCAAAGTCAGGTCGTGGGGCCAATTTGGTGGGGCAGTCCTGCCAGCAGATTGACAGCATACAGAGAGAGGCCTCTGTCTGAACCCTCTTCTGGAATGTGGATAAAGCCCCTCAATTAACTTGGAGGAGCAAACAAGGTGTCTAAAGAATGTCTCAGGAAAGATTTTATGTGAATCTTAAGAAACCATGGAGCTGTCAGGCTCTCTGGCTATCTCTTGTGCAAGAGAAATTTGTGAGTTTTAGAAAGGAGCTTTTTTGTCCCATCTTCTCTTTCTCTGCAGTTTGTAGCTCTGTGCAGACTGGTGAATACTGACAAACTATTTCTGTTGTTTTGTGTCTAGAGGGCTCAAACCAGTGCCTGATGAAGAGGTAATAGAACTCTACGGTGGTACGCAGCACATCCCCCTGTACCAGATGAGTGACTTCTATGGCAAGGTATTGTAAGCCCTTTACTGCTCTGATGCAGCAGCTCTTATAACAGCTAGGAAAACAGAGTGAATTATATGAGCATGTAAATGACTCCAGCCTCCCTTGGACTCCAAAAGGCTCAGTCCCTAGTGAGCTGCAGTGTGTGTTTTTGTTCTAGTGGGGATTTGCCCCAGAAGTTATTTAGCAGTTTAGCATGTGAAAGCCATCTGCGAAGCATTCCTAAACACCAGGGCTATTGGCCTAGAGCTGAATGGCTCTGGAGACTGATAGGGAGATGTTCCCTGCTTGTTCCTTGGCCAAATCTAGCTCCCAAGCTACCAGGGTAGCCTGGAGCGATGGTGTTTGCAGTGAGTTGTGTGGGAGGGGGTATGTGTGTGTAGCAGCAGGGTGCTGGCAATGCCTTTCTCTCTTTGGTTTTGGGTAGGGTTTTTTTCCCTCATGAAAGGGATCCCCTTCCACACTTCTTCAGACCTCCTCAGTGGATATTATTCATAGGGTTGGCATCCATGGGTGTTGGTTTTTTTTTTTTTTTTTTAGGCAGAAAAGCTTACTGTCACAGTAAAGGACTGAAATTCTGTCCGTAGGAGCTGTAGGAATCCTTTGGTTGCGTGAACTAGAGGAAGTTAGGAGAGATTTTTCTTCCTCCGGAGTCTAGTGTGATGCAGTGGGCAAGCAGGGCCGTTCACATCCCTTTCCCCCCAGAACTGCTTTGTTTCTTGCCCTTTGTTAGTTCAGTTGCCTTAGGGGAAGCTGGAAGGAGAAGGGCAGGCTTCCTCTGGTAATACCCCTTTGAGTCTGCTGTGTGAAGTCTCCAGCAAGGTCAGTTTTTGACTTCTCTCTCTCTCTCTTGGGAACAATTAATCTGAGTGGTTGCTTTCTGGATAAGTATATACTCTGTTTATAGCTCAGTGTTGTTTCCAGCTTTGAAATAGGATGTTTCTGTTTAGGATTTGATATCTGTCTGTAAACTGCACTCGATTAGCCTCCCACTGTGCAACGCTTCTCACTCCTGGTGAACTTGAGATGATTTCACCTTTCTTTTTAAATAATTGTAAACATGAAATCTGCTTCGAGTTGTGGCCTTTTGTAGGACCAGGTCCTCATGCCAAGGTGCCTTTCTGTGCTGCTTTGTACGTACCAGGTGTTTTCTTCTTTCCTGTAGTTAGTATCAAAAGATTTGGTATAACATTGGCCACAGAAGTAGGTATAGCAGTTTGTTCTTTGTGAAGAGGTGAATCTCCTCTCCTAATAATGTAATGAACTCTGTAAACTAATAGGTGGATCCCAAAGAGAATGAAGGTATATACAACTAATGACATTTGCATCCAGCGTTAGTGGGAAAGCGTCTGGGTTAAGATGACTGCTGGTGTGAGCAGGTGCAGTGCAATTGGTGTGGCGTGAGGCTTTAGCAGGGGTCTTTGATCTTGTCCTCCTTAGTCTGCCATGCTGATGTTGCTACCTGTATGGATAACAAGAAGGTCTGCCAGGTCAGTGATTGCAGACAGCAAGGCATAAGACAAGTGGGACTGACGTAGCTGAAGCGTGTAAATATTCTCTCTTAAGGGTTTTCTTGATCCTCTGTTGGCAAGAGTGTGTGGACAGCTACTGGCATCCCAACACCTGCAGTAGGTAGGCACAGATCTGGCCCAGGGTTAGACAATGCAACTAGTGTGGCTTTTGCTGGCAGGACTAGTGCTGGCCTGTAATGAAGGTGGGGAACTTACGGGTGTTGTGGAAAAAGCATATGTATTATTCTTTCTAAAACTATGGTCCAGTTTTCATCCTGACTTGTGTCAATACGTCTGCTATAAGGAAGTTGAGGCCACTAAAGGGGCGGTGGGGGGAGGCTGGACTTGCCTTGTAGGATGATGGCATAAGGCACAAAAACAAAATCAGAGTTGACTACCTACAAGGTAAGTGTTTGCTGTTAACATTGAACGTTTAACTGTCTCCTCTATGCTTAAGGTCTTGGTGGGACAGGTCATTGCTCTGCTGCACTCTTCTAAATCCCATGCCTAGTGATTTCAGTAGGAACTGCCTGTCTGTGTCCCTCTTGCTTCTTTCCCATAATCCCTGAACAGGAAAAAAAGGTGGGGGATGTTTTCAGGAAATTTTGGGTTGCTAGTGGGAGAAATGTTCCCTTAGTCACCACACATCAAAATGGACAAAAATATGTTGAAAGGATTCAGCGAGTATCACCAAGCAGCACCACCATGTGCGATAAGTGGCCCAAATCAGAGGGTGTTCTTTGTGTTCTCTTCTGCTGTAGGTCAAGTTGTCCTGTGCTGGATGGATGGATAGAAATTGTATAACCCTCAGCACACCAACATAGCTTTTGATCGCGGCATTTTTGGTAACAGACCTCAGGCAATATGCTGTTTGTTATTCCTTTGCCCTTTTGCATCTTCTTTCTTGACCCCAACTTGTGTTGTCCCAATATTGCCTTTAGATAGTGCTGCAAACAGAGTGCTAGTCTCTTGTTCTACCCTTATAAGACCAGACTAAATGGGAGATGTTACTGTTGTTACATCCTGACATGACAGTGGCACGTGTTTGTCATTAGGCAGCATGTGCCTTCTGTCAGCTTCTACCATGTGTACCTTCTGTGCTCTTTAAGATGCTGCTTTCATGTCTGTATTTCACATAGCTATAATAAATGTCTTCTGATGTGGACCAGTATTATCCTAGAGAGCTGCAACTTTGCGGCTGTCAGTCATAGATTGCTCAAAGCACACATGCACAGGCATGATGTGACTGGATTGCCAGGACATCTCTGGTGACTGGGTTCATTGAGAGGTCTATGTACTTCCCAAATTGCTTTTAATGTACAAGACCTTAGTAACGGTTCCCTTGGCTGATCTGGCACTTCAGCGATGAAAGATGAAAAAATTTATTCCAGCTTCAGCTTGACAGTGACACTCACCGTAGTCTTCTGCACAGCTGGAACATACTAAATAAACAAACTTCATTTTATTGGAAGGCCTCTCCAGAGCCAAAGTTGGCTGTCGACTTGCTGATAGGTTTGTGGTTGATAGGCAACAAAAATAGCAAACGTATGGAAGAGCTGCAACCTTGCCTAATGCAAGGTGAGTTATTTCTTGGGCAGGATTTAATTGTCCATTTCCACTTGACTGCTGAGTGGGCTAAAGTTCTTTTTCTTCTTCTTTGTGCCCACTCTGGGTTTTCTGTAGCGACCCAAGGATAGGCAGGCATTGACAAACTGCTTGTTGGAGTGATTCTTGCATTGCTGGGTGAAACCTCACTGAGATGTGGTTAGAGCAGCTTTGGTGCCCGTGTGTCCAATGTCACAGCCTGGTTTAGATGAAGAATGGGGCACTCCAGCAAGGGCCATAGCTGCTTCTGAAGCAGAGCATTGTCTCTTGGCACCTGTGGTAATGCCAAGAGGCCAGATGGGAAGCAGAGGACATGGGGTTGAAATAAAAGTTAGTGTCTAGGACTGACTCCCCACTTCCTCCACCTTCCACCCCATGGTGTTAATGATGCTGGGTTTGTTTAATGATTTCTGTGAAGGAGAAGCCTCTCTCTTGTCAAGTGTTAATGCATTAGGTTAGCGCTTTGGTTGAGAAGAGAGGGTACTTGCTGAGTAGCTGGGACTTTCCACATTAGTGTTTTTCTTTTTGTTAGCCTGGAACGTCTTCCAGATGGTACTGGGTGATATGAGTTAGTTTGTTGGCTTTGCTTTTTGTTTTTAAGTATTTTTTATTTAATGTGTCTCCTTCATTTTTTGCTTTCCAGGGTCCATCACTTAAGCAGTTTATGGACATTTTTTCTCTTCCTGAAATGACGCTGCTCTCTTCAGTCATTGATTACTTCATAACTCATGGCATTGAGTTTGACCAGGTGCATCTTTACAAGGATATATCTGTAAGTAAAATGTCAACTGCCCCATAGCTCATACCACATCAGAATTGTGAGCTCCTTGGCTTGTTAGCACCAGTGAGCTCTGCAGTACCCAAACCTAAGGGGCTGTTAGTGAGTAGCCTAATACGACAGTGTTATTGCCCCTTTAGATTAAAGCATTACCAGGGAAAATTCAAAGCTGTGTTTTCAGAACATGTTAGGTTTCTGTCTGTACCACAGAGTTGGTGTTGCTGTACATTATCTCTTGCAGGAGTGCCTAGGCTGGTTAGGTTGAAGGTCCTTCCATGGGAAATATGTCACAAAGCTCGTGTAAATGTTTTCTGGTTCTGCAGACTTTTAAGCTCTATGTTTTCCCGTTAATATATCATTTTTCAGAGAGGCTTGGTCTAACCGTGTGCCAAACAGTTTGCTTTACACAGCGATTGTTGTGAAACACCTGCCCTTGCCTGCTCTGAGAATCCACCCCTTCCCTTTGCAGCTACAGAGTAGTCTGATCTTTTTGGGGTGTTTTCCAGTGAGTGACTGTAGTTTTCAAGAGCCAGTTACTCCAAGGTGCTAACTGTGCCATCCAGCTTCACTCCTGGCATTTGAAAGGTCTGCATGGGATTATCAGCATTGTTAGGGGGTACTGTTTGACTTCTTAGTTGATGCTGTAGGCAAGATGTAAGTGCTTAAGATTGCTCCCCGGGGTGACTTCTGTTGACAGACTATGCATCTTCCTTGGTAGCCAAGTCTTATCGCATGCCTTTTTCCATGGAGAAGGGGTTTAGATTTGTACCTTATGGAAATCTTATGCTCATCCACTGGTAGTGGCCCATACATTCACTGTTCAGTCTTCTTGTGAGGGAAGTGGAGCTCCACATCTGTGCTGCTTCTGCTTCTTTTGTGATAAGGATCCACCCTGTCAGCTTTGCTGCAGCCAAGGATTACAGCTTACGTTCTGACCTTCTGTTAGTGCTTGATAAGAGCATGCCAGCCAGTTTCCCACAAGACCTTAACATGTTTCTAGGGTTTAGTTGTTGTAGTTGTTTTTTGCTCTTGGGGTGGGTAAAATGGGAAGAGAGGATACAGCTGAATCCTGAGGCCTTTCGTCAAGAGTGTCTTCTGAGCCTTCTTTTGAGGTCAAAATGGACTTGTTCCTAATAGAAATCTTGAGAGCAGGTGGGTGGTTGCCATAGCCTAATGCATACTTGTTACAGGGTAAACAGTGTGCTTAAGGCCCCAAACTAATGCTAATCCTAGCATTTGTCTTCGCATCCTTCGCTGAGGGATGTGGTTATTCCTGAGGAGTGCCTGAGGCAGGCAGAGAAGGGAGCTCTAACAGAAAATCTGTGCCAATGCCTGACTTCTATACTGAAAAGGTGGGGACTGTCCTGTGCTCTCACCAGAGGAGTTCTTGCTTTTTTCTGTACAATGAGGATAAACAAACATTTTTGCAAAATTTATCCCTTTGCAGTATCTGAGTGCAAGCACAAAGCAACGGTTTGCGGACGTGAGCACAGAGATCCTTCTGTGCCTACACAGGCAGGTGTCCGAGAGGACTTGCGTAGCCCCAACTGTTATTACAGCACAGGCTTACAGTGAGTTAGGACATGTCTAAACCTGATACTCTTCTATAATTCTTAGTGGTAATCCTGATTGCAGTGCTGTGTGTTTGGGAGCAGGTTGAGTGCTACAGACGCTGCACTGAGTCAAAAGGGCAGACCCTGAGGCAATGGTAAAGATTGAAGCTGACACGTAAACCAAGTAGTCCGGTCACACCAGTTTGGTCGCTTCATATTTGAGAGTAAGAACGTACAGTTTACCCTGCTTTCCTTTGGAGGAGTTTTTGAGCCCTGTTTGATGCCTCCCCAGGCTACCAAGATTTTACCTGCAGGAACCTTATAGTTCTTCCTCTTTTTTTTTTCTTTTTTTTTTCTTTTGCTTCTTTTGCTTTTTGGGGGGCAGGGGTTTAGGGAAGGAGCATACTGGAATCTCTTTCTGCTCTGCAAAGGTAGTTTTGACACAAATCCAAAGCATTGCTTGCTTTTACCGCCAGTGCTGGTCAAGAGAAAGTCGTTTTCTTGTTAGCACTCTTGCTTTTTGTTTGGTTTCTTTCCAATAAGGCAGTCTCTTGATGAATGAGATGTGACCTCTGCCTTTTTATGATTCAAATCCACATGGTGGAAAGAGACTCCTAAAACTGTTTTGAAGAGGTGCCACCGCCTCCTTCATCGTCCCTCATCTAAGTTGTAAATTCTCGTTCTCTCCTAGCTTTGAAGGAAATTATTTTTAGGATGATGAGCAGGTTTCACCAGTGCTACAGTGAGACCAGGTGACTGTGTGGTGTTGTGTGCAAGTGTCACTGTAGCAATGTCAGTGGCGAGTGTGGGAATCCAGTCTGAAAGGGAAACTCCCGGAGGAGCACGCGTAGTGTAACAGTGATTTAAGGGTCCTGGGAAAAGGCAGCATTTGCTTACCTGTCTAAATTGTCAGGGGTGAAAATGGTACCCTTAAAACAAGCATTTGCATGTGCAAACACTGCAAAATGTGTTGCTGCACTGGAAATGGTTTTGTGTATCTGGCGTATCTCATTGGATGGAGACTTGGGAAGACTTTCGGTTGGGTGTGTCCAAAAATGTGTTGCATCTTGGCCTCTAGCCTGGAAAATAGAGGCTATTTGGATGCCCTTGACGATATCTGTTTTAACTTGCCTCCCCTCTGAAAAGTGGGCAGCTCTGTTTTGGCAAAAACCCCTCACCCTCCTAGTGGAAGCTTCTGCTCTGCCTGTGCCCACTGGCCATCCAGGGCCAGGAGCTGTAGCCCTCCTTGGCTTGTGGGGAGCGTTTTGGAATCACAGATGCTCACCTCTGCTGCTGTTCGCCTCAGCCACGCTCCTATCCTTTGGGTCACATTTGGCAGATCTTCCACAGGCATAGAGAGGAAGAAAAGCCAGCTAGTGTCTGGGCCAGGACAGTTTTGGGGCAGCAAATGGCTTTGGAGTCGCACAGGCTTGATTGCATTGCTAACAGTGTGTTAACATGTGCTGGTTTCCAGGAGCAGGGTGGAAGCTGTGCTTTCATGGATAGGTTTTGAGGTTTTTCCCCTGTACTGCAACAGCTGAGCTAGCCACTGCGTTCTTTTTTTTGACATGCTGGTAAGCCTCACTGTACAAAGGTCCTCTGCTTAGCATTAATGTAGCTTTTGTTCATTCAGCAAGAAGAGGGGATGTGTCATTACTGTATTGGTCCTCAGTGGTGGCAATAGGTTTGTGTGCTGGGAAACAGGAATGCCATATGTAAAACTGAAACTTTTTTCCCTGCCCTTTTCTTTAGGATGCTATTAGAGATGTACATGTGAAAGGAGTGATGTACAAATGGATTGAAAAAGATATGGGTGAGTTAAATAGAGCTCTGGTGCCGAATCCATTTTGATGTGTCTCGTAGAATGTGGCGTTCTGTGTGAGATGACTGTGTAGGCCCTAAATGCAGTCACAGGAGTCAGGGGGACACAGAACTTAATGAAATACTTGGCTGTGGCATGCCTAAAGGCAGCTGAGGGGTAGAGTGGCATTAAGAACCAAGTGGTATTTAGGGTCACGTGGAGGATCTATTTTAATGGAGGAAACGGCTACCTTATTGCTTGTGTTTCTGTTTTCCTTCAGTTTGTAAGCGAGGGATGACGGTCCTTGGCATGATGTGAACATGCAAAGGCACCATCTGGGAAGGCTTCGTGGTCATTCAGGGGAAAGAAAGCTCCTGGTAGCCACATGGCCTGGAGTGGCTGTGCCTGTCCCTTGTGATGATTTGGTATCAACGCTCTTTTTTGCCAGCCTTTTCAGTTCTTCAGTCTTTCTCTTCCCTCTAGATGGGATTGATGAGGATGAGGAAGGCCATTTTGTCACCATGGTGGTTCACTACCTACCTGCCTGCCTGAGGTGGATCTAACTGAGGTCTTTTGCATCCCTAGTGGTATAGGGGTTAGGTTTGTTTTTGTTTTTAAAGAAATGTGGTCATGGCTTATGCCAAAATTTTTTGATTGATGATGTCTGTTTTATTCCAATATAGAACAGTATATTCTGCACGGGGATGAAATCTATGCTGTGCTAAACCGACTGGTGAACCACAAGAAGAAACTCTTCCTCATTACAAACAGTCCCTTTAGCTTTGTGTGAGTACTGTTATTGCACATCGATGGGTCACCACGGCACAGCAAGAGTTGTGCAGTGCACTCTCTCCTGTGAGCATCTGAAAGTTGTATGCTGGAGGTTTTTGTGGCAATAGTCATGAAACTGCTGTCTGGGAACCGGTTGCAGTGAATGTTGCACCCCACAGCTCTCTCTACATCATTGACTCTCACTTTTTGAAGAAGATACGAGGCTGTGGCTGGCCACAATGTTATGGAGCTGCCGCTTTGGATTACCTCTAGCAGCTTTTGCTGCATCACAGACTTCTCTGGACTTCCCATAGTACAGGAGAAAGTGTGGGACAGCTTGAAACAGTCAAAGTGCTACATCAATACTCCATGCAATGAGACGGCCTTGGGGGATTCACAAATTTCTATGCTTTCTTCTCTGTTACTGAAATGAGAGTGAATTTAGGATAGACTGTTGTAAAGATGCAGTGTTGGGTGAAAAAGAGTACTAGATCTGTTAACTTTTCTGTTCCTTTGCCCCTAGGGACAAAGGAATGAAACACATGGTTGGCAAGAACTGGCGGGACTTATTCGACATGGTCATTGTGCAAGCTGACAAGCCCAACTTCTTCACTGATCGGCGGAAGTACGTGTCCTGGGGCAATACTGCACTTCTGCATGTGGGCCTGAGGTTTTGGGCCCCCTTCCCTGGAGTAAACGGCTCCTTTTACCTTCCAAAAGAGTAGTGGTTTTCTAAGCATAATCTAGGTCCAGTAGGCATCCAGCCTTCCGCTGTCCTCTCAGATACCCTCTGAGGAGATGAAAACTGACCAGTCTGGGAATAAGTGGATAGAATGGGTAGTGCCAAGCAGCTAAAATTGGCTGTCTTAAACCTCATCAGTTTTGTCATGGTCTGGGCTTAACTTAAATTTGTAGGGATAATAATGTACTTAAATCTTTAGACAGAAAAGAGGAGTGGAATGGTGTGTATGGAGACCTGGCCATTTCTTGGCTCTAGGTCTTGAGAGTGTGCCAAAATCTTTCCTTTTCCTGTTCCCCACAGCAAATAACTGTGTGGTTTGGGTTTTTTGTTTTGGTTGGGGTTTTTTTTGGGGGGGGTGGGGTGGGGTGTTGGTTTTGGGTTTTTTTTTTTTTAGTTACTGGATACATGCTGTTTGGTAATTAGCAGCTCTGGAAGCCTTTGTACGTGGCGGCTGGGTTTGTGGTCAGTTAGGAGTTGCCAAGGGACTAGCTGATAGGCAAGCTGCTGTCCTCGCTTTGCTCTTTGGATTACTTGCTTTGGAGACTTGTGTCTGCTTTGTTGTCTCAATTTATGACTGACCAGGAATTACTGCCCTTGAGAGAGAGGTCTATTCTTTCCTCTTTATGTATTTTCTTCCCCCATTTTCCAGGCCACTAGCATAAACAGGATTAAACCTACAAAATGTCTTTATAAGCTGTGCTGACCTGGTGAAGGTTTTCTTCATGGGATGTAGGTGAAGCGTCTTACAAATGTAGCCTGGAGCTACGATGATCTGGCCCTCTAGGAGATAAAACCTTTTGGCTGCATGGTGCCTAAGGTCCGCTCATGTAGTGGGCCAGTGGAATGACATGGCATATACATCCAAGGTGAGGGGAACCTCCTGATGGTGAGCTGTAGTGAACTGTGGAGTGTTTTGTCTGAGGGAAAATGCAAGTGTGCACTGGAGACCACTCGTGGTCGAGGAGCCCCTTGCCCAGGTAGGCTGTAGAGTTCACAGTGGGAGGCTGGATTCCTTGTGCCCTATGGCAGCTCAGGATCATACAATACTTCTGGATGAGACTGTGCTGTGCTTGCTGCAGGAGCAGCTTCATTCCAAGACTTTTGATCCCAGAGCTCACAGTTTGGAACTCCTATCCCAAGAGGGAGCAATGTTCCCATCGAGCATGAATGTTCATGGGGGTCAAGTAACTTAAGCCTTGTTTTGCTTCTTCTGTCCAAGTGGAAGGTAACCAGGCAAGCCCTCAGGAACAACAGGAGTCAGCTCGGGTCAGCTGCGGAGATCAGCACGGAGACTGCTTTCCATCTGCTCTGCAGACTGCATTATCCTATTAAGACATTCCACGGTCTCTGTTGGGCTGGGGCGTAGCCAGACTGGAACAGGACACAAAGTGTTTCATGGCAAAGCTTTCTTGGCCTTAGCATTTCAGAGGCAGTCTTTATTATTATTATTTTTTTCCTCTTCTCTGTATCTGAAAAGCAAGAAGAGTTGTTAGGGATACTGGCATGAAATGGTTACAGTCGATGGAAGCATTTTGAAAAGATCTTTCCCTCTCACACTTTCTCTTCCCCTGAGAAAATAGTGCAGAAGGCCCAGAAGGTCACTTCTCATGTAGAGCTTTTATTACGAGCTGTTACATAGGTAAACAAGTTTTCCAATTCAAATGTTGTGGTTGCTGGGTAACAATTGCCAAAAATCAAAAGAAGTTGACGTCTTCCCTCTTTTTTTCCAGACCTTTTCGAAAACTGGATGATAACGGCTCACTGCAGTGGGACAAAATAAACCAGCTGGAGAAAGGAAAGATCTACAAAGAGGTAAAGTGAATGGGTGCATAAGGGGTACAAAGCAAGAGTCTGAAATGGTGGGGACTTAGAAGACACCTGCAGTTTTGGAAGTCACTGGAAAACAGGAAAATCTGCTTAGTCAGGGTGGGGGAAAATGATGGGTTCTTCTATAGGTGTTTTATAGGTGTGGATGTTTGAAAAGTGAAAAATGAAAATCCTTGAAAAAAGCGCCTACGGTAGTGTTAGAGGGCACTTGTAAGGAGACACGCTCTAGGCTCTATGTGCTGCACTGGCTGGTGGCAGCAAGAGATACCCTCTGTCCACATGCAGAGAGCTCCTGCTGGCCTGGTAGGTCGCTGTCCCCCTGAATCTTTCAGCATGTCTCTTGGCATGCGGTGGAGCATTAGCCTCGCGATTTGCACGCTTCTGAAAAGTCTTTCAGCTTCTGCTGGGATGTAAGTATTAGAATAAAGGGTCTTTTCATATATCAGAAAACCCTGCCAAGGGCTGTGTTGCCTGTCAGCATGCGATAAACTGACCTCTGAGAATGGTGAGAGATGCTTCATGCCAGGTGTAGGAAAGGCTGCCCTCCCGGCAATCGCAGTTTTTTAGTTGCAGGAGGAGGCAGAGCTGGAATAAGGTATACCAGAGCTGCCTGGTAGGAAAACTTTTTGTCTGCAGCTCTGAAACAGTTTCCTATCCAGCTCTGTGCGTGGGTCATGCTGCAGAAAGGTGTGTAACAGGAGTGATGTATTCCACCCAGCTCAACTGGGTTTGCCATTAGACCTGGAGGGACAGGGACAAAGGGGGAAAAGGCAGAGAAGGGCCACTTAACTTAGGGTGCTGGGTACTTGCCTATCTGCCCAGGAGGACCTGTGCTGAGTTATCTCTGCCAGGCTGAGTTTTTCCCTGTGGGTGCCCTGTTTGTGTGAGAAGGGGTAGTAGGGAAACATCCTCTGCATGTGTAGCGGGGTCAGTGAATGCCCTGTGCCCCAGCACACAGTGAAACCTTGACCCTAGGAGCTCTGTTCTGACATTGTCCAGCGTGGCCAATAGTGCAGTCTTCCCTTGGCTCTTTGATGTCCTGGTCCTGAAACTCTTGTCCTGGCAAGGCTCCCAAGAGTGTGCTTGTTCAGGGTAAGAAGGCAGAGCTTTCTGCAGTCTGATGTATGCAAAGATCTTTCACACCTCACTCCAAATCGTCCTCCATAAGGTTGGAAAAGGTGGACTTGTGGAGGAGGGAGTGGAGAAACAAGGGTGATCAAATAGGGTACAAAGCCTGGCTCCCGTCTCTCTGCCCTTCCTGAAGAACAAGCATGTCCAAAGGATGGGCTGTTAACTCTGGTAAACTTGCTGCCTTGGGGTGTTCTCCTTGCAGCTGGTCTGTCCCCTGAGAACAAGTTGCCTCTGGCTTTAGGACGTTTTGTTCTTGGTTATGTGAGCTGTCCAATCCCACGGGAAGAAACTGTTAGTGAGATTGTGGTCAAGTGGCTGGGACCTGACCTGCAGTAGAAAAGTAGGTCATGTCCTTGAGTAGTGCTGTTGGGAAGCCTCTGGCCTGTCCGGTGGGTCTGTCAAAGTGCTCTGCTAGTGTCCCATCCCCTACCAAGAGCTAGGAGCTGGGAATATGCAAGTAGAGCTCATACAAAGTCTCTCTCCCATGGGCAAACTTTCCCAGTGGGTTACCAGCTCCCTCAGGAGAAAAGGTGTACCTCAGCCATGGGGTTTATTGCTGAATTAAGTTCTGCTCTCGACCACCTACATTTTGTGGCCACAGTTTGCTCACCCAAGTGAGTGGTGCATGGAGGAAGGGAAAAGATGAGAGAGGAAGGAGGGATGGGTAGGATTTTGGGCTCTTCTCCAGTTCTTCCCCCCTCTCCCCCCCCCCCCCCCCAATGTTTATCTGACTGCATCAAGGTTGTTGCCTAACTGTGGTTCTTGCAAGTGACAGAGTGTGTACCCTGGTTGTAGTCCACCCTGTCCCCAGCACTTTTGGTTTCTTGGAGTGCCACAATACGCTTCTTTCTGGCAAATGTTAGTGGCCATGGACCTTGCTGTGCTGGTGATGTTGCTAGAGGCCTCTGAGCTGACTTGTTCCTGTCCCCTGAAGCACAGCTGTATGGCGGTTGTGCTGTGGGTATCTCATAGGAATGGGACCTCAAGGGGTCGGTGTCTTGCCCTGGGGACTGGGAAGTTCAAGTGATGGCCCTCTAGTTCCTCCTTTCTGATAGATGTGGTGTTTTCTGTTTGTGGCATGTATGTACTCCCGTCCCTCCCCTAGCCTGCAATCTCAGGAGGGAAGGAGGACAGCCAGCTCCTGGAGGTCACATAACAGGTCTGTGGCTCAGTGGAGGTGTAAGCGCAAGTTTCCTGGCTGTCAGGTCCACTGCTGTTTGAGGTGACCAGAGCACAGCAAAAGGACCATCCGCCTCCCAAGGCCGTGGTCCGTTTCCCTGCTCTGCTGGTGGCTTCCTGAGCTACCCTCAAGCGAGCAGCAGCAATGTTGCGTCCAAGAAATGCAGAGGCCTGCCTGGCCCTGTGTTTCCATGCTGTTAAGGGAAGTCTGCACAGCTCCAGAGATGCTGCAGCAACAGGAGGCCCAGCACTCTGGTTCTGGGCACCCTTTGCAGTGCATACAGCATGTTGCCAGTGGCCAAATGCAGGGCTGCAGGCTGTTGTGGGAGCTGGCTTGTGTTTGGCGGTTTTCTGTCCAGGCCGGTGCTGTTGGGTAAGCATGCTAGCTCTTTCCTGGCACTGGAGACTGGCTGGAGAGATTGCTGCCGAGTGGCTCACAGGTTTGTATTGATTGCTTGTGCTGGCACAGTCCAGTCTGCTGGCATTGATGGGGCCTTTTCCTTTCCTAGTGGGTTTTGCTGCTGTTGTGACTCATGTGGAAAATTTGTGTGGAGATGGAAGGGGGGTCCCTGAAGTCTCCTCTGTGTGCGGGTGGATGTTTGGAAAGCCTTGAAAGCTGCTCTGTGCTGTGCTTTAACTGGTGCTTTGGGGTTTGGTTTGTTTTATTTAGCTGTGAATCCGCCCAAGCTGGCTGGCTTTTTGGCTTGGTTAAGCAATTCCTGTGAAGGCGTGGGTGTTGTTAATCTTTTGGGTTGGGATGGTGGTCAGTGGTGTGAGAACAGCCTCAAGTACTCCTAGCTCCAAAAGCCTTGCATGATGGTGCTCACCTTACCTCTGATGCACTCTGTGAGGTGAAATCATTATCACCTGAGCCCAACAGCTTCTAAACCCAGAACACCTGGGGTTCTTTCTATCTATTGCTTAGGCTTTTCTAATTTAGGTGTCTTTAACTTTTGGCCTGTAAACTGCCTCCTTTTGTTGCCTTTTGAGTCCATGTAGTCCTCTTGACTTGCTGTGCCCTAGAGCACAGAACTTCCCCTGAACTGCCTATTAGGTTCAGAAGCATTTCTGCCTTTTTCTGTAGCCTAAGAAAAGCTGAGGGATGTACAGGGGGGTTGTCACATGGGAAGAAAGTGAAATAAGGTGGGGAAGGACAGAAATCTCTGGGTTTGGATGTCGGGGGAGCAAGCAGGTTGACATCTCATGAGAGTGCTCACATCTCCATGCGGTAAGGTGGCACATCTAGTTGCACTGACAGTGCTGCTGGGGTGGCCGCCCAGTACCATGCACTGAGGATGGAGGCATTTGGTCCGTAACCACATTTCTCTCTGTGCTCCTTTTACTTGCAGGGTAATCTCTTTGATTTTCTGAGGCTGACAGGCTGGCGTGGGTCTAAAGTGCTCTACTTTGGCGACCATCTGTACAGCGACCTTGCGGTAAGTGGAAAAGTCTCTGCTCTCCAGCAAGGTGGGAGCAAGCCTGCGTGACTGTTGTGGTGGCAGCTGTGTTGGAGTGTAAGGCAGGGCCCTGATCTGAGTCCTCAGGTCTCTGCCATGCTGTGCTGGGTGCTCTGCAGGCTGCAGCTTTCGGGGCACAGATAGGACACATAAGCATCCCCGCTCTGCTGTCATGCAGAAGCAAGCAGTGGAGAAAGGGCTCCTGAAGCACTTTCTGTGGGTAAAGAACATCTGCTGCTCTGTGAATTTGAGAGCAGTTTGTGTGGTTCCCACATTTCTAGGTGTTTCACGCAAGCTGGTCCTGGTCGCCAGGAGACGGCTGTTACTGGCATGACCTGGCATGGGCCGTGGATGCCTGTCCCCTGAGAATCTATAATGGGAACAGACCACTCTTCTAGGAAACAGGGTTGTGTTTGGCTTTCAGTCTTTATGTTGAATTCTTGGTTGTTTTTTTCCACCCCGACCTCTAGGACCTCATGCTGCGTCATGGCTGGAGGACTGGAGCCATTGTTCCTGAACTGGAGACAGAGATTCGGATCATAAACACAGAGCAGTACATGCACTCCCTGACCTGGCAGCAGGCTCTGACGGGGCTGCTAGAGAGAATGCAGGTAAACAGCTCCTGTCTGAGCGGGACAGGTAACATGCTGCCTTCTGAGTCTGCATTTTGGGCTTAGCATGGGAATCAGGGGGTGTACCATCTTGCCTGTGTTCTCAAAAGTATCTCATCCTCCTCCTGGTGCAGTGGACTTGTGGGTTCGTGAGTTACAGTGGAAACGGGGAGGAGCTGAGCTGTGGCCTGCAGGACTGACACAACGTGGTGCTTTCTGCTGTTGTCTTTGCAGATGTATCAGGATGCAGAGTCAAAGCAAGTATTGCTGGAGTGGATGAAGGAACGTCAGGAGATCAGGTGAGCGTTGTCCCCCTCGCTCATGAGGGGTCTTGGAGGCTCCCAGGCCTGCACTGGGTCTGTTTTGTAACCTGTTTTGGGGACAGTGGTGCCACAGCTGTTGGCCCATGGTCCTCCCTGGTGTCGCTTGGGTGGGGGGAGGGAAAGCAGCAGTGCAGTCCTGCAGCCTGGGAGGTTGGACTGGTTTGAAGGCAGGGTGGGAAAGGGGAGGTGGTGTCACCCAGTGCTGGGGGGGGGGTTGACGGGCTGTCTGCTACTGCAGCTCCTGGCACTGCGGGGGGGTCCCTGCCCGTAACAGGTATGGTAACAAGGAAGAGTAAGTGTGCACTGAATTTTCATCGCAGTCTCACTGCGCAGCGACTGGTCTGCATCCCAGCCTGGGGATCACTTAGGGTGATCCCAAAATGTCTTCTGGGAGTGCGGTGGCCCAGGGCTAAGGGGTTGGAGGGGGGGAAGAATCTGTGACCATGGCTTTTATCTACAGAGCACCATCTTTCCTCTCAGGTCGCTGACGAAGAACCTGTTCAACCCCCAGTTTGGAAGCATCTTCCGCACCTTCCACAACCCCACGTACTTCTCTCGACGGCTGGTGCGGTTCTCTGATATCTACATGGCATCCATCAGCTGCCTGCTGAACTACGACGTGAATTTCACCTTCTATCCCCGGCGCACCCCTCTGCAGCACGAGGCTCCGCTCTGGATGGATCAGCTCTGCACAGGCTGCATGAAAACCCCCTTCCTGGAGGAGATGGTGCATATCCGGTGAAGGGCCAGGTACTCTGGGCAACAGCACAGTGCGAGGCTGTACGTGGGGCGGGCTGCTGGGCCAGCAGCACCTCTGTCTACCACTAAAGGGCGTTTGACACTTACGGATGTGTGTAGATGGCGTGTTTATTTTTTTCCCCTTCACTGGCTCCATCCCTTTCCCTGAGGTGCGTTGCAGGCTGGATGGAGGATGGGTGCTTGTTCTGGACTGTAAGTGAGCCGCAGGGCCTCCTCTGTAGGGGCAGGTGAGATGGAGAGCCAGTGCTGGTGCTGGGAAGCTGCCGCTCCCTGCTCTGTACCCAGAGAAGTGGCTCAGAACTGGAGTCCTGAGTCACTGGTGCTTGGTGAACGCAGAATCCCACATGAGGTGTGACAAGGTGTGTCAAGTCTGTATCTGCCCCAGATCCTTGGGAACTGTGGAGTGATTCTGCAGGTGGACAGTGAGGGGACAAGGTTGCCAGCTGGGCAGTCAGTGAAGCGCATCAGTGAATGCATCAAGGATGACAGAGCAGCAGCAGTGTTACCTATCCAGAACTGGCATCAGCCCCCTCAGCCCCATCCCGCTCTCTGCCAGGCTGGGGTGGGTCCAGCTGGTGCCTCTGGTAGGTAACTGTTAGTTAAATGTGCAGGATGGGGAAGTCCTGTGTGAGAGCTGGGTGGGAGTAGGCCAGAAGGCCTAAAAACAAGTGTTTGGGGGCATGCCTCTCTTTTGAGTGAGCTTAGTGTATTTTTTGGGGTTTGGTGCCATGTGACATCAGTATTTTGGCACTTGATGCGGTATGGTCTGTTGGGACCTGTTCAGCCTTTCAAGGGAAGGTGCAGGGTTGTCAGCAGAGGTGGTGGCCTTCCACCCGTCTTTCAGAGATGTGTCCTAAGGTGCATGGAGGGGTTGGTGAGGAAGGCCTGGGTGGGGGTGAGGGTGAAGTGCTGCTGGGTGTGCTGGGTTAGAAAGGGGAGTGTGGCCATGCAAAGCATTGTAGTGCCTCCTGAGCAGGAGGAAGAGGAAAGAGGGGACAAGAGTGATGGCCTGGAGGCCCGGGCAGGTCCAAGCAGCTTTGGGATGTGAGGGGCAGAAAGTAGGTTCTTCACTCAGCTCGGGGCCATGCTCAGTTCTTGGCCAGGCTTCTGACTGCCCAGAGGGACAGGCAGGGCGTTGGGGAGGGGTGAAGGGGCAGTTAGGTGGGTAGGCGGTGTTGAGTTTGTGCCACCCTGATGCTGGCTGGCCCTGGGTAACAGGAGCATGTCATGCCATTGGAAAGCTGAGTGTGTGGGCAGCTGATGACTACAGGATGAAGGGGTAAGAGGCATCCCAGGGGGGTGGGGTGGTCTGCGAGGGCCTCAAAGCAGGCAGGAGATGAGTAATGTGGCTGCTCTCCCTGGAGATGGACATGTAGGGGCAGTCAGAGGACATTGGAAGGCAGAGCTCTTGGTGCAGGCTCTGGAGATGTTGGTTGCCTTGGTCCACTGCCTCCTCCCCTCACTGCTGCACCACCTTGATGGTAACAAGGGTGACAGTACCAGCTCGCTTGCGGGGGCAGTCAGTGTTGAGGTGACAGGAGAGAAAGGGAACAGAGAATGGAGGCACTTCTTGTGCTGGGGCTGGCCGTGAGCAGGCAAGGAATGGGTGAGCTACCGCAGAGTGTGCATGATGGGTCTTCAGTATGCACCGTGTGTCTGTGTGACGGGTAAGGGTTTATGGGAAGGCTGGGGGATTAGCATGGGGGCAGGCACGGGTGGCTTGTGACCACTGGGCTGCGGCAATTGCTGCATGGGGCAATTGTCAATGTGAGGGGCAACCGAGGGAGAGGAACCCGGTCAGTGTGGAGGACCCTCTGCCAGGAAACTCCTCAGAGAAAGGCAGTGAAGTACGTGTAAGTGTCAGCAGCCCTCAGTGAGATATACATACATACATACATACATACACACACCCACCCACCCACCCCTCTTCTCCTGCATGTTCCTCTCCAGCGGTGTGCCAGGCTGGCCCGTCAGTCTGTCACTTGTGTGTCACTGTCTTGTCTTGGTGTGTCACTGCCTTGTCTTTGTGCTATGTGCCAGCCTTTCAAAACGCCTTGCTCTTGACTCAGTGATTGTCGAGACTGCTGAACGATTGCTGTTAACGTAGCTGCGCTAATCAAATGGTTGTAGTCTCTGCATGTGGCATCTGATATCTTTGTGCTGTGTGTACTGTGAAGGCTCAATTAAAGTCTGCAGCATGCAGTAACTAACTGACTAACCAGCTCACGACAGGGGTGGTGCTTGTCTCTGTTCGTTTGCCTGCCCTGGGGGCGCAGCTCCCGGTACAGGACCAAGAGCCTGGGGTGCAGCTGGGGCGGGGGTCTGAGAGACCAGGCCTGAGGTGTCCAGCACGGAGTGGTTTGTGCCCCTTACGGCCGTACTGCAGGCAGGGGAGCACCCGGGTGTCCGGGGTGGTGACTAACGGATGGGCCTTGTACCTGGCCACGGGGGGAGCGTGAGGGCTGGCGTTCCCCCGGGGCTGTCCCGCGCCAAGACTGCTGGTGCCGGCGCGGGTGGCCGCGCGTCCCCGCGGTTGGGTTAACTGGGGGCTGGGGCACGGCTCTGGCGGGCAGCACCTCGTACAGGGCCGTGCGTGGGGCGGGAGCAGCCAGGACGGGCGCTGGGCTGGGGGCGAGAGCGGGCCCGAGACCGCGCCTGCCGCGGGGCTGACGGGCGGCAGGTACCGGCGGGGTGCGCGGTGGGAGGCCGTGGCTGGGGGCAGCGAGGATGGGGGCACAGCCGCGCCGACAGCACAGCAGCGGGCGGCAGGCGCGGGCAGAGCCGGTGGCGCGGAGCTCTTTATTTCGCGGCGCCCTCCGGGCCGTGCGGGGCCGCCGGGCGCGGCGCTCACTGCGGGCGGCCGCGGGGGTCGGCGCAGGCGTCCGCCAGGAGCGAGTCCTGCGGGGGGGAGAGAGAGAGAGAGAGCGGCGTCAGCGCGCGGCGCGGGAGCGCGCGGCGGCGGGGCGGGGCGGGGCGGTGCTCACGTGCAGCGGCTCGTAGTCGGGGGCGTGGCCGCCGTAGAGCGGGTTGGGGATGGCGACGAGCGGTCGTTGGGGGCGGGGCCGGGCGGCGCGCGGTCCCGCCTCCGGGCGCGCGCGCTCGTGCTGCGGCCCCGCCGCCGCCGCCGCCTCCTCCTCCTCCTCGTCCGCGCGGAGGTCCGCCTGGAAGGGGAGGCGCGGGATTGGCGGGGCGGCCGGGGGCGGGGCTTGGGGCGGAGGCGCGCCCCGCCCACCCCCTGCCCGCCCCTCGCGGTGGGCCCGGCCCTCGGCCCCCCCTTCCCACGGCACACCGCACCTGCGGGCGCCTCTCCCACGCGTGGCTGCCCCCCGCCACAGCCCCCAGTGCCCCTCAGGGCACAGCACAGAGGGTCCGTGCTTCCCCGGACTCCATCCACCTGCCCTCCCCCGAGAGGCCGCTGCCCAGCCCGCAGGCTGCACCGACCTGAAAGTACCCGAACTGCTCCTCCCGCCGCCGCCTCTTCACGCAGTAATAGGCGACGCCGGCACCGGCAGCCAGCGCCAGCGCAAAGCACAGCGCTGACAACGTCCCTGTGGCCACGGAGCCCGACACCCGCGCCACGCCGTTCACCTGCGTCAAAAAACGGCGGCCCGGTTAGGGCAGAGCGCTGGGATCTCCCGCACAGCCGCCCTGCTGCGCCTCCCCGGCGTGACCGTGGGCAGCCCAGCCGAAACGAGCCGTGCCGGGAGAGCAGAGAGGGCGAGGCCAGTCCTGGGGATGACTCGGTCTGGGTTCCCTTCCCAGGCCTGGCGCCAGCTGTTCCAGCACTTTCCTTCCGCTTCGTGCCCTCAGACACTCACCTGACCAAGATGAACGACGGGCGGTGGGATCCTCAGCGGCTCTGCAATCGCGTGAATGATGCCGTTGAAAGCTACAATGTCCCACTCCACAATCATCGTGTCATTGATCCCCTTGGCATCCTACAGCACAGGACGGAGATGATGTCACCCGACCAGAAAGCCTCCCCCTTGTTCCCTGTCTCAAAAGAGATGTGGTGAAAACTTATGGGGGTTTGTTGACCTCTGCCGAGGTTAAACCTACTGCGTGCTCTGTACTGTTGTCCACTGGGAGGTCTGATACATGGAGGTCATATCCTGACTGGGAGGGGATGATGGTGCCTGTTGTGAGGTTGAAGCTGAAGAGGACGACGTTGCTGGACGACACATGGAGCTTCAGTTCTTCTCCTGTCAGCGTCTGAAAAAGCAACAGGGAGCAGGGATGAGAAACGGCTGAGCTGGCTCTCACCCCTTCCCTCCTGCTGCATGCAGCCCCCACCTAGCCTAAGCCCAGATGCTCCCATGGCCACAAGACAGCTCAATTCATGGGCAACACGGCACAAAACTACTATGCAGAGAAGGAGGGACTGCCATCCTTAGAAACAGTCAAAGCTCAACTGGAGAAGGCTCTAAGCAACCTGACCCAAATGGCTCTTCTGGTGAGGGACTGGGCTAGAGACCTCCAGCGGTCCCCTCTGACCTCAGTTCCTCCTCCTTCCCCAGACTCTATTTCACATCATCATCATGCCAGCTTTGACGGACTCCTGCTCTCCTCTGGGCCTCTGATAGTTCGTTCCATGCGCCCTCGAGTGGCCACTCATCCCTGCTTGCTTACTTCATTGTCCGCGAAGCCAGAATTCAGAGGGACAAAGAGAGTTTTGGGAGCGGAGTCATCAGACAGAGAGATGAAAAAATCCAGTCCTTCTTCTGTGTCATTGGCAAAATCGAGCAACATCTGGAAAAGATGGGAGATCTTCCCCATCAGCACACTGCCGGCAGCTCAATGCTGTTACCTTTCCCAGTCCAGGAAACATCCCCCAGCCCTGGAAAGAAAATGCCTCTGTGTTTGTACTCGCTATCCTGCATGCAGACCAAAGCACCACTTCTCCCTCTTACGGCCGATCCCTCCCTCCTCCTTGCTGCTGGCTGCTGGCACACAAAAGAACCAGGAGAGCATCGCTTACGGAATAGAAGGTGGAGAAGCGAGCGTGGTCTGCAAGCACGTCGGGGAGTTTACCGCTGCACCAATACCCATCTCCCACGAACCCATCACGGCAGGTGCAAGTCAGATCTGCAAAGGAACACCAAGATGCGACTTAACTCGCCACTGCTGGCTACACTGACCACCTCTCCCTTGACTTCTGGATACCCCCCCAGCATGTTCCCTCCTGATGTGGGTGTGGGGAGAGGGGGATGCACCTGCTTGCCCATGCCTCATGCTCCAAGGGCAGTTCTCTGCCTGCTGCCCCGACACACCTCTCGTGCCTGACAGGACTGTCCCTAGGAAATGTGCTCGCGCCACTCACCCTTCTCCCGGTAGCAGAACGCATCCCAGGTCTCGCTCAGGTTGCTTCGGGGGCCATAGTCCACGATGCCCACTCGGTTAGCCCCACAGCTGGGGTTGGGGTAGGCCGTGGGGTATCCGGCTGTGCCATTGTCCAGCCAACCCACCAAGCACAGATGGAATCCCATCTAGAAGAGGAAAATGAATGATTAGATTAAAAATAGTATCTCAGGCCCAGGTTTTCTGCCCTGATGCACGCTCCCATCGTGCAGCCTTATCCGACATCCCCCCAACACCTAGAGGGCTGGGCACTGCCGGAGGTCTCATCCCAATGTGACTGGCAAGACCCACCAGTCCTCCTGGTGTCATGGATGTAGATGGAGCAAACAGGGCCTGGCCGAGGGGATGAGGGGTCACCCACCCACATGTCACGGGCTCGCTACCGCTGGCCTGGGCCCAGGGAGAAGCACTGCACGTCCCCACCCCACAAGGTGATGGAGCCAGTCCCTGCCCGACCTCTGCATCCCTGCCCTGACCTGCTGTGCTGCTGAGAGCTGCCGGAAAGTGGCCAGGGAAGCGCCTTCTGCGGCACAGGCCTTCTGAGCCTGCTCGTAAGTGAAGTCATACTTTTTTCGGGGTGACTGCAGATGAAATACGCCCATAGTCTTATCTGCAAAATACCAAGGCCAGGGAGCATCAGTACAGTATAGAGAGCGAGCAGCCTCCCTGGGGCAGTCGCGTGGGTCCCCGGTGTAAGTACAGACAGTGCCGCCAGTGGAGGGTGCTCTGTGCTGCACAGGAGGGTGGGATGTGGACAATGCTCAAGTGAGGGCAAGATGGGATGCAGCATGGCTTCCTCTGAGCTTCTCGCCTTCCACGAGGGAGTCAGTGCTTACTGGCAGTGTAATCCCACCAGAGGCCGTCTCGCACGTCACACAGGAGCAGACAAGGATGGCTTGTCCTCCCCGTATGACATGTAGGGGAAAAGGGGAACGTGAAAACCCGACCAAGCTACAGAGACAAGTCCCCGGCCCCTTGGCTGCCCCACCCTCCAGCTCTCCCGAGGGATGCCCGAGCCAGAAGGTGAAGGATGAGGGAGTGTGACCTCTTCATGGAACATCATCCCTGGCACTGTGGGGTTGAGCACACTCACCATGAAAGTGCAGGTCGGTGCAAATGGCCTCCCGATGGCACTGCCCGTTGTCTTCCAGGCACCGGTCCGTGGGGGGCACAGCCTCTTCCAGGCACTGGATCCCGTCACCGACGTAGCCCCGCTTGCACTCACAGCGCCGCTCGTTCTGCAGCACAAAGGAAGGATGGCATTTGTGTGAATGCAAACATGCAGATGCCAGCTGGGGATCCTTGTATCCCTGTGAAGATGGGGATGAGTCTTCAGAATGCCTCTACAGCCTGCCTATGACAGAGCTATGAAAGGCCACGTGGCCTCTGTCCTACCCCCCCACATCCAACTGTACACGAACCAAAAATTGTCACACTGAATCTTTGTCACATGCTGTTTGAAAGACAGCTGAGCTTCGAGGTATGTGGCTTGTGATTCTTGCACTACCTCATGCTCCCAGTCCCATCTTCTGGCCTGCAGTGAGCAACTCTGGTTCCTCTGCAAAAATGGCCAGCATCATCCTCAAAGGACCATCCCGGAGCCCCCAAAACAGTCCAGAAATGCCACAACTGACACAGCTTATGCCTCTCAGACAGAGGAATGGGGAAAAATGGCCTCAGCGTAACATCACCAGGACCATCATGCCATGGCCCCTCTGGCAGTAAGGACCTGCAGGAAGAGCGCAATAGCTGAGGGGACTGGAGAGGAGGGGCAGGCCTGGGGACTGCAGTAACAGGGGGCACTGTCACATCGCTGTGCTCCAGCAGCCTGAAGCATCCCACGGCAGCCACCTGCGCTGTTCTCCCAAGCACGCAGATCTCCCCGGACCTGGGGGATGTACTCACCGGCCCGGTGCTGATGCAGTTGGCGTGCTGGCTGCAGTCCCCGTTCCTACCGTCCGCGCACCTGTCTATGGGGTCGCAGACGTAGCCGTCGCCTCCATACCCAGGAGCACAAGCGCAGGAGACGTTCACACCAACCTGCGTGCACTGTGCGTGCCTGGCGCACCCCCCGTTGTCCTGGCTGCACATGTCGATCACTGCAGGGATAAAAGTGTTAGGCTAACTAAAATACCTTGTTAGGTGTCCTGGTGGTCTGTCTGTCCTGCCAGTCATCCCACTGATATGGCCATCCTCCACAGAGCTGCTCAGGACATGGTCACCTGTTGTCTTGCCACGTTGTCTCCTTTCTCCTTCGCTCACCCCCCCTCCACCCCAGCCCCTCGTGGCTCCCCCCTACCTGAGCACATTCTCCCATCTCCTTCGTAGTGTAGGTTGCATTCGCAGAGGTTGCCGGAGCGGCAGACGGCCTGGGGGTGGCACGGTGGAGAGCAGGTGGGCGTTGTGACTGAAACCAGAACGCACACAGGTCAGAATGATCCAAGAGCTGCAACATGGGCATGGCTGCCATCAGCAGCCTCTGCCCCAGGCCACCTGTCCCGTGCTGCCCCCCCTCTCCCCCTGTGCTTTTCTGCAGATGCCTCGCCCAAACCCAGAGGACCGTTACTCCTTCAGATAAGCCTCAGGCCTTCAGCTCACCCTCAAGCTCTTCGTGGAGCACCTCTGAGCTCAAGGACTTGTTCATGATCAAGCGCAGCTTTCCTCCTCCTCTTCCTCACCACCCCAACCCTTGTGAAATTCAACAGCAAGGGCCAGATCTCAGAATGAGCCCCGCAATTGAGGGCTCTTTTTTGGAGGTATTTCTGAGCGGCTGCTTGAACCATCCAGCTGCTGGGAAAGAGTCTGCATGGCACCGAGTTGCAGAGAACAGTGGGTGGCGGGGTTTGGCATCCCTCACCTAGTCTGATTTCGCAGTGGTCTCCGGTCCAGCCCTCGGCACAGAAGCAGAAGCCGTCGCCATGCAGTCCTCCGTTGCACACGCCGTTCTCGGTACAGTTACACTCTGTGAGGAATGGGTAAAAGCATTGTCACGGTATCTGCCTTGGTGGCAGTGAAAGGCCACGCTCAGGCCATGGGACAGCCATGGGACAGAACCGTGGCTTGCGTGGGCAGTGCATGAAGGCAGGCACGGCAGTACGCACACATCCCTTCCTGTCGCTGCCAGCCCTGGCCCCCCTGCAACACGCACCCTTCACGGAGGAGGGGAAGCCTCTCTGCATGCACAAACCCTCATCGTTCCCCTCCCCTGGGCATTTCTAGAGATGTATTTTTCACTCTGAGCCCCTGCAACCACACAGCCCTCAAAAACATTCCTGGAGACCCTGTAAAGCCCAGCTTGGGATGGGGGAACGGAGAACTCCTTTTCCCTTCCCTTGGCCTTTGCTTCACAGGGGCACAGGTCCCTGCTGAGCATGTCCCAGGAGATGCTCTTTCTGTACAGGGTTCATCACGACTTACGGATTTGTCCCCCAGCCCAAAATGTGTCATAACGCTTTCTGCCAGACTGGGGCTCTCAGCTGTGCATGACAAATGAGAAGGGGTTTTTGACCCTGGGACCTCAGCACAGGAGCCACCCAGCCTTCTCAAAGTACAGCTGGAGCAGTTTGAGATGGCAAACTATGTTTGCCCAAACAGCTGCCCTGCCGAGAGCCCACGGGGGGCCGCAGCCCCAGAGGTCTGACCTGAGCGTTGGTGGGACTGATGCATACGTGGCAGCGCTTATTCCCATGCTGCGAAGAGGTCAGCCCTGCACCCACCCCCTCTCCAAGTAGCACCATGCGCCGCACCCACCTCTGCACAAACCCTCCGCATTGCTGCCACCCCACAGGCAGAAGCAGTCTTACCTCGGCAGTCTGGCCCGTATCTGCCCGGCGCACACAGCTCACAGCTGGTCCCAATGAAAGCCTGGCTGCAGTTGCATCTCCCCGAGCCACCGATTTTGTCGTCGCAGGTACCACGGTTACTGCATGGCACCTCCAGCCCTCCTGGGCATGCTGCAAATGGGGCACCTTAGTGAGGCTGCAGTGACAAAGTGACCCTGTGCTGGGGGGGAGCCCCTCACTGCCCCGTGCAGAGCCTGCACACCAGGTGCCACGTGAGCTTACGGGGTGCTCGGACTACCCGGCTCGGCAGTCTAGGGAGTGAGTGCTGGGGACATCCCGTGACAATAAACCTTAGGAACAGGGGCAACAGGGACAAATTTGGCATAGCTTCCAGCCTGGGAAGACCTGCTGCAATGTGCCGAGTCTGTGCTGGCCTGCCCCATGCTAACCTGGCAGCAGACTCATCCAAGGACATGAAAGCTGCCCACAGATGAAGCACAGAGAGCAGATGCCAGGTAATGGTTGAGCATCAGCAACATCTAGGTGTGAGTGACGTGCCTGACGGCCACCCCCAGCAGCCCTGTGCCCAGGGCTCTCCCTGGAGACAAGCAGTTCTCCAAGGAAAGGGAATTCCCTGTTATGATACCATCCACACACACTCCAGGGGATCGTTCCCTGCACCCTCTACAGCCTGGGGCTCCCTGCCTGGGGTTTTTCCCACCCTTCTCCAGGGAAGCGCATTCATGGACGCCAGACATCTGTGCTGAACCAGTAATGCCACCTTCCCACAAAAGAAAGGGCCGAGGCGGGAAAGGGTCGCGCGGCTCCTTACCCCGACAGTCACGGCCATAGTGGTTCGCGCAGCACTGAGGCACCCACTGGGTGGAAACGCAGGTCCTCTTGCAGCCTCGCTTAGGAGGCTCCCAGCGCCTTCTGAAGGTGTCCCACGGGGAGCGTGGCCAGGACGGCCGCAACAGGGAGTTACGGTGAAACAGAAAAGTGTTTCTCAACAGCTGGTTTCCATAATAGTAGCAGCGCCTGGTTTCCCCCTGCGAGGAAACAGGCAAAACACAGAGTTTGCCACATTGGTCACTGACGTCTCCCCTTGACTTTTCTTGTGCCACTCATTCAGTTCTATGGCAAGTGACAGAGGCTTCCTAACATGCGATGGGGCTGGTGACAGAGGGCCACAGATGTACCCCAGGGACATGCCAGAAGCCTAGCAGAGAGAGACAACGGGCCATGCAGTCAGAGTGGGGTACCACCACTGCCCCCCCCAGGCTGCTCACCATCTGATCCCTGATCCATCTCGAGCAGCCAGGCTGAGCTCTTTTGCTATAAAGCCCCCAGACAAGCCCCCAGTGCTGCTGCAGGGACCCCTGCAGCTGCTGTCACCCATATGGGGATTGACCAAGCAAAGACCATTGGAGCCCCTGACCCCATGGTGCTCCTGCCCTACGGGAGCACGCGACCTGGGGCAAGGCATGGACAATGCGACCGACCCAAGGGACTCGCCACATGCAGGTGTGCCTTCATTTTGCTGCTAAAACGGGAGGGGCATGTGGGCATTGTCATCAGCCCCGTAACAGGCCTCCTTGGTGACAAAGCTGTGAGCTTTACCCGTTGAACGGAGCCAGCAGGGCAGGGTGGCTCGAAGCCACAGAGTCCGCAGCTCTCTCTAGATCCCTGTGGAGGGGAGAAAGAAACCTCACAACAACTCAATATGTGCTTCCGCCTCTCTCGGCTGATAAGATCTTTGCCGAGGAAGAGCAGCAAGCCCTCCCGACATCCCTCTTCCCAGGCATGGGGCTCCACAGGAGGCACAGACCCTCACTGGCCTCATCGCAAGTGCTCACCTGCAGCTCAACAAAGATGAACTCATCACACCGAGATCCCAGATCCGGTGGCTCCAACAGTCTATCGATGCCATAAGCAATGCCCCCATTGAATTCCATGTGCCTCTGGATGATGGTGGCATCAACGTTCCCCACCAGAAGCTCTCCCTACCAGTTGAAGAAAGCAACTTGTGATCCTGGCACATCCTACATCCTGGCTACATCATCCAAAAGTTGCCCTTTTTGGCTGCCATGACTTCTCAATCACCCCGAGAACTCTGCAAAATCTCTGTGCTCATGTCCTTGACCACCTTTTCCAATTGCCACTTTTCATGGCCATTTCTCCTAAGAAATGGCCTCTGTCCATGCAATACATGCTCTATAAAGGTCATGGCACCATGTGGTTGGCTTTGCAACCTGGTCATCGTGAAGTGCGTGTGCAGGTACCACGTGCCTCCTCACTTTCCTGCCAGCTGGCCACAGAGCCTCGAGCCTCTCTACAGGCTCGGCTGTAGCCAGCGGAATGGAGTGTCTCAGCCTCCAAGCACCCCAACTCTGTGTTCACTTCCCGCTGGTGACCAACACAGAGCATCAGTTGCCCCGTGGCTATGCCCAGGGACACTTGCTCAGTGGAAAGCCAAGCCCAGCATTGCCATCACTCACCACATGGGTTTTGCTGCAGCTGAATGAGACGGTGGAGCCGTGCATGGTCCGTATGGATTCGACTTGCGGCACGTTACCAGCAACAATCTAAGAGGGAAAAAGAAGAACGTGAAGGGAGAGACAGGCAAAACTGGCAGTTCATACTTCTAACAGGATGGTGCCTGGCGAGGACAGGGGTCAGCAGCCACACTGAGAGGGAGTGTGACATGGCAGCACATGAAGCTGGTGTGGGTGGAACAGCGTAACTATGCTGGATTAGTCCCAGATTCCTCAACAATGAGAGACCAGTGTGCGTAAGCAGACCCTGGCTTTGCTCAGCTGGACTTCCCTTGTTCGTCACCCCTTTAGACAAGAGCCTGTTTGTGAGCCTTGCACTGACACTCTGGTGGTGATGTGGCCTCCCCAAGAAGCTGATGACAGAAGGTTTCAGCTCAGCCACACTGCACCAGAGGTTCATGATGAAGCAGTAGTTGCCTCAAATGCTCAAACAGCTTTGGGTCTTCTCAAGACAACTAATATGCTGCATGTTCTACAGTAGCAAAATATTTGGCAAGGTAGCTCTGGCGTAACTGTAGGCAGGTGGTGGCACCACAGGTGGCCCCAGGAGGCACGAGCTTGTTTGCTGTCACATTTACCTTTGTGCCCCTGATCATGTGCGCTTTGAGGTAGGAGGCCAGCACATCCCGATGCTCTCTGCGGTACAGCCACTTCTGCCTTTTCTCCGAGAGGGCGTTAAATGCAGCATCTGTGGGCCACAGCATGGTGAATGGTCTATGCAGGGGGTCACTAACCAGTGGAAGCAGCTCTGCGTCCTGTCCGAGATAAGAGGGGATGCAAAGAAAAAGCCACAAGCCAAAACTGAACATGCACATGTACACACCACCTCCCCACGGAGCAGCAGGAGTCAGGTCGCTCACCTGCAGCAGCTTGCTATAAATGGTGTAACCAAAGGCCTCTGCCACTTCCGTGATATTTTGCTGCAGAGGGAAGAAAGCAAATAATTATCACTAAGAGGTCCCCCTCCAGGACCTGGAGCAGTAATGCAAGGGAGAAACCAGACGGTTAACAACTACAGTAGCTAAACACAACAAGTTTATCTCTGTCACCATCATGCTGATGGATTTGGCCTGGCGAGAGCCAGCATTCAGCAGCCGCTGCTTTTCTGATTCATCCTGGGTAGATGCTGCTATGGCAGGAGCTGGGATGAATTTCAGCACTCTGTTGTGCTGTACAGAAAATGTGTTATTTACTGTAAAATGCAGGATGTATAAGCTCCAAGCACCTGTTTGAGGAGTACCAGAGAGACATTGGCAATCTCGCACTGCAATCTGCTCTGCGCTGGAAAAGGAGTGTGATGGTTGTGATGGTTGGCATGGGACATGATCCCCCTGCCTACATCCAGTACTGTTGTTCCCTAGTGATGAATCACAGCTCCTTCTGTCCCAAATATTGCTATGCCACAAATGCTGTCACCTTCACAAGCCAAATCCGTGCCCTCAGACATCCCCTACACAGCTAGGAACAGGGAGGAAGAGCACCCCACGAGGCCTTGGGCTGAGGGTGTGGGTGGAAGGGCTTATCAGGGACAGCACTATCAGAGCTGCTGGGAGAAAGATCCGAGCCCTGTCCTCACCACAGCAGTTATCAGGGCACAGTCACTGCCTCAGGCTTACCCATGAGATCTTTGAGGAAATGTTACGGCCCGCCAGGTCACTTGGAATGAGGATCTTGTTGATGAAATGAATGACCCCGTTCACGCCAATGATGTCACTCACGACCACTTTGGCTTCCTCATTGAGATAGATGCTATTCTGAGAGAGAAGGGATGCGATGAGGTATTCCCACCCCCAGCACTGCCCTGTAAGCCACCTGCGGGCCCTAGACAAGTCACTTGCCACAACCACAGTGGCCTTCAAATGACAGCAAAAGTGACATCCTGCCAAGTGGGACAGGGAAAGGAATTGTGGCAGAGAACTACCTCTTTCACTGTGATCTTTATTTTGTGGCCAGATAAAGATGTAAGGGACTCCTGGGCTTCCAGGTCACTGGACAGCAGTTTTTGGCAACCCACCATGTGGTAGCGAAGCAGGTCCCGGAGGAGACCTCTGCTCCTCCACTCCTCAAACTACAGAGAGAAAACAAGAATGAGATCACACTGGGGGCACTTTGCCTTGGGGGTGGAAGGGGAGGGGGCAGGCAGATCCGATGAAGGCGACCTGGATTGCCCAAGCCCCCTCTGACCCATGCCTGCAGGAAAGCCAGCCCCCCAAAACACGGAGAACGCACAAAACCATTTGAGAGCTTTGGGAAATTTCAACCAGCTTGACAAAATGAGCATTCAGGTCCCTTGATGGAGGACAAATGACCACATTGGCCTTGAGGAAGTGACACTTGGGATACGTGGTTGTTGGGAATTGTTCCTTTACTGGGTGGATGGGAGGGCCCATGGGAAAAAGGCTGGGACTAGTGGTGTGAAGGTGCACAACGGGACTTGTGAGAGATGGTATTAGGATCTTCCATTACACCGACACCGGAAAGCTGTTGGTCAAGAACCTGTCTGGTTCACAGGGTCATGAATAAGGATCTCTCTTCCCTCATGTCTCCACTTGCCCCAGACATCCCACTTACTGGGACTAGAAGGAAGAGACCAATGGAGGCAGAATGGCAGGACCTGGGGCACAGAGCAGGAATAAGAGGTCTTCATCGCAGATGCCGTGAAGCCTTGCTGTTACCAGCCCCTAACAGCCATGGGTAACGAAAGTCACCACGCATCACTGATTTGGCACAGTGCCTCTGAGGACCACGAGGCAAGGGCTCCAGTAAGGGTCTCCTTACAACAGGAGCCATGTCCACCCCTGCCCAGATTGTCTCTGTCTTGAGCCAGCATCTAAACCTCTGCTACACTGATGGAGAATGGGGGATGCCTATAACCCTCTGCAGTGCAGCCCCTTTTCTTCAATTCACTGGGCAGAACAGCCCCAGAGGGGACATTGTCATGACGGGAGCTTGCCAAACACCTGACAGCGCTTGGGATGGGAGGACACTTACCGTTGTGGTGTTTCCTATGAAATCTGTCCGTGGGACAAAGACAGTGAAAGGCCCTGCCCCACTGAGTTCCTTGATGTTTTCTGCCTGTGGTAGAAGAGCATTTGTGGGAAGGGAAACAGAAAACACGGTTCCAGTTAGCAAGACCCTTTGCAGAAAACCCTAAGTGGGATTTACTGCACAGAGACAAGGACAAAGCTGTTTGTCACCAACCAGTATCATCTTAAAGAACATGGATGCGTCTTCAATCCTTCCGAGCTCCTTAAACAAAGAGAAACAGCTGGTGTTAGCAGAATGCCTTCCATTTGCTCCTCAATAGCCAGCACGGTGACCTGCTCCTTACACTCCAGGTCACTCTCCTACCCCAATGAGACACCCGTTCTCCTGACACACCACAGTGATCTTTCCCTCCCTCCTTTGCCAGCACTGCGGGCATGGATGACATGGAGGTTACAAAGCAGGCAGTGGCCTCTGCCTGGACCATTCACATCGCAGATGCTGCAGGATGGAGCGGACAGAGAGATGAAAGCTGGCTGCTTCTGCAGCAGCTGTCTCATAGGTTTAACTGCCCCTGTGCTCACGGGACACCTCGAGTGCTTCACAAAACCTCCGCTTTAACCTCACTGTGCTGCCACTACCAGTTCTGGGATGCTGTCCAGAGGCTTGGCAGGGCAAACCCCCTCTCCTTACCACACTAACTTTCAGTAAGAGCAGAAGCACAGAACTGAGTCCATCTCGTCTCCCAGATCTGCTGTGGGGATGACAGCTTTTATTTGCCACTACCAGAAAAGGTCACCAGCATGCCCAAGGACAGCTGTTGTATTGGCAACAGAGCTGGAGATAGACTGCTGCCTCCAGACTGGATCCCAAGCCCTGGCATGGCCACAGGGGACACCTACCCTGATCCCACAGACTGGGAGAAATGGGTTCCCTTGGGGAAAAAAATTACTCCCATTTGCTTGTAACATTAAGAAAACAGCACCTTGGAGGTATGGCCAATGTTGCTGACAGAGCAGCAGAGTGTTCACATCATGACTCCCTTTGGAGCAAAGTCACTTTACTGTGATTCTCTCCCACAGCTGGCACACCAAATACACCTGTGATTTACAGATAGTTTGCCTCAAAGCACCCGTCTCCACTCCTATACCACACACACGTCGATATGACACTACAGACCTCCTCACCTGCAGCTTACACTCAGAGGGGAGGGAACGGTTTGCTGCAGGGCAGGGGGCCCAAACACAAAAGATGCTGGGCATGTTTCTCACCTGATACACTTTGCCATGGCAGGTGAAGCCATCTCCAACACTGTGCCAAGAGCAGGAGCAGTTGCGAGTGCCAGGGCCCGTGTACTTGCAGAGCCCAAATGGACTACAGCCTCCGTTGTTCTAGCAAGAAAAGCAAAAAGCTTGCATGGAGGGGCATCACCAACAATTTGAATTGCCACTTGCATGCGGGAGCTGCTAACTACGCCCAGCCCAGTGGAAAGGAAACCATTCCTCCCGTCTGTCTAGTGCCTTAGAATAAACCTCACCCAAATCCTCAAGGGCTTTTCAGCACCAAATCCTCCCATGAAACAAGACTTTCGCACCTTACTTTGGAACCCAGAGTGATGACAAAACCCATGATTCAGAGAGACATTTTGACATGGCAGCGATGCCGCAAACACAGATTACTCTTAAGCTTTTGAGCATGTCCCACACAAAATGGATGCAAAGAAACAAGCCCACATGCCTCCAACCCTGTGTCACTGTTTCCACGCTGCTTCTCCCACAAGAGGGAGTGCCAGGTGGCCGACATACTTGGTGAGAGGCAATGGAAACCAAACACACCAGGAAATCCCTTCGGTATATGAAAAGGCAAGACAGCCAGCTCTAAACAAGCAGGCTAACCCTGTTCTTGCTGTTAACTGTTGGGAGAAAGGAACTTCAAGGCTGTGGCCTTCACCTCTGGTAAGAGCAAAATGCAGACATACCTGTTCACACAAGTTGATGGGGTTGCACTGGCTCACGCCATCCCCACTGTAACCAGGGAGACAGTTGCAGGCAACCTGGAGGGAGAACAGATGCTAAGTCTGAAACTTGGACCCAATAAAGAAAACACAATGGCTGAGCTGGATGGAAAGCATGTGGTATAGCACCCATCGCTACCTTCATGAATAACTGTGCTTGTGTCAACAACAAATAGAACCCAGACTGCCTCCAGCCTCCGGCCAACAGAAGGCATCTGCTTTTAAAGAAACAGCAATCTTTTCATGCCCTTCCCAGGCAACTTTTCTATGTGGAAGGTAATAAGCACAAGGCAGCGCACTGCAATGGAAAGGATTGTCTCTAAGAGAATTACACAGCTGTGACAACCTCCATAAAAATGTTGCCCTGAAATCCATCTTACATACTCACCTTCCTTGGGCCTGTTTTAATGCACTCTGCATTGGTGTGGCAGCCCCCATTGCTTTCGAGACAGAGATCGATTTCTGCAGCGAAACAACAAGGCCACGTTATTGCTGGGGGCTGCTCAAGGCAGCTGGGAATTGGTGACACAAAGAGGTATTGGGAAAGCAACAGGGAGGACCTTCCCGGCTTGGGAAACGTTTGGGTGGAAAAGTGACTTGTGATAGCAAAGGAATAGGGTACAACTGCAAGTTCTACTCCTGCCACATGAGTTGTGTGTCATAAATTGTGTGACATGAGTCTCTGAGTTGTGATAAATCTGCCCACAGAAAATCCCACGCCTGCCTAGGTGTGCTTTAAAGGATATGAGAGGACTGGACTCTCCCACAGCTCCATCTTCATCTCAGAGCACCACTGTGGGAGACTGCTCTCGCCCTCTGTCTCTGGACCTCTCCACGACATGCATCAGGGCAAGAAACCTCTCAGGGCTCTTTTGGTTTGAGGCCAAAACACTGGTCTGAGGCCATCCAGCAAGACAGGTACCAAGGGCAGCGTGGGCTCTCTGCCCAGTTTCGGGTGGCACTGTGCTGGGACAGTGATGACCACTTCAGTGATCATGACTTGGGAGAATGCTGAGCACATACCTACAGGTACGTATGCACACACGAACACATCTGTGCGCGTACACCTCAACAAAAAGCAGAAGGACAGTTGAATCACGATCAGTCAGAAATTACTTGCTTTGAAATAATCACTGGATGAACAAAGTGAAAGGAGAATTGAGTTATTCAACATTTTAACCTGAAATTTTAACACTTTCAGTCTGAAATCCCCCTTTGCACGGATGATGCCTCACCGCTATCACCAAAACATGCACTGAGCACTCACCCATGCAGAGGGTCCCGTCTCCAGCGTAGCCTTCCTTACAAACACAGGTTCTCTCTCCTGGGGACACTTTAGTACAGACAGCGTGTATGGAGCAGCCACCATGATCGATAATGCATGGATCTATTTCTGTGACCACAAACAAGAGAAGCAGAATCAGAATCAGCTCAGAGCATCTAGGAAAGATGAACTGTGCCAGAATGATTGTCCATCTTAACAAAAATCATAACATCTTATTAAAATCCCTTTGTTTCTCAATGAAGCTGTAGGTCCTTTAAAAGCATGGGGCCTCATCCGGATCTGAGAGAGGCCAGTCCCAAAGTCATGCTGAGCTCAAGTAACCCCCAAATTGGACTAAGAATTCTTTCTGAGACAGAATTTGCTCACTGAGGACTAATGGTTAAATGAGAAAAAATAAAAATCTTTTCCTGCACAATGTAAATTTTCTTTTTTTTTGCTTTTTTCCCCCCTCACTCATTTTCAAACAAAGGCAGTACTGAAAAGAAACTGTGATGTCTACCAGTGTTTTGACTGTTACAATTTTATCACTCTGAGTGGTTTTTTTTCATGTCTGTTTGCTTTTGACATAGACCAGGTTTGTACGTAGCTCTAGAGCAGTATCCCGAAATCCTAGCTCATTTTGACACAACTACTGCACTGCTTCTACCCAATTTTGGCATGGCCAGCAAACAGGAGGAGCACAAAATTCTAGGGAACTGAAGCATCCATATTCCAGGGATTCATGGCCAAAATTGTTACATCTTTGCCGCCATTGCTGTGATATCAGCACTAAGACAACCCATTCATGTGCATCTCTCTCCACAAGCAATAGGAACTGCCCTGCTACACTTGCCTGCCTTTTTATCCCTCTCTTGCAGGCTCTAGCAACATGAAGAGCATCCCGTGTAAAGCTCCGGACTGGAAAACTTCTCTACCAAAGCATGGCAGAGTTCATGGTGGATGGCTGAGAGGAAAATGATTTGAATGATCATCATTGCTCCTGGCAACATCATGCCATTTATTTCACAAACAAAACCCTTGCCTTTGCGTAGCTTCAACAGGTGTTTGCAAGCCTTGAATCTTGCCCACACTTGCTGGACATACCTGTGCAATGGGTCCCATTCCCTGTGTATCCAGCAGAGCAGAAGCATGTAGGTGGGGAATCTGCAGAACTATTGAGGCAGCTGAAACAAGAAAGGGATAAACAATCACTGATGACACCTCCTGATTTGCTCGGCCAGTGGGAAACACTATACAAGTCTGGCACATGCAAGTTAGAGTCCACACTGACCACAGGAGGAACACGCCTGACGTTGCTGTACATTTCTTTACAGCACCAAATACTCAAGTCACACTGGCCAGGGAGCTGGCATCCAGGCACAGGCTTCACACCTCGCACAGTGCACCTTCACCACGTCCGTGTGCTTCTGCATGGTACAATGGAGGTGCCTGGGTCCCGGTACCACAAAATAGGAGACCACATAATGGATGGAGAAGGCAGCAAGAGGGAGTCATCACAGCCCATCAGCCTATTTAATTTAATTCCTTGGCAGGGGCAGGCAAGGCAGAAAGGGCTTGTCAGTGGCTGTTTGATTTGCTCCATGAATAAGGTCAGACTCGGAGTACCTTGGAGTCTCTGCTTTCTCCCATCCACACATGCAGAAGGAACTTTGAAAGAATTTATGCTCAAACAGACAAAATCCTTGGGGAAAGTGGATGCAGTGTAGCACCAAAGACAGTTCCCAGGATGGAACTGACATTTATGCACCTTTAATGAGCAGGCACCTCCTCCCAGCTCTCTGTGAAGTCCTAAACCCAGAATGACCTCTATGTAAAACACATACAAACACACATGGACTTCTCAGAATGACCCACCTCTTGTCTGTACTTACTTGGCCATTTGATGGCAAGTGTTATTGCATAAGTCAATCTCGATTCCTGCAAGAGAAAACACAAATGTTACTTGGCATTTTCATTTTAGCACTTGCTGAGGACGTTTCTGCCATCTAGAGTGAAGGACTCTGCAAACAGCCTCACTGCCACACTTGTGGTGCCCTGACTGATGATGGGACACCGCAGCAGTTACGCTAACTCTCACATCCTACATGGCAGCAGGAAAACTTCATGGGATTTATCTTCTAGCGTCTTGCAATGGAGTGAATTTAATGTTCTCTGTCTCAGCTAACGGTTCAGTTGATCCTACCTGCATGACCTCCACATTGCTAGGAATGAAACAAGGACTGAAACCTTGTTAATCCAGATATACAGGGCCAGTTGGCTTTGCCCCATTTGAAGCAAAAAGATGAACTTGTTTCACGCTTTACATTTACACTAGACAGGACAGCTCCACTTGATTTCCATTTCTAAATGCCCCCAAAACACTTCACTACAAAATCAATCTCTGTGTGCAAACCTTTAAAATCCTAAATTATTTAGGAGTTCATGTTCCCTCCCACCCCAATGGTAATCATAATAATCCCAAATCCCAGGAACAACCATCTTCAACATATTACTTTGACACACAATGACAGACTGAGAACTGCAGACCATGGCCTGAGCTCACCTAAATCAAAAGATCTTGTGAGCAGAAAAAGCAACTCAGCAGACACACTGGGGCCTTTTGGAGGCTCAAATCAAGCCCTGCCACCTTCTTAGGCAAGTAACAAGAGTCATGGTCAACCCAATCTGGCTGGGAGCTTCCATCTCTCCCAGGGCGAGGGGCTCTTCTTGAGGTGCCTCAAATCTCAGTGGGTACAGAAGCAGGTGATATGCTTTTCTCTACATGAATTTCAGCCAAATAATTCCAGGGCTCACGTGCTGTTGGGAAGTCACACCACAAATGCAGCTCATGTGCAGGAATGAGCTAGCACAGTCTGATAAGCTTTCTGGGGGATGCAAAGCACATGCAACTGGCTCAGCTAACACAGATTTCTCTGCAAAAAAGGCAGTATTACACCATAGGCCCCTTCACACTCACTCACTTTCTCGGCAGGTAGGGCCCTTCCATCCCGGGAAACACTCGCAGCTCCCGTCCCCTTGCAGTCCGTCGTTACATATGCCGTTGTCGCAGGCACATTCTGCAGAGGAAATATAAACACTCATCACTGTCAGACCAACCAGGTCTCACAAGCAGAGTCTTGCTGCCATTTCGCTCGCTGCTCTGTTCCTAATCCAATGCATCAAGTTGCCACAAAAAACAAGTCACAGGAGTATCTCCTCTTGCTCCCTTGCTACCAGGCCAAAAAGCCCAGGAACAGACCACCCACCTCTACTTTCTATAGTTTGGGTGGCAGCAGGATGAGTGGCATAGCACAGCCAGTCATGCCTTGGTTTGAGGATGAAAAATGGGGCCACTCCTCTGGCTGACCACAAGCACTTACTCCCAGTGTCCCTCTCTCGGTGGCCTGCTAGCTGTTTGCCTGTCTCAGAGGTCTTGGGACATTTCTTCCCTCCCACCACCCCTCCTGAGAGCTGAGATGTGGCCACTTCTCTCCCCTTGCCGGCAAGATAGTAGAGACAAGCTGCAATAGCCATCGGTGTCACCTGATTTGCAATCAGCTCCGTATCGGCCCACTTCACACATTTCGCAGGCAGTACCGTGGAAACCCTCCAGGCATCGGCACTCTCCACTGCCCTCCATGCCATCCTGGCATTCCCCATTCCCGGAGCACCACTGGCCTGGCTTCCCTGGGCACATCTCGCACATGTGTCCGTAGTAGCCGGGGCAGCAGACGGACCTCTAGGGAACCAACAAGAACAGGTCGGGGTGAGCCGTCTTGTGCAGCACAGACAAGGTGCAGCTTTACTGGGGAAGCTACTCTATTCATTTAACTATGCGATAGCCATAATTTCTGACAATGCGTGAAAGGACCAGATGGGTGCGGTTAGAATGGAGTGAGCCCCCCAAAATGGGGTGTTCTGTTGCCCAGAGCCTCATGTAAAGGTCTGCACTGCCACTTGAACAACACTGGCCATTTGGTAATGCAAATGTTCAGTCCTGTGCCCATCCCGCCTATCTCCTGCCTGCGTCTCACCAGTGAGAAACTCTGTTGGGCAGAGAAAGGCTCTGCCAGAAGGTGATTTTGTTCAGAAGCCTGATTTAACTGCTCTTATTTCTTTCTGCGTCTACCTACGGAGGGAGGCAACCATGACAGGACCAAGTTGGACAGTACAGATGAAGAGAAACATCATCCAAAGAAGGAACGCAGAAGTGCCCAGTGACGTACAAATGCTGACTGAAGCTCTGCCTGTGGGTATGGTATGTCCAACTGCCTCTCTCCCTTCTCCTCAATCTCCCATTCCCACCAAACTTTCCATGCTTCAATACCTGTAAGAGCTCAAATTCACACAAGTCTTTCTGTTACCATTTCCTCTTCAATTGTTCTCTCCCAGACACACATTTTCACAAAACTGGTGGGGGCCATAATAGCTGTGAGACCTTCTGCTCCTCACTTTGGTTCGGCTCCAATTAGTCATCAGTTATTCGGGAAGGCACATGCACAAGCAAAATACCATCATTCATGCCTCATTTCCTTAGGAAACTAGACTACAAACACTCAACTCCTTCTCTTCCTCTGCAGGACAAAACCCAAAGTAACAATACCAAAGCAGCAGACCACAATCCATCACTGTGCAGACGTTTCCGCAGGTTTGTTTTTTCTCCAGTGCCCCCTGTCTCCAAGATGGAGAGCGACTCCCAGATGAGCCGTCTCAGCCATGCAATGGCACAAATGCAGCCAGGACTTCAGCTCAGGCTGTATTTCCATGGCTGTATTTCTAATACCCATCTTGCTTTTGTCAAAATGAATCCGAGGCAAATGTTTTTCTTACCAGAGAAACTTTTGCACAGGTGAAATGGCAGCCAAGTATTCCTGCATCCCCAGACCGTAATTCACAGCGAGCAAGATTCTTGCTGCCTGGCAATTCCTGCAGGTATAATTAACATAGATACAGACAGAAGATATTACAATATTTAGACAGATTGTACCTTTTGGTGCACATGGCAGTGTTCTTGCCTAACGGAGGAATAATGCTTTCTATCCTAAAGGAACAGCCCTAAAAATTTGGACTTCCCAGAGCTGAGGCCAATGAGGCATCTCTAGATGTGAGGTCACCACACGTAGTCTATTCCATTACCTGTCATGGTATACATGCGAGTATGAATACTGAGAAAAGGTCATTGGAAAATGCTTGGCATAGAGTAGAGTAATGAAGCCTAAGAAGCCAGATGTGGCTGCTAGGCAATTCATAGCCAGCATGGAGATGAAATGTTTAGTTGTTTTCCTCTCTGGAAGCGTTTGTCACTCACTCACAAACAAGCTGCAGGCACAACCAACCCATCTGTGTGAATAAATCAATGGTCCAGGCTGGGAAATTGCTATCGGCACCCCTAAACTGGCTTTGCTTGATGATAACATCAAAAGAGTAAAGGTAAAAAAAGACATCTCTTTTTTCCCCCCCCAAGAGGGGAAACTCTCCACACTGCATGCTCTAAAGGGCTCCTGAAATTCAGGCAAAGCCTGACGCCAGCTCTGTAAGGAGCCTCGTGGTTCACCTCTGTGTTTTTCCTGCGTAAACCTTCCTTGGTGACGGCTTTCTCTTACAAACCCTGCTAATGAACAAGCCACGGAGGATTCAAGGGCACATTTTTTTCAGGTATTGAGATGACATCTATAGAGCAATAAAAGGCCATCAAAGCACTATCTGCAAACAGTCTGTGAGATGTCACATGAATCAGAGACTCACCACAAGAACCGATCCAGGAGGACACTTGATCCCCTTCTCACACTTGCCGCATCTTGACTAGGGCACAGAGAACAGGACAAGTCACATGTGTGCCCTCTACCCATGTCACACCAAGACACTAATCTTGAATTACAAATGCTGCTGTACAGGCTGCTGGCTGAGACAAAGACAAAGATGTATTTATCTCCGTGGCTCAAAACACCAAAAGAAGAAAAATCATGATGCATGACCCTCAGGTCCTTCACACAAGGTCTTATTTCTGCACTCCAGAGACCGTACCACAAACCAGAAGAGATCCCATGTTACACCTCTTCTGAGGCTCTGAGCTGGAGTAGGACTTTCTGCAGGCCTGGAGTTCCTTCACACAAGGCTGCAAATACTTTTTTTCTGATCTGTAAGAGGGCAGGCCTGCCTCACTCTGACCCTGTAATCTTCAGATGGCCAAGAGCCACAAGATACATGTGGGCTGGACTTTGGCCATGACTCCCAGACAGACCACAGCATTTCATAGGGGAGCTTGCGGTCATGCCATGCAAGAATTGGGCTGGATTCTACTTGCACAGCTGAGTATCTGTGAGTCTCTGCACCAGCCTGCCCCATGGTTGGCACTGTGAGAGAGCTCCAGCAAGTAAACTGAACGCGACTTGCACGGGAGCTACATACAGCACGAGAGCTGCAGATCTGCTGCATTAGAAGTACAGAGTCTGAGGCTAGGAAATGCCAAGTCTCCATGATGTCCCATTTCACATGAGGCTCATCTCGGGTCAGATCACAAGCTACTGTCTCATCCATGTGGAGCATGTGTAGGTCTTCTGCTATTCATCGGTTTGATTCAGAAGGTGGAGAAACCCTGTGAAATGGTGGTCAGCTCCTTGGCAATCATCATTACCTTTTGTATGGTGGTGGTATTGGCAGTGCAACGATTCTTCTGTACCTGGAGGACCTGTGAAACCCCAATCAACATGCCATTCTTCGTCTCAAGAAATTTTCCATCCAAGGGAATATTATTGACAAACTTCTGCAAAGGAGAAAGAAACGGCTGAGATGATAACCTTCAACTCCTTTTGCATGGATTTCTTGACAGCTGTCAGACAGCCACAGTAAGCAAACTGTAAGAGTGTCCAAAACAGACATGGGTGTATCTAGCCACCAGCCTTCCAAAGTGATAGGTCTAGCCAGATCCTCAAATGACAGAACAGTCTTCCCTCCTTACCTGGGTGCTGTTTTGATAAAACATTAGCCAGTAGGAGAGCCCTAACATGCTGTTCTTATGGATTCCACTTCTCAAGTCGGTGGGCAAGAGCTTCTCTCCCAGTACAACGTGGTACTGCACTGTCTCATTGTCCTAAATCCGCAAAAAACCCAAATGTTAGAACTCTTTTGACTTCCTAGACGACAATTCAGTCAGAGGTATGGCATGAGAAGAGTTCCTCAGCAATCTGTAACAGCTAATTAAGCCCACAGAGCCTATCACAGATGACTGATCACACCTGATGAGTCTGTTACTGGCTGAAGTCATAAAAGTTTTTTGGAACCTTTCAAAAGGTTCAAAATTGCCACAGATATGCCACAGCCAGCCAGAAAGGGGAACATGTTGTTGTTCCCCTATCCGCTTTCAAATCTGGTTCCCAGCCATCTATCCACTTTCAAATCTACTCAGAAATTTGCATTTGGAGTCCAAATATTCTTTTCAGATCCCATTGCAACACCCCAGGAAACCCTCTGATTTCTCTCTGCCACATTTCTCCTAGCTTTTAGCATCAGATATGCGTCTCCTCTCCACGCTCAAATCCACTGAACTCAAGTTTATGATCTGACAGTGTACAAGCCCCTGCACTTACCACAATACATATTCAAACTGTAAGCAAGTAGTGAGCTTACCAGCTGTGTCACATTGGCAGCATGGCAGTACTCCTCAATGGAATTATTTCCAGGAACAAAAACTGTATATTTTTCAGACGACTCGATTTTTCCAATGAGCTGATATTGCTAAAAATTGTCCAAACAGTAACATTAGCAATTACATTTGTACTCACTTAAAACAAAACCACATATGAAATCAATTACAAAGGGAAGAGTCTAGAGGAAATGCTTGAAAACGGGATATACAACTCCCACTCAATCACACACGTCTTGCTCCTCCTCCTGGGCTGACATAAGTGCACCTTCTTGATTATGAACAAGCCTTCCTTTTCCTCTAGGTTTCTCTGCCCTGTACAAGCACAAGAGCACCTGCAGTAGACAGGTCATCTTCCACTGTAATACCATGCCAATGATAGAGAGATCTAACTGCAAGTATATAACCCTTTGACTGCTCAAAAGATCTTTTCTAGAAGAATACTCTGGAATAGTAGGAAACAAGCGGTCTCTCTTTTCTCACCAGGCAGTCCAAATTTTGCCCCACCAGTACAGGGTAAGTTGGGTATTTGCTCAAAAGACAGTTCTGACCACCACAACAGTGCTCACGTCAACTGCTTACCTGTAGCAACTCCTTGAATGTGCTGAATGAGGCGACTGTCTCAAGCTGTTTCTGCAGACCTGGAGGACTTGGTGGGATATCTCCTGAAGGCGGCAACAAAACCTGCGGAAAAAGTGAGTTCATAAGCAAGGTTGGGCACGGGGCTCTGCGTGAAATCACACTAGACTCCTGCCCTGCTTGCAAGAAAGGCAATCAGAAATGGCCTCATTTTACACAATTCTGCAATAGCCTTAGCTCTTCTTCTGTCAGCCAAGAGAAGAGGAACTCCCCTCCTGCTTGTCCCGGAGACAAATATTTTAAACATTAAACACTGCTGCACAGGAAACATCTGTCAGGACCTTGTGATAACCAAATATATTTTTGCCATTATATCCCTTCCTAACTGTCCAGACATGTATTCCTCTTTGGCCCCGTCACAGATGCTGCAACACAAACCTGCTGCTACAACTGCAGCATTTCCCGGTATTGCACGTACCGACGTACCTTACTGAGGACATGAATAATGCCGTTGCTGGCGGGGATGTCGCTGACGACTATACTCGCATTCTGGATGGTTAATACCTGCAAAAGTATCAGAGGGAGAAGCAAAAGGATCAGAAATTGCCAAGCAAGTTCAAAACAAATATATTGTTTGTTCAAGCTTGCACATGATTGATCTGGGTACAATTTTTAAGAGATGTCTGAGTTTGAGGGCATCAGTGTCCCATCCAGGCTCCCCACTGGATACAGCAGCTCTTAAGCAGTTTAATTTGATCCTGGTACATATGCGTTATGTAAGAAATCCTTACGCTGCTCCTGGTGTTTATCTGCCATCTGGTCTGTGGGTTGAGGGTGGGTAATTCTGGCCTGTCGTACTTTTTGAGTTTTTCACCAGTGAAGACGCCTTCAAGAAAGTGGGCCCTGACGGGAACAAAGGCAGGTAACGAAAAGGTTAGGGCACTGTTTGTAATAACAGGGAGATAAGACCATATCACCCAACATTCACGTCTCTCACGTGAAGTAGTTAAGCATGTGGAGAGAATTACTTGTCCTGATGCCATCTGCATCTACATGACAGGGAAAATCTCTCTCTGCAAATACATGAAAAATGAACCCGCTTCCCATAGCCTGTGGTCTGTTATGTTTTAAATGCCTACTAAATTCTTTGCCTGCTAGATATTTAATCTTGCTTTTATATTTATCTCAAGATAACTCTTTATTGGTCTTGTACAAGCAGAAATCCAGCTCACGGCTTTGTTACTGTTGTTTGGCAATATAAAGCAAAGGCAGGAGTCTCCTCGTACCTGACTAAAAATGGAAGCATGTAGGGGGTCAACCAGAAATCTTTCTCAGTCTTGCTCAAGTTTTTGATAGCTGCCTCCGATGGCACCAGGACAGTGACATTGGTTCCTGCTGGGATGCTGAAGAGAGATTTCTGTTGTCCAAAGCACAAAAATGAACAAATAAGACATGCCAGTGCCACATCTATACAGCAAAATATAACCAACAGTCATCCCGCGTATATGCTCCAGCAGCACAGCAGGGTCTCCTGCGCGTGGCAGGTAAATGCTGTTGGCAATCAATGAATGCCGCAGATGGTTTAGCCAAAACAGTTGACACCTGTTTGCCAAGGGAAAACCTGCTGCTTTAACGCCCTGCTTTCGAACATTAATTAATCTTCAAACCCATTCAATCATATCCATTAATCCTTTCTGAACCCTCAACATCAGTTTTGGGGGAGGGACCAAGATTATTCCTGGCAAAAGCAATGTATGTGGCAGGGCAGGTAAGCTAAAGCTCAGTCAGATGCCGTACATCATAGCGTGCTTCCACAGACTTGCTGCAGTCCGCGGAGTGTCTGTTGTTGCCACACTGGAGACAGGGAAGCAGTAACAAGAAAAGGAACAAACATACAGTCTAACTTCTCAAAGCTCTTCTGAAAAATAGAGCTTTGAGCACAACTTCTCAGGTGCGCTCTTCTGAAAAATAGCTATTATAATGCTACCCCTTTTTCTTTCCCTTCTGTGCTGTTTTATGATGGCCAGGAGTTACAGATGATACAACCAGGAAAATTAAGTGCAACACAGCCCCAGCTTCCTCCAGTGCTAGAAACAAGGCCCCCAAAACACACGACCCTCGCTCTATCACAAACTCCAGAGCTTTGCTACATGTCTGGTCTGTAACAATTTCTCCTTCGCTGTTGTTTTGTTTTTCTCTAATGAAAAAGATAAATGCAGTTGCTCTTTCTCTAACAGCAGTGTTCACAGAGACTTCACTTCTACTGAACTTACCCATGCAGGCATCCCATGGCTGTTCTTACCTTAAGCCAGTCGTAGAAGCCTGCGAAGTGGGAATTCCTGGCCAGCTCCTTCCAAATACAAACAACAGAAGGGTTACCCCTGCTGAGCACTGGGGTTGCAGGGCTGGGAGACCCAGGGTTGGGGAAAGGAGCCCTTTGCAATATCACATCTGGCAATAATGACTTAGACGAATGTCTCTCACCTTACAACCATTACAAGCACTGTGTATCATGGGGAGGGATGTGCACTCCTAAAACCACACTCCAGCCATTAAAAAAAATATATTCCCAAATAAGCAAACTCTTTTCAACTCATCTGCAATTGCTCATGTTTACCAGGGACAGGGATTGAATCCACAATGGCCTTTGATATTTCTAATGACAGAAAATGGGCCTAGCAGCTCTGACCTGAAAAACTTTCCAAACAAAAGATGACTTATTGCGCAGGACAGACAGGGGTGAAGCAGCTTAAAAATTATTGCCAATGGTTTCATGAACTCACTGGCCTGGGCATCAGTTCTGTCTCTGCGGCCTTGGGCAGACACATGTGCCGTGCTGTCAGGCTGCTGCTGGGAGGAGTCGTCAACTCAGGTAACAGAAAAGAAAAGTAAGAGCAGAGCCTTTTCTCTCCTGTGTCAAGAAAACCTCAGACATTTGCTTTTTACTTACTTTTAGAATGTCCCCATAGCATGTCATGCCATCCCCCATGTAGCCTTGAGGGCAAGCGCAGGATCTCTCTCCTCCTCCAAGGGGTACACACATAGCCTGCAAATACAAGGAAAGAAGAAATTAGAGAGCAAACACAGATTATGCAGCGTTACACCTATCTAGGATTTTAATTCTGGCCTCCCATGGCCTGGGCTAGACGAGCCCACAGAAGCACCTTCCTCCTGTTGCCTTTATGGTGGCACTGAATTTATACCTCATGCAGCAAAGCCTAAGTGATGGCTTTCATTGTGTCAACTCACAAAAATCAGAGGATCTGCCTGTGTACATCAGAGACCAAACCTTTGTAACACCTCATTGGCATGCTAATAAGATGATGTAATGTAAATCCTTGCAATTCTCTCAATGCCGTGGCTGAAAAACCTCTGTCAGGGAGCAGAGGAACCTCCACTGCTATGCCAGCCTTGGGACAGCACTTTAGCTACTCACCAAGTCATGGCAGCCACCGTTGTCCATGAGGCATGGGTCGATTGCATCACAGTTGTGGCCATCGCCAGCATAACCCCTCTTGCAGACACACTTGCTCTGCAAGAAAGAGACATTTCAATTTTATAGACCTATCAGAGCATCCTCATTTGCTACCCAAAAAAGGCCTAAGGCAGCAAAACCTATTCTTAATTTATTTTCCCAAGTTTTCTTCCTGGTCCCTCAAGACCTGGAAATGCGGAGGTATTTCCTTAGCAGGGCATCATCCTCTATCGCAGCACACACGCTGCCTGATCACTCAAGCGCATTGATCCCTTGCACTGCTTGGCTGGGGGTGGGGGTGGGGTGGTGTCACTTGAAGATGATGGTTTCCATCTTTATTTCCAGCTTTTCAGGGAATGGCACAGACTTAGTGAATGGCAGAAAGAGAAGAGGGGTTAATTTCAAATCTTCCTGCTTTCAAGGTAGCTAGGAGAGCACTTGCACATCTCACCTCACTAAAATCTGCTAAAGATTTGGCACCTTTTCTCAGCACATTTTCCAATGCTCCCCTGGCTCATTGGGAGAAGCACCTTGAGAAGCAGCGCACTGAGAAGCCACCTCTCCTGTGTGCCTGCCTCTATCTGAAGATGCCCAACTGCCAGCCCAGCTCCCTCCACAGACTATCTGAACAGCTGCACATGCTTTTCTGTATATTTTAGCATTGCCCAGAGACGATGCTGTGATCTGGGAACAAGGGGGACACAGCAACTTATACCAAGCCATATTATGGAGTGTAGTCTCTTCCCTTTGCTGCATAAAAGTTTCAGAGTAGAGCAGCAGCCTCAAACACATCAGTGCATCTCACCTCACGCAAGCACACTGTGTGGTTTTAGCTGCAGCCGGTGTTTCTGGCAGCAGACAAGCAGGCTTTGCTGCTGACCAGCCCAATTTCTACCTCTGGCAATCCCAGGACATCTCAGAGCAGCTTAGGAAACGTTAAGTCCACCGTTAGACTGCTTAGCATTGATCATACCTGGCCAGGGCCGATATAAACACAGTTGGCGTTGATGTGACAGTTCCCTCTGCTCTCCAGCACGCAGTTGTCTATAGCCACGCAGGCCTTCCCGTCCCCGGTCCAGCCTGTGTTGCACTGGCAGGTGGCGTTGCCGGGGCCCGTACTGGTGCACAGGGCCTCCAGGAGAAGGGAGAGAAAAAGAATTACGCTCAGCAGAAGAAGGGAGGGAGCGCAGTGCAAATACGGCAACAAATCTCCTTCATCAGACTGTGAAGAGTTTCTGAATGACCAACTCCGATTCCAGCACTGGGGGTGGGGGGTGGAAGCATCTTCTCCAGAAATGTCCTAGACAATTTCATAATAAAGTGTTTCTGGAAACATTTAGTGTTTTCAGATAGACAGACACTTGTGTCTAGGGTGGCTCAGAACTCCCAGGGCATTTCCTACCATCCTGTAAAGCTTTTCTGTTACAGAAGAAATATTCCCTGAAGAGGAGGACCACAATCTCCTGCCTGGACATGTGGATGGAATCAACGATGGAGGGCAGATCTCTCAGGGAAGACCTACTTTGTAGCCAGTGCCATCCTATTTCCTTCTACATGGCCCAGTGTGTTCCTCTCTCTGAGGGGTCTAAATTATGATGAGGTCTGACCATTTGGCAGTCATTTCCATCATAAAGCACCACAGCTCTTTACTAAGGATAATAATGTAATGTTGAAAGGATAGTAATGTAGTGTTGATGGTTACTTGAGATATGAGTTGGAGCTCACAGCTAAGCTACAGCCTGAACATAGCAACAGAGAAACTAACACACATTAGAAGAGCTTGAGGGGAAAATCAATAGAAACAAAAAATTATCTGTACAGCTAATCTGTGTAGCTGCCAAAATATCTGGTGCAAAGCAGCCAAGCTCTCCCTGGGGTGTCTCCAGGCACCAATCCAAATGATTGAAATCCTTATGACGACTGTATCAAGGTGCCTGTTATTCCACCCCATGTTACAGACAGGGAAAGTTGGCACGCAAAATGTCTAACAGTCCCAGGAGTCCTGGATCCCTGCTCTGCTTGATAAGAGCTGCTTCTCCATGCTTTAGCAGCCTGACCCCACTTACATTCTGTGAACAGCCTCCTCGTTCTGGCTGACTGCACAGGTCGATGGGCTGGCAGGAAAACCCGTCACCTTCGTATCCATCCATACAGATGCACCTTAAAAGTATAAGTACAAAATGGACACAGATTCAGCAGCTCCTTCTGAAAGCCAGCAGAGAGCAAACAGGCAGTTTGAGCCTCTCAGGCAGGCAAGAATCTGACTTTGATTTCTAGCAGGTTGGCTGCATTACTCAAACCATCCTGTGCACCAAGTACGCAGACATATATACACAATTACAGGGCTGGCAGCCTCACAGCCGCTGTGTGCCTGAACAATGACACTGTGCCCACCTGAATGTGTATGCCAGAAAGACTGACCTTGCTGTGTCATTGAGGCTGCAGACAGCGTTCTGGTGGCAGTACTGGGACAGCCCGCTCGGGCCACAGTTCTTGGATGTCTTGTCACAGAATTTCCCAGTATAGCCTTCCTTACAGGACCAGGACTGACACACACCACCACTGCCAGGCCTGTTGTCACAGATGCCATGGACACAGCCACAATCTGTCAAGTGCACGGAGTAAGATCAGTAACTACAAGAAGTCCAGAATCTACCACAGTGATGGCATTTTGTACATTCCCAACTTTCCTTCACAACCTCTTGTGACACCAAATGATCATCCCATTTGTTCTTGACAGAGGGATGTCTGCTGAGAGATATCCATCATAACTCAAAACCTGACCAGGGAACAGGTCCTGTGACTGCCTGGGTCCGTGTTTTTTATAGGCTGTAAGGACAGGCTCAAATTTAGGCTATCAAGCTCAAGGTCCTTGTCAACTGTCTTTTCTTTCCTAGCAGGAGAGATCTAAATTGAAGTCCCACACCTAAATTTGGCTGATGCTTCCAAGACCCCCATCACCACTGTCATAGCAGCCACATTTTCTCCACTGTTGTTTGAAGGGACACCCATGATGGCATTTCCATCACTTCTGTCATGATGCTGGTCTTGCCAGAAGGGAATCCAGGATACACGAACCTGCACTATATCCTTGCCCTACATTTTCCTCTAGTCTCTCTATCAGAATTACCAACCTTTGTCGCAGTTCTCTCCATGCTTGTTTGGGTTTGAACAGATGTGGCAGGCTATTCCTTTGAAACCTTCAAAGCAGTGACAGTTGCCATTCCCTTGTATGCCATCGCTGCACTGGAAGGAAAAAAAGAAAACCAAAGTGATTGAAACTCAGGGAACCAAGGCACAGCCAAGGCATTGATATCTATCAAAGCCACTTTGATACTTGCAGTAAAAAATAGGACTTTGAAGAGTAGTGGTAGTAATACAAAATCCTACATAGACAGAGCTGTCCCCAACAGCCATGACATGATTCACATTAGAGCTCAAGATAGAAAACCCACTGAGTACGTGCCATTCTCCCTGGATCTTCTGCTGCCACCTCTGTGGGCTTAGCCCTGGAGCACAAATTCTGAATTGTACTTATCTACAACTACACTTTCTAACCACCCTGTCTCAACTGCTCATTGCAACACAGCAGGATCTTTCATACTTACATTTCCCCGGCCATAACATGGACTGGAAAATCCCCCTGGGCATGGCATGCAGTCTGGACCAAAGAATCCTTTGCAGCATCCAGGTTTCTGAAACAAAAGCAAAAGTGGTGCGGTATGATGTGACTTAACAAGAATTGCCTGGAGTCATCCTGCCCTCATAATTCTGAAATCCTGGTCCTCCTCTCTGCCATGGACTGAAATGGACTGTCTCATTTGGCATCTGTGTTTGTAGGAGCTCCTGCACTTAAATTCTTTTTCAACAATACCTCTCTTTCTGCTCACAGCCTATTCTTCTCAGAATAAATCACTATTTTCTGCTCTCCCTCTGACTTCAACAAATAGGGTCCATGTTTCCTGTGAGCTTTTATTTCTTTAATAGTGCTGGCCCACTCACTCCTACTTTATCCTTGCCGAGGACTGTGTTCCTTTGGAGGGATGCAGCAGTCCTGGATTGCAGGCCTTGTCACAACTCATCAACGGAAGAACAATCGCAAGACAAACAATCAGCAGTATTTAATGAGACCCTCACAAATCATTCCGTATAGTTGGCACTGTGAGAGCTCAGGAGCTGCAGACAAACGTGAGGTCCATAAACTCGCGAAGAGCGACTTTCCCAAACTATCTGACAATGTTTCATAAACAGGATGCAATCACTTCACAGCTTACAGCACTTTCCCTGTGCTCAGCTTCCTTTGGGAGAAATGCTAAAACCAGGGCACTCTCAGAGAAAATGTGCTACAGCTAGCACTGTACCCATTTGTCTCATGGCTTCTTCCAGCTTGGCTGGTCGCAACTGGCGTGCTTTATTTTATTTATTTATTGTACTCAGGTTTAACTGAACTGCTTTCTAACATTTGCAGCAGGTTGGTACCCTGCGTTCTCTCTGTTCGCCAAAGAAAAAGCAGGTAGCCAGTTCATGTGATGGTCCTGGGGACAGCCCTTGGCATGGGACAGCTTTCCTTTTGCTCCCATCCAGCCCTCTCTCAGCTCAAGGAGTCAGAGCTCTTCCTGATGAATGAGGAAGAGCAACACTAAGCTTCTTTCAAAGGGAATGTCTTCCATCACACTCACCGTGACGGTTTGGTTGCAGTACCTGGCGCACCCCTTCTTCAGGACATTCAGGCCTTGTGGATCATGGATGTAGACACATTCTTTTGGGAAGAGCGCTGGTTCCTGTACAAACAAAACAAGTCATCAGCACTGTAACCTTCCTCTCTGCTCTTTTTGCTGCAGAGAGGAACTATGCCTGTCTCTGAGCTGAGGAAGTTCACAGAGGAGCCAAGGTGAACATGATACCGTTATGGCATGCCTATCATGAAAGAAGGTACGTGACAGCTTCCTCTTGCTCCCAGCAGTCCCCAAGTCTGAGCCAAGGAGCTGCACTTTTGTTCTAATAATAGTGTCTATGATAAGGGAGAGAGTGAGAGTAGGGGGAGAGAGTAGGGGGAGAGGGGAGGAAGGGAGGGAGGGGAGACAAGGGGGAGAAAAGGGCGGGGGGAGAAATAGAGGGGAAGAAAAAGGGGAAGAAAGAGAAAGAGGGGGGAAGGGCAGGAGGGAGGGAGAGTGGGACAGAGGGGGAGTAAGAGAGAGAATGAGAGAGGGAGGGAGGGAATGAAAAAGAGGGAGGGAGGGAGGTGAGACAGAGAGAGTGAGAGAGAGGGGAAAGGACTGCAAATAATTTTGGAACATTTTGGACAGTGACCTGTCATGGAATTAGACATCGGCAGAATTGGGCCCCAGGGTGATTCTGGCTTCACCTGCCTCCATCAGAGAGGAAAATGAGCGACTAGTGATTTTGCAGAGCTTTACTTCAGACATTCATGCTGAGACCGCATAAGCAAGTTCTCCTGAAAGTCAGATCTCTCAGAAGACACCCAACAGTGTTAACAGTGGTGAACACCTCTCTGGCTTTCACAAACAACATCTTGGGCCTGGCCTTCACACGGGGGTTTCCTGGAACTTGCTGTTCTGCTAAACTCGGCATGGGATAACTCAAACAACAGCACCCAGCCTCATCCTCCTTACTCCACCTGCAGCTAGTTCTGCTCATCTCTGAATAAACAGGGAGCACAGGCCAAGAACAAATTGTTTCTCACCCTCTGCAGTGCAGAAAGCTTGTTGTGATTCTCTGGCCATGATATAGGCAGCAGTAGTACTGGATGGTACTGGTGGGATCAGGCTTGCTTCTCGCAGTCTGGAGGAGCTGGCAGACTCAGCATGTGAGCTGGAAAGCTCTGCCTGAGGCAGAGCAGAAGTGCTAAAAGCTGCAAGTCTACAATTTCATTTAGCCCAGACTGTCTCACAGCTCTCTCCATTGATTCAGCAAACAGACTTCAGAATAAGAAATAGCACAGAGCAGTTAGTGGGTGACAGTTTGGGATCACAGAGCACAGATATGTGGGGAGTATGTATCCTCTAACAAGCCTCTACTGGTTGCCTTTCCTGCTCTCTATTTATTTGAAAGTGGCTTGGGTTAGAAACTGTCTATCAGTGTGTCTGTATGTCATCATGCAAAGAAGAAATTACTGAAATAATCACAAATATTTACCATTTCTCTGCTGCCAGGTGGACAAACGCTGTTGTTGAGTGCCTCACAATCCACACAAGAGCCCTGTTAAGAAAGCAAGAGGGGAAAACTTAATCTTCTCAAAGGAACCCATTCCCCATGCCAAGAATGCTACAGAGCTACTGTTCCCAGTATATATCCGAAACACCACAACATGTATCAGAAACATTCCTAGGAGAGAGTTTCCACACTCTGAAACGGGGTAAGTTTATAACTTAAATAAAATTACTCCTTTGTCTGGAGGAGATGCTGGCACCTGACTGCAAGATGGGGTCTGTCTCCACCCTGTGAGTCTATCAGCCACTAGACACGCAGCTATGCTGGAAAACATTTTGGGCATCCGTGCAGCAAGCCTCGCTAAATCAGCAAGTTATGTGGACCCTCTAGCCATTTGGGATTAACTGTGTCTCTCCAAATCAGGTACCTCTTGCCTATTCAGAGCCTCATCTTCTTTCTTCAGTAACCTACCAATGATCAAACTGGGGAGCAAGCACCTAAAATAAGGTATACAAAACTGCTCAGGTGACAATATCGCACAGCATTTGTAGCTACTGAATGACTGCTTCCCATCCCGACTACAGGACACCAATGCTGATAGTGATGGGAACAAAGCATTGTCAGCTGAGTTAGCAGCTATGGTGTGAAGAAGATCATATAAGGCCTTATGAAAAGGCGAATGTACTTCTGAATCAAAGGTAGGGCAGGTGCAAGGAAAGAACAACAACCTACAAGGAACATTTGCTGTTTGCCAGCAAAGCAGTGCCAAATGCTAGCAGAAGAAACGCTGACGGTGCTCATACTGCCTAAGGTCACATCAGAGGACCTCTCAGACAGAACACATTCCCCAAATGCAATTTACACAGCCTGCTTTTGTCCCTCCAGGTGAGTGTGGGGTCTACACCAACCACTAGCGTGAGAATGGGAGAAGCTGACTTACTGTCACAATTTTATGTTGTTCTTCGTTGCATCTGTGAGGCAAAATGGGAATTATTGAAGGAGGGATGAAGATGCCGTCCAAGGTATGAATAATACCATTTGATGCCACAATATCTCGCATGTTTAAGGCGATTCCCGATTCATCCATCAGAATCCTTCCCTGATGCAGAAACACAAATAATTTATCTGCATTTTAGCCTGCTAGACTGTATCAACTGCATCAAGCCAATGCAGGAAACAGATGGTACACAACACCAAGTGCAACCACACAAATGGCCAAGCCTCTTAGTGGAGTCACAGGTTGGATAAGAAGCAAACTAATTCAATGACCTCATTTTAAGCAGAGGAAGAAGCAGGGATCGGCTGAAACCACATTGTTCAGAACCACATCCAGACTTTCTCCTAGTACAAGAGGGTTTGCCCAAAAGGGTTTTGATTCATACTTACATCTGCACTGATGTTGATGGTAAGTATCTGGTTAGCCATAGTAACAATGTGTGGCATCATTATCAGTTTCTCTACAGTCACCTGAAATAAAAACACAAGGAGACGCTACCATGAAAAAGCAGGGTCGTTTCAGTACAGCTTACAAAATCCTTCCATGATTCCCCCCACTTAAAAACCATTCTAAAGGGGACTGGACTTTAACATTTACATTTCATGAAATACCTTAAACACAAACAATGGGTCAGAGAGAAATCCAGGACTTTGTGTGAATTGTTTGCAATACCACAGCAGTGCCGGTAGCAGCAGCAGCCTTGGTTTTCATTCCTTGTGTAAGTAGCAGTCCAGCACAGCTGAAATCAAGTCTCACTAATAGTGTCTCTTACTGATACAGCTGCAAGTAGGGTCAGACTAATAAGGGGATTTTCCAGGACATATTCAATAAATGATGAAAGCTCAGCCAGAAGCGTAATAGAGAACATATTTTGACTTAATAAATAAGCTGATTTCTAAAGGCAGAAAAAATGTAAACTGCAGCTACTGTACTGAGAAACTGAATGATTCGAGAAGTTCTGAGAACCAAGACAATTGTTACTTTTGAGTCCCACAGGTTATTAAAAAGTAGCTCAGCTTGTTACCACGTTGGTATCCATCAACTGCAAGCAAAACTACGTTTTGCTCTTTTGTCAAAGTGCTGCCCATTTTCTCTGTTAGGAAAATCACAAGGACTGACATTTGGTTCTCAGTAAAGAATGGGAATAATATTGATATTTCTTAATGAAGGACATGACATTGTACCGTAATGCTTGAGTAGTCACTTCCTCCACAGGTTTTGTGTCTAACTTTAAACATTTCTCTTGTTTATTGTATAAGGGAAAATGTCTTGTTGATGCCCTGTATTGATTTTATTTACCCTGCCGTTATAGTACACAGCAACGTTGGTGCAAGAGTTGGCAGGACCAGGTCAGATCACAGGCTCACTTGCACCAGTTCTCCATCTCTAACTTTAGCCACTGGTGGAGCCCAAGGAGAGAGGAAAAGGAGCAGGGAGTTTGGACCAATTCTTCGCTTGGCTATAACTTTCATGTTGCTGCTATTAGTGTTTTAAGGAAACTGTAGGCTGGAGAGTTCATAATTAAGGTACACTCCTAATTAATAGTTTAACAAATTAAAGTGATAACAAGAGAGCGTTTGCCTGCAGCAAACTCTGCGGGACAATATTTTCACTGTAAAGGCCATCCAACTAAGGAGCACCGTCACCCCCAGGAAACTCAGAGTTTCATGATGGAAGAGCTCAAGCTGTTCCTTTTGGTGACCACTTTCACGGTAAACATTTTGCCTCATCAAATCCTGAATCACATCTCTGCTCCTCCAGGGGAAGTCCAAGAAGTAGCAGCTGAAGTCATCGACACTCTGACCTCTATGCCAAACAGTTGATAACATGCTGCCCCGAAGGACCCCAGTTATCTGGAATTAGAGCTGCCTGCCTTACCGCTGCTGAAGTGTAGATATGATGTTTCACAAGTTCCTGAAGCTTATTTATGCCCTAACGAAAGAAGAGAACATAAAAATTAGATACCCCTTCAATGCTCAGGCGTAAGACGAGGCAACTACATTTTCTTTCAGCCAATGACTGACAATGCCAATGTACTATAGCGATGAATTCACTTGGAGAATAAGTTCCTTCATTTTCCCCTACCCAAAGCCAGGGTGAGGAAAGCAAGCCAGACATCAGATTTAAACAATCTGGCTAACCTTATTTCTCATTGCAGGTTCCATCAGCATTCATTTCTCTCCCATAAATGCTCTTACAGAAAAAGAGACATGGTTTAGCCATCTCCAGGAAGAACGACTTTCAGCGATGACCAGATACATTGCACAAGCCATTCCAGCACAGCCTAGTGCAACACAGTTAGCTCAGGATGTCTTAGAGTACTATGAATTCTCACCTCTGTGAAAAGATAAATGAGCCTTCCATCTCTCAACTTATCCACACCATCATTGCTGGGTACAAATACAGTAAAGGGGCCTGGTCCATCCAGTATGGCAGGCAGGCCACAGTTCTGCAAAAACAATAAAAGGTTTCACTGTGGATCTAGCATGAGTTAGTGAGGGGGGTCTATCAGGAAGGGAGAGGAAACTCTAAGCAACCCACTAGAGGCAGAGCTATGAAAAGCAAACATATACAAGAGGCAACTGGACACCAAGGATAGGTATGTAATATAGCAGAGGCATAAATGCCACAAAAACGCAGCTTGGACAATGAAGCCACTAGTGTGAATGCAGCTAATGTGAACAAGGGAGTACTGGGCTAATGCTCCCTGCATGCTTTAAACACACAAGTACATATACAGAGACTAAAACTGTATCTTTTTGCCTGAAGAAAAGAAGAAGAGAATCAAGTTTATAATCACAACTGCAGTTAGTGAATTTTGTAAACAACTAACAGCCACAGAGCTGAAAACAGGCAGGCCACCAAGACTGTTCTGAGCAATGCTAGAGCAGATCCAGATGACTCTGATGGAGGTAAAAAGAAAATGAGGCTGTCCCTAGTGAAAATACTAACTAAATGAATCCTGGGCAGCAGCCTCAAGGGTTTATAACCTGAGGACTGCTTTCATTTAGAGATCTACACCCCAAAAAAAGGTAGCTGCAATCTAGGTTGGCATGGGCAGTCGTGAAACCTTCATTCTTTGTCCTGACAGTGGTCAAGAACTAAACATGCTTTGGAGAAAAAACTCTCCATGAGAGAGGGGAAGGGGAGGTGGCGAAGCAGATGGGAAAGAAGCATGTATGCTTGCTGCTTGTGCCTGATCCCCTATAGATGTGAAAACTCCGATCTTTTCCATTACATTTGCTTATGTAAAATACACAAAACAAGAAATGACACAGAAAAAAGCATCCAGAAAGAAAGCCAAACCACTGAGATGCATTTAAATGTTATTCAAAATTCCCACAAAAAACAGCAGCAGGCTTTGCAACAGCAGCAATGCCACACCTTCCTGGGGCAGACACACACATGCTTACCTCCAGTATAGTTTCAAATCTACTGAAGATCTCCATTGAAGCCAGGATCTCACCAATGGTTTTCTGCAAGAAGATACAAAGAGGAAAACAATGGCGGGGGCTGAAGCGAGGTCCGAACATGTACTGGAATGCCCTTGGCCAGTTTATGTTTGTGGTTTGCATGTAAAGATCTACAGGAGACCATCATCCTCAAAGTCTTCAAACCCTCTGTATTGGCCAGTTGACCTAGCAAGAAATGAGCCTGCAGTAACTTAGGCACAAACTCCCTCCCATGCACAAACAACCAGATTTTCCAACGTACCATGCACTTGAGCACCTTTCTGTTTTCCTACTCCCATCTGCAGATTAAATTAAATGAAGAGGCAATTGCTCACTATCATTAAAACTAGACACACACTACTTCCAGCGATACACGAATCAGTTCTGGGCTGGTAGGCAGTGGAGCTGCTCTGTCATCTCAAGCCTCCCTGTGCTTTGAGGACAAGAGTTCACTCTGCCACCTGCAAATGAGCCCCAATGCTGAGAAAATACAATACGTATGCATGTTCCTGAAAACACAGAGGAAATAGATGCCTTCCTTTTTGCCACGTTGCCCATGAAGACAAAGGTAACAGGAGAAATGTCCCTTCAAGTATCAAAACTTGTGAAGGGACTTGTCTGACCTTTATTTGCAGGAACCTGCACTTTTTTTTGGCAGAAAGTGCTTCCCGCAGAACACGCAGAGGCACAGAACACGATTTCCAAGGGACAGGAGTACAAAGGGATTTGATGCCAAAAATGGCTCATGTGATCACTAGCCTTCATTGCAAAGCCAACATCACAAGGGAAGGAAATGTCTGAAGGAGTCCAGAGAAAGAGAAGCTCTGCAGGGAGCACTCTCACTGTCCTGCCATCCCAGAGTAGCTGCAAACCCTTCCCTGTGTTAAAGGAGAAGCCGCTGCCTGAGCACTCACACACCATTCAGGGAGTCGCACACACACTACCCGAGACTTTAACTGCTAGGACCTGAGCCGCTGCAGGTACCTAAGCACACGAACACAGAGGTCCAGCTTCCCCTCTGGACCTCAGGCACTCCTTTTTGGAAAACATCTTCATGCAGGTCATAAGACTGAGAGCATCTTAAGTGACAGCAGACTTAAACATCAGTGATGGGCACAATCAAATCCACATGAACACCCAGAGCTTGTACAATTGATACACCATCCTCAGGGCACTTCAGCTGAAGAGCTACTAACACTCAACACAACACTCCAGCTGCTTTTTAAACACACAAAATACAACCATAAGATTACACAGTCTGACTGGTTTTATAGATTAATTACACTGGTGTAAAGTAAGTGCAAACTACTACCAAAATCCTACCAAATCCAAGAGCTTGTGTCATTCTGTGAGTAACTTTTTTGCAAGGAGGTAGGAGGTAACAGGGCCTGCTTTCTGCATATAGAAACAATATAAAAATGCTCAGGCATAGCAATGTAGTAGCTATAGCAAAAACTTCTCCCACCTAACAGGGCAAAGTGCTTAGCAGAACTTGAACCTGAAACCCCTGCCCAGTATCTTTCATACAAGACATGACTTCAAAATGCAAAAGTCTAATGATTATTTGTCCTCATTTTACATATTTTTAATGCGAAGACAACTTTTTGATTATAATTTCAAAATGCAGTACAGACTGATTAAAGAAAATCTTCATTTGATTTTTATGTGAAAAATGCTTTTTCAATATTTATCCTGTAAGATACAACTGAAAAAGAGCTCATTTGCTATGAAGGGAGTGATCTTACTCATGAAAGTAGAACTCTCTACTCATCCAAACACTGTAAAAGCATCATTGCAAGGTCCGTATCTGGCTTATGCAGTGCTGTTAGCTACTTCTAATGGCATACTGACATAATAATGCCTAACAGGCCTTCTCAGGAGCTGAAAACAAAATAAATAGCCTTTTCACTTTAAAAAAGCCTCATTGGTTTGGAAGTTTAATGATGAAAATAGATTTTTTTTTTTAAGTGTTTATTCTGCTGTCCCGTAAAACAGAAGAAATACAAATGTCTGCGTACCTGTGGGTTTCTGAGGTTGTCAGTGCTGGGTTTTTTCCTTAGGGTGTTAATGATATGCATGATGCCATTTGCTGCTGGTAGGTTCGATTGCAAAACATTGTACAGTTCTCCTGGCAGGTCTTGATATCGAAATGATTTCACGGACATCTGGATAATAATAAAAGGTTATTTTCTTGTGGTATATCGATGGTATCCCAATAGATCTATAAATCATTGTTCCCTTCAGTGCTCTCCACCTATGGGTCAGCAAGGTGAAGGCACAACCAAAGTTACTCTGGAAAAAGTAAATTTAAGGGGTGGCCTGGGTGTAAAACAAACATCCCACCTCCACTTGAGTTTGGGTAATATTTTGATCCTGGGGGGTACTTTTAAGTCTTATTACAGAAAGAAGACCTAATCTGGGACAGTCAGCTCTAGAATTAAGTTTGTCTGAGCGTGAACGATGCTTGATCCCAGCTCTGGATTCACAGAAGGGTGCACTGACCATCAAGTAGCTGCTGCATCAGTTTGGCAAGTACAAGGACAGAGGCACAGTGCAGAGAATTTGAAGGCAATCCTGGAACTACAGCTTTGATTGCAACTTCTGTTGGCTCATAGTGCCAACAAGGAGTCTTCATAACAAAGCCAAACCAGTCAGGCTCACTGAATTACAAGGCACGTATCTGGTCCTTCCGTACCGTGTACAAGCATGCACTGAAGCTGGGCATATGGCGGTATTCCAAGGGTAACCTACAAACTAAGCATCAAGGTATTGGTGCTGCAGCCATAATTCAAGTTCAGGCAAGCACAGCTTCACCACGTGCATTTCTTGAACTGCTCCTCCCTGCCCTGAACTTCAGTTCACATCACTAAGGATTCTGGCTGAAACAAAGGAAGGGGAGGGCAGACTTCCCAGATCAAAAGACTCCTGAGTAAACAAACAGGAAAGAAATTTAAAAGGAGCATCGACAAGCTCAGTTCGGATTCCCCAGCTCCAAATAGTGCTTTGTCCTTTTGATGCATGCAGGGTGCGTGTATTACAACCTAGACCTCAAGGCCAGGCTGGATCCTCAGAGAGGAAACATATGGCTCTCCCTTGACCAGCTGTGAGCATGCATGCAGGAAAAGTGCAGGATGGGGAGAGAACAGTGGATGCTGGAAAATATGAGTCAATTGAAAAAGGGAAAAGGGAAAAAAAGCCTTCCATATCAGAACATAATGATGAAAAACTCTTTGCTAGGGCGACTAAGAAAAATAAAATAGAAAGAGGGAAAAAGGGAAACTGGAAGAGAAAATATGCAGCATGTGGCTGTGTCTAAGCACACAATCTCCAAGGAGAAGCATTCAGTCTGAAGAGAGACTTTGCTGCCTCTTCCACGTCAGCCACATGGATACTGTAGATGCTAATGGTGTAGGGAAAAGGTCTCTTCTCCAGAATACATATACAAACCAAGGAAAGACCATTCCCAAGTCAGATTCTGGCTCAATGGTTGTCTGCAAGACAGGAGAAGTGGTTGCTTGGGGTGTCTGGTCTTAAATCACCTTGCTTTGGATTCCACAAAGGAGCTGCTTGTTCTGATCGCAAGCAGGCTGATTAGAGAAAAAGGTTTTCTGGTTCAGAAAGCGCACCAAGGAAACTATGCTCAAGCTCCAGTCTGTCCTACATGAAAGCAGCGGTCCAGGACTTCAGTTCAAGAGATACTCTACCTGGCTACTGAATGTTAGCTGATGTCCTGACAAGGTCCACACAGTCTTGACTTTTACCATGTCTTCTACCAAATGCAGACCGGGAACAATGTGCATTCTACACAAATGCTCAGCAGTGGTATCCTTTGGGGAATAAAGACCACATAAAGAAGATAAATGACATGTTGTTTCACTTACTGAAAGAGCCATAACATTACCTTTCTCCCAGCTAACACACACAGAGAAATTCTTAGCATACAAGGTTGAGCTTCCCTCTTCATTTTGGTTCACTGGTGTAGCGCTGTGGCAAACCTTCTGCTTCTGTTTATGTACACATTCAAACACAGGGAGACTGATTAACCTGCAAGTGACTTTAGAGGAATCCCCTAGACAGGAACTTATTGGACTTGGACAATTTAAACACTATCCTTGCATGCTCCAGATTATAAAACTTGCTGAAGGTCCCCATAGACAATCTTTGTTCATGTTGCACCACGTAGGTGGTCTAAGCTGCTGAATTTACATTTAGTTTCTTCCTTTCTTTTCTGGGCTTTCCATCACTGATGGTTTTTTAAGATAATCCTCTGTCAATACTGATTTAGGTGGAGCTGATCCTTGTGGGAACAGGTAGACTAGATAACTCAGGGGCCTTTCCTGATTATTTTCCATGAATCCAGAAGTTACCGTGATGACCTAGGCACAGGGCCTGACTTGTGTTAGTGGAAACCTCTGCGCAACAACGTAGTAGGAGACAGCTAATGTCCCTGGCATTTGTAGGTTAGGAGTTGCTCCCTAGACTCTATGGGAGTTACTGCTGCTGCATAGATAGCTTTGCTATCAAGGGAAGGAATGATATTTCTAAACCAGTTGGAAATGTAATGTTCAAATAGGGTTGGTCTGTCTGGGTTATTTTTAAGACATTTACCTTCTCACATCCGAGTGCTAGCTGCAAGCTAGCTGCCACCTGAAACACAACAGGCACCTTGCCTAGCATGCAATTAAAATCCCTACTGCATGAGCTGCATTTGTAGCTCGTGTACTGATTTTTAACTCTGTCCTGGGAAAATGGCTTATATACCTTCTCATCCTAATGATGGATAGCCTGGGTGTGGCTTAACTGTGGAAAAACTGCTGCAAATCAACACAATTTAATTAAAAAATAAAAAAAAAAGAATATGACCTGCAGGACCTACTTGCTGAAGCCTAGAATTCTCAAACTCTTTTCCTGGCTCCCACAGCAGTTTTCTTCAGCCCTGCCATCCTTGCTGTCCCCATTAATAAAATGAACTCTTCTCAAGAAGTTGACACCATACCCACATCTAGGGCCATAGGCCCAAAATCCAATACTTTGATGCAAATCTCAGCTCCTTTTGAAAACCCCACCGTCAAGTAGTGAAAAGCCACCTAAAGTTTTGAGAATAGTCACACACAGGAAGTTCAAGCTTTAAATGAAGAATGGCCAGGAAAATTTACACTTCCTGACATTAAAACCAAACAAACTCTGTCAATATTGGAGAGAGAGATAGAGGTTTTAAAAATAATGTGACGAATGTAACATCCTCTATGAGACTGCAACTTAACCAGACAATGAAGAGTCTTCCCAAGAGATTGCTTCTATAAATACTGCCTTCCAAAGTTCCTCTCTCATGTGTCAATCGGTTTTTACAGGCTGCAGAACTCAGGCAGGAAAGAATCCTAAGAAAGCAAAAATTTGCTAAAAACAAGAAAACTTACGTTAAATTCCATTCTATCATGAATCGGAAGAAGGGATGGTACAAAGACTGTGAAAGGCCCATATTTAGTCAGCAATGTTGAGCAACCAGAAGCTGCAAAAAGAGTGGCAACATGAAGTAGTTACTTGGCATATGGTTTAACTCCAGCAATAATTATTCCTCTTGTTAACAGCACAATTCAATCTGCACATTTTTTGGCCTGATGCAAGTAACTAGTACTTGTTTACAAGGAACCAGAGGGAGTTTGGTATTGCTATCACAACTCAGCTTGGTTGCTGTTGGTTTTAAGCACTTTCCCACAAGATTTCTGAAGGATTGCTGGTGCCTTCAGTCCACTTCGAGTCACTGCTGAAATTTGCAGAATATTCATAATAATTTTGTTCCTATATGCTTACTACCTATTCTTGGGCCAAGTGTCCTCTGTCTTCCCCTTGAAACAACTAATTTTTGGGTGTCATCAGGATTTACTGAGACTAAATACTTCTTGAGAAGCTGCCATGAACCCACAGTTGTCCGTCTTCACTCAGTCGTCAATGGCCCATCAACAAAGTCCACATCAACAAAGGTCATTGGGTATTAAGTCCCACTGCACAGGAGTTAGGAACCCAGAGATCTTCATGTGGTTGCCCATACCACAAATCATTATGGAAAACATATGCAAAAAATGAGTGTTGGCATAACTGATATGTAGCAGGGAGGGGTATTCACAAAAGCTAAGCTGAGCTTTGAGCCCTATCTCTATGCTTCTGTCAAGTTACTGGAGACAGAGAAGGTTGTGCAGAGGATGAGTTGGAGAAGGTATCTAACATAAATATGCTTTGACATGAGCTAAAGGGTTCTCATTCTTTCCTTGGATTACAGTGAGGCAAAAACTAATCTTCCCCACACTTGCAGTACACGGGTTCTAAGACAGTCTTCTATGCTTTGCAAAGCAATTCCTCACTCAGAAAATACCATGGTGCATAGAATAAAGCTTTTTCATCTCTGTAATAGCCTCTCATACGTGCGTGCTGGCAAGGAGGCTGTTTAAAGGCTTAATAGATGTTCTACTAAGTAGAGGACTCTGCTGGTTTTGGCTGGGATAGAGTTAATTTTCTTTATAGTAGCTAGTATGGGGCTATGTTTTGGATTTGTGCTGAAAACAGTGTTGATCACACAGGGATGTTTTAGTTGTTGCTAAGCAGTGCTTATACTAAATCAAGGACTTTTCAGCTTCCCATGCTCTGCCAGGTGCACAAGAAGTTGGGAGGGGGCACAGCTGGGAGAGCTGACCCCAACTGGCCAAAGGGCTATTCCGTACCATATGGGGTCATGCTCAGCACGTAAAGCTGAGGAAGAAGAAGGAAAGGGGGGACATTTGGAACAATGGCGTTTGTCTTCCCAGGTAACCATTATGTGTGATGGAGCCCTCCTTTCCTGGAGATGGCTCAATACCTGCCTGCCCATGGGAAGGAGTGAATAAACTCCTTGTTTTGCTTTGCCTGCGCGTGCAGCTTTTGCTTTACCTATTAAACTGTCTTTATGTCAACCCACGAGTTTTCTCCCTTTTACTCTTCTGATTCTCTCCCCCATCCCACCGGGGGCGAGTGACCGAGCGGCTAGGTGGTGCTTGGTTGCCGGCTGGGGCTAAACCACGACAAGGACCCATGGCACACCAGCCTCAAGCAACACCACTAGAAAACTCAGCAACAGCTGAGAGATTGCTGAGCCTTCAACATAGATACTGCAGGTGGAGGCACACTGGTGGTTTGATACAAACGGGTTTGAATCACACCTCCAAGGCACGTTTTCCTTCTTCTGCAGATATGGTACGTCCTTCACCAGGACTGTCAAATACCCTAATACTCATCCACAGTGCTCTCTGCAACAGTCTCCTCAATTCACAATCCAGAACTGGTAACATGAGTTCAGAGATGCGATGTGTTTAATTTTGCAGCCCATGGTCATACACTGCAAAACAGATCTATTATGCTGAAAAGCTTTTAGCCTTTTCTGACACACTCTTGTCCCCATGTTTGCTCCATTCCCCAAACAAATTCAAAAGACATTTACCAAACATTTTCCTGGCGACGTTTAATTTCCTGGTAAACCTTCCTCGTGAATTATGCTGATTTATCTCACTCAAGAGATCTTTATAGCAACTTCTTCCATCTCCAATCTCCCCTTCTTTACACACACAGCTAAGAGACAAGAATGAAACATAAAAAACCATTGTAAAACAGTTCGTAACACATTCAACAAATGTGAGTAGAACAACATGTCAGTATCTACTTGAAAGACAAATCCCAGCTTTAAGGTGTAGGTAAGAGCTTAGGAACTTCTGCCTAAACTAAGTGACAGGAAAAAAGATGCACACTTCTGGAGTGCAAGCAAATTTGGACCTACCCAAAGAGAATGAAGATGCTTTCTCAGATACTATCAACGTAAGGATTGTCTGCTCTAGAGTTCAGGGTACAGATAGCCACAATATATTTATCGACACCTTTCTAACTAGATATTCAGTCAGTACCAGTCATTAAAGCACCTGACAATTTGAGGTAATGTATAAAAACCACAGGCTAAGTGAAAATCTAGCAAATAGCTCCTATGTGACCCCTCAGCTTCAGTGAGAAGTGCCAGCTCAATCACATCAGTTAGCTACGGTTCATCTTAGACTTCATGAGGGCCCCAGACAGGCTAATGACTTTTCCAGAAAAGCTTATCTACATGTGAAAATCTCCATCCTGATTCACACGGATTTATAGTCATTACTCAGAGACTACTTAAGATTACTGGCCGATAACCATGTTTTTTCCCGTTTGGGTTTTGTCCAAGTATCAGCTCTGCTCTTTCTGTTTCAGGGATGCAAAGACATGTGACACAGGGGAGGAATTTGACATTACTCCAGCCTCCCAGGGCTGAGTGCCAGCTGCTGGGGAACAGATATACTAAGGCAGGGACTGTGCTGGACATCGTGTCCTGCACTTTGCTAGCATATCTTCAGAAAGGGAAGCCACTGTGTTTCAGTTCTGGGCTGGAGCACACAATGAGGAGGTGGATGCTAACAGTTTTAGCAGCACAGGAGAAGGAAGGGTCAAGGAGATGGGATTGCTCTTTCCCTCTTCAGTCTCTCAGAGAAGCTTCATCTTTTCTTGGTAACACACAAAATCCCTGGTGAAGCTTTCTCTGGTGTTTGGGAGGCCATTATGCAAAAATGATCCTAGATCTGGCAGTATTTCCCATTTAAGGGGTATCAACTTCTAGGTGTTTTGCTCCAGAGGACTAAATGAGGTCTGGTGTTTCTTCCCTCAACTTCGCCCTTCCCTGTCAATCTGCAACTCTAATTAATTTCTTGCTTACAGGCCTGAGTGGGAGGAGGCTTAGCCCTCAGAATCAAATGTGGGCAAATGTGAGCAAACAAGAGTCACACATCTCCCTTGTAATGATTGATTATTAACTGATAATACCCTACTAGTACCACCAACCTGGGGAGCTACATCTCCAGTTCACATCTCAGAAGACTCTGCTGCCCCAGATTTAAAGCATCTCGTGACCCACATGCCAAAATTTACAATGGCTGATGTAAAACTCTTTACTTTCAATAGGCTTGGTACAAACCGGCTCTTCTCAAAAGGTGACTCTGGCCCATTCTCCTCAGTTAGCTCTCAGTTTCTTCAAAATTCAGCTCATCCAAACTCAGTTTCCATTCCAGCTGCAGAATAAGCTTCTTTAATAGCAATCTGTAAGCTGGCTTACCTAGGATTCCCCTGGGAATTAATTTCACACGTGGAAGTCACGTCGCAAAAATACTGCCGGCAATCGTTGGGAAATACAGAACACTTGGACAAAGGAGTTCTCCTACTCATCCCAGGCTTGCAAACACAAGATGCCTAAGGGAAGGCAACACAGTCATTATAGAGCTGCATTAATCATCTTTTACCCAATAAGTTACTCTACAAAGGAGCTGTTTGGTTTCCCTTTGCAAAATGTAAGGTGAGGAGAGCAGATTTGACCAACACAATGGTGAACTCATTTGAAGAGCTTCTCACCTGGCCATTTTTCAGCCCCTTAC